>NC_136065.1:1025243114-1025871447 GCF_964261635.1 Lissotriton helveticus
GCGCTCTCCCATGCATACCACTACAACGCCTTTTAACGCACGCCACCAGCTCAAACAAGCAAAGTGCCCCCCCATGCGCTACAACTAGATCGCCAGCCTTGTAGACCGTGTTTACCTTCATTTACTGCAATAGAAACACCCTCCAAAACGACTTGCCCCCATCGTGATTGTAAACTCATGGGGTTAAGAGGGAGGCTCTTAGGACTGCTCTTTACAAGTTTACTGCTACACAGAATCCTTCCAATTTTATTATGGACACTAAAAGCACCTATTGCCCGGAGCTTTAGAGAGTCATATGGCACGAACACACACTATGAATTAAAGATCCGCACTCTCAAGTGCCATCACCCTTACCCGTAACTAAGCCTCCGCTGTGGGATTGGTACGGCGGGGTTCGGCCGGTGTAATGCCTCTCGCAAACGCTGCTGCTGACCCCGGGGCCCCTCGACGCCTGCCTCAGGGTGGCCGAGATAGCTGCCCATAAGCATTACGCGAGGAGAGGGAGAAGGGCCGCCGTTTGCACAGGCTTTGGGCGGGGGCTACGGCAGCAGACACAGCCCCGGAGTCCCAGTGTGCAAGCACCAAGCGCCGCCCGCAAGCAGCAGAAGTGACACCACTGCCCAGGCGGGTAGGAGCAGGCCAACCCCGAGTAAAAGAAACCAGGCTCAGACAGCCCCCCGCGCGCTGTGCCGCACGAGCACCAAGGTCGCGCTCAGTCGCCCGGCTGCAGGAACCATCACGGACCGCGCGTGGGACACCTTAAATATCCCGACCTGCCCCGCGCTAGGGAGCACGGCCCTGCGTGTCGCGTCACCGCAGCTTAGCAAGACTTCGGGGTCTCATGCATGGAAAGTGATGCGCAATTTACCCGAACACAGAAGAGGGACCAGAGGTACAGATGTTCACGAACGGACGTATTAGGCTCACAAACGATTGACAGCGTAGAAAGACTACAGCAGCGTAGTCCCCCTAAAGGAAAACATAATTAACCAGCAGGAACACAGACTGCCGGCGACCTGCTGCACGCGCACCAGCGCGAGACACCGCAAAAACGATCCCGTTCCCCAGGTTCAGGCATGAGTAGTGCACGAGGTGGGAGCACACGAGACTCCGTCGCCGTAAGCGTGCACGCAAGCTGAGGAGGATCGCCGGAGAAGACATGGAGCCTGATGCCGATGCAGAGACTGACCTGCTGCGGAAGGAGACAAAACACGCAGAAAGAACCCGGTGAGTGGGGGGGGGTGTGGTGGATGTGTGTGTGTGCGTGTCTGTGTGTGCGGTGTGGGGCTTAGTTGTAGGGGGGAGGGGGTGTATGTGTCTCTGCGCTCCTGTGTGTGTGTGTGGGCGCATGATTGAGAGGCGAGAGGCAGACTTGCTGTGCACAGTTTCTGGGAAGCGCGTCCACATAACCGAACCTGCGCATGCCCCGGTCTGTCTCCCTTGAGGGCCAACTCCACGACAATATGTCTCGAGAGCGAGACCTAACAACATGCACACCTCACCAAAAGAATCTCAGTTTTCTTTATCCTTTATCATTGGCTTGATACGATAACCAACACAGGCCAATTCAAGTGCTCATAAACTGGCAACCATCATGCTTACTGTTATAAAATTACAAAGTGTAGAAGAATACAGTTTGCAAAACAATACACAACCACCCACAAAACCGCCAACATAGGTTATCAGAATGTCAGGCTAACACCAAAACCTTTATCTTGTACAGTAATCTGTTAGATTACATGTCACAAAATACATGTGTACAGCTGCGACAAAATATGATAACGACTCACTGTTAAAAGCTGACTGCCTTTAACAAATGCTTACAAGCTAAATAAGCTGGACCTTCTGCCTTTGTCATACCTTTTCATAATGAATAGACCAGACCTATAACATAGCACCTTAACATTTCCCATTGCACCAATCAGGCCTACATCTTGTCACAACAATCAATCCAGGTCTACTATTTTGAGTGTAAGCTTTCCCACATGATAAGCATCAAGCACAGTCATAAATTACAAAGATATAAACAATTACAGTTGGCTAAGCAAAATTCCTTTCAAAGATGTCCTAAAACTGAATCTCACAGAGCAAATCTTCTCTCTCCATGGTTTCCCATAGGGTGGTAACAAACACCAAAACCGTTGCCTAAAGTAGTAATCTGTGATATCCCATGAAATAAAACCCATCTCTGCTTATTTTAGTATACCGTAAAAGCAACCCACCCTCAAAGGGATTGATATTAACATATGCTTTTCACAATAAATACATCAGGCCCACTGTTTTTATTGTAATATTTCTTAAGAAACAGATCAGGCCTTTATCCATGGTCATTGGCTTGCAACCACATCCAACCCAGTCCTGCTGTAGTGAGTGTATGCTTTGTAAAACGTCAAAGTCAAAATAATTTATATTCGGATTTATATAATCCATAAATTAGATAAAATATTACATTCAGCACAACTTATTAAAATAAAAACACAATATACAAATCAGTTACCAGTACAAGTAAATAGGTGCTAGTGCAAAGTCTTATCCAACTCTGTTCTGCAACAGGGAACTATGTTTAACTCATATCACTTAAATGATTAAAAGTGCAAATAGTACTTGTGCAAAAAAAATGCATAGTCCAAATCGGGGGCTAATCAATGGTAACATTAGTAGATAAAACAATGCTTTGATTATACATAAAGCCAATTTAAAAAGAAAAGAGTGTTTTAGCTATTACAGTTCATATCCCGCTTACAATTCAGGTCAAAATGTTTGATTACTCATGTTCAGATCTTATATTATCCAGGTGGCTCAATGAATTTCCTCTCTTGATTACGAGCATAATAAAGATAAAAACATCATAGCAAATCATGTCATTCTCTATATTACTTAAAAAAATTTAAAGCAACCTGGTGAACCATAAGTCTCATTGTTAAAAATAGGGGACGCAACAGACGTTTTCTAATGTCTCAGTACAATTCACAAAACAGCAAAAGATGAATAGTTGACTGGGTGGCCATCCCATCACATGGGCATTTAGGTCAATTTTGTTTACCAAGCACTCCGCCTTTGGGAATGCAAAAAGATGATAGAGAGGGCCCAGCTGTAATCTTGCTAAATACAATCTCTGTTAGGGGTCCATAACCATCTCTGTTGGGGGTCCATAACCATAATCAGGTACCACGCACTGCCTGGGTAACCACCCTTGCATATATCTGGCCACAGAGTGCTTTTGAAATTCTCTTGATTCTCTATCTGCCATTTTATTTTTGATGAACATACATTTCGTTTCATATTTACTGTAAAGGAGAATATTGGCAGGATTAGTTACAGAATCTTCGTCATTATGTTCTTTTAATAGACCGTCACAATTTGTTAACCACGGGCTCTTATTGTGATGTTCAACCATGAGACAATCATGTATAAAATCCCTAATAAATGTAGTCCCTAGCTTAATCCAGATATGTTGCCAACAGGTAGTCATGTTCAAGCAGATGGTATCGCAAAGATAGGGCATATCTAGCTCTCTATGGGTGTGTCAGCAGTCACAAAGTTAAACACAAGCACTTTTTTTAGTGGAAGCATACAACCTCTTCCCTATCAAATACTATACTTAGGGGAACCTAAGTCCCTCTCTCAGTAGTACTCTCACAGTTTTATTTGCAGGTCATATAAGGTATGGCAAGAACTGTGCTATCAAAAAAGACATAAAACAAGACTTGCTCCCGACGGATATGCCTTTAAGCAGGGAAAATGGAAAGAAGAACAGAGGCAGCCTAATTTAAATCTCTGGCATGCCGTCTCCAAATGTTAGAAGTTTTCGACAATGACTGCATACTATGTTTATTATTTGCTTGTCTTTTTTATGATTTGATATGGCATATACCTAGCTCCACAGAACAGCTGATTTATCAATAGATAACCCTCTTAATGCAGCAAGAAAATTTTAAACAAAAGGTCCTGCATACAGTAGAGTATTGTGTATGTGGGGTTCATGTGAAACCAAATAACAGAAAGACAGATGAGATGGGAAAATGTATTGGAGAGGGGACATATCATTACCTCTCCAATATTACCTTTTCTGACCATCACCTCAACATCAATGGCTCTACAGCACCTTTAACTCTTTTGCCACTATGCAGTGCACCATTACCTCATTAAAGTAAATTAATTACAATGCAGTTTAGGTTTCTGTAATTAGATACAATTACAATAAAATGAATAAAACATAATCTGAATTATTAAAATTAAAATAATGCGCACAGCAAGGGTTGATATTAGTATTATGATTAGGGGAAGGGCAATATGGTAGAATAAAACCTACATTAAACTAATGATATTTAGATATAAGCAATTATACCAACTTATATTGAAAACGAATATTTACCATTGGTGAGGTTAAGATAAAGTTAAGATATGCCTTAAGCCTAGCATAAGGTTTCTTGGAAAACAAATTAATTTTTTTATTTTAATACAATTAGATACATTTTAATTAATATAAGTGGGCTATTAAACCATCGTTTTTTAATCAAGTGCTAGGCATGGCATTGCAGGGATTAGTTTCAGGTAATGGTGGTGTTCTGTTGAAAAAAACATTCAACTTCATTTAAAGCAAACATTTCAATTAATTACTTTATTCTGTTACAATTATTTAATGTAGGGTAGGGTTAAAGTCATTGGTAATGCAGAGGTATATTAATATTTTATTTTAAACTAAATATAAAATGTAATTACTATTACATAATACATAAAACATCAAAAAAGGAATTGGCAATGAATAGGGTTAAACATTAGTGTTGCAGCAAAGGCCATAAGAAGGAGCAAACTGAAAAATCTATGATAAATGTAGTCTGAGGGTAATTGGAGATGAGGTAAAATTGTTGAGGTAGTGGCGCTAAATGTAATGGTACATACCCAAATGAGACAGTACATTGTGCATGTTTTACAGTAGACATTCTGCTGTTTAACATTACACAATGACACGTATTTATATTAATCTACACACAGTTACAATTGGAGACACAAAGGAATAACTTTGGGCCATATGTATGAACACATTTTCCCATAGACACAGAATGGACAAAACCCTTTGATACATCTGGCCCAAAGTGATTTGTTCACAATCATATGGTTTTTGGCCAACAGCCAGCACTAGAGTTAGAAACCTGGGAACTTATTATGAAAACTTTACACAGGTGCAGAAATAATTGCAAATCCGGTTGCTTCATTTCACCCGCTAGTGTAATAGTAAGTAAAGAAAGCAGCATTTAATCTAAACAGATGTTTTCCGTTTAACGCTAATTTCCCAGTGATTTAGTAAAGATCATTGGAGAGACAATATTTTCCACTTTTCAAATGTGCATGGTGTGACTAACTTGAAAGCAAAACTAATTGTGTTAATACAATGATATATATATATATCACTAAAAAAACAAAGGTTACAGGGACCGTATACTTATGTTTAGAATTTACACATGCAAAACAATAGAAATTCAGCAGTTAGAGTTATCTCAAGAAACTAAAACTCACGCCCCACCTTGCACAGTTTTCTAATCAATAAGTTTACTGTGAATGTTTCAGTGATAATAATTATTTCATAGAAGATATCATCAGTGATCATCAGTGATGTAGTATGTGGGGTAATTAGCAGTGCAGGGTGAGGGTTATAGTTACCTTAGGGCACGAGTTATAGTTTCTTGCGATAACTCTAACTGTAACTGCTAAATTTCTATGTATGTAAATTCTGAACCTAACTATAAGGTCCTTGTAACCTTTGGTGTTTTAGTGTATTTTAAAAAACAAGCACTTAGGACCGCGCGCGCTTTTTCTTCTTCAGATTTTCGCCATGGATTTGCAATTTTGCAGGCAAAATTAAAGAAAAAAAACAATTTTTTTGGCCCTTGGTGGGGTCCCTCGGGGACCTCACCACCAGGCCTAGGGGTTCAGGGTATTCCTACTCTGCCCCCTTTTGGTATTTGTTTAGCATTTTTTATTTACTCAGTCCTGAGTCCCAAGATGGCTACCAACACTTCCTTACCAACACTTCCTTGTTGAAGTGCTGGCAGCAAATCAGATCTCACCATGAGATCGGTCTGATCGGTGGACCCCCCTCAGCCATATATATCTTTAATATTTTTGTTTAATAACTCCAGAACTACTGAATGGATTTACACCAAATCACAAAAATATACATTTCTTGACGAAGATCTAGCTTCCTGTCAAATTTGGTGTAATTCTGTTCAGCAGTTCAGGCTGTAGTCATGTGTAAATTCCCTAGGGGAAAGTGCATGGGGAAATGCGGTTTGAGCCCCCCCCCCCCTTTCTCACCCCTCGCTTGACGAATCACCCCAAAATTTTACAGATAGCAACTGAAGTGACTGGCAAACTAGTTGTGAACATTTTGTGAAGAATTGTAAGACTACTATACTTATCCTGTCTCTTCCTGGTCTCCTCTCACCCACAATTTCATAGTTTGCGATCACAATTTGGCTATGAGAAATGTAGGTAGGCAAATACCCGCACGCAAAATGACTCGCAAAAATTGCAATTCCTTATTTTGCGCAAGCATTTAGAGAAACGCAATTTGCGATTCCCTAAATGCTATGTAGCAGGCATAGCATAATGGCGATTTTGCCCTAATTGTTAGAACCGGGGGTCTCTAGTTGGCAGAGGTAAGTACCTTAGCCCAAGTAGGGACCCTCACTTCCAGTCAGGGTGACGGAATAGCCCTCTGAGATAACCCCTGCTCACCCTCTAGGTAGCATGGCGCGAGCAGTCTAGGCTAAACAGAGGCAATGTGGATAACACTTGCACTTAACACAACAATAATCCCCCAATCCACCACAAACTGAGACCACACAGGTAAGTATATTTTATAAAAATATATAGCTTTATCTAGTTTCAGCATGTAAATGAAGCAGTTGCATGATAGTCACTTCTTGAGAAAACGTAGAATTTTATCTTAAGGGTTGCACTTAGTTTTTAGGATGGTACTGGTAAATAGGCAGTTCTCAGAATCAAAACAAAACAGTCTCAAGTCTCTCAAATCAGGGATCTAAAACTATTGCCCCTGATTTCGATTCAATCTGCTCTCAAAACGAGCAGTTAAAGCAATGCCAATGCTCAGTTATTCACAGCCAGCCTTCATAGGCACTTATCCCCCCAAGCGCGGCAAGCGCGCCTCACCCGGTATCCTGGGGACTTCTTTTCTGCTTGTTCGAGGCTGCCACGGGCGCCGGATGGCCTCAGGCGCCTCGAAGAGCACACTCGCTCCTTGCCCCGGCCGGTCCCCTGGTGCTCTCCCGCCCGCTCTCGACAATCCAACGAGCGGCGGGGGATGCAGCACACCTCGGGGGACGACAGGCCCGGGGTGAGGAACACACGCGGACTCACTCCCTCGGCGAGGACGAGTCAGCCAGCTGCTCCGGCGGTCGGCTCCTCGCTGGGGGGGTAATCAGATCGCGATTCCCTCGGCGGCTTCCAGGCTTCTCCACGCTGCGGCCAATCAGGTCGCGGCCCTCCGGTCGACCCCCTTCAGTACCCGGGACAGTCAGGCAATGACGCTCCGCTACCTCGGCCAATCACGGCCCACCACCGGTGATGACGCTGCGCCGCACGGGCCAATCCCGTCGCGGCGTTAGTGAGGGGGCTCGGCTCCCTCCACCAATGAGAGCGCGGCGCCTTCGTTCTCTGGCGCTTCAGCTCCCCCACTCAAGGGTGTTTCTGGCCCCGGGCCGCGTCAGTGATTCGGCGGCAAGATTCCCTTGGGGCCTGGGATCGTGGCAGGACGTCTCTGTGGCCCCCCAATCAGCAGGGGGGGGGGTCCTAGTTAAAGAACCCCACCACGGTATCTCCTCGCCCCTGGAATCTGTGCCGATGAGCAGAGCGAGCTCCAGACAGCTGGCAATGGGGACACACGGGTTGGGGCCGCTCCCCACGCGATCTTTCCGTAGTTTGTGGCAAAGCTTCAGGAACCTTTAGCCCTGGGTTCCAAGCAGGAGGCCAGCTCTTCTCAGGCCCTTGGAGATTCAAGTTGCAGACACAGCACACAGCAAAGTCTTGACAGTTTCAAGCAGGCAGGGTCACAGCACACAGCAAAGCCCCTTTCTCCTCCTCAGCTTCCAGTCAGACAGCAGAACAGGTCAGCCCTTAGAGCACACAGCAAGGCAGTCTTCCTTTAGTTCTCTCGCCGTCCTCCTTCCAGCCGAGGTTCCTTCTTGCTTGCAGAATTTCAGAATCTAATCTTCTGTAGTCAGGGGTCCTTTCCTTATACCCCTCAATGTCTTTGAAGTCCTTTGAAGTCTTTGTGCATGGAGGCCCTTGGTCCAGTCTAAACCAGTTCTGGGGGTTGCGGAGCATTGAGGTGTCTCTGGTTTTCTTCTTCCTGTCAGCTTCAGGGCCAGAGGTGTCAGTTGACCACCAGGAGGGAGTTAACATGGGGGAGGAAGGCCTTGGCACAGCCCAGTACTTATCAGGCATTCCTTCCTCCCACCTCCCAGGCAGGCAGATGTGCCCTTTCATCCCCGGGCTGGCTCCGACCCTCTCCTCTGGGGCTCTGCAGCCCCCCCTGTCACATCCAGACCAGACAGGCATTCCACAAACACAGGCAGACAGAAAGGTTTAGACAAGAGAACAGCCACTTTCTAAAAGTGTCATTCTCCAACACAGGATTTCAAAACACCCTTCACTATAAGATGTGTCATTAAATTCTGAGTTCAGGGATATCTTTCACTTATGTCCCATCTTGTTCCTATGGGAAGATAGGCTGGTATCCCATGGGCCCAGCCTCCTCCATGTTACTCTATGGAGCAGATAGCCTTACAGCAGTGAGCACATAAAATGGCTGCAGCCCACTACCAGAGCATATTACCTGCACTAGTACATGCTCTACCTTATCCATACACTGCACCCTGCCCAGGGGGGTACCTAGAGCCTTCCATAGGGGTGACTGATGTGCACAGACAGGGAAGGGTTAGGCCCAGCCAGTGGGGACACTGGCCAGGCTGACATGGCAGTCACTGACTGCCCACAGGCTCTGCGCTGGCATGCCTGAGTCACCATTTTAAAGCTACTCATGTGGGTGGCGCAATCTGCGCTGCAGGCCCACTAGTAGCATTTGTCTTCACCAGCCCTGGCACACACGGTGCACTTTACTAGGGACTTCGTGGTGATACAAATATGCCAATCAATATCACAATTTACAGAGGGAGCACTTACACTCTGACACTGATCAGCAGTGGCAGAGTGTCCAAAGCATCTTAATCAGCAAAAACGAAATCCAGCACAGCATCAAAACATATGAGTCAGAGGCAAAAAGATGGGGGAAGAACCACGCCAAAAGGTGTCAGGTCTAACACGTGTCCCCTCCAGCTGAAAGTGAGGAGAACTACCCAACCTCTTGGAAATCCTCATCACTAAGGCGGAAGAATCTGGACAGACCGTCAGCATTGGCGTGTTCTGTACCAGGGCGGTGCTCCACCGTAAAGTCCATCCCCTGTAGGGAAATGGACCACCTCAACAATTTTGGATTCTCACCCCTCATCTGCATTATCCATCTGAGGGGCCTGTGGTCGGTCTGAACACGGAAGTGAGTCCCAAACAGGTAGGGCCTCAGCTTCTTCAGAGCCCAGACCACAGCGAAAGCTTCTCTTTCGATGGCACTCCATTTCTGTTCCCTGGGGATTAGCCTTCGGCTAATGAAAGCCACTGGTTGGTCTCCGCCCTCATCATTAATCTGTGAGAGCACTGCTCCCACGCCTTGCTCTGAAGCGTCAGTTTGCACAATGAACTCACTGGAAAAGTCAAGTGCCTTAAGCACCGGTGCTGTGCACATGGCAGTTTTGAGGGTGTCAAAAGCAGTTTGACAGGCCTCAGTCCAATTCACTTTCCTGGGCTGATTCCTAGATGTCAGCTCTGTCAAAGGGGCCACAATGGTGCCATAGCCTTTGACAAACCGTCTGTAATACCCGGTGGGACCTAAAAAGGCTCTCACCTCAGTCTGGGTCTTGGGGGGTTCCCAAGCCAGAATGGTATCAATTTTTGCCTGTAGGGGCGCCACCTTGCCGCTCCCCACCTGGTGTCCCAAGTACACCACCGATCCCTGCCCTATCTGGCATTTACTGGCCTTGATAGTGAGGCCTGCCTTCTGCAGAGCCTTCAACACTTCAGTGAGGTGTTGCAGGTGTTCCTCCCAAGTGGAGCTGAACACAGTGATGTCATCCAGGTAGGCTGCGCTGAATTGCTCCAGCCCTGCCAGTACCTGGTTGACCAACCTCTGAAATGTGGCGGGAGCATTTTTCAACCCAAAGGGCATGACACGGAACTGGAAGTGCCCCTCTGGTGTGGAAAATGCTGACCTCTCCTTTGCCCCGCCAGTTAAGGCAATCTGCCAGTACCCTGAAGTCAAATCAAAAGTACTCAGGTACTGGGCAGCTCCCAACCGATCCACCAGCTCATCAGCTCTGGGGATGAGGTGCGCGTCAGTCTTGGTGACCGCATTGAGCCCACGGTAGTCCACGCAAAACCGAAGTTCTGGGGTGGCACCGGGGGTAGCAGCTTTCTTAGGCACTAAGACCACTGGGCTAGCCCAGGGGCTGCTGGAGGGCTCAATAACCCCAAGCGCCAACATCTTGGAAACTTCTTCCTTGATGCTAGCTCTGACCTTGTCAGCCACCCTGTAAAACTTCTGTTTCACAGGCATGCTGTCTCCAGTGTCCACGTCGTGGACGCACCACTTGGTGACACCTGGGGTCAGGGAGAACAGTGGGGCGGACTGACCCAAGACTTGGCGACAGTCCTCCTGCTGTTCTGGGGTCAGGGTGGGGGAGAGGACCACACCATCCACTGACCCATCTTGCTCCTGGACTGCCAGGAGGTCAGGGAGAGGATCACTATCCTCCTCCCCTCCAACATCTGTAGCCATGAGCATAGTTACTTCAGTCCTTTCAAAGTGGGGCTTGAGGCGGTTCACATGCAGCACTCTCAGGGGCTGCCTGGGAGTCTTCAGGTTAACCAAATAGGTAACCTCGCTCTTGCGCTCCACCACCTCATATGGCCCAGACCACTTGTCGCGGAGTGCACAAGGCTCCACCGGCGCCATCACCCACACCTTCTGACCCGGTTGGAACTCAACCAGAGAAGTGTTCTGGTCATACCACCTCTTCATTTCCTCCTGGCTAGCCTCCAGGTTCTCTTGAGCGAGCTTCCTGAAGCGCTTGGTCTGGTTGCGAATGGCCAGCACATAGCTGAACACATCCTGAGGGGTTTTCCCACGGGATTTCTCCCACCCCTCCTTCACCAGAGCCAGAGGCCCTCTGACAGGGTGGCCATACAGCAACTCAAAGGGACTGAACCCTAAGGATTTCTGAGGCACCTCCCTGTAGGCAAACAACAGGCATGGCAACAAGACATCCCATTTCCGCCTCATAGGCTCTTCCAGGCCCATAATCATGCCCTTCAATGTGCGGTTGAATCTCTCAACCAAACCATTGCCTTGAGGGTGGTAAGGAGTGGTGAATTTGTATGTCACCCCACACTCACTCCACAGGGACTTCATATACTTAGAAATGAAGTTTGTCCCCCTGTCTGAGACGACCTCCCTCGGAAATCCCACCCGGGAAAAGATCCCCATCAGGGCACGGCCCACCACTGGGGCGGTGACTGTCCTGAGCGGAAGGGCTTCCGGGTACCGAGTGGCATGGTCCACCAAGACCAGGATAAACCTGTTGCCTAGGGCTGTCTTGGGATCCAGGGGTCCCACGATGTCAATGCCCACCCGCTCAAAAGGGGTGCTCACCACGGGAAAGGGTTGGAGGGGGGCCACGTGCTTCCCTCCACTCTTGCCACTGGCCTGACAAGTCTGGCAAGATTTACAAAAGGCAGAGACGTGTGTCTTCATCTGGGGCCAGTAGAAATGGGTGACAAGCCTGTGATAGGTCTTGTCTTGCCCCAGATGTCCTGCGAGAGGCATGTCATGAGCCAGACCCAGTAGGAAGTTCCTGAAGCGCTCCGGTACCACCAGCACACGGGCTGCACCGGGCTCAGCGAACTTAGGCTCACTATAAAGTAAGTCATCCTCCCAGTAGATCAAATGCTCCTTGGACCCCAGGCCTGCGGCCTGGTCGGCAGCCTGCTGCCGCACACCAATGAGAGAAGGGCACTCCTTCTGAGCCTTGCAGAATTCCTCCCTGGAGGGACCACCCTCTTGCTGCCACTGGGACAGCTCAGGCAATTCCCCTAGTTCGGCCACCTGCTCCCCTGTAGGTTCCAGGGCATCCCCCTCTGGGTCTGCTTCCTCCTGAACCGTGGGAACTGTGGGGGCCGGTTTCCCGCGCCCTCTACCCCTTCTTCTCTTGGCAGGTTCCTGGGCCATTGTTCCAGGCTCCAGTGCTGCTAGACCGCCCTCTCTGGCTGTCATTGCGCGGGTGGACACACAGATCCACGCAGGCAAACCCAACATCTCCAAGTGAGTCCTGTGCTCCACCTCCTTCCATGGGGAGCTCTCCAGGTCATTACCTAATAGACAATCTACAGGCAAGGCATCACTTACTACAATCTCCAAAATACCGGAGACTCCTCCCCATTCAAATGGAACTTTTGCCAACTTGCAGTAGCGCACTGAACTGTCAGATGCCACCACAGGCCGGAGTACCTGGGGAATAATTTGCTCTTCAGACACCCACCGACACCTAACAGATGTCACGCTGGCCCCTGTGTCTCTCAGAGCCTCCACCACCTGTCCATTGATGGTCACCTTCTGCCCGTATTTCTTAGTGTTTTGGGGCAGCATGGTTTCCCGGGCCATCTCCTGGTCTCCTAGAGAGACAAGGGTCATCAATGCTAACCCCTTCTCCCCACTAGAAATCAAATCCCCTCCCAAAGCTACACTGGCTAACGCCGCCGCTGGAGCTGGAGCACCAGTGGGTGCTGATTTCTTCTTTGGACAGCTGGGGGCAATGTGCCCCACCTCCCTACATGAATAGCAAGTAGGCGGGGTCTTTTTGTCCTGCGTGCCTTTATGGGGCCAGGACTTCTTAGTCTTGGGGGGTTGAGACACCTTCTCCTGGGAACTACTTTGGGGCCCTTTAGAAGACTCCTTTTGATTACCCGTGTCCCCCCACTCTTCTGCTGGGGACCCTGTCCACCTTTGGCTGGGGTACTTACCACCCCCTTGTGGACCCTGGTGCTAGTCCACCGGTCCGCCTCTTTAGCAAGCTCACTGGGATCAGTTAACTTGCTATCCAAAAGATGCTGGCGCAGCTCTGGGACACATAAACTACTTAAGTGCTCCCTAGTAATCAAGTGACACAACCCCACATAATCAGTAACTTTGCTGCCCTTCATCCAACCTTCCAGTGCACGCGTGTACATACTCACACACTCCACCCAAGTACTTGAATCAAGCTTCTTGAAGTTCCTAAACTTCTGGCGGTACTGTTCTGCGGTGAGCCCATACCTGAGGCATAAGGCCTCCTTCATGGCGGAGTAGGATAAAGCATCCTTTGCTTCTAAGGGTGCCAAACATCCCTACCTGAGGCCTCAAAATGCTTCCACAATCCTGCTCCCCAATTCTTCTCAGGCACCTCATTCATCTTTAAGGCAAGTTCATACGCTCTGAACCACGCATAAATATCCTCACCCCTCTGATAATTCTGTACCAGATCCTTTGGTATGTATACCTTACCCGCCTGTACTGGTTGTGCGCTGCCACCATTAGAACTGGACACCCTCTCTTTATATTTGATGTCCAACTCCTTCATGCTCCTCTCATGAGCCAATTGGAGCTTCTTCTCCTCCAAAGCAAGCGCATGTCTTCTCTCCAGCGCCGCTCTCTCCTGCGCCTCTTTCTCAACTTCCAGGCGCAGTCTCTTCTCATCGGCTTCCGCTCTGAGCTTCAAAAGCTCAATCTCATGGCCCCTAACTCGCTGATTCTCCTCTATTTCCTCTGGAGACATAACCCTACTGGAGTGGTCGCTGCCGGTCCTAGACCCTGGCTTCCTCACTGGCAATTCACTGGGCAAAAACCCGTTCTCCGGTGTGTCTCCCTCTCCAGTAGCAGCTTCCGGGTCACCATGTTTGGCCTCCCACCAGGCCCTCAGAGCTGTATGTAGCTCTTCCTTATTTGCGCAGCCCCTCACTGGGCATTCAAGCTGTTTGCAGACTTTTCTCAGTTGCTCCTTGTTATAGGTTAACAACTCCTGGATTTCAAATTCCACTTCCACGTCTCCATTCACGCTTGGCGCTTTCCGAGACATGATGCTTCCTACCCTTTTTCAACTAAAAAGGTTTCACCCAAAAAAAAATCTTGTGCAACCTGTGCCGCTAAACTAGACTAGTGATGTACAAGAGATCACTGCCGGTCAAGTGCAATTATTAGTTCAAAATCCGCACCGCAAGCCACCAATGTTAGAACCGGGGGTCTCTAGTTGGCAGAGGTAAGTACCTTAGCCCAAGTAGGGACCCTCACTTCCAGTCAGGGTGACGGAATAGCCCTCTGAGATAACCCCTGCTCACCCTCTAGGTAGCATGGCGCGAGCAGTCTAGGCTAAACAGAGGCAATGTGGATAACACTTGCACTTAACACAACAATAATCCCCCAATCCACCACAAACTGAGACCACACAGGTAAGTATATTTTATAAAAATATATAGCTTTATCTAGTTTCAGCATGTAAATGAAGCAGTTGCATGATAGTCACTTCTTGAGAAAACGTAGCATTTTATCTTAAGGGTTGCACTTAGTTTTTAGGATGGTACTGGTAAATAGGCAGTTCTCAGAATCAAAACAAAACAGTCTCAAGTCTCTCAAATCAGGGATCTAAAACTATTGCCCCTGATTTCGATTCAATCTGCTCTGAAAACGAGCAGTTAAAGCAATGCCAATGCTCAGTTATTCACAGCCAGCCTTCATAGGCACTTATCCCCCCAAGCGCGGCAAGCGCGCCTCACCCGGTATCCTGGGGACTTCTTTTCTGCTTGTTCGAGGCTGCCACGGGCGCCGGATGGCCTCAGGCGCCTCGAAGAGCACACTCGCTCCTTGCCCCGGCCGGTCCCCTGGTGCTCTCCCGCCTGCTCTCGACAATCCAACGAGCGGCGGGGGATGCAGCACACCTCGGGGGACGACAGGCCCGGGGTGAGGAACACACGCGGACTCACTCCCTCGGCGAGGACGGGTCAGCCAGCTGCTCCGGCGGTCGGCTCCTCGCTGGGGGGGTAATCAGATCGCGATTCCCTCGGCGGCTTCCAGGCTGCTCCACGCTGCGGCCAATCAGGTCGCGGCCCTTCGGTCGAGCCCCTTCAGTACCCGGGAGTCAGTCAATGGCAGAGCGGCTCCCGGGACAGTCAGGCAATGACGCTCCGCTACCTCGGCCAATCACGGCCCACCACCGGTGATGATGCTGCGCCGCACGGGCCAATCCCGTCGCGGCGTTAGTGAGGGGGCTCGGCTCCCTCCACCAATGAGAGCGCGGCGCCTTCGTTCTCTGGCGCTTCAGCTCCCCCACTCAAGGAAATTCCCGGAGGGTGTTTCTGGCCCTGGGCCGCGTCAGTGATTCGGCGGCAAGATTCCCTTGGGGCCTGGGATCGCGGCAGGACGTCTCTGTGGCCCCCAAATCAGCAGGGATGGGGGTCCTAGTTAAAGAACCCCACCACGGTATCTCCTCGCCCCTGGAATCTGTGCCGATGAGCACAGCGAGCTCCAGACAGCTGGCAATGGGGACACACGGGTTGGGGCCGCTCCCCACGCGATCTTTCCGTAGTTTGTGGCAAAGCTTCAGGAACCTTTAGCCCTGGGTTCCAAGCAGGAGGCCAGCTCTTCTCAGGCCCTTGGAGATTCAAGTTGCAGACACAGCACACAGCAAAGTCTTGGCAGTTTCAAGCAGGCAGGGTCACAGCACACAGCAAAGCCCCTTTCTCCTCCTCAGCTTCCAGTCAGACAGCAGAACAGGTCAGCCCTTAGAGCACACAGCAAGGCAGTCTTCCTTTAGTTCTCTCGCCGTCCTCCTTCCAGCCGAGGTTCCTTCTTGCTTGCAGAATTTCAGAATCTAATCTTCTGTAGTCAGGGGTCCTTTCCTTATACCCCTCAATGTCTTTGAAGTCCTTTGAAGTCTTTGTGCATGGAGGCCCTTGGTCCAGTCTAAACCAGTTCTGGGGGTTGCGGAGCATTGAGGTGTCTCTGGTTTTCTTCTTCCTGTCAGCTTCAGGGCCAGAGGTGTCAGTTGACCACCAGGAGGGAGTTAACATGGGGGAGGAAGGCCTTGGCACAGCCCAGTACTTATCAGGCATTCCTTCCTCCCACCTCCCAGGCAGGCAGATGTGCCCTTTCATCCCCGGGCTGGCTCCGACCCTCTCCTCTGGGGCTCTGCAGCCCCCCCTGTCACATCCAGACCAGGCAGGCATTCCACAAACACAGGCACACAGAAAGGTTTAGACAAGAGAACAGCCACTTTCTAAAAGTGTCATTCTCCAACACAGGATTTCAAAACACCCTTCACTATAAGATGTGTCATTAAATTCTGAGTTCAGGGATATCTTTCACTTATGTCCCATCTTGTTCCTATGGGAAGATAGGCTGGTATCCCATGGGCCCAGCCTCCTCCATGTTACTCTATGGAGCAGATAGCCTTACAGCAGTGAGCACATAAAATGGCTGCAGCCCACTACCAGAGCATATTACCTGCACTAGTACATGCTCTACCTTATCCATACACTGCACCCTGCCCAGGGGGGTACCTAGAGCCTTCCATAGGGGTGACTGATGTGCACAGACAGGGAAGGGTTAGGCCCAGCCAGTGGGGACACTGGCCAGGCTGACATGGCAGTCACTGACTGCCCACAGGCTCTGCGCTGGCATGCCTGAGTCACCATTTTAAAGCTACTCATGTGGGTGGCGCAATCTGCGCTGCAGGCCCACTAGTAGCATTTGTCATCACCAGCCCTGGCACACACGGTGCACTTTACTAGGGACTTCGTGGTGATACAAATATGCCAATCAATATCACAATTTACAGAGGGAGCACTTACACTCTGACACTGATCAGCAGTGGCAGAGTGTCCAAAGCATCTTAATCAGCAAAAACGAAATCCAGCACAGCATCAAAACACATGAGTCAGAGGCAAAAAGATGGGGGAAGAACCACGCCAAAAGGTGTCAGGTCTAACACGTGTCCCCTCCAGCTGAAAGTGGGGAGAACTACCCAACCTCTTGGGAGTCCTCATCACTAAGGCGGAAGAATCTGGACAGACCGTCAGCATTGGCGTGTTCTGTACCAGGGCGGTGCTCCACCGTAAAGTCCATCCCCTATAGGGAAATGGACCACCTCAACAATTTTGGATTCTCACCCCTCATCTGCATTATCCATCTGAGGGGCCTGTGGTCGGTCTGAACACGGAAGTGAGTCCCAAACAGGTAGGGCCTCAGCTTCTTCAGAGCCCAGACCACAGCGAAAGCTTCTCTTTCGATGGCACTCCATTTCTGTTCCCTGGGGATTAGCCTTCGGCTAATGAAAGCCACTGGTTGGTCTCCGCCCTCATCATTAATCTGTGAGAGCACTGCTCCCACGCCTTGCTCTGAAGCGTCAGTTTGCACAATTAACTCACTGGAAAAGTCAGGTGCCTTAAGCACCGGTGCTGTGCACATGGCAGTTTTGAGGGTGTCAAAAGCAGTTTGACAGGCCTCAGTCCAATTCACTTTCCTGGGCTGATTCCTAGATGTCAGCTCTGTCAAAGGGGCCACAATGGTCCCATAGCCTTTGACAAACCGTCTGTAATACCCGGTGGGACCTAAAAAGGCTCTCACCTCAGTCTGGGTCTTGGGGGGTTCCCAAGCCAGAATGGTATCAATTTTTGCCTGTAGGGGCGCCACCTTGCCGCTCCCCACCTGGTGTCCCAAGTACACCACCGATCCCTGCCCTATCTGGCATTTACTGGCCTTGATAGTGAGGCCTGCCTTCTGCAGAGCCTTCAACACTTCAGTGAGCTGTTGCAGGTGTTCCTCCCAAGTGAAGCTGAACACAGTGATGTCATCCAGGTAGGCTGCGCTGAATTGCTCCAGCCCTGCCAGTACCTGGTTGACCAACCTCTGAAATGTGGCGGGAGCATTTTTCAACCCAAAGGGCATGACACGGAACTGGAAGTGCCCCTCTGGTGTGGAAAATGCTGACCTCTCCTTTGCCCCGTCAGTTAAGGCAATCTGCCAGTACCCTGAAGTCAAATCAAAAGTACTCAGGTACTGGGCAGCTCCCAACCGATCCACCAGCTCATCAGCTCTGGGGATGAGGTGCGCGTCAGTCTTGGTGACCGCATTGAGCCCACGGTAGTCCACGCAAAACCGAAGTTCTGGGGTGGCACCGGGGGTAGCAGCTTTCTTAGGCACTAAGACCACTGGGCTAGCCCAGGGGCTGCTGGAGGGCTCAATAACCCCAAGCACCAACATCTTGGAAACTTCTTCCTTGATGCTAGCTCTGACCTTGTCAGCCACCCTGTAAAACTTCTGTTTCACAGGCATGCTGTCTCCAGTGTCCACGTCGTGGACGCACCACTTGGTGACACCTGGGGTCAGGGAGAACAGTGGGGCGGACTGACCCAAGACTTGGCGACAGTCCGCCTACTGTTCTGGGGTCAGGGTGGGGGAGAGGACCACACCATCCACTGACCCATCTTGCTCCTGGACTGCCAGGAGGTCAGGGAGAGGATCACTATCCTCCTCCCCTCCAACATCTGTAGCCATGAGCATAGTTACTTCAGTCCTTTCAAAGTGGGGCTTGAGGTGGTTCACATGCAGCACTCTCAGGGGCTGTCTGGGAGTCTTCAGGTTAACCAAATAGGTAACCTCGCTCTTGCGCTCCACCACCTCATATGGCCCAGACCACTTGTCGCGGAGTGCACAAGGCTCTACCGGCGCCATCACCCACACCTTCTGACCCGGTTGGAACTCAACCAGAGAAGTGTTCTGGTCATACCACCTCTTCATTTCCTCCTGGCTAGCCTCCAGGTTCTCTTGAGCGAGCTTCCTGAAGCGCTTGGTCTGGTTGCGAATGGCCAGCACATAGCTGAACACATCCTGAGGGGTTTTCCCACGGGATTTCTCCCACCCCTCCTTCACCAGAGCCAGAGGCCCTCTGACAGGGTGGCCATACAGCAACTCAAAGGGACTGAACCCTAAGGATTTCTGAGGCACCTCCCTGTAGGCAAACAACAGGCATGGCAACAAGACATCCCATTTCCGCCTCATAGGCTCTTCCAGGCCCATAATCATGCCCTTCAATGTGCGGTTGAATCTCTCAACCAAACCATTTCCTTGAGGGTGGTAAGGAGTGGTGAATTTGTATGTCACCCCACACTCACTCCACAGGGACTTCATATACTTAGAAATGAAGTTTGTCCCCCTGTCTGAGACGACCTCCCTCGGAAATCCCACCCGGGAAAAGATCCCCATCAGGGCACGGCCCACCACTGGGGCGGTGACTGTCCTGAGCGGAAGGGCTTCCGGGTACCGAGTGGCATGGTCCACCAAGACCAGGATAAACCTGTTGCCTAGGGCTGTCTTGGGATCCAGGGGCCCCACGATGTCAATGCCCACCCGCTCAAAAGGGGTGCTCACCACGGGAAAGGGTTGGAGGGGGGCCACGCGCTTCCCTCCACTCTTGCCACTGGCCTGACAAGTCTGGCAAGATTTACAAAAGGCAGAGACGTGCGTCTTCATCTTGGGCCAGTAGAAATGGGTGACAAGCCTGTGATAGGTCTTGTCTTGCCCCAGATGTCCTGCGAGAGGCATGTCATGAGCCAGACCCAGTAGGAAATTCCTGAAGCGCTCCGGTACCACCAGCACACGGGCTGCACCGGGCTCAGCGAACTTAGGCTCACTATAAAGTAAGTCATCCTCCCAGTAGATCAAATCCTCCTTGGACCCCAGGCCTGCGGCCTGGTCGGCAGCCTGCTGCCACACACCAATGAGAGAAGGGCACTCCTTCTGAGCCTTGCAGAATTCCTCCCTGGAGGGACCACCCTCTTGCTGCCACTGGGACAGCTCAGGCAATTCCCCTAGTTCGGCCACCTGCTCCCCTGTAGGTTCCAGGGCATCCCCCTCTGGGTCTGCTTCCTCCTGAACCGTGGGAACTGTGGGGGCCGGTTTCCCGCGCCCTCTACCCCTTCTTCTCTTGGCAGGTTCCTGGGCCATTGTTCCAGGCTCCAGTGCTGCTAGACCGCCCTCTCTGGCTGTCATTGCGCGGGTGGACACACAGATCCACGCAGGCAAACCCAACATCTCCAAGTGAGTCCTGTGCTCCACCTCCTTCCATGGGGAGCTCTCCAGGTCATTACCTAATAGACAATCTACAGGCAAGGCATCACTTACTACAATCTCCAAAATACCGGAGACTCCTCCCCATTCAAATGGAACTTTTGCCAACTTGCAGTAGCGCACTGAACTGTCAGATGCCACCACAGGCCGGAGTACCTGGGGAATAATTTGCTCTTCAGACACCCACCGACACCTAACAGATGTCACGCTGGCCCCTGTGTCTCTCAGAGCCTCCACCACCTGTCCATTGATGGTCACCTTCTGCCCGTATTTCTTAGTGTTTTGGGGCAGCATCGTTTCCCGGGCCATCTCCTGGTCTCCTAGAGAGACAAGGGTCATCAATGCTAACCCCTTCTCCCCACTAGAAATCAAATCCCCTCCCAAAGCTACACTGGCTAACGCCGCCGCTGGAGCTGGAGCACCAGTGGGTGCTGATTTCTTCTTTGGACAGCTGGGGGCAATGTGCCCCACCTCCCTACATGAATAGCAAGTAGGCGGGGTCTTTTTGTCCTGCGTGCCTTTATGGGGCCAGGACTTCTTAGTCTTGGGGGGTTGAGACACCTTCTCCTGGGAACTACTTTGGGGCCCTTTAGAAGACTCCTTTTGATTACCTGTGTCCCCCCACTCTTCTGCTGGGGACCCTGTCCACCTTTGGCTGGGGTACTTACCACCCCCTTGTGGACCCTGGTGCTAGTCCACCGGTCCGCCTCTTTAGCAAGCTCACTGGGATCAGTTAACTTGCTATCCAAAAGATGCTGGCGCAGCTCTGGGACACATAAACTACTTAAGTGCTCCCTAGTAATCAAGTGACACAACCCCACATAATCAGTAACTTTGCTGCCCTTCATCCAACCTTCCAGTGCACGCGTGTACATACTCACACACTCCACCCAAGTACTTAAATCAAGCTTCTTGAAGTATCTAAACTTCTGGCGGTACTGTTCTGCGGTGAGCCCATACCTGAGGCATAAGGCCTCCTTCATGGCGGAGTAGGATAAAGCATCCTTTGCTTCTAAGGGTGCCAAACATCCCTCCCTGAGGCCTCAAAATGCTTCCACAATCCTGCTCCCCAATTCTTCTCAGGCACCTCATTCATCTTTAAGGCAAGTTCATACGCTCTGAACCACGCATAAATATCCTCACCCCTCTGATAATTCTGTACCAGATCCTTTGGTATGTATACCTTACCCGCCTGTACTGGTTGTGCGCTGCCACCATTAGAACTGGACACCCTCTCTTTATATTTGATGTCCAACTCCTTCATGCTCCTCTCATGAGCCAATTGGAGCTTCTTCTCCTCCAAAGCAAGCGCATGTCTTCTCTCCTGCGCCGCTCTCTCCTGCGCCTCTTTCTCAACTTCCAGGCGCAGTCTCTTCTCATCGGCTTCCGCTCTGAGCTTCAAAAGCTCAATCTCATGGGCCCTAACTCGCTGATTCTCCTCTATTTCCTCTGGAGACATAACCCTACTGGAGTGGTCGCTGCCGGTCCTAGACCCTGGCTTCCTCACTGGCAATTCACTGGGCAAAAACCCGTTCTCCGGTGTGTCTCCCTCTCCAGTAGCAGCTTCCGGGTCACCATGTTTGGCCTCCCACCAGGCCCTCAGAGCTGTCCGTAGCTCTTCCTTATTTGCGCAGCCCATCACTGGGCATTCAAGCTGTTTGCAGACTTTTCTCAGTTGCTCCTTGTTATAGGTTAACAACTCCTGGATTTCAAATTCCACTTCCACGTCTCCATTCACGCTTGGCGCTTTCCGAAACATGATGCTTCCTACCCTTTTTCAACTAAAAAGGTTTCACCCAAAAAAAAATCTTGTGCAACCTGTGCCGCTAAACTAGACTAGTGATGTACAAGAGATCACTGCCGGTCAAGTGCAATTATTAGTTCAAAATCCGCACCGCGAGCCACCAATGTTAGAACCGAGGGTCTCTAGTTGGCAGAGGTAAGTACCTTAGCCCAAGTAGGGACCCTCACTTCCAGTCAGGGTGACGGAATAGCCCTCTGAGATAACCCCTGCTCACCCTCTAGGTAGCATGGCGCGAGAAGTCTAGGCTAAACAGAGGCAATGTGGATAACACTTGCACTTAACACAACAATAATCCCCCAATCCACCACAAACTGAGACCACACAGGTAAGTATATTTTATAAAAATATATAGCTTTATCTAGTTTCAGCATGTAAATGAAGCAGTTGCATGATAGTCACTTCTTGAGAAAACGTAGCATTTTATCTTAAATGTTGCACTTAGTTTTTAGGATGGTACTGGTAAATAGGCAGTTCTCAGAATCAAAACAAAACAGTCTCAAGTCTCTCAAATCAGGGATCTAAAACTATTGCCCCTGATTTCGATTCAATCTGCTCTCAAAACGAGCAGTTAAAGCAATGCCAATGCTCAGTTATTCACAGCCAGCCTTCATAGGCACTTATCCCCCCAAGCGCGGCAAGCGCGCCTCACCCGGTATCCTGGGGACTTCTTTTCTGCTTGTTCGAGGCTGCCACGGGCGCCGGATGGCCTCAGGCGCCTCGCGCCTCGAAGAGCACACTCGCTCCTTGCCCCGGCCGGTCCCCTGGTGCTCTCCCGCCCGCTCTCGACAATCCAACGAGCGGCGGGGGATGCAGCACACCTCGGGGGACGACAGGCCCGGGGTGAGGAACACACGCGGACTCACTCCCTCGGCGAGGACGGGTCAGCCAGCTGCTCCGGCGGTCGGCTCCTCGCTGGGGGGGTAATCCGATCGCGATTCCCTCGGCGGCTTCCAGGCTGCTCCACGCTGCGGCCAATCAGGTCGCGGCCCTCCGGTCGAGCCCCTTCAGTACCCGGGAGTCAGCCAATGGCAGAGCGGCTCCCGGGACAGTCAGGCAATGACGCTCCGCTACCTCGGCCAATCACGGCCCACCACCGGTGATGACGCTGCGCCGCACGGGCCAATCCCGTCGCGGCGTTAGTGAGGGGGCTCGGCTCCCTCCACCAATGGGAGCGCGGCGCCTTCGTTCTCTGGCGCTTCAGCTCCCCCACTCAAGGAAATTCACGGAGGGTGTTTCTGGCCCCGGGCCGCGTCGGTCATTCGGCGGCAAGATTCCCTTGGGGCCTGGGATCGCGGCAGGACGTCTCTGTGGCCCCCCAATCAGCAGGGGGGGGATCCTAGTTAAAGAACCCCACCACGGTATCTCCTCTCCCCTGGAATCTGTGCCGATGAGCAGAGCGAGCTCCAGACAGCTGGCAATGGGGACACACGGGTTGGGGCCGCTCCCCACGCGATCTTTCTGTAGTTTGTGGCAAAGCTTCAGGAACCTTTAGCCCTGGGTTCCAAGCAAGAGGCCAGCTCTTCTCAGGCCCTTGGAGAACAAATTGCAGACACAGCACACAGCAAAGTCTTGGCAGTTTCAAGCAGGCAGGGTCACAGCACACAGCAAAGCCCCTTTCTCCTCCTCAGCTTCCAGTCAGACAGCAGAACAGGTCAGCCCTTAGAGCACACAGCAAGGCAGTCTTCCTTTAGTTATCTCGCCGTCCTCCTTCCAGCCGAGGTTCCTTCTTGCTTGCGGAATTTCAGAATCTAATCTTCTGTAGTCAGGGGTCCTTTCCTTATACCCCTCAATGTCTTTGAAGTCCTTTGAAGTCTTTGTGCATGGAGGCCCTTGGTCCAGTCTAAACCAGTTCTGGGGTTTGCGGAGCACTGAGGTGTCTCTGGTTTTCTTCTTCCTGTCAGCTTCAGGGCCAGAGGTGTCAGTTGACCACCAGGAGGGAGTTAACATGGGGGAGGTAGGCCTTGGCACAGCCCAGTACTTATCAGGCATTCCTTCCTCCCACCTCCCAGGCAGGCAGATGTGCCCTTTCATCCCCGGGCTGGCTCCGACCCTCTCCTCTGGGGCTCTGCAGCCCCCCCTGTCACATCCAGACCAGGCAGGCATTCCACAAACCCAGGCGCACAGAAAGGTTTAGACAAGAGAACAGCCACTTTCTAAAAGTGTCATTCTCCAACACAGGATTTAAAAACACCCTTCACTACAAGATGTGTCATTAAATTCTGAGTTCAGGGATATCTTTCACTTATGTCCCATCTTGTTCCTATGGGAAGATAGGCTGGTATCCCATGGGCCCAGCCTCCTCCATGTTACTCTATGGAGCAGATAGCCTTACAGCAGTGAGCACATAAAATGGCTGCAGCCCACTACCAGAGCATATTACCTGCACTAGTACATGCTCTACCTTATCCATACACTGCACCCTGCCCAGGGGGGTACCTAAAGCCTTCCATAGGGGTGACTGATGTGCACAGACAGGGAAGGGTTAGGCCCAGCCAGTGGGGACACTGGCCAGGCTGACATGGCAGTCACTGACTGCCCACAGGCTCTGCGCTGGCAGGCCTGAGTCACCATTTTAAAGCTACTCATGTGGGTGGCGCAATCCGCGCTGCAGGCCCACTAGTAGCATTTGTCATCACCAGCCCTGGCACACACGGTGCACTTTACTAGGGACTTCGTGGTGATACAAATATGCCAATCAATATCACAATTTACAGAGGGAGCACTTACACTCTGACACTGATCAGCAGTGGCAGAGTGTCCAAAGCATCTTAATCAGCAAAAACGAAATCCAGAACAGCATCAAAACACATGAGTCAGAGGCAAAAAGGTGGGGGAAGAACCACGCCAAAAGGTGTCAGGTCTAACACTAAGGAATTACAAAATACCACCAACTTCAAGTTGGTGGTATTTTGCAATTTTATTTCAAAAACACTTTTTGGCTTTTTACAGAGAGCCATGTGGTACACATTCATGCCCTTAGGGCATGAATGTGCTCCACATGTGCACACATGCACATTTCTGGGGTGCAACAGGGTGTCCTTTTGGAACCCTTGCACCCTTGAAATTGCTCTCGCAATTTGCGAGTGACTCCTGGTTACTCGCAAGTTGTGGGCACAAATCCTATTAATTCCAATAGGAATGAAAGGGATGGTATTTCTTGATTGCGAATCATAATTTGCGATTCGCAATTAAGGGATATTAAGGAATCGCAAATATTTTAGCGATTCCTACCAACATTCAATTTTGCGAGTCCTTAATAGCGATTCTGTACAAATCGCTATTAAGGACTCGCTAAATTGAATTCACTTCATCTGGCCCTAAAGCTTGATTGTGCAGTGGATATCTGGTTAAACAATTACTAGTCCAGCCAGACAAGCAAATGGGAAGTATATAAAGCCAACCGAGGAGAGAAAGGAGGGACTGGGTAGCCAGATTTGCCCTCAGGTTTCAATGTCACAATTCAGTCCAGAATCTGATAACCAACTATTCCTATTTCCAACTATCTTGCTTCTGGAGCAAGACAGGAACATTTCCATTATGGCTTTGCTAGACTCTGGTGCTACCAGAAACATTATAGAGTGGAATTGGGCTCAGACTCATTTATTCCATGACAATCCAAGGTGAACCTCTCATTGAGTGGACTTCTCCCTTAAAGAGACTGCATTCAATCATCACCAAGAAACACGAAGCTTTGATTTAATTGCTTCTCCAAACCATCCGATAATTCTAGGATTTGCATTGGCTTTGCCTTCATAACTGTGGAAATGGGGCGCAGGTGTTGCATACCCAAGGCCCGTAAGTCAAAGTTTGTAAGATGTTTACACAGAAGGTCCCATTCAACAACCTCAACCGCTGCATTCCTTCTCCTCAATCTACCCTTCTTTCACTACATTTCATCATGACCTAACCACATCTACACAACTAGCATCATATATTACACACACCCCTTTCCACAAAAGCTTAAGTCATTATCCCACAAATATATACAAGGCGCAAACAGAGAAAACAGGGCAGAGAAATAAATAACCAATAGAATACAGCATATGTACAAAGTCAAATGTATAACATTGAAGTGCAAGACAATAAATTTAATCTAAAATAATCTGGCAAAGAAGGAGGTGGTAACACCTTCCTGTTGGACCATCTCACAAGAAGGGTTTCTTTCTGCCCAGCTGAAGAATCATGATGTTCATGATTATCACCAACATACTTCCGTTTGAAAACTACCACTCTGTTAATGCTCAGTATACAGTAGCTTTCTGTCTTGACAGCAATGATGAAAGTCTTCATAACCCTCAATGGTTTGGATCATCGTGAGCATCTCTCCTTCTTGAATAACTCGAAAGTAATTTTTCTAGTGATGGATTGAGGAGTGATTCGTATGCTTCAACCCTTTTGATAACCGCTTTCCTCCAATTTAGGCTAATGTCATTTGCCATGACAATGGTTTCCTTCAAGACTCTGTAGAAGCATTCGACCATGCCATTGGTTTCTGAGTGATAAAATGCACACTCTTAGTACCTAATCGCATTGTCGTTCAAAATGTTTTCCATTTCATTGGAAACCAATTGTACCCCATTGTCTGTGAGTAAAATGTTGGGTATGCCTGCTTGCTCCCAAGCAACTCCTTCAAGCATCCCACAACATGCCTAGTTTCAATTCGTCTGGAGAAGAAAACATCTGGCCATCTAGAATACATGTCAACAGTCACTTTCAGATAAGTCTCACAGCCCTCCCCATGCATGGGACCCAGAATGTCCAAGGCAACTTCCTCCAAGGGTGAGTGGGACGGTCTCTGATCACCATGGGTTGTTCTCTCTGCTTCATGGCTTTTTCACTTAATGTACATTGAATACACTCCCGAACCACGCTCTCAACTTGAGAATCCATGCCTGGCCACCAGTATATTAATCTAAGTCTTTTTTTTGTCTTTGACATACCTTGATGACCAGAGTGTGTAACAGCTATCAGCTCTTCTCTTAACGCACCTGGTGGGACCAATCGTGCACCCCTAAACATAAAACAATGTTATTCAGACAATTCATCTCTAACACGCCAAAATTATTTGCCCTCTGCACTTCCTTTAGTTTTTGTACACCGCCCATCCTTGATCAAAGGCACGCCTTCTAACATTACTTTGTCTGACCCAAGTTCACACCACCACTTCTCTTCTGTTATGGCAGCGTCATCAATCTCGCAAATCATTGAATTGTCTAAATCTGTCTTATCATCCACAGAATCACCTTGATCATTCTTACCTGTTGGTGCTAATTGTGACAAAGAGACTGCTACTCTATTCTCCACACTCGGTATGTACTTCAACAGTATTCTCTTGCAAGGCAACCATCCATGTTGTTATTTTGCTGGAGACAGATTCTTTGCCATTTTTCTTCAAAAGTTCAATTACAGGTTTATGGTCTATCCCTTCTTCAAACGCACTTTCCCACAAAAGATTTCTGAGTTTTCTTACAACCCAGTACACTGCCAAGGGCTCACTTTCTATCATTGAGTAACGCAATTCAGCACCTTTCAAGGCCTGAGACAAAAACAAAATGGTTCTTTCTGAATCACATCCTCATTGTTGGAAAACAGCACCTAGGCCCTTCATGCTGGCATCAGTGGTGAGACTAGATTTACACTAGGGATCAAAATTCCTTAATCTGGGGGCCAGACTCAATCTTTCCTTTATCCCCTTGAACTCTGCTCTCATGCATGTTATCCAACACAAATTCAACACCCTTACGGAGTAAATTCCCCATATTGGTGCAGATTTCAGCAAACCTCTACAAATTTATTGGACTGTTCTGCCATCCTCAAAAATCTCATCAATTCTTCTTTGTTAGATGACGACTTCAGTTTCTGTATGTAATTAACATGATTTTCTTTGGAGCAATTCGTTCTCCCGTGATGGTATGACCCAGGTAATCTATGGACTCTCTGCAAAATTTGGACTTCTCTACTTTGATGGTTAAATTAGATTTACCAAGTCTCTCCAACACCAGTTACTCTCTTTCATCATGCTCAATAACATCCTTTCCGAAAACCAATACCTCCACTTGATAAACCGTTATTCCTTCCAGACCCTTCCCCAATGCTCTTTGAAAAACTGATGCTGCATATATTAATCCAAATGGTAACCTTGCATATCTACACATTCCAAAAGGAGTAATATAAGCATCCCTAGATACCTCATCAAGATCAATCTAATGGTAAGCTGATATAAGGTCAATGGTGGTATAAACCTTTGCTCCTCCTGTAACATTAGCATATCAGAGATGTTATGCAAAGTATACCTGTCTACAATTACATGGTTGATCAGTTCTCTTAGATCAACACATAAGTGTGAATTTGCCTTTCTTGCTACAATCACTGGAGCTAGCCATTCCGTCCCTTCTACCTCTTCAATTACGCCATCAAGTTTATGTTCCCCAGTTCCTATTTAATTTTTTCTCGAACTGCGACTGTGAACTTTACCACACACTGGCCTGGCTCCATCACCAGTCATATATGATAAGCATAGCCCTGTAAACAACAAAGCTTTTCTGAAAAACCTGCAGGAAACCTACTTTTAGTTCTTATACAAACACATTGTGGATATCTCCTGTATACTCACTTCATTCACTTTAAACTCATCTTTCAACATTATAGGTAGAAAACTGGATCAAGCATGATCCCACAATCCTTTCGATGGAAACAGTTCAAAATAATATTGTCTTTTTGTGAGACATAGATCTTAGGAGTTACATACATTTTTTCATATTCTATCAGACCCTAGAAGTACCCATGAAATTTAAATGGTTCACCACTATAAGCATAAGGTTTGTATCTGGCTTAAACAAATTGCCTTTTGTTTTGAGTTTGCCAAGATAAAGTTTTTTGCAAATAATTGTAATCTTTGCTCCAGAGTCAAAAAATACCTTGCTTCCTTCTCCTTCCACACATATTTCATCCGCAGGACTGGCCCCTTTCTCACTGTTGACATGAAAAACAATCTGTCCACATTCAAAATCAGCATTTTTGCTGGAAGTGAACAGTAAGGAAGGGACCACACCTGTGGATGAAATATGTGTGGAAGGAGATGGAACCAAGGTGGTTTTTGATGGCAGCGGTAGGTTAAATGTAAACATTCACGCCAATTTCTCACTCCTCGACATGTCAGACAGCACCAGACCGGTGCCACGTGGACCGAGGTCCCTTGGCCTATCCAAATTCCCAACCAAGAGCCCACAACGAGTTTGACACAGAAGAGGAGCCGCAGTTAAGTAACAAAATAAGTGTATGTGGGATCCACAAGCAAGACATAATCAAGTTGTTTCTTTATGCTGGAACACTTAGCTCCATTGAGAACTCCGATGTTGAGACCTTCTACATCCCATCCTCACTGCCAGTGTGGCAAATGGGTGCAGGTATTGCATATACGACGCCCGTAAGTCCAAGGTTGTAAGATGTTTATTCACATAGAAGGTCCAATCCAACTGCCTCACCCACTGCCTTCCTTCTCCTCACTCCAAACTTCATTCACAACATTCCATCATGACCTAACCACATTCTATATAACTAGCATCATATACTGTAAGTGAAGCTGTGTGAGAGCCAATGAAATAACCATTGAAGAATTCCCAAAAAGCTTAAGTGGAATGGCTTTTATTGTTGCAACTTTGGATATAATTCCCCAAAAATATTTGGTGATCTGTTTTCCACAGTTGATGCGAAGCAGTTGACGTACACCACTAATGTGACTGTGCAATAAATCTTAAACCTGGGTCAAAGATGAGTGGGTGGAAGACAGTCTTCCAGACTCCTTATTGGCATTGTGCAAATAGGGCCAATTTTCTTTGGTCTTAGCATTGCCTCTTCTGTCTTTTCAGCAGTTTATACACAGCATCTTTTCTTACGATATTTTAGTCTTCTCAAGATCCTTGTCCAATCACCGCAGCCAATGTCCAGAAGGTTCTGCTTCATTTACCTTTAAATTGATTACTGTGGGGCGTGGCCAAGATGACGGAGTGAACGGACGTGTTCTTCCCGAGCTCCTGCGCCCGCCTAGGCCCTGAGCCCTGAATTTCCGCTTTTCTCCCCACCAATCGGCCCGGAGGGCCGGGTGTGGTCAGGAGAGCATAGGGACGCGGCACAGTTGAGCTCCGGTTCCCCCGTCGATCGCAGTGTCGGGCGTGGTGAGCCTGGCGGCGGGAACCCCGAACGGTGGTGGTGGAGCTCAGCCGACCGGAGGCCCGGCTGTCGATAGCGCGGCCTCTGGGGGTTGTGAGAGAAGATCTGCTGAGCTGCTACCGCCGGTAGCTGATCCAGCGGTGCCGACGGTCGCGGACCGGAGAGAGCTGATCGGTCCGTGAGCGAAGCGGTGAGCCCGAGTCTGCCCCCGAGACTAATCGAGGCCGCGGCTGCGGCCGGGCCGGGAGAAGACGCAGGCCGGGACCGCTAACGAGGCTGCCCTGGTGCTGTTCCGGGCACTAGCGGAAGGTCCGGAGAGGTGCGGAGGAGCGTTGGGGACCCGCCGGCACAGTGAGCCTGGCCCGGAGGACCGCGGGCCGGTTTCCCGGTGGAGAGAGGGGCTCGGCCCCGGCCTGGGGACTACGCGAGGCCGCGGCTGCGGCCTACCTGGACAGTGCCGAAGGCTGAGAGCGCCAGAGAGGCGGCGCCAGTGGGGTGGCGAGTCCTGCCGGGTTGAGAGACGACGATCGGCAGCCTGCACCAGGGAGCTGAAGCGGCACTGGTCAAGACCGGAGTGAGAAGGAACCAGGCCCTGGGCACACCTCCCCCCCGCGACCCGGCAGAGGCGGTGAGGGGCGCCTTGGGGTGACGAAGAGCGAGCGGGACACCCAGGGGCATTGCGGACTGACCTTGTGAAGGGTGAGAGTTTACGGAGCACAACACCAGAGAGGGACTGGCACCGCGGCGGCACTGGGCCTTTGAAGCAGAGTCAGGTGGGGGACGCTGCCCCGGAGAGCGGGGGAGGGACCGGGAAAGACTCCCCTTGAGTGGCCAGTCGCACAAGTGAGGATCCTTGGCGCCCTACGGATCGCACTTGGGGGTCGGAGTGGTGTCGGCTGGAACGTTGGAGGCGGACGGCCTGGGCCGGGCCCCGGACAGCGCCTTCCCCTTCCCCCACGACTTCAGCAGAGGAGGTGAGACGCGGGCTGGGTGTGTGTATTTGGCTGCGGAGCCCCCGGAGGGGTTACAGACTGCCCGGAGCAGAGCGAGGGCTTGCGACATATTGCACCGGGGTGGATTGAGAAACGCGACAGCACCGGGTACCTTGTGCGCGACCGGGAAGGGAAGCAGATTGGGAGCAGTGACTGAGTGGCGCAGAGCTCCCCCTGGGTGCGCAGACATTGGAGGTGAGGGGGGGACCCCTCGAATGGTGTAACGCATATTGAGACTGTGGTGTGCTGGTCCTGAGCGGCTGAGGCCTTGAGGCGCCTGCGACAGGGGTGTCCCGCATACTCTGGGTGGAGGGAACACTCACTGTGGGCCCAGGCCTGGCCACTACGCGCATCTGCAGCCGACGAAGAACGCGCAGTTGAGACCGGCTCCCACCTGACACGTGGCCGGGCTGGGCCTTTCGTGGGCTTGGCCTTGTGTCGTGGTGACCATCTGGGGCAGGGACACACACCGGAGACTCCCGAAGACTCGCGCCGGAGGTCCGGGCCTGGACGGGTGACAAATTGGCTGGGGCAGGCTGTGGATAGCACACGAGCTGCGGTGCAGTAAGAAAGATGGCCGGGCAGAGGGGCGGCAAAGGAACTAACCGCACGCTCCCCGAAATGCTCAACAAACCACCTGGTAAAGGAGACAAGACCTCACCACAGTCAGGTGGCGCAAGCGGGTCTCACGAGGGAAGCAGCGGAGAGCCCCCGGTCACCAGATCCTTTTTGGAATCACTTTTCGGGACACTGCGGGAAGACTTTCAAGAGTTAAAAAAGGAAGTGGCCGGTGAAATACGGGAACTACGCCGAGAGGTGGATGGCATCGGGCAGAGGGTAGAAGCGGTTGAGAGCTCCACGCAAAGACAGGACGAAGAGATTACGCACTTACAGCAAGAGGTACTCCGCCTCAGGGACCAACACATAGATCTTCAACAGCATAATGAGGATCTGGAAAACAGGTCAAGACGGAACAACATTAGGGTCCGGGGTGTGCCGTCCACAGAAGAGACCTCCGGCATAGTGGCTTATCTGCAGGAACTGTTCCGCACCGTCATTAGCGAACCTACAGATTTCCCCATTAAGATAGATCGGGCTCATAGAGTGGGGCCGCAGCGGCGTGCAACAGGGCCCCCGCCGGACGTATTGGCTTTCCTTCCCGATTTTTCGCTGAAGGAGCGGATTATGTCTGAAGCACGGAAGAAACAGTCAATAACATTCAAAGGTCACCAAGTGGCGCTGTATCAGGACCTGGCTGCGACCACGCTCCAAAAGCGCAGAGCATTTAAGATTGCGACAGACTTCCTGAGACAGCACGACACCCCCTACTCATGGGGGCATCCTTTTCGCCTCATATTCCGATGGAATGGAGTGCAGCACCAGCTGCGGTCTCTACAAGACGTCTGTGAAGTGTTAGGGATCACGGCAGAGGAGGAGGAATCGTCCACGCCGCGGAGAAGGAACTCAACTAATGGAGGTTGGCGGAGGATCTCGAGACGCAGGACACAGAGTGCCTCACAGAGACCGAGTTCGCCCACGATCAGAGCTGGGATGGCGGACGCACTTCGAACAGCGACCGAGACTTCGGTGGTTGGGGAAGACGTAGCTTTAACCGCGTAATGTGGCTCCGGGGGGAGAATGACATTGCATTACTGATGGAGCTGGCTTTGGGGGGGGGGGGCGGGCGCGGGATGGCGAGGGAGGAGTACTTGTGGTAAGTCGCCCACGAAGGTATTTCACCACAGACTTGTCCGGTGAGGGCAGGCCTGGGACTAGTTGGACTACGAAAGGTGGAGAGGAATGGGTTGGGAGGGTCTGTTTGGGATCCGAGTTGGGGTGAGGGGGGAGGGGGGGAGGGGGTTGGGGAGTTGGGGGTTGGAGTTCTTGGGATCCGGGAGGGGGGTGTTCGGGGAAGCTCTGTCCGGTGTTTCTGTCATGTTCCCTCAGATTGGCCAGTGCTCGCAGATAGATCCGGGAGTAGGCTTGCCACTTGCTGCTTTTGATCGACAGTTGCTGGTGGGTCACGTTAACCTGGTATGGCGGGTTTGAAAGTAGTAACTTTGAATGTGAAAGGGCTAAACAATCCCACAAAACGTAGGGCAATTCTTTCCTTGTTAGAGGCCTCACAGGCGGACATCTGTCTGCTACAAGAAACGCACTTGCTGGCTGGTGATTGTCATAGGTTACGGTCCCGCTCCTTCCCTACACAGTTCTTCTCCTCCAATACCACTAAAACAGCAGGAGTGGCGATCTTGGTCTCTAAATCCTTTAAAGGTGAAGTGCTACACAAATTGGCAGAGCAAAAAGGGCGGATGCTGGCATACAGATTTAAGTTGGGACCTCTGTTATTCACGGTGGGGTCGGTTTACTGCCCAAATGAACGTCAGGACCACTTCCTCCATGCCACACTGATAGATGTCACAGCATCTCCTGACAGGCATCTCATTCTGGGGGGGACCTGAACCTGGTGTTTGATTCCTCATTAGATAGATCAGCGCAGCGCTTTCCACAGACCGGGGAACTGTCACACGCTATGAAAACACAACTAGCTGAATTCGATATGCACGATCTTTGGAGGGGATTGCACCCTGCAGATAGGGACTACTCCTATTTCTTGCACGCACACAAAACATATGCTCGGCTGGACTACCTGTTGGTCTCTGGCCCGGTGCGGGACATGGCCACTGCCTCCGAGGTAGGGGTCATCTCCCTATCAGATCACGCACCGGTCTCGGGGACCTTCCTGCCCCCGTCGGCCCCAGTTCGGCGTGGGGTCTGGCGTCTTCGAGACACTCTTTTACACAAAAAAGTTGTGGTGCAACGTATCACCGAGGCGGTGGCTGACTTTCAACTACATAACTCTAACCCCGACACTACGTCGGCGACTCAATGGGGGGCGCTTAAGGCGGTTTTACGGGGAGAATTCATAAAGATATCGGCGACCGAAAATAGAGAGAGGAAGGTTAAACGGGAAGAACTCACGCAAAAGGTCAGGGAATTAGAACAGGTGCATCGGAGAACGGGGGCTCCTAGAATTTGGAAACAACTGAAGGCAGCAAGAAAACTCTTGTCGTCTCTGGACCTAGACAGAGCTGAATATGCGGCTCTCCGTTTGAAGCACGCATATTATACGGGAGGGGATCGTTGTGGCCGGTTACTAGCGGCTAAGCTCAGAATCGCACATCAATGCCGCCGAGTCAAAGAACTTACGGTAACAGGAGGGCGCACGGTTACAGAAGATGTCGAAATAGCTGAGGTCTTTCGACAGTTCTACTCCGAGCTCTATGCGGAGGACGGCTCGACGACTGGGGTCCCTGATGAATATCTTGATTCAGTGACTCTCCCATCCCTAGCTCCAATGCAAACCGATCACTTGGACCGAGAGATTAGGATAGAAGAGGTTATTGCAGCGATCGCTAGGCTGAAACTCGGGAAAGCCCCGGGACCAGATGGATACACCACCCTTTTCTATAGGACTTTTTGCACTACTTTAGCTCCTATTTTGACCAAGCTGTTTAACTCTTTCGACTGCCCCGGTGCTATCCCACCGGATCTCCTGCAAGCCACTGTGTCAGTAATACCTAAACCAGGGAAGGACAGGGCCCAGTGTGGCTCGTATAGACCGATTTCCCTCCTAAACGTGGATCTTAAAATCTACACAGGGATCCTTGCGGCGAGATTGGCGCAGTATCTCCCCGGACTGATTGAACCGGACCAGTCCGGCTTTGTCCCTGGCAGGCAAACGGTGGATAATACCAAGCGGTTGGTACACATACTGGAAAAGGCTTCGCGAATCCCCGGGGAAAGGATGCTCCTTTCGGTCGACGCCGAAAAAGCGTTTGACCGGGTGCATTGGCCGTATCTTGAGCAGGTGAAGACTCGCATGGGCGAAGGGGAGAGATTTAGATGCATGGTCTTTAATTGTTATAAGTTCCCGTCGGCTACGGTGCGTGTCAATGGCTGTGGATCAAAGCGCTTCTATATTGAGCGCGGCACGCGACAGGGATGCCCACTGTCCCCTCTCCTTTTCGCCCTCTACATGGAGCCTTTTGCCCAGAGGGTGAGACAAAACCCAGACGCTCTTGGTGTGCGGATGGGGGGTTATACCCATACGGTCAGCCTATACGCGGACGATGTTATTTTTACACTGGAGGATCCGCAGCGGGCTTTACCCGCATGTATGGCGGAGCTCGAGGCTTTCGCGAGAGCGGCTGGGTTTAAGATGAACTTGGGGAAATCCACGGCGTTGGATGTTTCCCTGACGCCTGGGACGAGAAGAGAGTTGCAGAGGCGGTTCCCGCTCAAGTGGTCGCGGAACCATGTGCCGTATTTAGGTATCCTGCTGGCTCCCACGCTGCCGGCGATGGTGGCGGTTAATTACGAGATGCTAGGCAAGAAAGTGAAGGAGGAACTGGGGAGGTGGAGCAAGGGGACGATATCGTGGCTAGGCAGGATAGCGGCGCTGAAGATGACGGTGCTTCCACAGATCCTGTATCTCTTCCGGGCACTTCCGCTGCAGCCCCCCAAAGGCTGGATCCGGATGATGCAGACTGCACTGTCCCAATTCGTCTGGCAGGGCCGTAAACCCCGAATGAAGAGAGCATTGACGACTTTAGCGCCGGAGGCGGGGGGACTGGGTGTCCCTGACCTTCACAAATATTTCCAGGCGTCGCAGTTGAGGTACCTGGTGGAATGGAGCAGGTGGGAGTCGGATAAGCATTGGCTCTTCCAGGACCAGGCAGTGGCGGGTCGGCCCTTGCAGGAAATACCGTTCCTGCGTAGACAACACAGACCCCCGAATCTCTACGCTTCCTATGTTACGAGGGTTCCGCTGAGGGTATGGGATGCCACTAGTGTCCGCTTCGAGCTCACCTCGTTCCCCTCTCCGTTCACGCCTATTGTGGACAACCCAGACTTCACACCTGGGACAGAACCGGGAGCCTTTCCGCATTGGCGAGAGAATGGGTGCAGGGCACTTTTTCATGTGTACGGTGGGGATGGGTCCTCTTCTTTGACGACCTTAAAGGGAGCTACCAGCTGACCGAGGCGGATAGGATGAGATACTGGCAAGTCAGACATTGGGCGCTACAACCACAGGTGCGGGAGGCTGCGGACAGGAACTTGCTCCCTTTTGAAAGATGGATGGCGACACGTACCTCGGACGCCAAACTCATATCTGATTTGTATGAAATGCTTCAGCCGCCGCCCACACACATCTATAATCCTGGTAGAGAGAGATGGAACAGGGAACTGGGGAGAACACTTAGCCACAAGGAATGGGAGCAAATCTCATACCGAGCGCGACATTCTGCTTATCATGTGGGGCTGACTGAAACCTTCACCAAGGTGTCAACGTACTGGTACCACACTCCCGAGCGCCTGCACGAGATGAATAGACTCATAGACACTGCATGTTGGCGCGCTTGCGGGCACACTGGGACACTGACACATATTTTATGGGACTGCCCATTGATACAGGGTTACTGGAAGGAGGTGATCGATGAAATAGATAAATGTTTTGACATAGAGTTGCCCCGCTTCCCTGCCTATACCCTGCTGGGCCTCCCTAACGCCTTAATGTACCCGTTGAAATCCCGGAGAGGGAGACACATCGCCATCGCTTTGGGCTCGGCTGTACAGAACATTCTAATACACTGGCGCACCTCCACCATTCCCTCAATCACAGGTTGGCTACACCGGCTGTGGCATGTACTGGGTATGGAAAAAATTTCGCTTACACTGGCTGGGGAGGTCGATCAATTCACGGAGCTGTGGCAACCATTCCATGCATTGCTGGCTACTGAATTCAGGGAGCTTACGTGCCCCAGATACCTGAGGCTCCTTAGGCTTACACCACCGATCACTTGAATGTCCAACAGGAAGAAGGAGGCACCCTATACGCATCAGGAGTAGAGAGGGCAGGATGGGATCTGTGCGTTTCTGAGATATTCTTCGCGCAACACCGGACAGGGGGCGGGGGGGGTGGGAAGGGGGGTGGGCGTGGGTGGCTGTTGGGGTAGTTTGTTAAGTTGAATGTGAAGTACAGCGGGGTAGTTATTTGCTTTCTGATCCACGTTCAGACTCAATGCTCGAGGAAGCCGCCTACGGAGGTTCTCGCCTAGCCGGGACTGTTGAACTTTGCAGGTGGCGGGGTGCTCAGGAGACAGCCTTAATTTCTCACGCTATACACTGCCTTTTAATGCCCGGTTTCTTTCCTATTTTTCACTGCTGTACCGCTGTGCTTCACTGATAAAATACTTTAATAAAATACTTTAAACCTAAATTGATTACTGTGAAAATCATAGAAGTGTCTGTTTAAGACAAAAGAAGTTGAATTTTAAGACTATGTTCATTATCCTCTTATTTTCATCCCCTGACTAAAGGATTAATGGAGAGGACCAATCAGGCCTTAGCTCAAAACTTAAGGTGGTTCTATAGTGCTTCTATAGTAACTGAGTGTGATTACTTCCTTTAGAGGAGTTTGCCTGTAATAACAGTGTTCATAGCACCATCAAGTTGTTTCCATTTTATTGCATGCAGGAATTTCACTCCAGGGGTTGTAAAGTCACAGGATACAGTTCCAGCAGCTTCTGAAATAATACATCATCAGGCAGAGGTGAGACAACAAGTACCAAGAAATATACAATTAGCGCAAAAGAGAATTAAATTACAGGCTAACACAGCCAGTCAGAACCTATTTATTTAGTTGGAGATAACCATACCATATCTGCACAATTATTACCTGCAAAGTCTGGTCGAGCTAAATTAGGCCCATGATTTTTAGGTCCTTTTCCTATCACACATAAGATGAATCCTGTTTGTGTTTGTTTAAGACTTCCAAATACTACCAATACACATCCTACTTTACAACTGTTCAGATAAAACCCTTTGTTTCCTATTTTCTCCTCCACCTATTCCGGTTTATAACGAGGGTCAACCAGTCCGAAGCTCACGTGTTCCACTCTCTAAGATCACCTTTTGGGAGACAGTACATGGAGTCCATGACAGGGCTTTCCATGACTCTGGGTCACCAGTCCTCAGAGACATGGAGGTCCAGGCAGTGAAGCTGCAGTGTGGCGTTTCTCGTACACAGGCAATGAGAAACAGTCTCTCTACATTTGAGACAGTGTGCGCCATATTGGATTGAGACAGTGTGCGCCATACTGGATTTTTGCAGTTTGGTCTCAATCCAAAATGTCAACTCCATTTGCAGTTGTTTTAGGCTTTCATAGTTAACCACTTGGCTGCTATGCGTTTCCCCCCCCCGGTGCTGGGATCCTCCATTTTCCATTATTCATGACGAGCTGGGCTCGTCATGAGCGTGCGAGGAGGCTACACCATGACGAGCCCAGCTCGTCATGAGCGTGGAAGGGGTTAATATGGCAAACACGCTTTCCCTGGGATGTGCTTTCTCTTCCTGGTCACATTTAGGTATTTAATGGATGCAGGCCAGCAAGAAGTTGTGTTGCAGTGATTTCTCTGCTGCTGTAAATGCTCCTGTCATAGCCTTGGGTGTGCACTCCTATAGCCGCTCCTGTTGTTGCCTCAGCCTATGTTCTCCGTCTGTTTTTTCCATCTTAAGTGGTTTATCATTGCCAGTCTTGAGGTCTTAATTTCTAATTCATCACCTTGATGTTTTCTGTGCCACTTGCTGTTTCTTCGACTAGAAGTTATTTCTTTTTTAGTTCACTTACCGACTTCTGTTTACTGTCTCCATTCAGCACAATGTCTCCTGAAAGGAATCGCCCCTTACTTGGGGGTCAAGATTTCGTTAGCTGCGGCCGTTATTTCGGCGCAGTGCTGGGCGTTCCAAAGAGTGGGCGGGGCCCCGTCGGCCGTTGAACGTTCGCAGCACCAGCCAGGTAGTGCTCTGAACGTTCAGCGGCCGACGGCAGCAGCTATGAGGTTAATGCATGTCTGTCTTCCCAGCTATTGACTATCAGTGGCTGCAGACTTGTGTCACACCAGAAGCAAGCAATGCAGTCTTTATCTTGGCATTCAGTGTAGCATTCCGTACTGGGGAATTAGTTGCCAGGAGCAAATATTGAGCTGCTGTGGGCCTACAATGGCAGGATCTCATGTAGAACCATAAATATTTGACTAAGCTTTGATGATCCAAGATAGAGTTTGGTAGAGGTTACAGTAACTCACTAGAGAAAGCCTTTTTCCAGTATCTTCGCCTGTTGCAGCCATGAAAGGATACTTATAGGTATTGGAATAGGACCATAGGCAGTTTACCTCCCATTTCTTATGATAGAGGCGGCAACATTAGCTGCAGCAGTAGGGCTAGAACCACAGGATTGGTAGATTGGTAGATTGGTAGGAGCAGAGCCATGAGGTTTGTTAAACAGAAATTAAATTGGCATAAGATGTACATCCATCCTGACTTGGCGTAAAGTTCTATTCTCTGGCAATAACTGTTGCTGTAAACGTTTTTTATCTAGGTTTGGAATGTGAATGATTTGGGTGTGTTGGAAACATAACATGAGCCACACATAAACCTCCTTGGTCAGCACACATTTTTCAGCAAATCAAACATAGTGCAACTATGCCATGCAAAGCGACAGCATTTAAACATGTATACCAGTGTGCACCTAAAGTAGACCCCACCTTATTTAGCTTGACTCAAAACATTTTTTATCAAGCATTGCTTCGAAAGAGTTCACATGACAGAAACCAAAACTCAGATCAGCAGGGGCACAACCTTCCAATGAGAAGAATGAAAAAGGACCTTGAAAATCATACAAAACATGTAGACTACTAGACACTGAGGTCCATATTATCAACAAAGGGTGATATATTATCGCCACATTTATCGGCAGGAAACTGCCGCTAAAGCGGCGATAATGGGCTTGATAATATGCCCTTGTGAATTCCCATAGAAGCCCAGGTTCTGGTGTTAACCTGGGCTTCTATGGGAATTCACAAGGGCGTATTATCAAGCCCATTATCGCCGCTTTAGCTGCAGTTTCCTGCCGATAAAAGCGGCGATAATGAATCTCCCTTTCTTGATAATATGGCCCTGAGCTCGTCATTCTTAGAGTTGCCAAACAAGAGACTAAAGCTAAATACATGAAAACAGAGAAGTCATGACTGTGTATGACATTTAAAGCAATGTTCACACTTTTTTCCAACCACTCAATTTAGCACTAAAAATAACACAACAAGACCAACCAGCAACATCTCCAGAATCTGAAGACCTGGTAATAATTTACCTTGCAAAAACTCCTGATTTGGGCCAAACCAGGACTAGTGTTCTGGAACTTTTGTGGACCTGAAACAAGTGGGGGGAAACATGCCCAGAAATTTGGGGAAAAACAAGCAGAAGAGTGTGTGGCAATATCACTTTTCCCATCTTACTTCACATGCCAGATAAGAAAACTTGGAATCACTCATTACAAGTGTGGGACTACCAGGTGTGGTATCACTGTACTTTGTTATTTAACCTTAAGTGATAGAGGTGAGCCAGGGACAAAGGGGAGGGAGAGGGAACGTGGTAGAGTTGGCTTCCCTTCGATAATAAGCCTTGAACATGAAGGCTGTATCATTGGGGAAGTGTGTTACGCCGCTGTGTCACAATTTACATAAACATACTGTCGGAAAAAATTCAAAATTTAAAGTAAGTTTACTTTAAAAAGAGAGATGTTTAAATACATTTTGCAGCAACATTACATTTGCAGAACTGAGAAATTATCAATTAGAAAATGCTGCTCCAAAACAAATGAATCAGACTGCTGATCAATGTTCGAAACAGGGAAATGCCTAACAGAAATTACTGTTGAATGTGCTTGTTATTGCGACTTGGGAGTGAGAATCGAGCAAACCAATAAAAAGTCAAATCAAATGATTTGAAGAATAAGGAGGTGTGTGCACTTGTTGCCGAACCCATTCAGTAGCGTCTCACTGTTTCAAAGTGTTGCAATGGTGCAAAAAACACTCATGTTGTAAATTTCCAGGTCTATGTCAATAGCACTTAACTCCTAATGAACAGTTTGACCCTAACTCGCAAGGCTCTTTTCCACACCCTCGGATCAAAAGGAAATAAGTCCAGAAATAAAAGCTGGACCTCGGGGTTAAGTCCTCTCCAAAAGTCCCACAGACTTCTCCCACTATTAGACACGTAAATATTGCCCTGGTTCTTCTGAAAAGCTGTTCTTGGTGTATGTATTGTGGCAGAAAACCCATGATAGGCCTGTGTGCTACAAAGCGGTAACAGGGCAGGGACCGGGTTTGTTATACCCTATATCCTCTATCCAGCTTATGAAAATAAAGTCATTCTACCCCTTTCTGCTAACATACCAGTATCCAATCAATGCACTTGGAGTCACAAGGTCCTGCTGGTGACCGCAAACTGAGTAGAACAGGAAGCCAATAAGAGTACCCTGAGTTTATACACAGCCTTATTTGGGTTTGCTACCTGTTCCCTGGCCAGTTGCTATCTTTAATAGACCTTACCGAAAATGTTTCACTTTTTGTTTACAGGATTAGGTTTCTCTTGCCCAATAGAGAAAAGTGACTTCCTTATACACAATAAGATGATTTGTATTCCTATCTTCACTCTTGATTGGAAAGAGTTGTCAAAAATGTTGTGAGGAATTTGGGCTTCGCATGAAGAAATGCACATAAAACAGGTGAATTTCACCAGCTCCTTTTCGCACAGAAAGAATAACTGTGATGACTAGATGTTATAACACCTTCAGAGACTATATGGCTGCTAGCCTCCTACCATGGAAGCATGATTGTGTGGCACATGCTTTGGAGGAGACAATGTATCTTTCTTCTCCAAAGCATGACTGGTATATTGGCATCTAGAATATATGCCTGTGTAAGGTTACCTTACAATGCTTCAGTCTTCAGTATATTGTTACCGTCCCATGCCAGCCGCACAGCCAGTCAAAAAGTAGCAGACCATTGCCAAGTTACAGAGGATGTATTGAAAAGCAGAGAAGTTACCCTTTTAACCCCACTCCATGTCACTCCGTTCTGTAAACGGCCTTGGAGAAAATCATCTACACACAGTGAAGAGTGAGATTAATGGAACATAAGAAAGAAAAAAATACGGAAGTGATGCATGCCTAACGGGCTTAGGAGAGACAGGAAGTAAGAAAGACAGGATTTGGGAATGTGAGGAGAGTTTGAGATGTAGTGTGAGGTATGATTAAGAAAAAATAGCCTGGTGTAAGGGAAAGGTGAATGTGAAAAAGATCTAGAAATGGGTGAAAAAGACAAATTGTGTGTGTTAGAAAGGGGTCCCCGGGGGAGGCAGAAGATGTCTGACTGACCACCCCAGGTCCACCTCTCCGTCGAGGGGTAGCCGAGCGGTTGCTGAGAGGCCTCCTGAATGAGGGTCCTCTCCTAGGATCGTACAGCAGAGTAATCACAACACTACAGAGGGACACCACACAAGAAGTTAAGTTCTCAAGCTTTTATAGGGAATAAACGGTTGCTGGTTCTTGGCAGTATGTACAAGCAGATCGAGGGATCTGGAAAGTCTCTTAAAGGGGGGTAAGGTAGCGGGACAGTCTTACTCTGGGCGGAGGAAGGGATACCCTACGCACAGCTCTCAATCCTCGAGCTGGGGGGTTCCGAGATGTTCGAGCCGCGGAAGCGCCAGCAGGCTTGCAAGGTGGTTCAGCGAAGTAGGCCGCGGCAGCGCCAGCAGGCTCTCGGAAGGTTCAGCAAGGTAGGCCGCGGCAGCGCCAGCAGGCTCTCAGATGGTTCAGCAAGATAGGCCGCGGCAGCGCCAGCAGGCTCTCGGAAGGTTCAGCGAGGTAGGCCGCCGCGGCGCCAGCAGGCTCTCGGACGGTTCAGCAAGGTAGGCCGCGGCGGCGCCAGCAGGCTCTCAGATGGTTCAGCAAGATAGGCCGCGGCAGCGCCAGCAGGCTCTCGGAAGGTCGTCGGGTTACGGACGAGTTCGTCCGGTGTCGGCCGTGACAGCGTCAGCAGGGCTTCCAGTCCAGGATACAACTGAAGTCTTAATCCAGGGTTGCCCCAGATATAGGTCTGGAGGTCTTTGAAGTCCGGACCCTCGCGCCTGGGGGTCAGAGGGGCCGGGATGATGGTGTCCAGACACCCAGCAGGGGGGTGGAGCCAGCGCCCAGGGAGGCCGGAGGCAATCGATACCAGGCGTCCGGGGACGGCTGGAGGCCCATCGAAACTCCCCTTCCTCCGGGATCTGTCGAGTGGCTACTCGACCACCTGGGTGGATCTTGGTGCCTCGATGTCGGGGCTTCGCTGGGGCCTGGGCTGGGGCCGAGGCCACGTGGTTGTGACGTGGCGGGTCCAAGATGGAGTCGGGCACGGCCTCGTGCTGAGGTCGTGATGGGCCTACGCTGGGGTCAGGCCTGCGCTGGTGGACCGGGATGGTAGCTGGCCCTGTGGAGTTGGGGCGTGCATGATCGGGCCGAAGGGGCCGCCCGAGGTCTGGTGGAGGGCGGATATCGTCCTGGGCCCGCCATGCGGGAGGGGTAGGACCACGCCATGAGGCCGGGTCCAACACGCGTCCCCCCCAGCTGAAGGCAGGGGAGAGTCACCCATCTTCTTGGGGATTCTCCTCGCCAAGGCGGAAGAATCGGGACAGGCCGTCAGCATTAGCGTGGTCGTTGCCGGGGCGATGCTCCACGATGAAATCATCCCCTGCAGCGAGATGGACCAGCGCAGCAGCTTCGGGTTTTCTCCCCGCATCTGCATCAACCAACGCAGGGTCTGGTGGTCGGTCTGGACCCGGAAATGGGTGCCGAAGAGGTAGGGCCGGAGCTTCTTGAGGGCCCACACCACAGGCGTCGGCTGATGAAGGCCACAGGTTGGTCGATTCCTTCGGGGTTGACTTGGGACAGGACCGCCCGATGCCGTGCTCCGAGGCGTCGGTCTGGACTACAAACTCTCTGCTGTAGTCGGGGGCCCGGAGCACAGGGACGGTGCACATGGCAGTCTTTAGAGTCTCAAAGGCCGTTTGGCACGCAGGGGTCCAGTGCACCCTCTTTGGTAGCTTCTTGGAGGTCAGTTCGGTCAGGGGCACCACAATGCTCCCGTAGTCTTTTATAAACCGCCGATAATATCCAGTGAGCCCCAGGAAGGCTCGGACGGCGGTCTGGGTGACTGGGGGCTCCCAGTCCCGTATGGCGTCGATCTTTGGTTGGAGGGGAGCCACGTGGCCGCTCCCCACTTGGTGTCCCAGATAGGTCACAGTCCCTTGGCCTATCTGGCATTTACTGGCTTTGATGGTGAGACCGGCCCGCCGAAGGGCCGTCAGGACCGTCCAGAGGTGGGTCAGGTGCTCACCCCAGTGAAGGCTGTACACAGCAATGTCATCGAGATAGGCAGCGCTGTACTCCTCTAGTCCGGCCAGCACCTGGTTCACGAGTCTCTGGAAGGTTGCTGGTGCGTTCTTCATGCCGAAGGGCATCACCTTGAAGTGATAGTGGCCATCGGGGGTCGAGAAGGCTGATCGTTCTTGTGCACCCGGGGTGAGGCCGATCTGCCAATACCCCGCCGTGAGATCGAAGGTACTGAGGAATTTGGCAGCTCCTAAGCGATCGATTAGTTCATCTGCCCTGGGGATAGGATGGGCGTCGGTTCTGGTGACTGCATTCAGCCCCCGGTAATCAACACAAAACCGGAGCTCCGGCGCTGTCCCGGGGGCGGCGGCTTTAGGGACCAGGACAACGGGACTGGCCCAGGGACTGTTGGAGGGTTCGACTACCCCCAGAGCTAACATCTTGGCCACTTCTGTTTGGATGCAGGCCCGAACCCGGTCGGGTACTCGAAAAGCTCGGTGTTTCACGGGCGGGCTGTCACCGGTGTCCACATCGTGGACACACCACCGGGTGACCCCCGGAGTGAGGGACAACAGATCCGCAAACTGCCCCAGCAGCTTCCGACAGTCTTGTTGCTGCTCTGGGGTCAGGGTAGAGGAGAGCCGGACCCCTTCGAAGGATCCGTCTTTCTCGGTGGTGCTGAGGAGATCTGGTAGTAGCTCGGAGTCGTCTTCAGCTCCGTCATCGGTCGCTAGCAGCAGACTCAGTTCAGTGCGTGCAAAGTGCGGCTTGAGACGGTTAGCGTGTAGAACCCGGAGGGGGTTCCTGGGGGACTCCATGTCTTCCAAGTAGGTGACGGGGCTCTTGCGCTCCACCACCTTGAAGGGCCCCGTCCACTTGTCCTGGAGGGCACAAGGTTCGACCGGGGACATGACCCAGACCTGCTGGCCCGGCTCGAATTCGATGGACGAGGCGTTCTGGTCATACCAGCGTTTCATCTCCTCCTGACTAGCCTCCAGGTTGGCCTCGGCAAGTTCCCGAAACTTCTGAGTCTGATTGCGTAGGGTCAGGAGGTACCGGTAGACATCAGGTGGGGCATCTCGGGCTGCCGTCTCCCAGCCTTCCTTGACCAGGCTGAGGGGGCCTCGGACCGGGTGCCCGTACAAGAGTTCGAAAGGGCTGAACCCCAGGGACTTCTGGGGTACCTTTCGGTAGGCGAACAGGAGGCAAGGCAGTAGGACATGCCATTTGCGCCAGAGGGGCTCCTCTAGGCCCTTGATCATCCCCTTCAGTGTCCTGTTGAATCGTTCGACTAGCCCATTTCCTTGGGGATGATACAGAGTGGTGAACTTATAGGCGACCCCGCACTGCTGCCAGAGGGACCGCATATGCTTCGAGATAAAGTTGGAGCCCCGATCACTCACGACTTCCCGAGGGAAGCCGACTCGGGAGAAGATGCTCATGAGGGCTCGGCCCACCACGGAGGCCATGATGGTTCGGAGGGGGATGGATGGCCTCGGGATAGCGGGTAGCATGATCCACCAGGACGAGGATGAAGCGGTGCCCCTGCGAGGTGCGAGGATCCAGGGGCCCTACGATGTCGATCCCCACTCGCTCGAAGGGGGTGGTGACCACGGGAAAAGGTTGGAGCGGGGCCTTCACCTTCCCCCCGCTCTTTCCGCTGTCTTGACAGGTCGGGCAGGTCCTGCAGTGGTTATGCACATCGTTCCGCATTTTCGGCCAGTAGAAATGGGTCACCAGGCGGCTGTAAGTTTTCTCCTGCCCCAGGTGCCCGGCGAGGGGCACATCATGTGCTAAGTTTAGGAGGAAGTCTCTGAATCGGAGGGGCACGACCAGCACCCGGCTGGCCCCTAGTTCGGCAATCTTCTGTTCACTGTAGAGACGGTCGTTGTCCCAATAGACCCAGTGGGACCCCGCGGGGTCTCCCGTGGCTTGAGTAGCGGCTTGCTGTCGGACCCCCTCAAGGGAGGGGCAGGTTTTCTGCTCCTGCCGGAACTGTTCGCGAGTGGGACCCCCTTCTTGGCGCCATTGCGCGAGTTCGGGGAGGTGTTGGAGTTTGGGGAGATTTTCTTGGTCGGGCTCTTGGGAGCCGTGTTCCAGGCCAGGGTCCTCGGGGATGACGGGTGGCGGCGGTGCGGGCCACTCTGGCTCCTCAGTCGAAGCTTCCCCCGCTGGGGTGGAGGCTCGGGCGGACATGGAACGGGTGGTCGCGCAGACCCACTCGGGAAGGCCTAGCATCCCTAGGTGCTCTCTTCTTTCGACGCCTGCCCAGGGGGAACTTTCCAGGTCGTTCCCAAGGAGGCAGTCCACGGGGGCATCTTCGCGGACAGTCACTTTTAGCATGCCCGACACTCCCCCCCACTCGAAGGGGATGCGGGCCATCTGGCACAAAGTCTCTGAGTTATCTGCGGACCGGACTGGGCACAGGACGTTAGGAAGGATCTGTTCGGAGGTCACCAAATGGCAGCGGACTGCTGTTACGCTGGCTCCAGTGTCACGGAGGGCTTCGGTTCGGCGACCATTGATGGTGACCCACTGGCGGTACTTCTGGGTGTTGCCGGGGATCGGGCCTCGGGGGATTAGGTCGTGAGTCCCCAGGCAGGCTAAGGTCATGGCGGCGGGCTCCCACTCGGCCTGCTCGGGCCGTTGTCCTCTTCCTCACTACCTTCATCACCCAGGGCCGCGGCCATTATCTGGTGGGCTGGGGGCCCGGTGGTGCCGGGTCGCTGATTCATCGGGCAGAGGGGGTCATTCGCGTAATGACCCTGTCGCTGGCATCTGTGGCACGTAACATTCATCCGGGGCCCTGGTCTGGCTGGGGGGCCCCCTCTCTGGCCCTAGGGTGGCGACGTGGAGGCAGGGGATGACCCCTGGGGGGCGTCTCGTCCCCGGCTCTGGTCTACTCTGCCGCCTCGGGGTCAGTGGTTTCCCGGAGATCCCCGGCCGGAGTCTTCCGTCGGACCCCGGCCGACTCGGGTGCTCGCCCATCTATCCGCCTCGACAGCGAGTTTTCGTGGCTCAGTCAGTTTGCTGTGGAGGAGGTGTTGCCGGAGTTCGATGAAGCAGTTATTGGATAGATGTTCCCACAGAATGAGGTCGACCAACTGCTGGTAGGTGGTGACCTGACAGCCCCGAGTCCACCCCTCGAAGGCTCTGCTGTAATAGTTCACGTACTCCACCCACGTGGTACCGGGGATTTTTTTGCAGTCTCGGAATCGCTGCCGGTACATCTCGGGGGTGAGTCCGTAGCGAGTGAGGAGGGTGGTCTTCATGTGCTCGTACGAGGTCATCTCGGCGTCGGGGTGCTCTAGCAGGGCGTCTCTCCCTTCGTTGATAAACTTCCCCCACAGGCCGGCGCCCCAGTCCTTGAGGGGTACTCGATGGGCGGTCATGGCGACCTCGTAGGCTTTGAACCACTGTTGGATGTCGTCGTTCTTATAGTACTCTTTGACGACATCCTTAGGTATGTGCACCTTTGTGTCCCCCGGGGGGGGGTGAGGTCTTCCCCCCGGAGCGATCAGTCTCGTTTGCCTTGGCTTTAAATTCCATTTCTTTGAGGACGCGCTCGTGCTCGAGCAGGAGTTTCTTCTCCTCGAGGTCTCTTTGTCTTCGCCTTTCTTCTAGGTCTCCTTCTAGCCGTAGCTGCTCGAGGGCTAACTTCCTTTCTGCCAGTTGGATCTCTCCTTCTTGCCTGAGTCGAACGAGCTCCAATTCGTGGAGCCGGTTCTTCTCTCGTTCTCTGGCATCTTCGTGGGAGAGGCCCGTGTCTGGGTTCGCGGGTCTCCCTCCCGCTGGGTTCGTCGCAGCCTCCGTGCCTCCGTTTGGGCCCGGGTTATCTTCCCTCGGGGGTGGCGCCTCGCCGGCGTCCACCCAGGCCTGCAGGGCCGATTTAAAGTCTTCTTTAGTACTTAAGCCAGTGGTAGCGATGCCTAAGTCCTTGCAGAATTGCTTTAGCTCCTTGTGACTGTAGTCTTCCATTTTCTCTTTCTGGAATTCTGTGCTCATGGTTGCAGTGGTTTTTTCTTGGTAGTGAGCGAATTACTCTCTGTACGATCTGCGTGGGCTCAGATCCCAGCGCTTGCCACCAATGTTAGAAAGGGGTCCCCGGGGGAGGCAGAAGATGTCTGACTGACCACCCCAGGTCCACCTCTCCGTCGAGGGGTAGCCGAGCGGTTGCTGAGAGGCCTCCTGAATGAGGGTCCTCTCCTAGGATCGTACAGCAGAGTAATCACAACACTACAGAGGGACACCACACAAGAAGTTAAGTTCTCAAGCTTTTATAGGGAATAAACGGTTGCTGGTTCTTGGCAGTATGTACAAGCAGATCGAGGGATCTGGAAAGTCTCTTAAAGGGGGGTAAGGTAGCGGGACAGTCTTACTCTGGGCGGAGGAAGGGATACCCTACGCACAGCTCTCAATCCTCGAGCTGGGGGGTTCCGAGATGTTTGAGCCGCGGCAGCGCCAGCAGGCTTGCAAGGTGGTTCAGCGAAGTAGGCCGCGGCAGCGCCAGCAGGCTCTCGGAAGGTTCAGCAAGGTAGGCCGCGGCAGCGCCAGCAGGCTCTCAGATGGTTCAGCAAGATAGGCCGCGGCAGCGCCAGCAGGCTCTCGGAAGGTTCAGCGAGGTAGGCCGCGGCGGCGCCAGCAGGCTCTCGGACGGTTCAGCAAGGTAGGCCGCGGCGGCGCCAGCAGGCTCTCGGATGGTTCAGCAAGATAGGCCGCGGCAGCGCCAGCAGGCTCTCGGAAGGTCGTCGGGTTACGGACGAGTTCGTCCGGTGTCGGCCGTGACAGCGTCAGCAGGGCTTCCAGTCCAGGATACAACTGAAGTCTTAATCCAGGGTTGCCCCAGATATAGGTCTGGAGGTCTTTGAAGTCCGGACCCTCGCGCCTGGGGGTCAGAGGGGCCGGGATGATGGTGTCCAGACACCCAGCAGGGGGGTGGAGCCAGCTCCCAGGGAGGCCGGAGGCGATCGATACCAGGCGTCCTGGGACGGCTGGAGGCCCATCGAAACTCCCCTTCCTCCGGGATCTGTCGAGTGGCTACTCGACCACCTGGGTGGATCTTGGTGCCTCGATGTCGGGGCTTCGCTGGGGCCTGGGCTGGGGCCGAGGCCACGTGGTTGTGACGTGGCGGGTCCAAGATGGAGTCGGGCACGGCCTCGTGCTGAGGTCGTGATGGGCCTACGCTGGGGTCAGGCCTGCGCTGGTGGACCGGGATGGTAGCCGGCCCAGTGGAGTTGGGGCGTGCATGATCGGGCCGAAGGGGCCGCCCGAGGTCTGGTGGAGGGCGGATATCGTCCTGGGCCCGCCATGCGGGAGGGGTAGGACCACGCCATGAGGCCGGGTCCAACAGTGTGTAAGAGAGAAAGGAAAACTAAGGAAAGGGTAGCATGAGAGGAGTGTGTCAGAGAGGAGGGTGAGAGAGTACATGATGTGTGGGTGTGAGAATTGCCAGTGTTAAGGGAGGCTGGCAGGACAGGTAAACGGTAGGTTGAAAAGAGGTAGGAAATATTAAGAGGTATGAGTGAGGAAGGAGAATGTTGACTTGGGAGACGGGGGTAAGAGAAGAAAAGACCAATTGGGTAGTGTGCTGAAAAGTCGAATGGGTTGAGTTTGAAAGAGGAGAGTAAGAAGACGGAGTGAAAAATAAGCTTGCGTGTTAAGTGGAATGTGGTGGAGGGTGCAAGAAAGACAGTCTGTGCTTGGAGTGGTTGAATGAGAGGGGGATAATGAAGGGTAGATGGCATTACATCAGTTTGGGATAGAGGAAGGTTTAGGGGAGGGTGTGAGAGTGGATGTGTGCTAGAGGAGTTTACAAGTAATAGGTTTGAGAGGGTGTGCGATGGCAAGTTTTAAGGTAGTCAAAGAGAGGAGAGAGAAAAATTGCGGTGTCAGACTGAGGTGAGAAGGCATGGGAGAGTGAAACAGAAGTTTGAGAGGGACAAGTGTGAGATGAAGTTGTAATAAAGAAATGGAGAGAAGCTTCTGATAAAGAGATACATGAGAAGTGAAACGTGAAGGGTTAGAAGAGAGGTGTGTGTGCACGTATGCATGCATGTGCGTGTGTGTTGCAAAACTGAATAAAGAGAAGTTGAAACAAGACCAGAAGGACAGAAGAAATCAGAATGATACAGCAGAAGGATGAGGGGTGAATGTGAATGGAAGAACATTTTGAACCGTTGGTACCTTTACACCAGAGCCATTTTGCACTTGACAAAATATTTTGTTGTTAACTTTTATGTATGCTAGCATGATCACTTAAAAGGTAACAATGGTCGTATTTGTATCATAATATACCACACCTGCCTGGACCCTGAGCCAGTTTGCTTCTCATTTATACTGTGCATTTAATTTTACATAGTGAATTGTATGAAAAATCAACACAAGGCAAAGAAGTTGCTCACCTTTCCTTCAAAATGCCCTTTGTGATCTCAAATGGTACACCTGGCTTGCTTGCAATCTTTTGGATTACATACATTGGTTGTGATAAATTGAGAAGTAACATTGAATATCATTTTGGTCTCCAAGTCCTGGAGGTTTTGTCCTCACATCTCACTTAAATGGTATAGACCACAGTTCTTAACCTGTGGTCCTGAGACCGCCTGGGGCTCCGCAACACTTACTTAGGGGGTCCGTGACCGCTTATAACATTAAATATTATTAACAGATTAATAAAGTGTATATAAATAGAGAAGCAAAGTGTTAAACGTAACATTTTAAAACGTTCTTTAACTATGAAAGAGTTTGAAATTGAAGACTAGAAATTAAGTAGGTATACAGATCGATTTGTAGCTGCAGTGCAAGTGCACCTAACCGACTGTAGTATGAACGGTGGGCGTTCTCCTTTGAATTTAGAAAAGCTTCAACCTCCATATTTAAAATTTGATTTGTTTTACATTTGATTAAATATGTTTTTAACTTTTCAATAGAGTGTGAATTTGTTTAATGAATGCTTCTTTCTATATTCTCCTCTATTGTTTTGCAGTTCATACCATCAAAATTGTTTATACAAGGGACCCTGACCAACAGTATGACTCAGTGGGTGTCCCCAGATACCATTAATGATGAAGTGGGGGTCCACTGATGTCAAAATGCTAAGAATCACTCTTTTAGGCAGTTCAAATTATTTTACATTTGACATGAAAATTTGGAGACATTTGCTTTTGGGTGCGCAGTGAAAACATTTCACACACAAGTGAATAGGCACGAAAAACTGTGAAGATCGCTGGTTTGAATTACATTACCCATAATACATCTAAAACACCTAATGTGGTCTAAGAATGCATGTTGTTTTTATATTTCTATTTTTGGCTGTATCACTGAAACATGTATTTATCCCCCTCACGTTGTGCTGCTGAGCTTCAAACAGAAGCAGCTGCTCTGGCTCTAGAAGAAGAGGATAAAGTGATGGGGGCGGCATTGCTCAGGAAGCCAGCTCCTTCTGTACCAGGGGACCCGTGGCAACAGCCACAGGACAGGAACTCGCCAGTACATCTCTGGTGGATCCTGTCCATATGGCGTCCTGTAAATACATCCCAAATCAAAGGCTGCTCGGGCATCTGCAGCCTTTGATAGAATGTTCAGTCAACTTCCTGGGTGTGGGAGATTGAGTGAGTTAATAATTGGAAGAGGGAAGGGAAGTGAAGGAATAAAATTGGCGCTACTGACATTGAGTCACAGGATCACAGCTGTCTCCTACAGGAACAGAGAACGAGCACTTTGTTTAATCCGGGATAGCAAACATTTTATTTCAGCATGCTAGAAGTTAAACTTTGCTCATGCACACCGTATCACCATTTTTTTAAACGCAAAGGGGCAAATATCACATTTCTGTCAGTTACCGCAGTAGAGTGAAAGTGAGATGAGAAAAAGTTTACTGCCTCACAGATTGCGTGGTACAATTACTTTAAATACACATGGAAATGACACTCCTAAGAGACAGAGACCGCCTCAATGTGAGTTTACCTTGCTGCACAAATGTAGCCTATTGCATATGGTGTGCTTAATTATCTTTTTTAAATAAATGCACATGACAAAATGACATGGCATGAACAACATAAGCAGATGCATGTAATATGCTATTTATTAACATTGCTAAGGGCTGTGTCTCAAAACAATACCCATTCAGGCTTAGAGTGCTGGGTAAATTATGCAAAAAAAAGGCAGAAACTCTAGGAAGTTTTCAAGTTTAGGCATTCTACAACAGCAGCGACATTCTATAATCTGCTCAACTCAAATGTCTGTTTTGCTATCCAGGCAGCCACGGCCGGCAGTGGGAGTACCTGCAGGGCGGTGATGTGGGGAGGGGGAGGGGCAGGGTGGGGGGTAGTACTGTATTGATTACGGACTTTTACAGGTAAGTAAACATTTGAATAAATAAAATGAATTTTGTTGCGCGCACTGCATCGCATTTGGGGATGCAGTGCACTCAACGAAATTCGTTGCATCCTTGATGATGATGCAGAACTTCACTTCGCAGCCCTGTGGCTTATTCAGAACATCTGGTGTGAGATACAACCTCGATGCAGGACTTCGCATCGCAAACTCCTCGCCAACGACAGAGGACTCCTCGGCTCTTCGGAACTGCCGCACCCTGATGCATCCTTGGCGCAGGATCTCACAACGTTCCTCCAACTAGGATTTAAGGTACTTTGTTCAGCTGACCTAACTTGGTCCCTGTATCAGTACTGCACTCCATCACAGCGCAACCAGATAACCAGAGTTGGCGTTTTGTGCTTTTAGCCACTATTTTCACCTAAAGCTCTAAAATTGTATGTTTCCGGTTGTACTGATTGGATTTTTGTTGTTTTGGTCTCAAATATTTTATTACATTTTAATTGGTGTGCATTTTTTCATGTGTTTTCATTTTATCACTGTTTGAGTGCTGCATACATACATTACACATTGCTTCTAAGTTGAGCCTGACAGCTTTTGTGCCAAGCTACCAGAGGGTTAACCACAGATTAATTTGGGGTGTGCTTGTGTTTCACTCTGACAGAAAGCCAGTAGGTTGTTATATTCAGGATTTCGTTTCAATGGGAAAACGATGTTTTGCATTGCTAACAACTTTGGTGCCATTTAACGAATCTTCGCAAATTTTTCAAAACTAGTGTGCCAGTCACTTCAGCTGTTGTCTGGAAGGTTTCAGGGTGTCTCGTCAAGCAGGGGCTGAGAAAAAAGGGGGTGGTCCCAAAACATCTTTTCCCCATGTAATTTTCCATTGGGATTTGAGACAAAACTACAGCCTGAACCATTGAACGGAATCACACCAAATTTTGCAGAAAGCTAGATCTTGGTCCAGAAAGAGTGTGTTTAGTAATTTGGGGTAAATCTGTTCCATAGTTTCGGAGCTATTAAAGAAAAAGGATTTATGTATATCTAGAGACGTGAATCCACGTGCCAAGAACACTGCTGTTCGCTGAGGTTGGCTGGCTGCACCCTAAGAGAAAAGTTGCAGCCACAATTTTGTCAATCGGGACATGGTACCGGGGGGGATAAAGTGTAAATAGGATATAAGGGTGATTTTAGAGATATTCTTATCTCATGGGACTGATGGAGAGGTCAGTGAGCGATCACTCATGGGCAAAAAGTGTCCAGAAATGTTTTTGGGGAGCATTCAAGGATCCACGGATCCAGCTCAGCCCCCATGTGAATCCGTAATGGATCCGTGAATATGGATCCCAATTAACAAACAAATATGCCCTCTCACAGGCCCACTCACATTCTCACTCACACACCCATACAACTGCTCTTGCAGCCACTCACACACCTGCTCAGGGACCCACAACACAACTCACACACCCACTCACACAGCCATACAGCCACTCACACACCTACTCAGAGACCCAGAGAACCACTCACACACCCAATCACAGACCTATATAGGTGCTCACACACCCACTCACACACCCACACAGCCACTCACAGACCCACTCAGAGACCTAGAAAACCACTCATGCACCCACTCACTGACCCACACAGCCAGTCATACATGCACACACACACACATTCACTCACTTACACACACTTGCACACCCGCACAAACACTCACACACCCATACAGCTACTCACACGTCCGCTCGGAGACCCAGAAAACCACTCACAAAGCCATACAGCCACTCACATACCTACTCAAAGGCCCAGAGAACCAATCACACACCCAATCACGGACCCACACAGGCACTCACACACCTATGCAACCACCCACAGACCCACTCAGAGAGCCAGGAAACCACTCATACACCCACTCGCAGACCCACACAGCCAGTCACACATGCACACACGCACTCACCCACTCACAAACACACCTGCACAAACACCTGCACACCCATACAGCAAATCAAATGCCCACTCAGAGACCCAGAAAACCACTTCACTCCCATACTGATACTCCCACACCCACTCAGACCCATAAAACCACTCACACACCCACTCACAGACCCACAAATGCACTCACACACCCACTCACCCACCCACATACATACCCATACAGCCACTCACACACCCATACACAGACGCACACAGCCATTCGCACATCCACTCACACACCCACACAACCACTCACATATGCACTGGCACACCCAGGTTACAGAGACATTATAGTTAGTACATAGCATTAAAAAGTAGAAATTCTTTGGAAAAACAAAGCCACCAGGTCACCTGACAGCCCTCAGGCAAGTCGCGGAGGCCGATGCCAGAGGTACGAACTGAGGCCTAATCCAAGACAGAGACTCACAGACTTTATGTGTGAATTTTTGTTGTTTGATTTGAATACTGACTTGGGATGGGATGAAGCGGTCTAGTTGCCGCTCCAGTGCCATCCCGAAAACCCTAGCCCAGAAGGGACTGCACACTTTGTATCAACCTCTGGCCAGGCGTTGCCAGAGGGTATAAATAAACATGCGGAGGTCGCTCTGGACTTCCGGCCCACACTAGTGCACTATGTGTGAGTGTGACGGCCTGCTGCACACAAGACAGGCAACACGACAATGGCCACGGAGCTCCTTAAGCAAAATCATTGCTGGGGAGGTCAGCTTGTTGGCACCTCTTGTTTGATCTTTGCTAGAGGGATACTCTTGTGGGTGGCACCTACAGTGCTGCGGGAAATCATGTGCATAATGGTGGATCCCAGAGGGCACTATGTGGTAGTAGAGGGAATGTTGGATGGTGTCTCCATTGCACTAGTACTATATGTCCCTAATACTGGACAAACAACTTCTGGAGGCCCTGACCCATACAATGGTACAGAATTTAAACGCACCAAGTATTTGGGGTGGAGATTTAAACTGTGTGCATGACACTACTATGTAAATTCTAGTCCCCCCGGGCGTCGCCCTTGCAGTCCGCAACACATGCACTGTTGCCGATTGGTTGCGACACCACCGTCTGCAAGACATATGGCACACCATGCATTCCCCTAATGAGGGAATAATCTTATTTTTCTTCTGTCCACCGACTACACACCAAAATAGACATCCTCCTCTGCAACCCAAGTATTGTTCCATTTGTCCCATCGCCCAAATATTTAGGCCACACGTTCTCTGACCATACCCCCCTTAAGATGACAGTATATTAGGTTGGCGGCATACACCGATACCCATCAGGAGGCTGCACACACAAACACACTAAACGATGACACATTTCGTGCGACTGTGGGCATGGAAGCCATCCAATACTTTGACAAAAATGATGGAACTACCGCTCATACAGGGGTGGAGTGGGACACCTTTAAGGTGGTCATACGGACTATGTGGTGAAGCTCACACTACTAACAACAAAAAGAACCGGGGGTCTATAACGGAGCTTCAAGTACTCCGAGCTGCTGCAAAACTCCTACATAAGTGAGTTTAGGCGCTAATAGAGCTACATAAGTCTCTATATCAGAATGTGTGCCAGGACAAACCTGTCGAAGGACTTACTGAGATTGTTGGTAAGACCCGTACAGAGATGTGTTGGATTCCCATCAAATAGGTATGTAGATCAAGTGTTCTCATTTGGTCATCCAAAAATGGGGTGGTATGTCTCTTGATCAATGAGACCCATCCATCGCCCTTACTCAATTGGGTCGCACCATCAATCGCTAAGGTACCCATGAACAAATGATAAAGATGGGATCGAGTGCAGTGCAAAAGTCAAAAGATGTGTGAGTTAAAAACAAGGGGTAAAAGGATCAATAGGCGAAAAACTCTAATGTAATTTGTCCTTTACCTCAAACAAACAAGAACAATGCAGAGGAAGCAGTCTAAACATATAACTGAATTTACAAGGCCAACATGTTTCAGCCGGTAGGGACAAGATCCCATGGCTTTCTTCAGGGCCAGAGTTCTAAGCATTAGCTACTGCATACATAAAATGAACGTAAACGACAATCTGTAAAGGATATACATAAATAGTCCAAAATCGTGCTCCTCTGTACCAAACGGTGTCTCTTACATCTGAATAGTACAGGGAGTGTACCTCACCTCTCCTGGAACCCAGCTCAGGAAAAAGGAGGCCCCGCTCTGTCCGGCGTTGTCCCATCGCAGGACCCGAGCTTGGTGTAAGGCCTTCCACCAAGCTCGGCCTTCCAACAAGCTCGGGTCCTGCGATGAGACAACGCCGGACAGAGCGGGGCCTCCTTTTTCCTGAGCTGGGTTCCAGGAGAGGTGAGGTACACTCCCTGTACTATTCAGATGTAAGAGACACCGTTTGACACAGAGGAACACGATTTTGGACTATTTATGTATATCCTTTACAGATTGTCGTTACGTTCACTTTATGTATGCAGTAGCTAATGCTTAGAACTCTGGCCCTGAAGAAAGCCATGGGATCTTGTCCCTACCGGCTGCAACATGTTGGCCTTGTATATGCAGTTATATGTTTAGACTGCTTCCTCTGCATTGTTCTTGTTTGTTTGAGGGAAAGGACAAATACATTAGAGTTTTTCGCCTATTGATCCTTTTACCCCTTGTTTTTAACTCACACATCTTTTGATGTTTGCACTGCACTCGATCCCATCTTTATCATTTGTTCATGGGTACCTTAGCGATTGATGGTGCGACCCAATTGAGTAAGGGCGATGGATGGGTCTCATTGATCAAGAGACATACCACCCCATTTTTGGATGACCAAATGAGAACACTTGATCTACATACCTATTTGATGGGAATCCAACACATCTCTGTACGGGTCTTACCAACAATCTCAGTAGGTCCTTCGACAGGTTTGTCCTGGCACACATTCTGATATAGAGACTTATGTAGCTCTATTAGCGCCTAAACTCACTTATGTAGTAGTTTTGCAGCAGCTCGGAGTACTTGAAGCTCCGTTATAGACCCCCGGTTCTTTTTGTTGTTAGGATTACAGTTAGGGGGATACGAACTGGGCAGGTCTTTAAATTTCCCTCAGACCCTTCTTCAATTGTTTGTGTTTTACTGAAGCTCACACTACAACATGCTCTTATAGACAAAGCAGATGACATACACCAAATGGAGATACAGGCAAGAGAGGGCACAGGATGGACAGACAAGCTCTTGATCCTCAGTGCCTGGCATAGGTGGACAGACTGGGTAAACTGGTCTAAGCGGAACATGTTGCAAGCCAGCATGCAAAGGGGGTCAGGACATGGAGGGTATGACTGGTGATATGCACAGAAGGGGACAGATACCACTGAATGCTATTAAAACCTAGAGTAGAGTTATCCTTAACACACAGGCTGACATTAACACTGCCTTCTTCTATTGCTACAGTATCCTGTATCGAGGGAGGGAGAGACAGGAGGGGCCCCCAATGCAAGATTACTTAAATAGCCTACCAATCCCATGCCTAGATCCCATGCCTAGATCTCCTACAGCGCCAAGCACTTGTTGAGCCATTGACGGTTGATGAGGTCTGGCTTGCAATTGATCAGATGGGAAATTATAAAACCCCCGGGGACAGATGGGTTACCGATGAAATTCGATTCGACGTATATGGACACTATTGTGCTGCAATTACTAAGGTGCAAAATGCCTGCATCATTCAGAGAGGCGCTGATTGTTGGTACTTCCTAAACCAGGCCGAGACCTGTTAAATGTGCAAGCATACAGTTTACTCTCTCTACTGAACATGTACTGTAAGATAAGATAATCGCAAACCAGCTGATGCCATGCCTCATGGCGCTGGTCCATCACTATCAAAACATCTTTATTACTGGGAAGAATATGTTTCCTAACTTGCAGTGTCTTCTCAGGCTCATGGGGGAACACCCTCTGGGGTTGCCTCCACACGTGATGATCTCCTGTGACATTGAAAAAGCTTTTGATACGGTGGACTGGCCTTACCTCTACAAAGTTTTGCTTAGGATGGGCTTAGGCCCAGAGATACTGACATGGATAGGGCTCTTATATACAGACTTGATTGCTCGAGTGTGCATGGGAAAGGGAATATTGGCAATCTTTTGAGTGGGCAGGGGCACCAGACAGGGATTCCCGCTCTCCCCAATCATATTCGCCCTCGCTATTGAGCTATTTGCAGGCTTGTTCTGACAACTGGGCCCACAGTGGGGGATACAGAGTGTAGACACATGGGAGGCAATCTCACTCTATGGGGATGATGCCTTACTATACCTGGGAGATGTGCATAGAAAGCTACCCCATGTGATAGAAGTGTCAGGTGAATTTCCGACCTGAAACTGAACTGGGCTAAATCGTGCCTATTTCCTGTCCCAAAAACCACAGAATTGAAGAGGGATTAACCCCACCACATGGTGTCACCATGTCAATGCAACTCCTTCCGTTGTCTGGAGATTAACGTTTACCACTCAGATGACAGCCTCATACATGGTAAACTGGGGTTGGTGATGGCCGGCGTGCAATGATTCCTAGCATTCTGAACGTCCCTGACGCTCTGCCCATTGAGCAGAGCGGCAATAGCAAAAATGCTGATACTACCTCAACTGCTCTACCACACCATTTTCTGTCCCTTCTGATACCCCTCAACTGACGTTTTATTTCTCCCGAAATGCAGTCTGTTCTTTCTGACTTGATATGGGGTAAAGGGAGGAAGAGAGTGGTCCTCCACAAATTGTATGACCCTCTGGAGAGAGGGGGCCTGGGAGTCCCCCAATATGAGCTGCACTATACGGCAGAACATCTACAGTGGCACATGCACTGGCTGTCAATTGCGCCAAATCCCAAAATGCCTCGGTACTACAGACTACGGGAGTCGGGGACATACTGAAGTGGCTCATGGACCCACAGGGAGGCGGCCAGGACACCTGACGCCTTGTCACAATAGTCAAATATTGCTGGTGTATTTATGTACCCAGCAAACACAAGGAGATGATGGACGGAGCACTGAAACTTTTCAGACACTCACTCCCAGTCACAGATCTGGGTTGAATCCATCATCGTTCTTTAGATCACTTCGCCACCCCAGTTCAGACACAGCTATATGCAAATCAGTCTTAACCCTGTGCCTCATGGGAACAGTCCAGCTCGATGTGCCAAGCCAAGTTTTCCCTGGACCGGAAACAAGCATCCTGGGACCGGTTTTGGGCTAACAGCCTTCATCAGCCGGACTAGCTTGAATCCAGTGGCAAAGTGAGAAAGGGACCCACGTCTGAGCATACCCTGCCAACTTAGGGCGAACAAAGCAAACACAAGGCGATGATGGACTGAGCACTAAAACTATTCAGGCACTCACCCCCACTCACAGATCTGGGTTGAATCCATAATCGTTCATTAGCTCACTTCAGCACACCAATTCAGACACAGCCCCACACCATATGCTCCTGCACTGCCGCTGCGGGTGCTCTCAGCTTTCGCACAGTGGCGGATTGCCATAATACCCAACCGTGGCAGAGGTGGCTGTTCCTACCATAGGCGACCTGTACAAACACAAAACATTGTTGATCTTTCAAAACACCAGAGAACATTATGCTATTGATGAGGGCCAGTTTCTCTTCCATAATATCCTTGATGGAGCATGGTTGCGCACGTAAAGAGACTTGCTTGGATTCAGTCCTCTCAGAATAACGTAATAATATGCAAACCAATATGTTTCGTTTACTAATAATTGCACCACACAACATTACTAGTATCTAGGGGAAGCTCGCCTATGTGCTTTTACTAACAGTAATCCAAATGCATCAAAATGGCCATCTCAACACGGGATTTTTTATTGCGCATGCGTATGTCACACTCACGTGACATGACGCACTTTCTGCTTTGGTGGGAAAGGGCACCTTGCTGCTTTTACTAAATTGTTTGTTCTGCTTAAATCCTAATGGTGTAGTTAAAATAAAGTAATGGGAATAGAGTAGAGATAAGTGGTATACAGTGCATTCATTTATTCTTTGTTCTAAAATTGTTTCTCTTCTACTTTGCTATTAGCTCGTGTTTGGACCAATCAAAATCAAGGTTGCCCCATCTTGAGTTCTGAACTGAACATGCGCTGACTTCACCCGAGTCCACAAGCCATGGCATTGAATTGATGCCATTGAATTTTGGTAGAGTGGTGTGGCTCACTGGTTAGAGGCGGCAGACCCAGAAGCAGAGGACGGCCCGGGACCAGGGTTCAATTCCCGACGCGGCAGGGTCGTGGACCAGCGTCAGCGTACTTGATAATTCTCGCCTCGGTGCCTACTCTAACCAGGGATCACACTCGGCAACTCTGGGCATTAGCTTGCCTCATCTCCACAACGGCCCCCCACATACGCCGGGGATCCCTGGATTCACCTTGGAGATACCAAGTAGGGACCATCTCACAGGGCAAGCCAGGACGGGTTCCCCAGTGGTCTACAGCGCGGAGATACCCCATGTGGGGTGATTCAGGTGCTTTACAAGACACCATTACATGCCAAATCTTGACTTGCTAGAAGATGCACCTGGGAAACGCACCCTGTGACCCCGCAAGAGGAAGCTGAACTGTTATATTACATTGTATTTGTTATTGAAACATCCATTGTCGGGTGGAATAAAAGTGCATGGGAAAATAAAGTTATGGGAGGGAACATTAATTTGAATATATGGATGAGGTAACCTCATAATTGGTATGGTGGGATGACCTCTCCTTGTCTTTTGACCAATCAAATTGTGGGAATACACAACTTGCAACATTGGGGGGTGGTACACTGCCCTGGAAAATGGTATATCTAAGGTAGGCTTAGCTAGTTAGATTGTCTGACTTGTCCGAATAGCTGACCTGTCACTGACCCAACGCACTGAATAGGCGATCGAGAGCAGAGGTGCTGGTGGAGCACTCTGTCAGAAAATTCGATAACCCAATCGGGGTTCTGGGAAGGAGTTTGATAACCCAATCGGGGTCCGACTGTTAGCTGCAGAGAGGGGTGTGACGCTGGCGTTGCACTGTAACTGTGGGTGCCGGTCCTGACCTGCGATGGTCCTGTCCTGATCTAATTTGGTCCTTATCTGTCCTGATTCTGGTCTTCACCTGTTCTGTCCTACTGGCACCTGTACTATCGGGGTTCTGACTTTTATCCCAGCCCGTGGCCAGGGTTGGTCCTCACACCATTCTAGGTAACTATAAATTCATGTGGGTATGTCATTTGTACTGTTTTCCCTTTTCTACCCTTCCTTTATAATTCAATGCTTAAAGAAAGTCTTGTTAAATAATTTTCGCATCAGTTTGCTTTAATCATAACAAACTCTGACTGAATTAGTATGGACATCTGACACTTAAACTTTCATTGATAAAGTGTTTAAACCTTTCCCGAGTCTGTGGTTATTTTATTCAGGAAGTGTTAATTGCTACCTATTTTTTTGCTAACTCCCTTGATCACTTAGGACTGCAGGTACCAGTGACTATGATTGGTAAGTCAAAGGTATAGGTCCTAAAAAGTTATTTAACTGGTTAAAGCGTAGGCTTACCTGTTCAAAGTGTGTATGTTTTTATGAGCCCAGGTGAGTATGGTAAAACGAGCAGGTGAGCCCGCGCTCTATCACCCTGACAGCCACAATAAGGACTATAGAACCCAGCACATTACTGACGCTGAAGTTACTACTGGAGCATGGAGCGGGCCGCGAGCGGTTACACTAACCTATAAGGTACTGTTAGAGTCCTGAGGCCCGAATTTACACACCCTGAGCAATTAATGGGCCCTCTCGCTCAGACAGGAGCTCACAGAAAGGTAGCGGTCCTTTGCACCTTGAACAAGTCCCAAGGATATCCAGGAAACCGTGTCTGAAGTATAGGCAATTCAACAATCTTCACCAAACATATCTCACTCCTGCATTGCTATATAATATCTACCCTGGAGCGGACCCGAAGTGCCCATAATGCACACTCATGTTCGGAGGCAGGCTTTTACCATATAGTGTGGGCCTGCCCGGAAACACTGGACAGTAGCAGTGAGGACTATAAGGGACATTATGGGATGCAGACCGCCTTCATTGTTTGCTGGGGCTGACTCCACACACTTAGAAGAACAAATACCCCACAAAATGTGTAGAGTTGGCGTTCATTCTATTAAAACGCCGTATAGTGGTGGGATGGAACCCTGCAGTGATGACACAACCCCCCCCCCCCCCTCCTCCTCCACAGCATCACTGCGGATGAGAGTTTTTCTCTAATAAACCCCCGCCGAAATTACAATCTGAGTCTCACTGCAGCCAGGGGAAAAAACAGCACAATGGGACGCATGGGGCCCATATATAGACAAACTGACCGCGAAGACAGACGAGCTGCCACCCTCAGACCCGAGAAAGGTTGACCGGCACCCCTTGGTGCATCCAGCAGTAGCAGGCAAGAGTGATACATAAATAACTCACGACCGCGGACCCGGGTGGGCGTCCCTTAACTCTTTACCCCCTCCACATACGAAGAGAGCAGAAGCCCTAGCTCCAAACCGCCCTATAGGAGCAGGTGTCCTCACACCCCACCTGCACACACGCCAAAATAGACAGTGGACCAGGGTTGGATTGGGATTAAAAATCGGCCCGGGTACGTTTAAAAAAAAGTGGCCACATTTGCATATTGCCTTTCTGCAACACGCTGTTTCTGTTAAATGTTATTTTAAAAAAGAGGGGTTGGGGGGATTTTAAAAAAATGCACGGATTAGTTTACACTGGTCAAACACACCGGGAAACAAGTGAGGGCTGAGGCCACTTTTGCTCAGGACCCCCCTGCCCCGGCTCAATACACATATATTAATTGGACGGCCCAGCGACAGAAAGGGAGTGAAACCTCTGCCATTGATAAAAGGGAGGTATATGTAACTAAGTGATGCTCCCATATGTACGTGTTCTAGTCTAAAAGAAAAAATCTAATGAAGGGCTACTGTGGCAAAAAATCAAATAGATAGTTTCAAAAGTTGAAAAGAAATGCGGAATGTTCATAAAATTCAAGTTTCCCAACAAACTTTCATTAAGACTTCCTGTTTGAGATCGTCTCCTCTCTTATAGACGTTGGGGTCTCCTGTGGGTCTTTCTTAGGTAATTGGGGCACGACTCTCCGTGTAAAACTCAACGGCACTTCTAGTGTCCCTGCAAAGGTTTCTTGTTACCTGGCCTGTGCCCAGTGCTCTGGAGAAGCCGCGCCGCCGCGCGCCAAGACCCACTTCACCTATGTTTGCTCTGGTTTGGACCCGGCGCCACCGGCTCATGCTTGGTTGCCGCAGAGCCCAGGAAAGAATAGGCCCGATAGGATCTCCAGACCACAGCTCATCCATCCTGCGGCTCCCGGGCTTCAGGGGTGTCTGCAACTGCCAGGCCTGCGGCGATGACGCGCCTCTGGTGACGTCACCCATCCCCACAAGAGCAGCAAGAGAGCGCGAAGTTTTATGTTTATCTTTTTTTGTCTCTATATTTTTTTTGGGTTTTTTTTGCAGTTGTATATAACACGAACTGGACTCGAAGGTATTGGAGCGCTTTATACGAGCAGAAGTTATATTACACAAGTACACATTAATTTCTTTTTTTTTTATTGTAGGCACGGGGAGATTAAGTGATCTGCCCAGAATCACAGGATGTTGAGCCAACGCCAAGACTCGAACCTGGTTCCCCAGTTCCGTAGTCGGCAGACCTGGCTGTAACTTACAAAATCTTTACTCGCGCGCTTCTGCTTTGAAAGGTTTATTACACATCGAGCCATCACCTAGTTCTGGATAGGATGAAGCGTATTGTGTGCGCCGAATCAGTAACATGTCACTTCGTTTCTGTAATTAAGAAAACGACCTTGAGTTGTATAAATAACCTGCCGTTAGTTTTGGTTTATGTCCAGTCGTTCATAGTTCCCCTGGTACCTGTAAATATGTCTTTTCCACGCCCATGCATTTCTTGTCAGCTTTCATATATTAACCAGCTTCTATTTAATCCCCATAGTCGAGCCTCTCCTCCCACGGAGGGAGCTGCGCCCTCATTGGCTGATTGGGCTCCGCTCCTGCCCAGAAAGGAATTTAAAGATGGATTTCGGACCGGTGGAGACCTGTTCTGTTTTTTCAGCAAGTTTTCTGGAAACGCCAGGTACTTCTTATGAAAGAGTTGGGGGAATCTTGTAGTTTTCCACAAACTTTTAAATCTGTGTTCCCTTATTTGTAAATACATGGCATGAATTCTCTTCAGTGAGGGGCACATGGAGACTGTCTCCCTGCGCGTCATTTCCCGCACTGTGCCCCCCAACACGGGTAAGAAAGGAAATAACATAAGGAGCTGTGGAATGAGGAATTACAAATGACAGCAAGAAATATTGGGGTGTCGCGGGCAAGAGTGGATGGGTGGAGGGGAACGAAGAGACAGAGAAAGAAAGCAAAGGAAATGTCTGGAGAAGATGGGAAATTGAATACTAAAAGATATCTAAGAGCATCAGTGATGCAAAGAAAGCAAAATCGCGAAGAGACGAGATACAATGCAAAATCGTGGGAGATTTTAAATAGTGTGAAGTTGATGAGTGCAACGCATGTATGAATGGATGTATTCATGTAAACGAACATTTCTGAGAGACAATCGCCGAGGGCACTGTGCTTCCGCGTTCGAAGCTGCATATCAGGAAATGCTTTTTCTTTTTCATTGGGTTGTCTCTGGGTGGCAGAAGCAAGTTCCCGGTCTTTAAAATTCTAATAAAACAAAAGCTGACAGTGTTTCCTTCCATCTTCTACCCCTGATGCGCCTGTAATCAGGGATATTTCATCGAACGTTCGGTATGGCCGTGGAAAGAAGTTTGTCTGGGTGATCCTATTAGAAGAGTTGACACTTAATGGCAGAAACTGCAAACAAGATATGCTGGGGAAGAAGGGACCCAAAGAACACTGGTTGCAGCATTTGCCCCACTACAACATTAATGCAGGTCTTTAATTTATTTAATCCAACGAACACAGTAAATAAGGAAAAAGCGAACGGAAGAAGGGGAAAGAATAAATGGAAAGCGAGGCTTGAATACTATATATAAATATCAATTGGAAACATTTCTTTCCAGAATACGAAAATGAATTTACCAAGACATCCCTTACAAGCCTGTGCCAATGCACACACAAAAAAATAAACAATTAGAATCTTTTTTACATTAAAATAAAATAAAAGGTTGTGATAACATTATCACTTTAATTGTACATCTTATTAATGGTTATATTAAATGAAGCGAATACGCGCCCAGTTAATTGTAGGGCTTTATTTGGAATTTGTATAGAGTTAGAATGACTGCTACTATTCTCATAAGGCGTGTGGTTCACTTGCAAACATGAACAGAAATGTGCGTGACACACTTTAGCACAATTACATTTTTCGTGTTCCACCAAGCTGTGTGCACATCTATGTCAGAAAGTCACGTGTCTTTAATGTGCACAGATGTGTACAGGGCTCTTCATTACACACCAAGAAATACATGTAAACTTTTCTTTTTTCTAGTTTTTTTTTAACATGCACTAAAATGGTGACCTGTTATAGCAGAGATAATTTAAAATAACAGGAATCTCGCCTTCATCATCTGTTATTCCCGGCTTTCGTCTTCCCGATATGGTAAACTTTTGGAAACCGCGAGCGGCTTGTGTCTGAAGGCGGATGCACAGCCGCGTGCCAGCGGAGGGAAGTCTTCGAGGCGCTCGACTGTGGTCCATTCCAAGGAACGGACGCGGATTTCTTGTAGTTTTGTGCCGCGGGTCCTGCCCCGGTGTAAATATTTGTCGACAAAGTGTTTTTCCAGTCTGTCCAGTGCGTTTTGGGGACACACGGGAGGAGTACACGTCCATGGGTCCTTGGTTGACGCTCTGAAGTCGCCGAAATCAACACATAGCGCTACCTGTAATAACAAACACACACATAATAAATTGGATAAATAAATGGGAAAGCGGGCTCAAGGGCGCTGATTGAGGCCACGTGCGCCTCTTCCAGTGAACGCACGAGCGCGGAATGAATCCAACGGACAAACGAAGGCGCGCGGACAGGCAGCGCGCGGGACCGTTTAATAGAATAGAATAGAAACTATGATTCGCTTTTAATTTGACGGAAACGCCAGAAATCATCGGTCATTTAAGACTAGGAACGTTTTACAGGTTTTCTCGATATTTGCTTTTATGTGTACATGGTGGTGTGTTGCATGGTGACTTCATGAGGTTTAAGGCATTTTACGGCATAAACAGTAACAAACATAGCAGCGTATCCTGCCAGAGCTAAGCACAGACATATTTTGTGGCAGAAAGTGTTCGAGCAAGAGGATGAGACTCCACAGGGTGCCAGGGCGCTTCTTCCCGCCCAACGCCCCCTCAGCTGAGCTCTTCTAGTAGACTGGACCCCCAAGGGCCGCGCGCCTGCCAGCCGGCTCTGCCCACCCCAGGAGGCGAGGACCATACCATGTCCGCTGGCAGGGGAATCGATCATTGCTGCTGCAATTCTGATATTTTTATTGTTGTTCCCACAGGAGTAAAAACAACAATAATCCTAATAATAATAATAATAATAATAATAATAATAATAATATATTGTTCTTATTATTATTGTTTCGTTTGATGTTATAAATTATAATACTATTGCCTTTCACTGATAATAACAATACTACTACTATTAATAATAATACGGTTTATATTACTGATAAAATATTATTGGTATTATTATTATTATTGTTATTATTATTATTATTAGTATTATCATTATTATTATTATCGTCATCAATAATAACAATATTAACTTTATTATCAGCAAGCGGCTATCTTCCCTGCTGCTTTGTCACTTGATGGGGGGAGCTCAGTGATTCTGGTGCTATTGGATTTGTCTGCTGCCTTCGACACGGTGTCGCATGACATCCTTCTCGGCCGGTTGAGGGAGGTGGGAATAAAAGGGGCTGCCATGGCATGGTTAGAAAGCTTTCTTGCGGACCGCCAACAAGGTGTCAAATTAGGCTCCTACAATTCCATCTGTAGGAAGCTGACCAAGGGTGTGCCACAGAGCTCTTGCTTGAGCCCCACGTTATTTAACGTATACGTGGCCCCCTTGGCAGACATCATAAGATCCTACGGGTTCACCCCAATCTCCTATGCTGATGACACTCAGCTGCTGTTTCCCTTCCAAACTCTTACACCAACGGTTATAAAATCTTTCCAAAATGGTATGCGAGCCGTGGCAGATTGGATGGCCCACAACTTCCTCCAATGCAACGTGACCAAGACTGAAGTCATGTTGTTTGGAGGGGCCACTCTGCTATGGTCTCCCGAATGGTGGCCATCTGAGCTAGGACCTGTTCCGGCACCAAAGCAGACCGTAAAAAATCTGGGAGTGCGTCTAGATCAAGCATTGATCTTAAAAGACCACGTCAATCAAGTCACGGGAACTTGTTTCCGAGTGATAGGGTTGCTTCGACGCATATTCCCCTTCCTACCTGACATCCATAGGGAGACGCTGGTACAAGCATTGGTCATCGGTCGGATGGACTATTGCAATGGACTGCTTATTTCTGCCAACCAAGAACAGCTGGGTAGGTTGCAGGTGGTACAGAATACCGCGGCAAGACTCATTTTGAATGCTTTGCCCCGTACTCCCTCACGCCCTCTCCTCTCTTCTCTTCACTGGCTACCGGTGAAACAGCGCATTGACTTCAAAGTATGTTGTATAATGCACAAATGTATCTACGGATCCGGCCCTCAATATCTAAGAGACATATTTGTCCCCTACTTACCAAGACGTGCTCTACGTTCCAGTAGCACTATGCTGCTTCAGGTCCCTAGGGTGACGAGAGCAAGACAGGGAGGACGGGCCATCTCACTTAAAGGCCCGATGCTTTGGAATTCTCTGCCCCCATTGCTGAGACACACCTCCAACCATTTGTCCTTTAGAAGGAAGTTAAAAACATACCTTTTTTCCCAAGACTAATGTTTTCCCCCGCAATCGCAGCAGTCTTATGTCCTTGGTAGTTCCATGATACCTGCTCAGAAGCTACGCGCGGAGATACCCCTTCGGGGATGATTCAGGCGCGAAATAAGCATATAAATAAATAAATAAATTTCACACTTGGACTAGACACACTTTGTAAATCAGATGTTACGCTTCCTGTTTCTCCTCTGGCGCTCACTAGGCCTTGTGCGCATATCACAAAACTACACTTTTTTAAAGTCGTTATTTACACTTGAGTAAAATAGACTGAGAACCTTTCTGTCCTTTCATGAGGAACTCATCCACTGTAAAGTAAAGTAAAGTAAAGTCCACATTTGTAAAGCGCACAATCACCCGTAAGGGTCTCTAGGCGCTGGGGGCCGTCGGGAAGATTAAGCGAGCTATTGCCCAGAGTCACATGGTGCTGGGCTAATCCGCCGCCAGAGTCGGGGATCGAACCGTGGTCCCCAGATTCCAACGTCAGTCGCCCTGGCTGCGGCGCCACACCTCTCCCTAAATGCGAGGACATGATGTACCCTGCGCTTTACTCCTACTCTGCAGTCGAGCAATGCGACCCATATTCCAGGGACATCGGGCTACTGTTTACATTAAAATCTTCAGTTTCCGTTTTCATTTGCCTCACCTGAGAGATTTGCCCCTTTTGTGTAGACTGGGGCGAGTCTTAAATTCCTCCCCTCCTAGGTGGTAGCAGTCCCATAGTGGCGTCTTCCTTTAGTCACTGGCGTCTTCCTTTAGTCAGCTTGTGCCTCGGGTCATGTTTGCAAAAGGCCTGATCTATAAAGACATCCTTTCACTGACTAAGGTGATGATCCTGAAGAACCCAGTGTAATGTCCTAAGCAAAGTCATATAGTGTGATCGTTGATACTGCATTGCTCGGTAGAGATTGATTCTAGTTTGGTAGACCCCGTTGCCTTTTGTGATCCACCTGATATTACTTCCAGCTCGTCACAAACTTGATGTTCGTAGGTTTCATCTATATAGTGATGCAATATTTTGGTCATGCAGCATGTTGTACCTGATAGAGCAACCACTTCCCACCATGGTGACTAAATGCATGAAAGCAGGATTTTGGGGCTAGTAGAGTAATACAAATAATACAAATAATAATAATAATAATAATAATAATAATATTATAATGAGAAGAAAGCACAGGCAATGAACATACACATCAGTATTCTGTGGTTGGTGCTTCACGGTCACCTCAGATGTCCCTCTTTGTGACTCTCAGGAATTTTCATCAGGACACTTTACAAGTTTGCTTTGTGTACCCGATGACATCATTGTGCTATCAGCAAGTGTAATCATTATTATTTTATCATTTTCAAATAGTTATTCTGAATCCATACTGATTGGTAATGGTTCAACACCTAAATACAGAACTGTAGATTATGCCCCATTATAGAATGAGAGTGCATCACCACTAGAGTGATTTCAACCTTTCCTTCCAGGATGCACTTACCTGGTCCAACTTTCCTTTATTCTGTCCAAAGCCACAAACATCATCTCTGGGATCCCACAAGCTCGTCCCTGCCTCAGATCCTTTTTAGTTTCTACCTGGCCCTGCTTGCGAAGGTCTCAGAAGCGTGCAAGCAGACTTCCACATATATGGGGACAACACCATGACCCACTTGGCACTTAAAAAGAGGACTTCGGCCCACCAAGTCGCCACCTGCCTAATGCAAGTCAGGAGTTTAAAGTATCTCCACTGGGTCTGTCTAAACGTTACCAGGAGTCACTGAAGCCCTACACATTGACTCGGAAACCTGTCAAAGAATTTATGGAGTATGAAGAAGAGAGACTCCTTAGTGAAATCGACAAGGAGCTTGGGTCGTCACACAGTCTTTCAATCCTATCATGGAATATAAATGGCTACAAGAAAATATCGGCACAGATCGAGTTCGATAAAATTATAAAGATTAATGATATCTTGTGCCTACAGGAGACTTGGCTGTGTGACGATACCCTAGAATCCTTAGTTACAGAAGGATTCGCCCAACACTCCAAAGCAGCAAAGAAAAATAATCTGGGGAGGCCATCAGGGGGCCAACTTACGCTGGTCGCCTCACAGATAGTTAGAAAAATTGAAAGGTTAAATTTACTTTGTGAGTGGGCGTTGGGCTGTAGAATCCTACTGCAGAAGGTAGACCCCCGCTATGAGGGTATATGCATCATAAATGTGTATATACAGAAGGGAAAGGACCACGAATATAAGGGAAATTTGGGAAAATTAAAAATAGATATTGAGTCCATTAGTGTTAAACAAGAAAAGGACATTATTCTGGTGTTAGGTGATTTTAACCATAGACTAAACCCCCGAAGAGTGGACAGTTGGTACAAAGAATTCTTAGAATCCCACCATATTGAAGTAGCAATCTTCCCAAAGGGGGAGATGTCACAGCAGGACGAGACGTTCACTCAGCTAATGGGGTCTCTGGGCATGGTATGTGCAAACGGAGATTCCAGCTAGACCAACCAGCGGGACGGACCTTTGTAAGAGGCCAGCAACTCTGTCCAATAGATTATGTGTTTTGCCAGGCTTGGTGTTTTGATTTAATTAAAAATTTTGAGGTGATGCAAACGACAGGCAGTGCCCACCTCCCTCTGAGGGTAGAACTACACATACTGGAATGTGAAAGTAGAGAGAGGGCTCTACAGACCCACGTGGACTGTCCAAAACGGCAAACAATTTGTATATCGGCTGAGCATATTGAAAAGTTAAAGTTAATCCAGCAGTCAATCCCAACTGAAGAAATTCAACCTAAGGTAGGAATCCCTTGGTTCAAATCAACCATAGATAAGCTGGCGGACTCCCTAAAAAAGGCATTCAAGACAAAAAAGATAGGATTAGGTAGCCACGCTGTTAATAAAAATAGGAAGCCCTGGTTTGACGAAGAGTGCAGGGTAGCCAAGGCACAGATACGACAGAAGGAGAGAAGATTTAGGGCCATGTTTAAGGTGGACCTATATCAGGCACTTCAGCATCTAAGGGTAATTTATAAAACATTAACTCGAAACAAAAAAAGGATGTATAAAGATAAGTGTTGGGCAAATATGCTGGTAATAATTGAATCCAAAGATATGAGAGGGTTTTGGAAATTAGTACAAGAAAGTATGGGTAGGAATACAGGACCCTTGGTCTGTATGGTTCATGAAGATGACTGGGTAGGCTACTTGGGAGAAATTTATGGAAAATGGCAGGTACAAGTACAGCCAATAACCCAAGACTGGCCACAGGTAAGGGATGAAATTAAGGAATATTTTACCCCAAGATACATAACTGAAATTATAGCTAGTATGAAGCTTACCCGTGCTGCAGGTCCAGATAACCTCCCGGCAGTGATAATTAAAACAAGACCGGAATGGTGGGCAGAGTTATTTGCTAAAATGTTCCTAGTTATTTTGGAAACAGGAATTGTACCTGAAAGCTGGAAGGGTGCAATTGTAAGGCCAATATATAAAAAAGGTGATCACAAAATCCCCAAAAATTATAGGTTGATAAACCTTTTAGATATAGGGGAAAAAGTCTTCGCAAAAAGTATATTGAATGCCTTAAAAGACTGGGCAGAAGAAAATCAGATTATACCCTTGGAACAGGGAGGGTTTAAAGCTGGCCATTCCACAATTGATCATTGCTTTGCTCTTGGGCTATAGCACGGAAGTCGATGGAAACACGGGGAAGACTATTCTGCTGTTTTGTAGACTTCCGTGCAGCCTTCGACCTGGTGGTTAGAGAGCTGTTGTGGGAGGCCTTAATTAGCTATGGAATTCCAAATGACCTACTGCGGCTAATACAACTGCTCCACACTAAAAACTGGGCCCAGATAATCTTAGATACAGATGGCAGTCTCTCGGGGAAAATAGAAATTGGAAATGGGCTACGGCAGGGATGTGTATTGGCCCCCCTGTTGTTTTCCTTGTTTTTAGCAGACCTGCCATTAATCTTGGGTAATGCCATTGGGGCAAGCCCGAAATTAAATGGCAAGCAGATCGCATGCTTACTTTATGCGGATGATCTGGTGATCATGGATCAGACTGAGGTGGGCCTGCAAAGGAAATTGAATTTATTCAATGTCTATTGTTCCAGGAAAAAACTTGTGATCAATATGGATAAGACCAAAACCCTGAGCTTCTGCCGTAAGAAAACTGGGTTCTCTTGGAGGATAGGGGCTGAGAAAGTGGAATCAGTTACTGAGTATAGATACTTAGGGCTATGGTTCGATAAAAGTTTGAAATGGAATACCCACCTAGAGGCGTCAAAAGTAAGAACCTCTGCATCGATCAGCGGCCTGAAATTGTTTAACAAAGTCTATGGTGCAATGACCGACAGACCAGTGCTAAAAGCATATTCGGCTATTATACCCCCGCAATTTTTGTATGGTGCTGAACTGTTATTTTTAAGTGGCAAGGAAAACTGGGATGTCGAGGAAGGTAAAAACCTAAAAAAGCTATTTAGTCTCCCCATGTCAGCAATGATTCAGGCCATAAGGCTGGAACTCGGCTTGACTTCATGGGGTGTTCAAGCAGGTATGGCCCTATTACGCTTCTGGCAACGCTTAGATATAGGCGTAAACACTAAAATATCTCAACTGTGTAAAAATGAAATACAGAACAGCGAACTAAAATGGGCAAGGGAGACCAGGGGGATAATAACAAAGCTGTGTAATAAGATGGGAGTTAATATATGCCCCACTGTCCAGATGACTAATATCGACAAGAAGACACTCCACTTGATGGGGATGGAAATATCCAATACACAGGATCAAAATTACCTTGTAAATAAAATCTCGATACGTTTCATGGCTGCTACATGGAAAAATAATCAATGCTTCCCTTATATTGATAAGATACCGGACTGTCAATTACGAAATGAAGTGCTGAGGGTAAGAATTGGGGTAAACCCTTGTTATATGAACAATCTGGTAAAGTGTGTTATGATAAATAAGATTGGAGGCTGTACTTGTTCTGTGGGTACTCAATGCGATCTGCCGCATATTTTACTCGATTGCCTGAAGTTCCTGGACTTGCGTATTATGTTTTTAAAACCAATATTTATGAAATATAAGATTAAAACTAGGACCCAGGCTGCGATACTGATGACCGAAATGGCCTATTTAGATATTGCCGTGGCTATGGGGAAATTTATGCAAAAAGTGAAGGCTATTATATACCTTTTTAATGAATTTTAGCCAATCCTCAAGCAATTTGGGTAATAGTGGGGATTTTAGATTGAATCTTTTTGTAGGATGTATTTATGTGTGCTAATGAAATGTTCTTTTACGACGAATTTTTAATCAATGATATGTATTGTTTGTGGACCAATGGTCTGAATAAACATGAAATAAACTGAACTGTCAAACAAGTCCTACTGCAATTGGCTTCCTATCCTGGAACCCCACGCAAAGTCTAGCAGATCCTTCACACTCTCTGTCCTTTCTGTGCCATGTTAGCAACGTGACAAAGAAAGGATGTGATCACCTGCCCCTTCTGCATGGTGTGTTTTCTGTGTCTTCGGAATGCACCAGATCTTACTGAGGTCATATCGCGCCTTCACTATTGCGCTGTGATCTGTTCTTGATTCCTTAGTAAGACTGTGTGCACACTAAATAGTAAAAGCAAAGCCACAGAGGCAGGCTCCTCGCAGACTTGAGGAGTTCTCTATCCCTGCCCTGAAAGCAATGCACTGGCTCTGGATGTATTAAGAATATTTCACCTTATATCAACTTCCTGGATTTTATGGCTTTATAATTATTATTAAACTATTTAATTTCCACCTTTATATATACCTTTATGAATTAATATATTTTACTATTTATACTATTATTGCAGGATAATTTCGACTTTTGTCTTACAGATGTTTGTACTGTATTATATCTATAAAATGCTTATAAACAATGTCAACATAAAAAAGAATGTTTGAAATTCCAAAACCCTTGCTGTGAGCAAGAGCTTTGCATTGTGTGCAACGTGTACCTGACAAGACAGTTTCTCCCCTTGCAACAGACACATACATAAGGAAGGCCTGCCTCAGGGGCGGTGGGTGAGATTTTAAAGTGGTGGTGCGCAAACTAATTAGCATACAGCACCGTAGCGAGCGAGCGCAGGGAGCGAGCCCGAACCCTAAAAGGGGGGTTTGGGGGGGATTACCCCCCCCAAGAAAATTTTGAAAAAAGGAAGAAAAATCGTGCATTTTCAAGCAAATTTGAGAAAGCAGGAAGGTTAATAAAGCAATTGTGAAAGTGCAGTTATTACATTAATAGATGGCATAACATAGGTAGCTGCTTATTCAGTATTACCACAGAGCTTCATGCATTCTGTCCTATTATGCTCAGGTGCTGAATTCAGACTATAAGACTTTCATGGAAATCTCAGCTCTAAGAGTAGAAGAAGTTACACAGCAGTGTAATGGTTGCCAGGTTCGTTCCGCAGGAGCATCAGGAACTTGAAGAAAAGTCCACTCCACAGTCTTTCCCTACGGCCTTCCGACTCTATTAGACTCTAGAGTAACGAATGGCACGCAAGGGGAAAACAGGGAAACAAAACAAGGAAAGGCGGGGGAAGAAAAACAGTCTTACAATATACTGAACATTAGACTCTAGAGTAACGAATGGCAAGCAAGGGGAAAACAGGGAAACAAAACAAGGAAAGGCGGGGGAAGAAAAACAGTCTTACAATATACTGAATATAAAAGAGGCAGCGCAATGCGCTGTTACCGTGATTCTGGTTGAGCTGAGCTTTGTACACACTTCACATAGGTCCACGCAAGTACCCCAAACATAAATGGTATAAAGGTTTTCGCAATTTGCCAAGGGTAGAGGTTTGATAGGCAACACAAGCAACGAATCGTTCACCCTGCGGGAGACAGGTCCGGCCAGTGAACAAAGGTGAGAACAAACACTACAAAACTTTTAAAAACAGAGATAACAATGCATTTCTTACCTCAATCAGAATTTTTTGTATTCAACCAACAAGTAGCAGCATTCACTTTTTGTAAAGGAAATCCGCACGTCTGTCTTTCAGTGTAGCAAACTTGTCAATTACTTGCATATTGAAGTCCGGTATCTTTTGGACTAGCTTGCTCTCTACAGACAGCATCGCCAAAGCATTTAGTCTTTCCTCTAGCATTGTGTTTCTGAGGAATGTCTTTATACGTTTTAAGGCTGAAAAACATCGTTCAGCTTCTACTGTTGTCATTGGAGTCGTAATCACAATCTTGAGTAAAGTCACTGTCTCTGTAAGTGAGTTTTCCATATGCAGTTTATGAATTAACCTCAGCAAACTCAAGGCGCTTGTGGCCTTCCGGTACACAGGCATTCCGTAGAGTACAGTTAACTCAGTTCTCAACTGCTCTTTTTTGAGCATAGGATATGCTTCCGCAGCCTGATTCAGAGCACGCTCAGGGAAGGATTCATCATATTGTGCAAACTCTTTACTTTGCAATAAAGTGGCAGTCACCAAAGGTTTTGTGAATGAAAAACGTTCTTTTGCCTGCACAATTACAATGTCACATATCTCCTTTCCAATTCGTACCAGAGAGGTGTGGAAAAGTAAATTTTGCCATGTTGTATGTGCCTACGTGTTCCCCATCTTATGTTATATGTGCATGATCGATATGCATGTATTCCCCTCTGATCGATTAAAGACGCAATTACAGTTGTGTCCATCTCTAGTATGCCAGTTTCCAGTCCTCGTGAAAGCAACGAATATTAGGCCTATGTAAACCTACGTTGCCACGTTTTACAGTGTGCACGTTAATTCATTGAATTATCCCCGTTTCTAGGCCTCAAAAAGGGCCCGGACTCAGATTCAGCTCCTGTCTCCTGAACCCTCTCAGAGGAGCGATGCAGCCCCCACCTGTATCCCTGACCCTTCACCTATTTCTTGCCTCGCAGTGCCCGGCCAGGCCTGGCTCTGCCTCCCAGTCTGCCAAGAATATGTTATGTTTCTAGTTATCAGTCCAGCCCTCCTTCTCTGCATTCCTAAGCTACTGAATCGCATCAATAGTTTCCGTCATGGTCTAGCCTTTATGTCTCCATGTAAGAGAAATACTGTATTAATATTCATAGAATATTCCTCGCACACGCACTACATGTAGAATAATGCATGCACCAGTCCTAATGTCTGTTAGCCTTTACCCTGATAACTTTTGGATTCTATCAACATGTTCTCTAAACACCAGATACTAGATATGCCTGGGTACATGTCGCTCTGACACTCCAGACTTTAGTCTCCTCTTCTAGCGCAGAAGTCATAGCCCCCAGTTCTCCCTGGTAACACGTCATCGCCAGTTTGCGCGCACCACTAGGTTAGAGGTCCCAGCTGCTCAGGTAGCCCCCTCCATGTTTCCGCCCCGTTTATGACATATTCTGTTACGTTTACATCACATGTCTATGTATACGCCCTGTACACGCCTTCTTGTTACATCATTTTGCCCTTATCTTTCGCGACTGCTATGAAACCACGCCTATTGCTACGCCTACTGTATTGAATGTAATGTATTTGTTTAACTATAAATATTGTGCACTGTTATTAAAAGTTACCAATTGCCAGCCTATTCCCTTATGCTCCCAGATCCTGCCCCCGGCAGCTGCCATCCTATTCTCGTCCAGGCTGTCCTGTTCCTGTCCTTTCTGCTTATTAAAGCCTGTAAACTCCAGCTACCTCGAATCTTGACTCTTATTTATTGAGCTACCTGTTTATTGATTAATTCCGAAAAATAGATCCGGTAATATTTATTTATTTACCACATAATGGCGCCCGAATAGGGACTTGCCCTTTCCCCACGCGCCGGAGAAGCCACGCAGGCCCCCTGATCCTCTGCAGCCGTGACGGAACCATACCGTGCACGTGCAGATATTTCTGCTTCAAGTATCCCTCAGGCCCACGGAGGAGACGGAGGTTGCGGTCCAGCGTCCAGACGAGGCGGTGGAGGAACGCGGCGAGTCCCGACCAGAGCCCAAGCCGAGAGTCCAAGGTCCGAGGTATCCGGAGGCCCACCTGTAACTGAAGTCCGAAGTTCGTAGTCCGTCGTCGTAGCAGTCCAGTCCAGTCCGAGGCCTTCCGTTCTTGCTGCCCGGTGAGTACCGTTGCTGGGGTAGTATCTAGACAGGGTCAATTAATTTGTCTCTGGTCCGTGGGTTTGGGTACACAGATCCAACACGAAGTGTCCACCTAGGTGGATGCGGGTCCTGACGTGTCTCTTTATGGGACCGGTAAGTTTCGTGCTGTTTTAGCAGTACATCTAGTCAGTCTAGTAAGTTCTGTTCTCGAGAAATTCATGTGTTCTGTTTTCAGTATTCCAGGTAATATTCTGTCCGAAATGTTAGTTAAAATGTTATTTCATGTGTTTTTCAATGTCGTGGTATGAGTGATTTGTTTCAGTTATTATTATTGTGTATTGTATTGTGTCCAGACTCCAGCCTCAGTTATGCCTCTGTTCTCAAAGTTACATCAGTTAAAAACTAGAAAAGGTCTGCTCGAGGAAGCAGTTCCTGTCCCGCCTAGGGACAGTCCAGGTCATTTTATGTATCATAAGCATGGCATAAGTGCCATATTATATCTAGACTTATGGGTCGAGTATACTAAAGATCTAGAAGAGAAATATAGATGGCCCGTATCAGGTACGTGGGATGCCGAGTGCATCATGCGAGTAGAAGAAGTATTATGGAAAAAGAAAGCCAGACAGTCCCAGAAAGATGCCATCGAGTTATGGCGCAAAGAATCTCATAAAAGAACCGAAAAAGAAATCAGAAAGTCAGAATTAAGTAGGGAATCCTCAGAAAGAGCCCAAGAAAGGGAATTAATCGAAGTAGGTGAACGAGTTAAAGCCGAACAGTCAGACAGACAGAGAAATGCTCTTATTAAGGGTATGTATCCTCTTCTTGCCGAGGGCTTGCCGAAAGCGACCCCGGAAGCACCATGTAATTTTCCGCCGCCATTAGTTCCGACTAAGCTACGTCACAAACCGACCGCAGCTGATATTTTTCTCTCGTCCTACTTGGACGACACAGTCCCAGAATATGCAAATCCTGCTCCGCCAGTTCCTGTAAATAATGTAATTCCTGTTCCTCCAGCCACCGGGGCACCCGTTACAGCACCTGTTACGGTACCCCTGGTCCAGCCCACAGTACAAGTACCCGCTACATCAGTCACTCTGCCAGCCCGTACGATACCTGTCGACGATTCTAGTTTAGGAACCGCGGGGGGGGGGGGGGAGTCCTCCTCGTACCCCGCCCCAACACAAACGTGTGACACTACTCGAGTTACATGAACGTGCGTTACAGCGTACGCCCAAACAGCAGTCCGTTGCAGATATCAAGCGAGCTCTTACCGAATGCCGTTATGATCCAGTCCCAGGTGATGATGATATGGTCATATATTCATTGCGTGTAAGACGGGTGACCGAGTATTTGGACACCCTACCAGATATGAAAGAAGATCTAGACAGAATATATCGTTTCATCCGTACAGGAACAGACCCAGAAAGTATTGGCGAAGCCATGTCTCAAAGGAAAGCTGAGACTCAGCTCATGCTATTAAAGTTTCTAATTAATTGTTTAATAAGGGAACAAGATTATCCAGATAAAGATCCGACCGAAATGAGAGTTCTGACAAAGTGGAGTGATCATATAGCCGAGGGAAGACACAGGACACTCAGTTGTATAGAGAGTATGTACAAGAAAATTCGTAAGGAAATAATAAGGTTACACGAGAAACGTAAAGCAGCACAAGTAAGCGAGAAAGAAGACGACTCTGATACTGAAGAGGTAAACGACGAGAATCCCACCAGAATAGCGTATGTAGGTAGAACTAGACTTCCCGACTGACATTCACGTCTAGAACACCAGAAGGTATTCCCTCTTCCAGCACCAGAACAAGGTTCTCTAGAACAAGTATTTCAAGCTACCGATCACATTCTGAAATCACGAATCGGTTATAGTGAACTTAGTACCATACATGAACAAGAACTAGTCCGATCAGCGGTCCGATGGACTACTGATTCTACCACTTTTTCAGACGAAATAGTGGCACAAATGTTTCTGAAACTGCCCCCAGCCGAGCAGCGACTGGTGGGTATGTATATGATCCAGCACCTCATCACACTGTATGAGGGACAGCATTCTGATCCAGGTCCGTTACATGATGTTCTGAACGAGTTACTCCAGTATAAATGGAGAGGTTTAGGTACCGATTTAATTAGTGTCATTCTAGAACAACGCCACAAATATAGAACATTTCTGAATCCGCATTTTGTTCACGTCTCACCTCCAGAAAGTAAACCATTTTACATAGATAGACAGCATCCGTTACGAGAAGTACACCCAGTTAGGACAGCGGGTGGTGAAATGCAACGAGTATTTGTTTGCACCCCTATTACAAAGATGGAACTCTTAGAGATGAAGAAATTAATTCCCTGTCACGATAAAGATCCAGCAGGGTTCCATCGAGAATTAAAAGACATGCTCCGTATGGGAGAATACACGTATCCAGATATCATTAAAATGCTAAAGGTCCTGTTGCCCGCAGGGGTATATGAAAAGCTCAAGGAAAAAGAATGGGAGGTGGGAGAGAAAAAGATTGATTGGACAGCTCTAGAAGCTGAAGATAATATACGAGTACCAGGTACCGGTCTTGGGGACAAATGTAAAGAATTGCCCGAGTTATTGATACAAGTTTTGCCAAGGTTACTAGCCACGAAAAAGGAAGATTGGGATGCAATCTCAGCATGCAAACAGAAACAGGATGAAGACACTAGTGATTTTTATTCTAGATTTGAAAAATGTTTTATTATTAACAGTGGTCTGAAGACGAGTAGCGAGTCATACCCTCATCTTTTTGTTACTAAACTAGTCGAGAATTCAAGTCCACAAGTTAAAAATCGAGTATTGAAAGTCGAAAGTACCTGGCAAGCTAATACCCCGTCACAAATGCTCCAGATGCTCCAGTATCACCAGAACAGAATCAGGGAAGAGCAAGAACACGAAAGGAGACGTATGAAAGACACGAAAATGAAAGTATTAGTTGCACAATCTGTTCCACAAGACAGTCAGAAGAGGGGTCCGAATCAAGCCAGTCATCCTGCAGCTCCCGTTAAAGGGACATGCAATTATTGTAAACAGCCAGGTCATTTTATAAACGAGTGTGCAGTTCTGAAACACAACATTGCAACTGGTAAGACTAAAGAAAGACCACGTCCGCCTAGACAAGAACAAGTTTCACAGACTTCTCAGCCACCACAGAATGCACAACAGACAGTTCCAGCACCGCAGCCTATCGCTGCAACACAGCATGTTACACAGCAGATGTACCAGTATGCCCAGTCAGAGTATCCAGAGTATCAGCAGTATTCATGAAACAGCCTAGAGAGGGAGGTAGGCTTGCCTCTCATCGAGATACCTGTAGATCAAGAGGGTCCCTATGTACACAGTCAAGTATTAGGGAAAGACAGAAAGTTTCTGATTGATACAGGGGCAAGTAGGACTACCATCAGTCATGACGAGGTTCCAGGGGCTCCGCTCTCAGGCTCTAGAAATGTTTCCCTTGGATTTTCAGGAAAGCCTATTGTGAACGAAATTTCAAAACCAGTTTCCCTAGAAGTAGGTCCATTGTCCCGAACTACTGATTTGTTACTTACGAAGTCATGTCCAGAAAATTTGTTAGGCATTAAAACATTGAAAGAATTAGGTGCAGTAATTTGCTGCTCCCCAGAAGGAATCCGATTGTTTTTGCGTGACTTTAAAGGTCACTATGTAGTACGTGATTTTGATCCCAGATTAATGAATGTTCCGCAGCATTTATGGGCGCAAGGTCCAACTGATGTAGGTTTTATGCAAATCACACCCCATCGTGTGACTCTCAAGCAAGGTATAGTCTTGCCACGTATCAGACAGTACAGATTGCCATCTGAGGCTGTAGCAGCCTTATCCAAAATTATTGACAAGCTCATTGCTCAAGGAGTGGTTGTAGAAACTGACTCCAATGTATGTAATTCTCCTATCATTCCAGTCATGAAACGTACTGATCCAAATGCACCTCCAGTATATCGATTAGTGATTGACCTTCGAGAACTTAATAAATGTATCATACCCCAGTATCCAGTAGTCCCAGATATTTCATCCCTACTGACAGCCATTGATTCCGAAGCTACATTTTTCACTGTTATCGACCTCAAGAATGCATTTTTCAGTGTCCCGATTCATCCAGACAGCCAGTACCTTTTCGGTTTTTGTTTAAATGGAAGGAGCTATAAATTCACACGAGCTCCTCAAGGTTTTACAGAAAGTCCTAGTATTTACAGTCAAGCACTTAAAAAACAACTAGACAATATTCACATGCCAACTGACACTGCCCTGCTCCAGTATGTCGATGATCTACTGATCACAGCCCGTTCTGAACGTGACTGCGAGCGTGCATCACTTACAGTCCTGTATTTTCTGGCCGAGATGGGGCACAAGGTGTCCCCTTCGAAGCTTCAATTCTGTGTCCAGCAAGTGATCTACTTAGGCCACTTACTGTCCAAGTGGGGTAGGCAGTTGACACCAGACCGTATCCAGCTAATAGCGAGTCTTCCACAGCCCAAGACACAGAAGGAGGTACGTGCTTTTATTGGCCTTACTTCTTATTGCAGACAATGGATTCCTCAATATGCATTTCTAGCCAAGCCACTGATACAGTTAACGACACAGGAGGCAGCCGTATCGACTGTCCTCCCTTGGACATCTGAACATACACTTGTTTTCAATGAATTAAAGAAAGCCTTATGCCAAGCACCTGTTCTAGCAACACCGAACTATAGTAAGCCTTTTACACTTTTTGTCACAGAACGTGATGGTACTGCATTATCTGTTCTCACACAAGATCAAGCAGGACAGTACAAGCCCTGTGCTTATTTTTCTAGTACATTAGATCCAGTAGCCCAGGCTCTGCCTGCATGCCTCAAGTCAGATCGAACAGCTAAGCTTACAGCTCAGACACCAGACATTCCAGTTAACAAGACACAGACATCCACTCCAGAACAGACTACTTGTATGACAGTTAAGGACCCTACACAAGATGTCATAGACATACAGTTACATGCTACTCCTGAAGAAATCAAGAAATGGTCCGAACAAGGAGGGGTCCAGACAGATCAGGGATGGGTGACGAAGGGAAAAGCCACATGGTTTCTCCCCGACTCTATGGTTCAAGTCATTATTAATACCGCACATAGTCCAGCACATCTAGGAGAAAAAGCCATGTTAGACAGTATACAGAACCTTTGGTTCAACAAGCACTTATGAGCTGCAGCCAAGCAGAAAGTCCGTACTTGTATGATATGTTGTCAGTTCAATCCAGGTAAAAGTGTCCCGGTGGAACAAGGTGGATTCCAACCTCCTGACCACCCTTTTGAAGTCCTCCAGATGGATTATATTCAGATGGAGCGATGTCGAGGTTTCAAGTATGTCCTCGTAGTAGTATGTGCTTTGTCCAGGTGGACAGAAGCATATCCAGTTCCAGATTACACAGCCTCGACCACTGCCAGGCAGTTGGTTCGTGAATTCTTTCCCCGTTATGGACTCCCTAGGATCGTGTATTCTGATAACGGCCAGCCATTCTCATCCGAGTTAATGAAACATGTTTCCCTTCTGTTAGGGTGCCAATGGAAGTTCCATTGTGTGCGCCATCCTGAAGCAGCCGGTCTCGTAGAGAGACATAATCAGACCCTGAAAATCCGTATTGCCAAGACATGTAAAGAGAAAGGTGTAGACTGGCTAGTTGCCCTGCCAGTTGCATTATTTTATATGCGAATGATTGCACATTCTAGATCAGGTCTGTCCCCTTATGAGGTCGTATTCGGCCGCCCCCCAAATATGTGGGGTACACCTAGACCCCGCAGTATTACAGATGTTTCCAGTAATATGTTGACAGATTACCTAGCTTCCTTGATGTCTGCCCTACACTCTTGTCGTTCACAGGTTGCCGCTGCATTTCCAGACAATACCGAAGTGAAACCGCATGAGGTCATTCCAGGCGACCTTGTCCTCGTCAGGAATTTTGATCGTTCAAGTCCACTGGAGCCTCGTTGGAAGGAGCCACGACTAGGCCTTCTGACCACCCGCACGGCCGTGAAGTGGAGGGCCGCAAGGGGTGGGTTCATCTGTCCCATATAAAGAAGTTCCATGGAGTTCGTGAAAAAACATTTTCAAAGGACATTTCTAAGGACTGCCTCATTCATACAGACTGCCTGAAACCAGACTCTGAACTGAAAGTTCCTCTGTTAGAGAAAACTCCGCAACAGGAGTATAAGTTGAAGCTTCGGTCTAGTAAAATAAGTCAGCCAGTTTAATTGTCTAAGTCCCTCTCGGGTGAAACGGTTAGACAGGTCCCTGACATGTATGAGATAGACCCCCATAGTGAGAGAGTTAGTCAAAACTCTATCAGATGTATCGTCATTCTAAGTTTCTTATTGTTTCTAAGTTTAATGATTACCTGCACAAGTTATGCATTACATTTATGTTTTCCAGTTTCTCATGTAAACAAGTTTTCTAATGCTACAGTAGAGCACACATTTAGTGATCTGCCTCCTCACGAGCTATCCTATCGTCTTGCTATGAGAAATAATACATTTATAAGAATGTTACACTATTCACACCAGACCAGCAATGCCACTAATTGTTGGGTGTGTGGTCGACTCCCCCCTTTCCAGACACCGAAGGGAGTTCTGCCACTCTTTCCTTATCCGTTTTCACATAATGGTTCGTGTGGAGCATGGTCCACGTTAACGTCATCCACCACAGATATGTCCCTTCTGAATAGAACATGTTTTCCAGACAAGCAAGGTCTCCCCCATAGAACAGGGTTAGATCTAGAAAATGAAGTTTATGATTTAGGTAATTATTCTTCGAATTTTATGGTCCTGAATGTTCAGTCTGATACTACTCCAGACTTACCTGCTATTTCAGTACTACCAGTCAAAGGCGAATTATGTGTCCGAAAGAATGGTTCCGTACATGTAGGACATAGTGATTGTACTACTACTGTCGAGTATAGTGACAGTGGGAAATCTATTTTCAAAGCTTCACGTCATTCTTATTTTGTTTGTGGTCAGACCGCATATGTTCGTCTGCCCCTCGATTGGGATGGAACATGTTACATTGCCTTCCTACTGCCACCAGTTTTTCTAGCCCCATCTGATTATCACAGAAACACACATCTAGTACACGTCAGACATAGAAGGGAGATCGAGTCCCCGATTGTCGATCAAACTGAAACTACTCTAGAACAATATCAAGACTTCAATAAAGGTTTCTTCTTCTTTATAGGCCCTGTCCAGAATAGTAAGTTAATACGTAGACTAACCAGAACCCTTGAAGCAGTAGTGAATGAGACTACTTCTGCTCTAGGTAACTTAACCGAAGAGCAATCTGCTATGAGATTTGTCGTGCTCCAAAATCGTCTCGTTCTTGACGTCATACTGGCCGATAGAGGAGGAGCATGTAGAGTCATCGGATCTAGTTGCTGCATTTTCATTCCTAATAACGCACCGTCTGTTTATTCAGCTATAACCAGACTTCATAAAATTGCCCATCAGTTACACCAGAATCCAGGCACCTGGACATGGTCCGGTTGGCTCTGGAGTATCATATCTGCCTGGGGATGGAAAGTATTGTCACTTCTAGGTATTGCAGTAATGATCATATTCAGTTGCTGCCTCTGTATACAATGTGGCCCTGCGATTTGCGGCATTTGTGCTACCTCTTGTATTCCTAGTCCTAAGTCCCGCTCTAAGTCCCGTTCCAAGACAATTCGAGACGAGCAAATGATGCTATATGAAATGATAGATGGTATCATGAATATTGATGTTTCCTGATGGAAACGTAGGACACAAGGAGGGAATGTGGAAAAGTAAATGTTGCCATGTTGTATGTGCCTACGTGTTCCCCATCTTATGTTATATGTGCATGATCGATATGCATGTATTCCCCTCTGATCGATTAAAGACGCAATTACAGTTGTGTCCATCTCTAGTATGCCAGTTTCCAGTCCTCGTGAAAGCAACGAATATTAGGCCTATGTAAACCTACGTTGCCACGTTTTACAGTGTGCACGTTAATTCATTGAATTATCCCCGTTTCTAGGCCTCAAAAAGGGCCCGGACTCAGATTCAGCTCCTGTCTCCTGAACCCTCTCCGAGGAGCGATGCAGCCCCCACCTGTATCCCTGACCCTTCACCTATTTCTTGCCTCGCAGTGCCCGGCCAGGCCTGGCTCTGCCTCCCAGTCTGCCAAGAATATGTTATGTTTCTAGTTATCAGTCCAGCCCTCCTTCTCTGCATTCCTAAGCTACTGAATCGCATCAATAGTTTCCGTCATGGTCTAGCCTTTATGTCTCCATGTAAGAGAAATACTGTATTAATATTCATAGAATATTCCTCGCACACGCACTACATGTAGAATAATGTATGCACCAGTCCTAATGTCTGTTAGCCTTTACCCTGATAACTTTTGGATTCTATCAACATGTTCTCTAAACACCAGATACTAGATATGCCTGGGTACATGTCGCTCTGACACTCCAGACTTTAGTCTCCTCTTCTAGCGCAGAAGTCATAGCCCCCAGTTCTCCCTGGTAACACGTCATCGCCAGTTTGCGCGCACCACTAGGTTAGAGGTCCCAGCTGCTCAGGTAGCCCCCTCCATGTTTCCGCCCCGTTTATGACATATTCTGTTACGTTTACATCACATGTCTATGTATACGCCCTGTACACGCCTTCTTGTTACATCATTTTGCCCTTATCTTTCGCGACTGCTATGAAACCACGCCTATTGCTACGCCTACTGTATTGAATGTAATGTATTTGTTTAACTATAAATATTGTGCACTGTTATTAAAAGTTACCAATTGCCAGCCTATTCCCTTATGCTCCCAGATCCTGCCCCCGGCAGCTGCCATCCTATTCCCGTACAGGCTGTCCTGTTCCTGTCCTTTCTGCTTATTAAAGCCTGTAAACTCCAGCTACCTCGAATCTTGACTCTTATTTATTGAGCTACCTGTTTATTGATTAATTCCGAAAAATAGATCCGGTAATATTTATTTATTTACCACAGAGGTGATGTTTTGTCTGCGGTTTGCAAAAATAGAATGCTCTGGCAGTTTGCTCTCCAAATCGTCAACCCCATCTCTCACTTCCATTATCTTTTGTACAAATGCAGATGTAACGGCTTTCACAGAGACAGTATCTATGTCTTTTCGTGGTAACCGATCGTATAATCCATCAACATGAGTCATTATGTCATGGAATAAAAACAGTAAGAACTGAAACTCTTTGTCTTGTAGTGTTCTAAGAAAGCCATGGGCTTCATTCTGACTTGTGCGATCAAAATCTTCTCTGGATGATATGGCGAAAAAACATTTCTCAAGGCCCTCCCTCTCTTCAAAGATTAAGTTGACTGTACGAATGTGAAAGTTCCAACGAGTTGAGGATCCCCTTGGTACGCTTTTGTCCACAATCTCATGAAGGGCTTCTGTTCTTTTGGGGGAACCTGTGAAGAATGCTGCTATGCCTCCGATATCCTGAAAGAAAACTCGTGTCTCTCTGATCTTTGATACCGCCTGTTGCATAATAAGATTGAGTTGGTGGGCGTAACAGTGCACAAAATGAGCATTAGGGTACACATCTCGAATTCGTTTCTGTACTCCACCAAGGTTTCCACTCATTACGGACGCACCATCATAGCTTTGTGCGATAAGTTTTTGTTTTTTAGGCAGGTCCGGGAAAATTAAGTCTAGTTGACACAGTATAGCTTCAGTGATGGTTGCTGCACTAGAGTCTTTTAAATGTGTGAACCCAAAAAACCTCTCCACAATGTTTCTGTCACTGTCAAGGTACCGAAACACTATAACGGACTGTGTTTTAGTGGCCACATCAGTGGTGTCATCAGCCTGAATAGCCACAAAGTCTGTGTTTCGCAACTCTTGCACAATATGGCTTTTTATAATTTCGAGCATGCAGTCAAGGAGTTCATTTTGTATTGTATTAGAGGTGCCCTTAAAGACTGTAGCACGTGCTAAATGTGTTTCCAAATCCTTGTCTATGTTTGACATTAAATCCACTAGGCCTCGGAAGATCCCAGGTTTTGAGGAAGTTTCTGATTCGTCATGGCCTCGCAATGCCAGTTCGAAAGCCCCACAGAAACGAATGCAATCAAAGATCCTGGATAGATTTTGTCTGTTCCTATCAACAGCTTCATTGTGTTTTTGAATGGATTTGCGATATGCATCATTTATCTGCTGCTCAATTGGTGCGTCTTCCCCCAACATTCCCAGTCTTGTCAGGTTTTCCAGATGATTTCTTGTGAGCGCATGCTTCTTTATTTTTTCAGCGATGTGCTTCAGGTCTACCATTCCTTGCCATGTCCAAGAAAAGTCACCACCAAACAGCAAGCAGGGGAAGCAGAACAGAGAATTTTTTATAGGGCACCCTGTAAGCCAATCAGCTTTTTTGTACCAGGCATTTGAGAATGTTCGTTTTGACATTTTTCCTCTGTCCTGGGTAGTTTGCTGTAGGTTTATTTCAGGCTGATGAGGTCCTAATTGCTTTATCTGTAGTTTTTGTTCAAGTGGCCGTGACTGGAATGACCTTGCAATCAGCTCTTGTACTGTATTCATGATGGTGTGTTGCTGGCCTTACCAATATATATATTAAAGAAACCTGTCAATCAAAAGTACAACGTATAAGGTGCAGTGCAATAATATGAAATTTCAGTACAAATACAAAATACAGCCATACTGCCTCCTGTCTCTCTGTGCCATAGTGGTCCCTGGAGGCACTGAAAGAGACACTGCTTGAGGGCCTGGAGAGTGACCAGATACATAGCCCTAACTCCCATGTAAAAAAATATATAGCATCAGTTTCCTTACCTTTAACACTGGTCACTGGTGTTTGCTGGGTTGTAGCCGGGGTCGGGTGAGAGAGCAGCAAAGGAGGAGGTTGGGGTCCTCTGGTTGTTTGCTGATAAACCTGTCAATAATCAAAAGTACAACGTATAAGGTGCAGTGCAATAATATCAAATTTCAGTACAAATACAAATACATCTCCAACAGCTCCCCTTCCCACAAAATGACTGCTAAAATACAGCCGTACACTGGCCAATCGGAGACACCTTTTCAAGCAAATTTGAGAAAGCAGGAAGGTTAATAAAGCAATTGTGAAAGTGCAGTTGTTAGTGTTTATTGTAGTTTGTTCCATGTGGGAACAAGTTGGTGTAGGGCGTGAGGTTTGAGGGAGGGGTAGGTTGAAAAAGTATGGAGTGATGCATAGAGCGTTTGATTTGAATAGGGGCAGCTGCACAAGCAAGTACTTACCTGGGTAAAGAGAGGGCGATATGGCATGGAACTGTGGATGATACAAAGCAGGTATGGTCCTTTTTCATACACTAAATTTTTCCTCCTATGCCCATTTGAGCCGCTTGGACTTTTGTTTTGTTTTACATGTACAGCTGCCAGGAAACACCATTTGGTGTGATAAATATATTTGATTTCCTGTCTGTACACATATGATTCTTTTGTATAACCTTTATACTGCCCATATTATTTATTGCCTACTAAATGTTGCACATGTTTCTTACACCCTTTCTGTACATATAAGGTATTGTATTTTATTGTTTGCTTGTATGGTTTGTATTTTCAAATCGAATAAAAGCTTATGAATTGAATTGAATTGATACAAAGCAGGATAGAATGAAATTACTAATTCACTCTATCTCACAACCTCACTCTCAAATACACGAAGTCACTTACACTCTCTCTTTCACTACCTCACTACATCACTCTGTTTCTATCTTAATACCTCACAAGTCACAACATCACTAACACTCACTACTTCACTCTTTCTTACAATACATCAATCTTTCTCCATCTCACTACCTCACAACATCACTACCTCACTCACTCTCTACATCACTCACTCTCTATTTCAATACCTCTCTATCTCGCTACCTCACATTCTCTCTGCTAATGCAATATGTCTAATGCAATATGTAACACATATGCAAACACTTAAGCTATTCACAATAGAAATGACAATAACATTTACGTAGGGATAAAAAAATAAATATAATAATAATAATAAGCAATGCCAATAGCTCTACCTATAATATTGCCGAGACATTGCATTGTAAATGCTTGTTTAATTCTCTTTTACCTTCCCACCACGAGAGTAAGCAACGTAGATATTAAACCTTCTAGGGCTCTTTGAAAAATGTATACCAGTCTTTGTACTACCCGACGGGCCGTGTGTAAACATCATACAATCGTACTGCTTACAATGTCAATGTATATAATAAGTTCCAAAGAGCCATGGCCTTTAATACTCGATCCTCTTAAAGTATCTGTTATCCTCAAAATGCGTTTCACATTTACCAACAATATTCTATTGTATAAGTTACTTTCCTCCGCTTCGCTCTTGCCAGAGCATCCTACTTGTTAAAAAATCCTACTGCTAAGGCCCTCCCCTGCCCATCACACCATGAACCAGGCTCTGTACACCACCATTACACTGGCTTTCTTTTTGTTGTTTTGTACGTTCACTCCAATACAACACCATATTTTTCACAAATATAGGAAGGTTGAATAGCGCAAAGACCAATCATGACATTTTAACTCCGCGCTGAGATAGCCCCAGGCTTCCCCTTAATTTTCCAACAGTATTCCAAACTACATGCTGTTCTAAGGCTCTTGGCTTTGTCCCCAAAAGCGCACACACAGATGTCATGCACATTTAGAAGCATTCCTCATTGCCTCGAGTGAAACTCTACACAACAACACATGGCAGTTCTTGGATTTTGGGGGCTAGGAATGGGAGCTGGGTATGTGTGACCTAGTCGAGTTTCTTTTTCACCTGCAAAATAAGGCATGATACATGTGTTTATCTGATCAATCTAAGGAGAATGTCTAGTTTCTTAATGTTTCTAATACTTGTATTGGCTATTCCTAAGCGCTGTCAGAATTTGTTAAAGGAGAACTGAGTAGTATTTGTGCCTTGCACATTGGAGAAGGATATGCATTTCCAACCCCCCTCTCAGAACATACATCTTCCAGCAAGAGACCTGGAAACATGAATCAAAGAGCAATTCACCCTTAAACCAAATATCCCATATGTTAAACCACCCACATCTGAGCTTTGCTCTCTGAAGTCATATTGTGCATGCACCCTTTAATCCACCCAAACAAATAAATGAGATGCAAGTTTGATCCATGGGTCGCTCACATGAGGTTGCTTAGGCTAGCACATTCCTAAGGGGTGGAAAGATATCTTCTTTAGCAGGATATGGTTGCAAAGGACAAATATGGCTTTTAGTTGAGGTTTGGAGACTAAATGTACCTGTGCTGCTGACAATCCTGACTCTGTTCCTTGAGCACCTTAAAACATTATGTGCTCCACAACCGATATTATGAGCAAGTGCATATGTTGCTGAGTTGCTCCATACTGGGTCCATCTTTGATTATGTTAGGCCACCTAAGGTATAATGGCGATGTCTGTTAAACAATGAGGTTTATTGAGATAATAAGCCACCAGTGGCACAATAATGCCCATCCATCCCATCACACTGACCCTCATATAGCAGCGATGGCTCTTTATATACTGTGAATACCGAACTCATGATAGCACCCACTTTGACATAATGCTGGTCCTGACGTAATACTGGCAATTCTAAGCATACTGTCAGCATCCAAGTCATGGTGATACCAGCCTTTTGCTTAATGCTCCCCTTGCATTACAGTGTGCATTCCTGGCAACATTTTGCCGTTCCTGACATGATGGTGCTCACCCAAAGGGTAAAATTGGATTTGCCATCCCTGGTGAGATGGACTAAACGTTAGGAAAACTTGCTTGTCCTGGCATCACTGTGTCAATATTTGGCCATCTATTTGCATGCATTATCTAAAACATACAATTAAAGCTGTTGATGGCGCGTTGAAACAATACTGTGGTTTGAGGAGCAGATCCCCCCCTTACATTTTACTGTTAATGGCAAGACATCTCAGAGTTTTGTGTATAGGACAACAAGCTGTGTTTGTCTATCCATTCATGTTCTCACTAACCAACGTAACTATTCACGCAATCAGGAGCTCATTCATCAATCTGTGCACCCATCTATCCCTGCACTCACTAACAGATGTATTCATCTATCTAGTATGCACTCAAACACTCATTCACTTTCCCGACAATCGAGTCTAACATTCATCCATCAGCATACTCACAAAAGCTCGCACACACACAACACAAGTCATATAGGCTCAGTACTTCCACTTTCAGAAAAAAGCCAGTCTGGCATCACGTTCTGAACCACCACTCGTCGTTGTCTTTTTTACTGTTACAAAACGTATTTTCTATGGTATTTTCAGAATCTCAATAACAATAGTGCTCTTCCGAGTAGATTTTCTATATCTCGTTTAGACATCTGCACATTTAACTGCTCCACTCCCCCATCGAAAATATTCCTCAATTCTTGTGTTTTGCAGATGCATTTTTTAATCCTGTGCTTTCAAGAATTCTAATTGTACTTGATTGCTTCCCAGAATGGTAATACAGCAGGTTGGGTTTTATAAGGGTTTTATGAATATGACACAAAATACTCATATAAATATTATAACTGTGTTCCAAGTGGTAAACCCTGCTACCCGCCCCAGTGATCTTTGATTATTCAAAAGCCTGACTTTTCCTAGTTCCACGAATACCAGGGCTGACGAATACTGCAACAGGCTGTTTGTTTTCCGATGCACTGCCAGTGTTGCATTATTGATATCTCCCATCGGACACAAATATTGCAAAAAGTAGTAAGCTGTTCAAGCAGAGGTAAAAATAAATACGATATATAAATTTGATGTTAGGCAGCCAATTTGTTTTCTTTTTGCATTTTTTAGCTCTGCACAGCTGGGAGACGTATGGCGCAAAAACTGGCACGCTTTCTTGCTTTCCTGTCAGTGTCCCATGCCCATGCCCCATGGCGGGCCTACGTTGTAGGGAAGTCAAAGGCATGAAAACCACCCTCGGTGCACTTGCTGCCCCTTGGCCTAACCTGCCCTTCCGCGCGCAGCGCATGTAGCACTTAGACTCATGCTCAGTCATTAGCACATTTAAGGCACAGGTGAAGAGCAAAATGAAGCCACAGCACAACATACTGCCATTTGCCAGTTTGCTGCTAAATCTACAGCACACGCACTTTTATTTCGTGAAGCCTTAATGGCTGCATATATTTCTAACTTTTGCTCCCTTTATGTCCTCTCGAGGGGGCTCTTTGAAGAACCACATCGTGCTTTGCTTCTGAAGCTAAGCTATTAACATAACCACCGCAATCGACGAGGGTCGCTTATGTGGGATTCAGTCAGACAGTCAGTCGTGGACGCGCCGCGGTGGCCTTCAAGAGCTGGCTCACTTGTTTTGCGGTATTCGAGGCAGCATTCGGGCTGATTCGGGTTACAACAATTCCAAATACAATTCTGCCTTATCTTGCAATGATATGCTTATTTTAAAGATAACTTGTTACCTTGCTAGGTCAACCCAATATCAAGTTTTCCCACGTGGCCCGCAATGCTTGAAGCCTGGCCTCTGTGTAGTTACTAGAAAACTGTACTGCGATAATTGATTTAGGATTTGGCCTTGTCTTGCTAATTGGCTTATTAAACATGCACTGCAGTCAGGCCTAAGTAATTTGACTCGGTTTCCAAATCCTGTTTCAGAGTAGATGAACAAATCAAATCAAATGCCTGTGGAAGTGCTGCAATGTCGAGGTGGTCAAAATAAACCCTCTCCTTAAAGGTTTTGTAAGTTAAGTGCCACAAAGGATACAGCGGTCTTCGCGTGTTCATAATGGATTTAGCATGGCACGAGAGAGAGAGTCAGTCACCTACTTGATGATTGATGAATGACAGCAATGATTCGATCGATGACGATTCTCTCCGGACCGTTGGTCTCTCTCTCTCACTCTACGCGTCACTGCTCACGTGGCGAGTCGCGATGAGACAGAGATACGACACAGCACAGCAGAAGCAATTCAGACAGCAAAGTGCAAACATCACGGCGCGCACCGCGCACGTTCCCGTCTCCATGGCCAATCACTGAATGGCTTCACACGCTGAAGTCACAGTGATTGGCCATGATGATAGTGCGCGGCCTGAGCCAGTGTGCCACCACCCACGACGCGCGGCATCCAATAGTGGATTGCTGCGGTGGACCAGCCAATCCTGGCGCTGCATAAGCGCCAGGATTGGCTAGGGGGTCACACAGATTCCTCGCCCTGGCGCGGCCCCTTCTCAATCAACGGGTTAGACGAACACCCCCCTGGGCCCCTTCTTCGGTCCGTGCTGGTCAATTCAATTGACGGTAATGCGCATGCGCGGGCAAGTTTCCGCCCTGATGCCTCATGCGCGCAATTTGAATGTGTTGACTCACTGTTGTTAGTGTTACCCAGGTTACCAGGGCAGGCCAGCCCCACCCCCTGCGCACTCCCGATAACATCGTGTCTATCCCGATTCCTAAGCGCTGTGCTGCGCTTCATTTTAGATGCTCCCTCTCTGACTCTGAGTTGTCGCAGCCGCAGGTGCGTCCAGGCTTAGTGGGGCTACGCCCATACGCCCCAATGGACGCACCGCTGCTGGCCTGCCTAAACAAACTGCCTCACTCAACGAGTTTCCAGTATTTTGGGGACAGGGAGGTTACATACAGAAGGGGCCATGCTTTGGAGCACCTCTCCTCACAACTATGTATAGAAATATAGTCTAGGACAGAAATAAAGCCTTTGGTAGGCACTCCTGTGGTCACAGTTCTTAGTTCTATGTGGCTGGAGCCTCTTTATCCAGAATCCCGAGAGAGGTTGGGATGCCGGGTCCTGCTCATGCACAGATCTGATCAATCTATCCTGCCTACCCTTACAGGGCCGACAGTCCTGAAACCCACAGCAACCCTTCTTCACATACCACAATTTTATATATAAACAAATACACCCATATTTACAAAGCCTTGACACCGCGCAGACAGCAAGCAAAGTAGTTGAGCTGCGTTGTGTGAATTGGAGGGAGTAGAACTGCACAATATCTGCAAAGAAGTGGCACAGCTCAGCTTTCTCCTGCGCTGCCACATTTTAAGGAGCCTTGCACCAATGCAGATGGATAGGAGGGTGGGAGCACACTGCCTCACATCCCATCACCCAATTTGCCCCAATGCATCATGGTTGACACAGTGCATGATACACTTATTTCAGGAGTAGTCTAAGTTGTCATCCATGTTGGTGCAGCCCGTGCTGTGTAACTCTAGACATGTGTTTCTGGATTCATTTAATCATCAGTAGAGATCAAAAAGTCATTTTGGGAGTGCTGGAAATGCTGCACAAAGTCTTCTTAGGTCTCCGTACCACTCACTGGGCGCCGATGCAGCAACACAAGCACATCAGCTCAGTAGCTCAAGGAAACCTTTTAAAAGAGAAGGGAGGTGGTAGCACACTGCCTCACACCCCAGCACTCAATTTGCCCCAGTGCATCATGGTAAATAAATGCTTGATAACACTTACTTCAGCAGTAGTCTTTAATTTGTCACCCTTGTTGGTGCAGCCCGTGCTGTGTAACTCTACAAATGTGTTTCTGGATTAATTCCTTCATCAGTAGAGACACATAGTGCAAGGGTGTCTGCGTTGTGGTCAGCACAGTTTTAGTGTAGAAAGGATTCTCTTCTTGCATAAACAGTATTTTCTCTTTGCATGTGTGCATATATGCAAAGAGGGAAAAAACAAGGAGATACAATACTGTTTTTCCTCGTTATAGCAACCTCAGACGGAAGCATGATTTAGGCTCAAAACCATATCTATAATACTTTGTAGGTGTTTGGTGGGCGCTGGGCTTTGTTGCTTCCCCTGACGCGGCCGGCCTTTGCTCCGCCCCCTGCTTCCATAGACCGGCCGGGCTTGGCTCCGCCGGTCTCACCGCTGCTGGTGTCCACGCCTACAAGCCCCTGGATCCTCAGGGGCAGGACACACTGTTTCTTCGTGCCAGCAGGCGCATAAAGACTTGACTGGTGCAGAGTCCCCCGGTGTTTGTTGGGCGCTGGGCTTTGTTGCTTCCCCTGACGCGGCCGGGCTTTGCTCCGCCCCCTGCTTCCATCGACCGGCCGGGCTTGGCTCTGCCGGTCTCACCGCTGCTGGTGTCCACGCCTACAAGCCCCAGGATCCTCAGGGGCAGGACGCGCTGTTTCTATGCGCCAGGAGGCGCATAAAGACTTGACTGGTGCAGAGTCCCCTGGTGTTTGTTGGGCGCTGGGCTATGTTGCTTCCCCTGACGCGGCCGGGCTTTGCTCCGCCCCCTGCTTCCATCGACCGGCCGGGCTTGGCTCCGCCGGTCTCACCGCTGCTGGTGTCCACGCCTACAAGCCCCAGGATCCTCAGGGGCAGGACGCGCTGTTTCTATGCACCAGGAGGCACATAAAGACTCGACTGGTGCAGAGTCCCCCGGTGTTTGTTGGGCGCTGGGCTTTGTTGCTTCCCCTGACGCGGCCGGGCTTTGCTCCGCCCCCTGCTTCCATCGACCGGCCGGGCTTGGCTCCGCCGGTCTCACCGCTGCTGGTGTCCACGCCTACAAGCCCCAGGATCCTCAGGGGCAGGACGCGCTGTTTCTACGCGCCAGGAGGCGCATAAAGACTCGACTGGTGCAGAGTCCCCCGGTGTTTGTTAGGCGCTGGGCTTTGTTGCTTCCCCTGACCCTGACGCGGCCGGGCTTTGCTCCGCCCCTGCTTCCATCGACCGGCCGGGCTTGGCTCCGCCGGTCTCACCGCTGCTGGTGTCCAGGCCTACAAGCCCCAGGATCCTCAGGGGCAGGACCCGCTGTTTCTACGCACCAGGAGGCGCATAAAGACTCGACTGATCCTTCGTCCCGCGAGGACTCACGCGGAACACGCCGGGAGAAGTCCGGGACAAGGGCGGGACAGTCTGTGGCAGTCCGGGGCAGGTCGAGGCTGGGCTGGGCCACACCCCTTGACTACTGCTACACTAATCAGCCAGTAATCTAAGTGACTTCGCAATTTATTTCCATTTGAGGATATTTTAAACTTTTATACCTGGCCTTCCCGCATTGACCAATCCATCTATCAGCATCTATAATATTCACTATGTCCAAACAAACATCTACCATGGATAACTACCTCGTACAAGTAGTAAATAAAATTAACAATGAACGGAGAAAATCGTTGGGTCGGGGGGGTCCACCGGATTTACCCCTTACATCGCCCATTGCTAATATTACACTGCCCCCTAACACTAATTGCAACCCCGAAGTTATGCTGGTGGAAGTTCAAGTAACGCCAGAAGTCACCCAGGATTCACCGGATGCACTCTACGATACACCAACACGGCGTACCCCGGCAAAGAGAGCAGTGAGGGCGTGTAGGAAAGCGCAACTTAAGCGTGGGGGGAACTATAACAAGAAAAGAACTGAAAATATGCCGAGGAGTACTGTTAGTAACTTGGAGACCCCGACCCAGACTGAGACCAGTGCTGTTACTCTGAATACTGAGCAATTCGATCTTTTAGTCAGTATCATTAAGGTTAAGCTTGAAACCATTGTTAAACCCCTAGTGGATAAAATCGATGTAATGGCAGCTGAAGTATCTAGGCTAGTGTTCTGCTCGATTTTTGGGCTCTATTTATGAGTGATGGTGACTTTAAGCTTGCTACCATCCTGAATCTCTATTCTTGCCTTGTGTTGGTCCTTTTAAGGCCTTTTTGCCATACCTAGAAGCATAAACTAGAGGATAGCTGCTTAATATGATGATAGATCCCTTATTGTTGACTCTAATCCATCTATTGCCTATTGGCTTTGACATAATTATGTGTCCTTTCATGATTCTACCTATAGTAGAGGGTGGATCCTGTTGTCTTGACTTTATATTACATATTGGTATGGTTTGTGTAGGTACTCTGATAGAGCTAAGTGTTATTTCATCCTTCTCAGGCCTACAAGGCCCAGAACTAGAGAGACTCCATTTTGCTTTCTGTCCCTGCAGACTGAGATGCTTGCAGGGTAAAGGTGATGTTTTAGTTATGAGGTGTTGTTCGCTCTTTGCAAACCAGAGAGAACCGGCCAGAGCTGAATCTAATCAAGAAGTGTCCCTGGGCTCAAGTCTCTAGACGAAACAAGCAGCTGATCACTGTGAGAGCGTCTAGCGCAAGGAGCCTGGTGCATGAAATTGATGGGAGGAGGCTATTGGTTGGAACTTTCCACTAGAGGAGAGCATTCTATATTAGCGAAGTGCAGAAGAGGAGGAGGGTCAGTTGGTGTTTTGGACCGTTCAAGTCAGTTGCAGTGGATTCTGTGAATGGAGAGAGAGAAGGCAGATGATTGCTGAAGTTGGAGAAAGCAGTCAGATGAATCTTAGAACAATGTTGGAACTGTCAGCTCGAGCTGCCGGTTTATCCGGATGCAGATGGAGGAGTGGAAGTTGCCAGCTGGGGCAGCTGAGCCAGAGGAGTGAAGCTGTGGTGATGGAGGGAGAGAGAGAGAGCCCTGATTCCACCAGGAGAGAGAGAGAGAAACAGTCCTCCTAATAGGGTGAGGTGTTCTAAACTAGTTTGCTTTACACATATATATATTAACCTTGCTTTGATTTCCTAGGTTAGATTCCCTACTGTAATGTTTTATTGTATTACTAATCCTTTTCCTTTCAGCAGTGTGCAGTCTATTTACAGTCCCTGTTAGTTAGATGTGGATGTGGTCTTCAGTCTATTTACAGTCCCTGTTAGTTAGATGTGGATGTGGTCTTCACAGAGACCCTGCGGATCTGTGTATGTGTCTATTATGTGTTGTAATATGGTGTTATATGTTTGTTTACGGTAATGAGAAATAAAGATACCCCAGTTCTTAGTGAACCATTGTGCAGAACTTATTATGCTTAGTGAGGCTAACCTTTCTTCTTGTCAGGTACAGGTGAACGGATGCATCTCCCGTCCATGTGGGTCTGAGCAAGGGGGTAGAGGAGAGCTTATATTTGATAATAACCTTTGCATAGTGAACTGGTGTGCTTCTTATTCTTGTATGAAAAGGTAACCTGTTCTTCTAGTCAGATGCTGCTATGTGAACAGATGCTAACCCTGATCAGGTAAGTGGTAACTGAATAAGGGAGAGAGGAGCTCTTGGATTGAAGGATAGGTGGTACATCACCTAATTTGGCAACTATTGTGTGATCCAGAATATTGTAGTACTATACCCCTGATGAATAGTGAGACTGATCACTTTATGTAATGGTAATCACAGGACACTGATACTGCCAGGTAATAAAGATACCCCAGTTCTTAGTGAACTGACATGTGCTGCGTGTTCTTGTATGAGAGGGTAACCTGTTCTTCTAGTCAGATGCTGCTATGTGAACAGATGCTAACCCTGATCAGGTAAGTGGTAACTGAATAAGGGAGAGGGGAGCCCCTTGAATTAGAGAACATGTTGGACATCACCCAATTTGGCAACTATTGTGTGATCCAGAATATTGTAGTACTATACCCCTGATGAATAGTGAGACTGATCCCTTCATGTAATGGTAATCATAGGATATGCTGCCGTCTGGGTAGGTTGTCTGGGTCTGTAGGAGACCGCGAGATCGCCGATTCTGATACTGCCGTCTGGGTAGAGAGGTCTGGGTTCGAATGGGACCGCGAGGCCGCCGATTCTGAGACTGCCGTCTGGGTAGAGAGGTCTGGGTTCGAATGGGACCGCGAGATCGCCGATTCTGATACTGCCGTCTGGGTAGAGAGGTCTGGGTTCGAATGGGACCGCGAGGCCGCCGGTTCCTTATACTGCCGTCTGGGTAGAGAGATCTGGGTTCGAATGGGACCGCGAGATCGCCGATTCTGATACTGCCGTCTGGGTAGAGAGGTCTGGGTTCGAATGGGACCGCGAGGCCGCCGATTCTGATACTGCCGTCTGGGTAGAGAGGTCTGGGTTCGAATGGGACCGCGAGGCCGCCGATTCTGATACTGCCGTCTGGGTAGAGAGATCTGGGTTCGAATGGGACCGCGAGATCGCCGATTCTGATACTGCCGTCTGGGTAGAGAGATCTGGGTTCGGATGGGACCGCGAGATCGCCGATTCTGATACTGCCGTCTGGGTAGAGAGGTCTGGGTTCGAATGGGACCGCGAGATCGCCGATTCTGATACTGCCGTCTGGGTAGAGAGGTCTGGGTTCGAATGAGACCGCGAGATCGCCGATTCTGATACTGCCGTCTGGGTAGAGAGATCTGGGTTCGGATGGGACCGCGAGATCGCCGATTCTGATACTGCCGTCTGGGTAGAGAGGTCTGGGTTCGAATGGGACTGCGAGATCGCCGATTCTGATACTGCCGTCTGGGTAGAGAGGTCTGGGTTCGAATGGGACCACGAGATCGCCGATTCTGGTACTGCCAGCAGGGTAGAGAGGTCTGGGTCTGATTGACCGCGAGGCCACTGATTGCTAATATTATAGGAGGTACATGATATGTATCTTAGGAATTCCCTGTCCTTAGGGGGTAGATACCTGTTGTGAATAGGTCTGATACTGCCGTCTGGGTAGAGAGGTCTGGGTTCGAATGGGACCGCGAGATCGCCGATTCTGATACTGCCGTCTGGGTAGAGAGGTCTGGGTTCGAATGGGACCGCGAGATCGCCGATTCTGATACTGCCGTCTGGGTAGAGAGATCTGGGTTCGGATGGGACCGCGAGATCGCCGATTCTGATACTGCCGTCTGGGTAGAGAGGTCTGGGTTCGAATGGGACTGCGAGATCGCCGATTCTGATACTGCCGTCTGGGTAGAGAGGTCTGGGTTCGAATGGGACCGCGAGATCGCCGATTCTGGTACTGCCAGCAGGGTAGAGAGGTCTGGGTCTGAGGGACCGCGAGGCCACTGATTGCTAATATTATAGGAGGTACATGATATGTATCTTAGGAATTCCCTATCCTTAGGGGGTAGCTACCTGTTGTGAATAGGTCCTAGGGAGGGGCAGAGAGTAACGTTCTGGCTGGGTTAGTGAGGCTCTGATGAGCTGGTTCTATCTAATCTGAGAACCCAAGCAGAACAGCTAGGTAGTCTCTTGGATGCCCATATTGGTAAGGTTAGTGAGGTTATAAGTCCTAAGCCTAAAGAGAGGGGTGTACCAGTTAGTAACGCTGTACCAAAGCCGCATGTTGGAAAGACAGGCCCAAATCAAGTAGCTCTACCTGATCCCCCGTTACAGGCCAGTCAGGAAAAACAGGCAACTGCGGCCCTCGAAAGTACAAAGGGAGTGTTAGCACCAATGAAAAGCAGTTCTATTAATCTTCTACCTGACTGTGCCCCTTATGTAGTGGTTCTCTCCAATGTACCGCCTGTGGATCCTAATCTGTCCCAACCGTATCAGGAAACACACAATTCACTTAAAAATAAAACTGTCTCATGGCTGCACAGACAATGTGGGTTTCCTACCAATTACTCTTACCAAATATTAACTACAAGTAGAGTAAATTGGATAGGTAACTCAAGAAAAACCTGCAGGGGCGATTGTGTCATTGTTAACTTCAAACACCCACAGCATGTCACAACTGTTTTGCTTTGAGCAGCCTCTTTAACCCCAGACGAGAATAGTGTGCGTATTCACTCCCTGGGTTATTTTTATAACCATCTTATTAAGGCACCCCAGGTTACCAATAGAGGTAGACCTTTTTCTCCCTCCATCCCCAACCATTACCCGAACTTTGAGGTTGCAACACAGAACAGATACCAACCCCTGTGTTCTTTGGACATGAACGATTGACATCTAAAGGTCAGCAGGCAGAACCTGAGTTTAACTCGGCATGTTAGAGGTAACAATTTGAATGGGACTGGTATAGACCCAGAGCCAACTCTGAATGGTGTCCCTATAGTGACCATTATTAAAAGTCTTGAACATGTTTCTGTTGTTTTGAGGATGGTAGAAGATCAGATATCTACATGTATGAGAATATAAATGTTGGTTCAGCTGAGGGTGGTGGTAAAAGTTTTGAACTTGTTCATGTTGTTGAGGGAAGGGCAGAAGATCAGCTATCTACATGTATTGAGAATATAAATGTTAGTCCAGCTGAGGATCGACCCTGTGTGGTGGCTGTTACCTGTATTAATGCCCAAGGCCAATCCAAAAGTAGTCTAACAGGGAGAATCTCTATAGTTTCCTGGAATATAGCCGGTTGGGCATCCAAAGAAAAGATACTGGGTTGGGAGGATCTGATTAGGTCATACGACATTCTATGTTTCCAGGAAACATGGTACACCGCTAAACCTAGCCTCCATGGCTTTGTTTGCTATAGTCTAGAACATGGGTACTCACAAACTTTCTCTCGGGGGCCAAATTTACGCTGTGGTTTGTGTCCGAGGGCCGCACCAGTGGGGGCGGGGTCAGTGGGGGAGGGGGCGGGGCTAGAGCAACAAAAAAAAACTGACCATGAGGTTGATCACTGGTCCCTGCAGCGGACACCTTCAACCACTGAGCCACTAGACCCTGCATACACACATCTCTCTCTCTCGCTCACTCTCTTTCCCTCTCTGTCTCCCTCCCTCCCTCTCCCTCCCTCTCTCACTCTCCCTTACTCTGTCCCCCTCCCTCTGTCCCCCTCCCTCTATCCCCCTCCCTCTGTCTCTCTCCCTCTGTCTCCCTTTCCCTCTGTCACTACCTCACTCTGTCTCCCTTTCCCTCTCTCACTCCCTCACTCTGTCACTCCCTTTCCCTCCCTCCCTTTCCCTCTCTCACTCCCTCACTCTGTCACTCCCTTTCCCTCCCTTCCTCTCCCTCCCTTTCCCTCTCTCACTCCCTCACTCTGTCTCCCTTTCCCTCCCTCACTCTCTCACTCTGTCACTCCCTTTCTCTCCCTCCCTTTCCCTCCATCCCTTACCCTCCCTCCCTTTCCCTGCATCCATTTCACTCTCTCACTCCCACACTGTCTCCCTTTCCCTCCCTCACTCGGTCTCCCTTTCCCTCCCTCACTCTGTCTCCCTTTCCCTCCCTTACTCCCTCACTCTGTCACTCCCTTTCCCTCCCTCACTCTGTCTCCCTTTCCATCCATCACTCCCTCACTCTGTCTCCCTTTCCCTCCCTCACTCTGTCTCCCTTTCCCTCCCTCGCTCTGTCTCCCTTTTCCTCCCTCGCTCTGTCTCCCTTTCCCCCCCTTACTCCCTTACTCTGTCACTCCCTTTCCCTCTCTCACTCTGTCTCCCTTTCCCTCCCTCACTCGGTCTCCCTTTCCCTCCCTCACTCTGTCTCCCTTTCCCTCCCTTTCCCTCCCTCACTGTCTCCCTTTCCCTCCTTCGCTCTGTCTCCCTTTCCCTCCCTCGCACTGTCTCCCTTTCCCTCCCTTACTCCCTCACTCTGTCACTCCCTTTCCCTCCCTCACTCTGTCTCCCTTTCCCTCCCTCTCTCCGTCTCCCTTTCCCTCCCTCCCTCACTCTGTCTCCCTTTCCCTCCCTCACTCTGTCTCCCTTTCTCTCCCTCGCTATGTCTCCCTTTCCCTCCCTCGCTCTGTCTCCCTTTCCCTCCCTCACTCTGTCTCCCTTTCCCTCCCTTACTCCCTCACTCTGTCACTCCCTTTCCCTCCCTCACTCTGTCTCCCTTTCCATCCCTCACTCCGTCTCCCTTTCCATCCCTCACTCCCTCACTCTGTCTCCCTTTCCCTCCCTCACTCTGTCTCCCTTTCCCTCCCTCGGTCTGTCTCCCTTTCCCTCCCTCGCTCTGTCTCCCTTTTCCTCCCTCGCTCTGTCTCCCTTTCCCTCCCTTACTCCCATACTCTGTCACTCCCTTTTCCTCCCTCACTCTGTCTCCCTTTCCCACCCTCACTCTGTCTCCCTTTCCCTCCCTCACTCCCTCACTCTGTCTCCCTTTCCCTCCCTCACTCTGTCTCCCTTTCCCTCCCTCACTCCCTCACTGTCTCCCTTTCCCTCCCTCGCTCTGTCTCCCTTTCCCTCCCTCGCACTGTCTCCCTTTCCCTCCCTTACTCCCTCACTCTGTCACTCCCTTTCCCTCCCTCACTCTGTCTCCCTTTCCCTCCATCTCTTCGTCTCCCTTTCCCTCCCTCCCTCACTCCCTCACTCTGTCTCCCTTTCCCTCCCTCACTCTGTCTCCCTTTCTCTCCCTCGCTATGTCTCCCTTTCCCTCCCTCGCTCTGTCTCCCTTTCCCTCCCTTACTCCCTTACTCTGTCACTCCATTTCCCTCCCTCACTCTGTCTCCCTTTCCCTCCCCCACTCCCTCACTCTGTCTCCCTTTCCCTCCCTCACTCCCTCACTCTGTCTCCCTTTCCCTGCCTCACTCTGTCTCCCTTTCCCTGCCTCGCTCTGTCTCCCTTTTCCTGCCTCGCTCTGTCTCCCTTTCCCTCCCTTCGTCCCTTACTCTGTCACTCCCTTTCCCTCCCTCACTCTGTCTCCCTTTCCCTCCCTCACTCTGTCTCCCTTTCCCTCCCTCACTCCCTCACTCTGTCTCCCTTTCCCTGCCTCGCTCTGTCTTCCTTTCCCTCCCTCGCTCTGTCTCCCTTTCCCTCCCTTACTCCCTCACTCTGTCACTCCCTTTCCCTCCCTAACTCTGTCTCCCCTCAGTCTCCCTTTCCCTCCCTCACTCCCTCACTCTGTCTCCCTTTCCCTGCCTCGCTCTGTCTTCCTTTCCTCCCTCGCTCTGTCTCCCTTTCCCTCCCTTACTCCCTCACTGTCACTCCCTTTCCCTCCCTCACTCTATCTCCCCTCCCTCTCTCCGTCTCCCTTTCCCTCCCTCACTCCCTCACTCTGTCTCCCTTTCCCTCCCTCACTCTGTCTCCCTTTCCCTCCCTCTCTCCGTCTCCCTTTCCCTCCCTCACTCCTTCACTCTGTCTCCCTTTCCCTCCCTCACTCTGTCCCCCTTTCCCTCCCTCGCTCTGTCTCCCTTTCCCTCCCTTACTCCCTTACTCTGTCACTCCCTTTCCCTCCCTCACTCTGTCTCCCTTTCCCTCCCTCACTCCCTCACTCTGTCTCCCTTTCCCTCCCTCACCCGGTCTCCCTTTCCCTCCCCCACTGTCACTCCCTTTCCCTCCCTCCCCTTCCCTTTCCCTTCCTCCCTCCCTTTCCCTCCTACCCTTTCCCTCCCTCACTCCCTCACCCAATCTCCCTTTCCCTCGCTCACTCCCTCACTGTCACTCCCTTTCCCTCCCTTTCCCTTCCACCCAGGGCACAAGTCCTAAAAAAGAAGTGGGGGGATGCTGACGTCACAGCAGGAAGTGATGTCACGAAAGGTGGCTTGCACCATCAGATTCATTGCCTCCTCTCGCTCACCCCTTAGATGCGATTGCATCAGAGAAGCCAGCGCGTGAGCAGCGTTCTGAATGAGCTCCAATCTCACCCCAGAGAGGCCAAATAGTGAATGTGCTTCTCCATTTGCTCCAGTTATCGAGCTCCCGGTAAAATAAGTGGGGGATCGCCGCCCACCCGCGTGGTACCTCGTCTTGAGCCCTGCTTCCACCCTCCCTTTCCCTCCTTCTCTCTCTTACTCCCTCACCCGTTCTCCCTTTCCCTTCCTCACTTAGTCTCCTTTTCTTTACCTCTCCCTCCCTCTCCCTCTGTCATCTCACCCTGCCTCTGTGTCAGCCCGGGCTGAGACAGCTTCGGAGCACACACACATAGCCACACTGAGCACATTAACAGGTCTTTAAAAGACCATTAGCATGTTAAATAAATAAATAAATAAAATCCAAAACAGCACCCTCCTATCTACAAGCCTTAGCTTCCCCTTACCTGCCAACCAGAAACCTGCGTTCCCAAACTGCAGCGAATTTTTCTGTCCCCAGATACAAACTTCAAAGGACTGGCGGAAGATCTTTTTCGGTTCAAGGGCCGGTTCTGTGGAATTCCCTCCCTCAGTTCATCCGGAAAGAAGAAAGCTACACTAAATTCAGGAAATTTGTCAAAACTTGGCTTTTTCAGAAACAACTGTGCTAAAACTCCAACTTAGCACCCTCCTTCGTTCAGTCCAATGTCATAGGCGCCGGGAAACCCTTGTTGGGTAGCTGAGCGCCATATAAATGCAAAAAATAAATAAATAAATGAATGAGGCTGTGTTTTTCACCTCTTAGGCCCCTGCAGCTCCACTCCAACTATGGCAGGAATCTCCCGGCCGGCCCCCTCGGAGCAGCAGAGTCTCGGAGTCGCGCTGCTGTAACTTAGTTTGCAGACACTCTTTAAAAAAAAAAATTAAAACACTGGTATGATGTGTGCAAGGTCCGCGGGCCGCCAGGGAAAAAATTAAATTAATTAAACAGGGAAGGCTTGCCGGGCCGCCACCGGCCCGCGGGCCGAACTATGAGTACCCAAGGTCTAGAAGCTTCAGAGTCTAGGCATGGTAGAGCAAAAGGTGGTTTGCTTTTTTTTGTTATCCGTGGATTTATTGCTGACAGTTGTTAAATATATAACAGTAGGAACCCATTCACAAAATCTATGTGTACAACAAAAGGAATGCCCGGAGGTGCTTTTAATAAACTTTTATAATAATATCTTCGATAACACACGACACATAGTTATCGAGGAATTAGAAAGTGCCCTTGAGAAGCTTGTAGCAGAAGCAAAATGTACTTTTAACTACATTTGGTTAGGTGGTTTTAATTCCCCGATTTGTCCATTGTCGCTTTCTAGGGCTTGTGGGGTGCAAAACAATAGCGGTGACAACACATCACATTTTCCCCACAATGCCTATGGCGAGGCAATAAACAATATTATGTCCACTTACGATTTAGAGCTACTGCAGCCTGCTAAAGATGTTGGTGGCCAAACTATCCCCACCTATATTGGGAGGCAAACTGATTCTATTATCGACCATGTTATGGTTTCATCAAACATTGTCTCAAGTTGTCTGACTTCTGTAACCGAGGATTCAACTCTAAGTGACCATAACCGCATTGCAATAAGAACAGAGTTCTGGAATTGCGATAGGCAGCGGGTGTCCAGAACCCTATGTAATGTTGAGCCTTGTAGGCGAAATGGGACCACGTTAAGGTGGAGGGGGGAAAAATCGGCAACAGTAATGACGACCATTATATCAAAATCCTTGGCAGATATTGATGGCTTACTGACATTAGGTAGTGCATCGGTTTCCACTGTGAATTATTTTATTAATATTAATATTAATATTAATATTATTTACTGGAAGAAGGAATGGCAAGGCTGTCTGGGAAAAGGGTTGGTTTGACCACGCCTGTACAGCTCTTCTTTCCCAACTGAAACAGGTTCTAGCACTTAGACCTAGGGATAAGAATCAAGTCATTCACTTTAGACACGAATATAAAATGGCACAATCCAGAAGGAAGCGGGAGCATCAGCAAGAAGCATGGGATAACTTGTCGCAGGCGGCCGAGACTTCTGATAGCTGCTTGTTTTGGTCCACGGTCAACTCCCCATTCCTTAAGGATGATAAAGTCTCACAACTTGCATCTAATGTTAGTAGCGAGGCTTGGGTCTCTCATTTTTCAGCTATATTCCAAGCTGCAGGCCCCTCTGATGCGGAACAAAGATGTTGGCCTATTATCCCTTTAGATATCTCTTTGGGTGAGGTCGAGCATAGTATTAAGAACAGTAAGGGGGGTAAGGCCCAAGGACCTGACGGAGTACCCATTGATGTATATAAGACCGTCCCACTGCTGTGGGGACCTATACTTACCCTGGTATTAAATGCTGCAGTTTTAACCCTGATTCCACCTACATGGGGGGATTCCATCATTGTCCCTATCTATAAAAAGGGGGACAAGTCAGCAGCATGTAATTACCGCCCAATTAGCTTGCTCGACTCATCGGTGAAAATCATGAGTAGAGTGCTGCTGTATAGGTTGGAAGAGTGGGCGGATGAGTGTGGGATTCTTGCAAGCTCTCAATATGGCTTCAGGAAGGGCCGAGGAACACTAGATCAAAGCCTGAATTTAGAACTATTAATCGGCAAGTATACCAAGGCTAAGCCTGGTATTTTATATCTTTGCTTCGCCGATTTAAGCAGCGCATTCAATCTGGTAGACCACTCGATTCTATGGCCAGTCCTACTGGAACTTGGCGCACCAACGGCTATTATTTTTTTCTTAGCCAGACTTTATGATAAGATGCAAACATGTGTGCGCTTTGGGGCAAGTGGGGAATGCACCCCAAATTTCAGCGTTAAGCGTGAAATAAGACAGCGCTGTGTCCTTGCCCCTTTGTTGTTTACCCTTTTTATTAATGCTGTTGATTCAGTTTTAAAAACAGTCAAAGCCAATGCACCACAGGTTAATGGGTCAGGTGTGCCAGTTCTGCTTTATGCAGATGACGCTGTGCTCCTGTTTCGGACCCCCATAGGTCTTCAGCGCCTGATGAATCGGTTTTCCGACTTTATTAAAGAAAGGAAGCTGGTAATTAATAAGAGTAAAACCCACACAATGATCTGTGGTGCCAGTGCCAACAAAAGCCATGCCTTTTTTATCGACGGGGTGAAAGTACAGCAGGTGGAAAAATTTTGTTATTTGGGTGTTATCTTTTCGTACGATGGTAGTTGGTCTCAGGAACTAGTAAATGTTAGGTCCAAGATGGTAAAAAGTGCCTATGGTATATTTAAATTCGCCTCTAAGATCGGCGACAGACGAATCAGGGACATGATGCAAATTTATAAGGCAAGGAGTATTTCTATTGCATTATATGGGGTGGGGCTGTGGGGCTACACCAACGTAGGTTCCCTGCAGAGGGAAGAAAATACCTTCATCAAAAAACTTCTATGCCTACCTACTTCAGCCTCAACTGATTCGACCCATAGGGAAGTGGGGAGTGCCCACTTAAGTGACCTCATTTTTTTAAGGCCTTTAATGATTTGGCGTGCAATTTGGCACAAGGAAGAGACAGCCTTTAATCAGCACGTTATTAGGGATTGTCTCGACCTGGACAACTATACTAAGATACCCTGGCTTAAATATATTGTCGACAGTTTCCAGGTTATCTATGGACTCAATATATTGCTCGACCCATGTTCCGCCGAAAATTTTTCCAAGCAGGACATGAAAAATATTTTTATGACATACAGAGCCCAAAAACGTCTAGTTGTTAATGGTCGCCTTACTTCAGTTCATTTTTACAACAAACATATTGAAAGTGAAGGCTTCCAGTTGTATTTGAGCCTTGTAATAAGACCAGCTCATAGGTTTGTCTTAACCAGACTTAGATTTGGAGTGGCTCACGTTTTGGTGGCTTTACCTCAACCAAAGAAGCACCCAGCTGGACCCTGCCCACGTGATGGCCATACGAAACAAAGCACACTGCACTTCATGTTAATATGCAATCTTTATCTGAACGTTAGGGTTGCTTATTTGAAACCAATTTTTATAAAGTACGGTATTTATAATGTGGATGATGCCATGAAGTTGATTTTTAATATGAATTCTCCGGACATATGTTTTTATACCGCTACGTTTTTATGTAAATCAATTCAGCTTAGGAAAAGTCTGATATTTTAAATATTCACCTGTTTTATACCTGTATTTATAACTGTATAACATTTTGCTGTGCTTTTTATGGTCATTGTATATCATGTACCGAATAAAGCTTCATGAAAATGAATGCCTCAAATCAATGTCTGGATGCACAGGAACGTCAATGCACCATGGTTACAAATTCATGCAAATTGCCATTTTTGCTGGTAAATAAATACCAACCTGTATTTTATGTTGGGTCTGAATTAAAAAAGTAATGCCAACTTGATACAAAATCTTTGTAAATCTGGGCCACAGTCTGCAATAGAAAGTGACATCACAACTCTGGAACAAGTTACTCTACTATAGTTTGATAGTGACTTCATTATGCCCCAGAGTCAGAATTTGTAGAGAGGCTCCTCTTATTTTGTGGCTTTTCTGACCACTCTTATACTCTGGAGCAGGTGTGTTCCCTGTACATATCATCCAGTGCCCTTTTCCAAGTGGCAACTTCTTTACGCACTTATATTTTCATGGCATGGTTCTTCCTAGAATTATATGAAGAGATTCCATTCCGGGGTCAGTAGCAAAGAGACACACTTAAAGTTCAGAAAGTACACCACATAAAGCTCAGTTCCCATGAGACTTTGAGTCCTTCATGAGCAAAGGCATTTGTTGTGCCATCCAGCCTTTAAGCAGTGATGAGCTGAAGCATACGTTTTGTTTCTTCTTCCAGATCCGAAATTCTCGTTATTGCCATAGACTGACTTGGTCATTGAATAGTTGAAGACATTGAATAGTTCTGCAGTATTTCCATTGTCTTTTTATTTTAAGGGGTTTGTTCTTTTATTTTTTAATAATGTTTTGTTACAGTGAATAAGAAACAAGACAAGGGGAACTTGGCTAACATAATAATATAAAGCAGTAGTTCACCAAGGACTCATTCAATAGAAAATCTGGATGGAGCTAGTGAACAAATTACTAACAATAGGGAATGTTAAGAACTAGGTCAATAAACCACTGACCTAGCCAATGTATGTGAATAAATGCAATTTAGGTAAAGATGATGCAAAATGTGATCAAAGTTCCCAGCGAACACACAAAAAAGATACATATATAATAGTGTGTATATAAAATAAAAAAACACTCTGGTCTGAGTACTAAAGCCAAGTGACATTGAATGTAGCACTTCACCTCTAGAACCAAAATTGGCATTCGAAGATGTGGGAGCAGATCTCCTTCCACCTTACATGTATCGTAAATTGTGGCTTACGCTAATTAAGTTTTGTTTACAATGTCCACCATCTTCTACCTATGTCACCAAGATCACGTGTTATTGTTGTTCTTTCGTTCCAAATAAAGAATTGCAAGGCTCACACTAATAAACTGAAAACTGTTGCCAAAGACTTCTTAGCTGTGACCAAGGACACTTCAACTGTCCCAGGCTATTGGCATAAAGCGTATCCATTGGATTGTCAAACTAACTGTGAGAATGTCCGCACCTTCAGTGCAGTGCTACCATGAGAGAGTATTCTAATGTATTCTGTAGTAAAATGTTTCTTAAAGCTTGTTCCCTATTGGGGTCTGTCCAGGCACGTAACACCCAATGGGCTCACGGGGCTTCAGGACCCCCCCCCCGTCGTGTGTGTCAGCCTGGGCTGACACAGCTTTGAAGGCTGGCGACCATCTAATTGCAGCCGCACCCGAGTACTTAACAGGTCTTTAAAAAAACATTTACTTGTAAATTAGGCGTTTGTTGTGTTCTCACCCCTTCTTTCAGTCACTCTGTATATGGTTGGAAGACTTAGCCCCCCCGAAATATTTTTCAGCCCCCCCGAAATTTGGCTCTACTTTCCTGCCTGGGTCTGTGTACCCATGTAGAATGTATGACTGTCTTTGTCTAACGTCCTATAAGAAGACATGTACCTTTCTCTGGGGAGGATATCCCTTTCCATGCTCTTAGAATGTGAATCTACACCAGATTTTACTTAGAACTGTATTGAGTTCTTTGTAATTATGACCAATATGCTTTGGTGCCCCCTTCAATCCTGGTACACAGGCTGAAGGGGATAGGGGTGGGAGGCAGTGCCCTTAATCTCCTATCCTCTTTCCTCCATCAGAGACAGCAGAGAGTGAAGTTGGGCAGCTTCTTGTCCCCCCCAGTCTGTGCAATGTGGGGTTCCGCAGGGCTCTGCCCATAGCCCGCTTTTATTTAACATCTACGCAACCCCACTTGCCAAAGTAGTACGCTCTTTTGGCTACCAGGTATTGCCATATGCTGACGATACCCAGATCATTTTCACCACTACTCAGTCGATATAAGACTCTGCCCTTAAATTCCGAGCATGTATGGAGGCAGTCTCGCAATGGATGATACGAAACTATCTATATTTAAATGGGGAAAAGAAGGAGGTCTTGATTTTTGGTGGGAGCCAAGATATCTGGTCGGGGGACTGGTGGCCTTCCTCCTTGGGGGACATCCCCACCCCTCCCGCTCAGCCAGGAATCTGCGCGTACTTATAGATCCGGCCCTCTCCTTTGACCTCCAGGTAAACAGAACAGTGTCCACCTGCTGTGCCATCATCCGGACCCTGAAAAAGATTGCCCCTTATTTGTTGCCTGATGCTCGCAAACAGTCAACAGTGGCCCTGGTCTCCTCCAGGCTCGACTATTGTAATGCACTCTATGGTGGCATTAATAAGAAGTCTCTCCATCGTCTCCAGATGGTCCAAAATGCCGCAGCCAGGATGGTCTTGAACCGTCCCAGGCTTGCATCTGCAACTCAGGCCAGGAAAGATCTCCATTGGTTACCTATACAAGCCAGGATCTCTTTTAAGCTTATCTGCCTGGCCCACAGGGCAGTTTTTGGATCGGGCTCTGAAGGTATTAGGTCCCTTGTCAGCCCCTATACTCCTAGCAGAACCCTCCGCTCGTCCTTCAGAAATCTTCTCTCTCTTCCCAGATTTAAAAGGGCGAAGTGGGGAGGAAGAGCCTTTTCCATCGTGGCCCCCAAACTATGGAACTCTCTCCCCCCTGAACTCTCCAGTCAATCCTCACTGGGGATTTTTCGCAAACTCTTAAAGACATGTCTTTTTTCTCAGGCTTACTAATTTCTGTGTCATCTGCCTTTCTGACTCTCTATGTCCGTTTGTTCCCTGCGCCTTGATGCCCCTCGGGCTAAGTCTGCGCATTACAAGACCCCCATTCATTCATTCATTCATTCATCACTGATGGCGCATATTCTGTAACCTGCCTGTAACTCTTTATATAAAGCTTTGAAACTGCAACCATTATCTGTCATGTTTACCAGAATGTTTATCATTTGCTTCTAAAATAAACTGATTTAACTGAAGCAAAGGCTCCAGTCGGGGAGCACCAAAGTCCATATTGGGACTACACCGCTCCCGATCCTAGTTGTTGGCGCACCCCTTGAAAGGGCTTTAAGGTAGAGAGTTCTGCGCCAACAAAAACAAAAATAGGGTCCCCTGAGCCCACTCAGGGGGTCCATGACTGCTTAGAAAATTAAATAATGTTAACAGATAAATAATGTGATGTTGAATAAAGAGCCAAAATGTAAAGTTAAACATTTCAAAACGTTCTTTATATGTGAAGAAACTTGAACCTAGAGGCTAAAAATTAAGTTGGTATCCTCAGATTGATTCCAAAATATTTCATCATTTGTGTATTTGATGAATGCTTGTTTCTTTATTTTTTGTGTTTTGCTTTGCGGTTCAAATCATCCAAAATGCTAAGGCTGATTAAGTGGGGTCCACAGAAGTCCAATGCTTAAGAGCCACTGCTCTACACCACTGCACTTTGCACCAATATACTCCACATCCTTGCACTCTACATTACTTTACATTGCACCACTCTACAACACTGCGCTCTACACCAATGTACTCTGTGCCATTCCACTCTACACCATTGCACTGAACAGCACTCTACTCTGCAAGACTGCACGCACTGCCACTGAACTCTATGTCATTATACTCTGCGCCCCTCTACTCTGCCCCACTCCACTCTATGCCACTGCACTTTACTCTGCACTACTCTACTCTATATCGCTCCACTGCACTCTACACCAATGCATTCTATGCCTCTATAATCTATGCCACTGCACTCTAAGCCAATCCACTCTACACCTATCTACTATACTCTGCACCACTCTACTCTATGCCAGTGCACTCAAATTCACTCTACTATGCACCACTGTACTGTGCACTATTCTACTCTCTGCCAATGCAGTATCTAAATGGTTGAGCACTACTATTGATGCACTCCTCCCTCTAACATCTAAAAATTCTATGACCCATCAAACTCCTGCGCCCTGGTTCTCTGAGGACCTAAAGCGCATGAGAACCAATTGTAAGAATTTTGAAAGGAAGTGGAGGCACTCCTACTCTGCCTCTCGTAAAATGGCTAACAAGGAAGCCCTTAGGGACTATCACCATCAATGTAAAACGGCCAGAGCCGCTTATGTCTCCAATACGGTTACCAATGCCCAAAACTGCCCTCGTACTCTTTTCTCGGTGGTGAAAAAGTTAACAGGGGCAGATGTGGCTCCGGCCCCCCCTGCTTTAGACGAGACCCAGTGTAACTCTATTGCAAAATTCTTTACATCCAAAGTAGAGTGTATTTATGACTCATTAAGTCTTTCTACATCTAATGATGAGCCTCAACCTGAGTCAACAGTGATTCCAGATCATCCGCCTCTTGCAACGAATAGACTTGCAAATTGGTTGCCCTTCGATGATACCTCTTTTTCTCTTTGCCTGAATAGCATTAAATCCGGCTCCCCACGGGACCCGGTGCCAGCCAAAATTTCAAAATCACTTGAACCTGGCCCACGTCACGTATTAATGCAACTTCTCAACTCCTCATTATCTGAGTCTTTCGTTCCACAGGATTGGAAGCATGCAATGATTGTTCCTTTATTAAAAAAGGCTGGAGCTGATGTTGCCAACTTGTCTAACTTCAGACCAATCTCATTGCTTCCAATTCTGTTGAAAATCCTGGAACGGCATATTAATACGCAATTAACTCACCTTGTGGAAAGCACAGGATTTCTACATCCATCTCAGTCAGGCTTTAGAGCGCATCATTCGACCGAAACTACACTCCTGGGAGTCACCGAGAGTCTGAGACACAGTGTCGATCGTGGAGAAACATCTGCCCTCATTCTTTTGGATTTGAGCGCGGCGTTCGACACTGTATCCCATTCCATCCTCCTTACGACTCTTCGGTCCCTGGGTGTAGAAAGCGCTGCCTTAGCCTGGATAGCCTCTTTTTTAAGAGACCGTACTTTTCAGGTGTTTTCGGCCTCTGCTTCATCTGTAATCTGTCCATCGGCGTATGGCGTGCCTCAGGGGTCTATAAATAGTCCTCTACGATTCAATATCTATGTAAGACCCCTGGCCACCATCATAGAGGAAGCCGGTCTCACCTTATACTCCTACGCCGATGATACACAGATCATCTTCTCTCTTTCTAACACAGAGGGCACGGATACCTCTGTTTTGAGAGAAGGTCTGGTTCGTGTCTCCAGGTGGATGAAGAACAATTTCTTGATACTTAACGGTGACAAGACCGAGGTTGTGATACTTGGCAGGGGACCTACCCCTCAGCCTGTAACGGTAGTCCGCAATCTCGGGTTCCTCATTGATGAGAAACTCACTATGAGACAGCAGGCTGTAAAGGTAGCCTCTATTTGTTTTGCCACCTTGAGATGGCTTCAAAAAATTCTGTGGATGTTGCCCCTTTCCACACAAAGAATGGTAGTCCAGGCGTTGGTTGTTTCCCGCCTGGACTACGGCAACGTTCTATATCTTGGAGCTGACCTGACAACCATAAAAAAACTTCAGGTTGTTCAGAACGCAGCTGCTCGGCTGCTCTGCAACGTCCCCAGGAGAACATCTGCCTCTCCAGCTCTTCACGACCTACACTGGCTCAGAGTCCCGAATAGAATCAAATTCAAGGCCCTTTGTCATGTTTTTAAAATTAAACAAGGCTCTGCCCCTAAATACCTTCAGGGCCTTATTCAGGCCTATAAACTAATCGTATCTTGAGATCTTCAGGGAATGGTGACTTCTCCATCCCCAGATTTAGGCTAGCAAAAATGGGAGGCCGCTCATTTGCCTATCTGGGTCCTAAACTCTGGAACGCTCTTCCCATGATTCTCAAGACAGAAACTAATCTTTTTCATTTTCGCAAAGGACTTAAAACTTGGCTCTTTCAACAGTAAATTGGAGTTTCCGTTTAGCACACTTAGCATACAAATTCTTCTTTAGTCTGTCCCTTAGCGCCGGGAAACCCACTGCGGGTAGCTGTGCGCTTTATAAGTTTACATAAATAAATAAATAAATACAGCAATGCACCCTACACCAGTGCACTCTATGCCCCTGCACTGTATGACACTGCCCTATGTGACAGTCTACTCTTCAAGACTGAACTCTCCACCACTGAACTCAATGCCAAGCTACTCTATGCCACTGCACACACTGCCACTGCACTTTATGCCACTTTGTGCTCAACTCTGAACCACTCAACTCTACACCACTCTACTGCACTCTATGCCAATGCACTCTACGCCACTACACTCTACTTCACTACACTCTACGCCACTCTACTCTGCATCACTCCACTTTACACCCCTCTAATCTATTCTGCACCACAGCACTCCATGTCACTGCACTTAACACCACTCTATGCCACTGCACTCTACACCACTCTACTCTACATCGCTGCACTCTATCCTGCACCACTGCACTCTATGCCACTGCACTGTACACCACTCTAGTCCACTTGGTGCTACTCCGTTCTGTGCCACTCCACTCTATGCTATTGCAATCTACTCTGCACCACTCTATTCTATGTCACAGCACTCTATGCCAATGGACTTTACACCACTTTACCCCAAATCTACTATGCACCACTGTAATTTACTCCATTTCACTTTGGTCCACTCTACTGCAATCTATGATAATCCACTCCATGATACTCCACAACGCTCTGCTATATTAAACTCTACTCCACTCTACTCCATTCTATGGCAATGTACAACACTACTCCACTCTACAACATTCAACACCCCCCTCTCTGCCACTCCGTGCAACTTTACTCCTGTCAGAACCTCAAACCAAGCCAGTCATGCTGTGTCCGTTGTGAATTGGAAATTATGCCAGAGCCACAAAAGAAAAAATCCAATCTGCAATTGCTGGAGGCAGTGGAACCACGATCAGAATCTCAAGATGGCTGCCGATGTAAAAGTTGGTTGTGCGGTCTAGTTGTTTTCACAGTTCGCAGGTGTTCGAGTCCAGGAAGTGCGCGCGAGTCCAAACTACTGCGCACTTCTCCGAAGTAATTTCCAGAGAAAGTCGTGTGCGCACAGAGCTCCTTCATAGAATTATTTCCCTCTCGTTTAACCGCGGTATTTGCAGTTCGAGTGGTAAGCGAGAGCATTTGGCTAACTGGCTAGTTGCCTTATCGCGAGTTCAAGACAATATATTTATATGGTAGTTACCTTTTGTTCGTGTGAGCCGTCTCCAAGAGGCCTACGCCGGCAGTGAGAATCCTGAAAAGACAAAGAAGAAAAGGAAGAGAGACATGACGAAGATAAGTTAATTAGTTGTAAAAAACTAATGATAAATTGAAAAAGCAAATGGATGCATGCAACAGTATTGGAGTAAAAGAGAGTACTTATTTGTGCAGTGAACAATTAAGTTGCCTCAGAAAGGAAAATAGTAAGAGTAGAAAGCAAACATACTTAAGTGAATGGTTAGCACCTTCATAGGGAATAGGTATAATCTTAGAGTAGGAATTACTAGTGAATTTAAATAGTGTAGAAATACTCATAGGCACACATAATTAGTTTTGAATAATAGTCAAGCACCATTTTCAAGAAGAGAAGATACGGAAGAGTCAGATATAAGCAACCAGACGAAATGGTAAGAGTTAATATAAGCAAGAATTACTAAGAGAGTGAGATAGAATTGTAAGTAAAGATGTTATTTGTTAATTAGGTTATTCCTCGCTGCTCATAACAAGAAATAAGAGGAAACAGCGAAATTAAGAAGAGAAGCAAGAGATCTGGAAAAACTAGGTAAAGAGATACAATAGGGAGAGAGAATTAAACAGTAGAGTGGTGTAGGAAGTAAGTTAAATCTCTTTCTTGTTATATTAAGGTTTCTCAGAAGTTTGTCTACGGAACGGACTAAACAAGAGAAGCAGAGGAAGAGTTCCAGAGCAGTCTCTTCTGCACATCTTCTTATTTTATCCACTCCCCCTTCCCCCGGGAGTGTTTCTGAGAGTCAAGTTTTACAACGGGCTCTGGAGAATTCTTCAGGATGAGTTGGGAACTATCGTCTTCTGCCCCTGAGCAAGTTCTGGTGGTAAGAAATCACTTTAGTCCTTGACAACTCCACTCTAATCTATAAAACACTATTCCACTCTAATTCTTTACTCTACACCACTCCAATACACTCTATGCCACTCCACTCTGACACTCAATGCCACGCCACTCTACTATATGCCACTCAATTCTACAACACTCTACTAGACCCTACAACATTACTCCACTCTATGACTTTCAACACAACTCACTCTATACCACTCCATGCCACTTTACTCTGTTCTATTCTACAACACACTACTCCACTCCACTCTACTCCACTCCACTCCACTCCACTCCACTACACCATGCCTCTCCACTATGTGCCACTCCACTCTATGACACTCTATGCCTCTCCACTGTACTCTATACCCCTCAAGTCTACCACACTCTACTCTACTCTATGCCATTTCACTCTCCTACACTACTCCACTCTATGCCATTCCACTCTACAACAATCTATTGCGCTCTATGTAACACCTTGTGTGCCTCTCCACTCTGCTCTACAGCATTCCACAACACTCTATGCCACTCCACTCTACAACCCTCTACTCCACTTTGACACTATACCCCACTCTATGCAAATCACCTCTACTCCACTCTAGGCCCTTCAACTCTATGATACTCTACTTACTCCATGACACTCCACTACATTCCACTGCACACCTCCCAACTCTACTCTACACCATGTCAGGGTGACCAGTCCGAACAGCAGAGATAATCCCGGTACTACCTTATCGCAGTTGTTTGACTGGCACACTCCTAAGCCTAGAGTATTTTGAATGATCGGGAGGCTGGTGTTATCACTGGAGGTATCCATAAGCAATTGGTTTTATCTGTGTGGGCTTGGAAAGCAGGCGAGCATGGAACAGTGCAGGGGAAGAAGATACGTGAGGCAGTCCAAGGCTGCGGCAGCCTGGCCTAGCCCAGCCCGACGCAGCCAGAGTTTGTGGCAGCCTTGCCCTAAGGACGCGAGGCAGAAAGAGGTCGCGACAGCCCTGCCCTGAGGAAGCAATGCCCTGAGGACGCGAGGGCTCGAGGTTGCAAGAGTGAGGTGTGAGCAGGTTAGAGCAGAGTGGAACATTGACCCCACCACCGCCTCATCAGAAAAACGCTACTCTGCAGGCCCACGCTACAACTTGAAGACTGGAAACCCGCCCCCCGCAGATGCATCTCTCGATCCAACACCACCAGCACCAGTGCGTAGAGATAGACAGAGATAGTGCGGTAAGGAAGGTGTGGCAGAGTGGGTGAGGCAGTCACCATTGGCTAGTGGTTGCAGAGAGTGCGTCCTGGCGTCACAGCGGAGACGGTCCATCTAGGTGTGGGTGCAGTTTGCGGTATCACCAGGAGCCCCTACTCACCTCGGGGGGGGTGGGAGTGGACAATTTGCGAACAACAGGCTCAGCATCAGGAGCAACAGGAGCATTAAGAGCAACCATCAAACAACAAGCAGGGCATTTTGATAAGGATAAGGCCAAGGCTGAAAGAGACTTTCTCTCTCTCTCGTCCTTGCTACAAAGGAAGCGGGATTCATAGCCACAGTGAAGGGGGAGATCAGGAGTCTTTGGGGCTTCAGCTTCATTTTCTAATTTACGACTAGAATGAAAAACAAAATATCAATATAACTATAACACAACATATTGAGACTCTGGCTTTACATCACTCTTTTAAGCCTTCGTAGGCCTCTATTGAAAACTACTAGGGAGGCAAACTAGCCTCTTTTACTTCCAATATCGCTAACATCCCGAATGTCATAACAAACTAGCTGGCCCAGGACAAATGAACAAACGAACAAAGGGCTGTCGCTTAATTAAATTTCAATTATTATAAATTGGCCCTGGGAAAGTACATTGATATTCCAATACGCAGTAGCCACTAGTGGACAATAGCTTTTGCTCATCACATCGACCAGGAAAGGCTCAATCAAGCAAGCAAGGAGACAAAAAAGTAGATGTAATCTCAGACAATTAAGAATAAAACTTTCTAAGGATATACCAAGCTCCTACCCACAAAAAGGACACAAAAGGACAGCTACAGCACACCATGAGATCAGGCCGTGTGCTAGGAGGTCCAATGCTCAAAAGCAACGCAAAAGCAACGCAAACAAGGCCAGACCTACAGAAAGACTGTTCCTTAATTGAAATAATTTCAGACACAAACGATTTAAGTGACACCTCTCAAAAATGGAAAGAATCAAATCCCTAAGATTCACAGGAAAGTTTGTTTAAAAAAAAATGTGGGCTACATTCTCCTCTCAAACTCCACAGCTTTGCCTGGCCTACAGACACCCCTCCTGTCGCTACAACCTACTCACCCACAGGGTAGTGATAACAATAGGGAAAGCCTGATCACTAGGCCAGACTATTCAGTATCGACCCCAAAATACCAAACTATAACCGGGCCCCAGTACCCCTAGATTCTGGCCAAGCTGGTTGTGGCTGATATAGCAACAGTCGGAGAGCACGGGCCCAAGGAAGTGTGTCAAACATCCGCGGAAGAATCAGCAGATTGCACATTAGAGGCATCAGACTTACCGACGGCTGGAATCGCATTCCACAGCAAAAACAAAGGAGGAAGCTGCATTGCAAGTGAGGCACTAACTGTATGCGAGCTGGACAGCCCGACTGAAAACCCACGGTTGGAAAACACAATGCATGAACCCGCGAAAGAGAACAAAGATATGAAACCCAAATTGGCACTACCTGCACTATCAATGAATGACTTGGTCATAGATCACAAAACATCACCTTCATCATCATCAATACAAACCAAATTAGAGACATCACAAAATTGCCAATCGGAAGACCCTGAACAATTCTCATATCTGGACAAGAAAGCGTGGGAGTGCCACATGGCTACCTGCTCTCAGGATAAGTGTAGGAATGAAAAGCCTGTAAACTCGACAACCGAGAAATACCAGGAACATCGGGCAGTTAGGGATTTTCACAGGGCTCGAGTCGGGGTACCACGCGGGTGGACGGCGTCCCCCCACTTATTTTACTGGGTGGACGCCATCCCCCCTGCCCCAAAGCTGGACTTTCAATGATGGCGCCATTACTTTCCCGCACGGCCGCCCCGTCATCTCCCAAGTACAGGGTTTCAACCAGCAGCGCTGCTCGGCAGGTCCTCGCCTCTGGACAGGAAGGATTTCTCACGTCAGGAAAAAAAGGCTGCAGGCTGTCCCACATTAGACCTACATTCCTCCTCGTGCTCTTTACTCGACAGATCCTCCCTCTGTCATTTCAGAACCTGCAGATTGATCGCCTTCCACGCCACAAGTTCATTTAGCTTTGCCTTGTGCTGCTGCGGGTTCTTCCTTCTTGCTGATTAGTGACCTCTTCTTTCACTCTGCTTGCAGCTGGGGCTGCAGCCAAGGGGGGCTTGGGGGAGGGAGCTGACCGAAGGGAGGTCTCCTCCCCCGGTCATTTTGGGAGGGCTGCGAGGGGTTAAACATTAGGTAGAACATTCTAGAATTGGGCTGGTCCAGTAGGTTTTGCCAGCCCAATTATAAACCCAGGTGTCTCCTCCCCCTAGCCACCATTTTAGGTTTGGTGACCTGGTGGCTAGGAGGACAGTTAGCGTTTTTTGTGTCTGGTGATTATTGGTAGATTGTAGGGCAGCTTTCTTAGGCTTATTATTCGTTAATTGTGTTGCAATGGAGGATTATCGAGTGCTCGAAGCTATGCGCCTTTTATCTGGGGCAGGTCGCATGGATTTGTTAGTGGGAGGGGGGCCGGCGCGCCCTCAACGCCAGGCCTCTGCTGGCGTGTCTGCTGCTGTGATGGCGTGCTCATCGCCGAAGAGGAGACGAGCGGGCCAGGTGAGCGAAAGGGGCCGGTCCCGTACGAGGAAACCGGCCCCTCCTGGGCTTTCGCGTGTGGCGGTTGGGGAGGGAAGGGCTCCGGCGGTGTCCGGCGCTCCTGAGGCATGCGGGAGGGAGACGCTATCGGCTCCCGCGGTCCAGGGTAGAGTTGCGGTTGGTGCGGGGGGAGCTCCGGTAGTTTCCGGCGCTGCTGTGGGGCAGGCGCGTGAGGCAGGAGGCGCGCTTCTTGTCTCTTCAGCTGTGTGTGCGGGCGGGGCGGCTCTCGATAAAGCGTTGGCTTCGGGTTCTGCTGCGGCGGGAAGGCGGGGGAGAGGGGGTCGGAGGGGAAGCAAAAAGCGCTCCGCATCAGACCCGCTGCTCGAGCGGCGGTTGCAGCCTGAGAATGTGGTTGCTGCGCGTGGAGCGCGCAGGGGCTCTGTACAATTTAACTTGCAGGGGGCATGCCACGAGCAGGTTGAGCCCAGTTTAGATACTTCATTGCTGGTTGTGGCTGAGTCTCAGTTTCCGTTTGATGCAGACTCCCGGGTTTTATTAACCCCCTCTAGATATTTAGTGCCAGGTAAACATGCTGAGGGACGGATGGGTTCAGGCAGTTTGGTATCATGTGAGGTGGTGGGCTCTGGGGGCTTGGAGCCTCATGTTGGTCAGGTATTTTCTTATCATGATGCTGGTACTGGTCAGGTGGAGGTGGGGGATAATGTGGGTAGCCCTTTATTGTTTTCTACTCCTGGTTCTTCTGTGGGTGCTGCATTGTCTGTGGGGGGGGGGGTTCCAGGGGAGAGGGAGAGTGGGCCCAGATGGGTGAGGGGGGTTCTGTTTCTGGGGTTGTTTTGGGTCAGGAGGTTTCCCGACCAGGTGGTTTTGGGTCTTCTGGTTTTATGGAGGTGGATGACCATTTTCAGAGGGAGGGTAGGAGTGTGTCACAGGTGGGCCATGGAGCCTTTTCTGGTGTTAGCAATGTGGCAGGACATACACCTGGTGCAGGGATTTCGGGGCTTGGAAGGGCGGTTGTGGGTAATTCTGCAGGGGTTTTCCAACCTGTTGTAAGTGGTGTAGGGGGTGTTGGTTTCCCTGTCACGATGCTGGGGCATAAAGGGGGTTTTAGGCAAGTGAGTGGTGGGCCGGTACAAGGGCCTGGGGATGCGGTCCCATATTGGTCAGGGGATGCAAGAGGCCCATCTTTCATGTTTGGTTCTCCTGGGTGGGAACATTTTGGTGCTGCAGGTCTGGCGCAGCGTGGATTACAGAAGGATGGTGAAGGTCACGGTTGGTGTGCAGGGGCTCCCGTTCGGGCTTCTTCTTCAGCGGTGGCGGTTGATAATTTAGATTGTAGTGAGGATGAAGAGGTGATAGGTGACTCTCCGGTCAGGGTGGTGCCTTTGAGAGGTGGTGTTAGGGGACGTTCTTTGGATAGGTGTCAAAGGATGGTTGTTGGTTCTAATTTGCAGGGGACTGGTTCTTTATCAGGTGTTGTATTCAGGGATCCTAGCACACCAGTCCAAACTTTTTCTTTTCAGGATAGGGATAGGTGCGGCGGTCCAGACTTGGCAGGGCGTGGTCCAGTCCAATTACGCTGAGGTGAAGTGAGGAGAATGCCTAGCGCGGCCCTCTCTGTTCCACCGAGAGAACCCGACGCGGTCAGCACACGAGGGTCCGGCGTGGCCCCGCTGGCCCCGATGAATAGCAGGTATAGGTGGTCCACCTTACCGTCGGCTATGGAGCCACAGAGTCAGCGCAAGGGGAGGTACGGGCGTGTACAGTCTGCTCCCCCTCATGGATTTTCTTCACAACACTTAAAATGTAATATTGCTGATGCCGGGTTAGGTAAGACCCGTAGCGTGGTGTTTCCTGCTGAACTCGATTCAGTGGTACTGGATTATGATGAAGATAGTCCCGAAGAAGGAGAGTTACGGGACGTGGAGGGGGGGTACCCTCTCATGTATCTGGTAGTGTTTTTCAGGCTCAAGCGGTGCAAAGACAAGTAAAGGAGAGACATGAACACGGCCCGTCAGTCAGGGCGCCTCCAAGACGGGATACATTGGTATCGGCACCATGGGCTGAGCCTGCGAGAGTGGTCTCTTTGTTACCAGGTGAGCAGTTAGCTACACAGGCCAAACCAACTATGGTGTCTGTGGGCACAGGTGGAGACGGGGCTGTTGGGGTTGGTGAAGGGCGGTTGCTGAAGGGACGTTATGTTAAAGACACTGCTGTGGGCACTGACGATGTTCTGGACATTACAGGTAAAGTGGAGAGTAGTACTAGCACTGAGGCTTCAAGTGGTGTAAAAGAGCCATTGGCTAGCAAGGAATTGAAAATTAAAAAATTGCCTTATATGGGAGTCACGAAGCCTTTGGGTGCCCATTTAATGTTGAGTACAAAAGAGAGAATTTGGAAGGGTGAATATGTTGAACTTCTTAAGTTGCTACACCGAGAAGTCCGGTCCAAAGAAGGGTCCAAAGAAGAAGAATTTGAGCTTGCAAAAAGACCTAGAGTTCCGTTAACCATTGAGAATTGGACGGCTGCATTCCTTATATATGCGAGTGTGTATTGCGAAAAATTCCCAGAGCGCAGCGTATCTCTTTTTAAATACATGGATGTTATACGTAAAGCGCAGCTTACTGGGGGGGGGGGGGTTGCTTGGTCCCAATATGATGATGAGTTTAGGGCCAGGATGGCTTGGGATCCGGAGGCCAAGTGGGGGGAGCTGGACACTGATTTATGGCAGCACACTATGGGTTCTGCATCGGGGGGTAAGACGATTTTTACAGCTAGTGGTCTCCCCTTAATTTACCGGCCCATTCAGGGCAAGCCCACCAGGGGAGGGGTGGGAAGTAGCTCAAACACACAATCTGGAGTTGGCACGTGCTGGGAGTTTAACAAAGGGTCCTGTAGTAGAGAGTATTGTAAGTTTCAGACATGAATGCTCCGGTTGTGGTAAGCGGCACCCCTTGTCTAGATGTTGGGATAACAAGCCAGCAGGGGGTCAACAGGGGAAACAGTCAGGTGCAGGTGGTTCAGGACCGTCCCAACAGTTTTCAGGGGGTAGGGGATCTAGAGGTAATCAGGGTGTTGGGCCCAAGGGCTCATACACCGGTTAAGTTGGAAAAGTTGCGTCTTGCATTTCAGGATTATGATGATGAAGCTGTGAAAGGGAAATTGTTGGAAGGTTTTGAATTTGGATTTCGTCTGGGTTACATGGGTTCCAGACAAAGGAGATGGTCTGCTAATTTAAAATCAGCGTCTGAGCATGGCGCAGTGGTGCAAGACAAATTGAACAAAGAAGTACATGAAGGAAGGATGGCTGGCCCTTTTCATGATTGGCCGATCCATAATTTGATAATATCACCTGTTGGAGTGGTCCCTAAAAAAGATCCGGGACAATTCAGGCTTATTCAGCACTTGTCATGGCCGGAAGGGTCGTCTGTGAACGATTTTATTGACCCAGATTCTACATCGGTCTCTTATTCCTCAGTTGACGTGACCATGTCACTTGTTGTGACCGCGGGCGCAGCTGCTGAGATGGCTAAGTGTGACATTAAGTCTGCTTTTCGGCTGCTGCCTGTCCATCTAGATGACTGGTGTCTCCTGGGCATACAATTTTCAGGAAAATGGTATGTGGATAAGGCATTGCCGAGGTGTTGCTCCATCTCCTGTGCTCTTTTTGAGTGTTTCAGCACTTTTCTACAATGGTACTTTACTCATCAGTCTGGTCACTCACTGGTAACGCACTACCTAGATGACTTTTTCTTTGTCGGGTCCCCGGGCTCCACGGAGGGCCAGTCTGCTCTGGACACCTTCCAAGGGCTTATGGAGGATCTGGGAGTTCCTTTAGCTCCCGAGAAAACTGTGGGTCCTGCTACTGTCTTGTCCTTTTTGGGAATTGAAATTGATTCGGTGGCAATGCGGGCTCGCTTGCCAGAGGACAAGAAAGTAAAGATGCTGGAGTTGCTTGAAAACATGTTGTCAAAACGGAAAGTGATGGTGAGGGATATTCAGGTGCTGCTAGGTCACCTTAATTTTGCGTGCAGGGTGGTGAGAGCAGGGAGAACTTTTTGTCGCAGATTGGGCAGGGCTCTTGCAGGCCAGCATTTGCCTCACCACCGTGTTCGCTTGTCTGCTGGTGTCAAGGAGGATTTGAGAATGTGGAATTTTTTTCTCTCTTCTTTTAATGGCGTACCTTTGGTTCGGGATGTTGACTTCCAGTGGGATGTGCAAATGTTTTCTGATGCAGCAGGCAGTGAAGGATTTGGCTTGTATTGGAATGGGAGATGGTGTGCAGAACGATGGCCGGCTGAGTGGTTGAATGGTGGTCGCAGCATAACCTTTTTGGAGCTTTTCCCTTTACTGGTGGCTTTGACCCTGTGGGGGGAGGTCTTGGCACACAAGAAGGTGCTTTTTCGTGTGGACAACATGGCTGTGGTGGAGATTGTTAATCGACAGTCTGCCAGGGATGAACAGGTTTTGAAGCTCATGAGAGTCTTTGTGCTGGGCTGTTTGAAACACGACATTCACTTTCGTGCTTTGCACATTCCTGGTGTGGACAATGACATTGCGGATGCTTTGTCTCGTTCACAGTGGGGGAGATTCCGTGGACTGGCCAGGGAGGCGGACAGATCACCAACCCCGATGCGATTCATCTGTGGCACGTAGGCAACGTCGGATCTTACAATTGGTGGTAGGTTCTTTATCTGTGTCTACGCGTTCAGCATATTCTCTAGCTTGGAGGGAGTTTCTGGAGTCCGGCGCTTGCAGGCGTGAGGAGGTTTGGCGTCGTTCTGAAGACGTTGTGAAATTCATTTTAGATCTCATGGATAAAGGTCTGACTAGAGTAACTATTGCTGGAAAACTGGCAGGAATAGCTTTCATGGGTAAGTTGGTTTGGGGTTATTCTCCTTCAGCAGGTGAGATTGGCAGGAGAATGCTTGAGGGCTGGGCTAGAGAACAAGGCCATTCTAGTAGATTACGGGCCCCGTTATCCTGGCAGATGCTGTCTCGGTTGATAGCTATTTTGCCTTCGGTTTGTTCAGATGACTTTGAGTCTTGCTTGTTTGCAATGTTAATGGCATTTATGTTCTTTGGGGCTTTCAGGGTATCGGAGTTGTTGGGTTCCAAATGTAAGTGTGGAAGTTTTTGGCGTGATGGTTTTTGTTCGGATGAAGGGGTACATGTTTGGTTAGCTAGTTCCAAAACTGATCAGAGACAGTTGGGGAAAGGAGTGTGGTTGGAAGCGCGATCTCCTAAAATGACTTGCCCTTTATTGTTGGCCCGGCGCTGGCGTTCTTTATCGGGGGGGTGGTGATGATGCTCTACTCTTCCAGCATATTAATAACACTCCGGTTACAGCATACCAATTTCGCATGGTTTTGCGCAAGGCGTTACAACACTTGGGTCTGGATGGGAATTTATATGGTACACATTCTTTTCGGATTGGTTCTGCAACTGAAGCCTTTAATAGAGGATGGACGCAAAGGGATATGAGGTTGGGGCGTTGGTCCTCTAACTGCTTTCAGCGTTACGTGAGAAGCCAGGGGGAGGAGGCGCATGCGTCATCTTCCTTTCCATAAGCTTTAACTATGTTTTCTTTTTTAGGATCTGTCGCTGGGCCCCGTTCTCCAGTGGTGACGGTCTGGATAGTTGGGCATTCCTTCGTGAAATGGGCCCGAGTCCAGGCGGCGCAGAGTTACTTCGGAGATTTTTTGGGTTTTAATGCTTACATGTTTAACATTGTTTGGAAGGGGAAAGGTGGTATGCTATGGAAAGAGTTAATTCCATGTCTCAACAACAGTATGGTGGGTGGGCTCTGTCCTGACATTCTGGTGATTCATTTGGGGGAGAACGATCTCTGTACCACGAAGGGTGTTGTATTGTTGCGAGCTATCAAAAAAGATTTGAGTCTCATTAAAGAGTTTTGGGCTGGTTGCCATGTTTTCTGGACTGAACTAGTTCCGCGCAGGATTTGGAGAGGAGCGGTAAACCCCAGAGGGGTAGACAGAGCCAGGAAAAAGGTGAATTCCGAGGTTTCTAGATGTTGCCGGTTGCTTGGTTTCAGCAGGATTTCCCATAGAGAGATACGCTTCGAGACAGTGGAGTTTTTCAGGGACGATGGGGTTCATCTTTCCAGAATAGGGATGGACCTATATTTGTTGGAGCTGCGTGAGGTTTTGGCACGATCACTGTCGATGCAGCGTTGAATTTTGCTAGTTTCTGCTTCTATTTTCCTAGTTGGGGGGGCAGAAAGGGGGTGGTGTAGTTCTCCTTCCCCCCCCCTGCCTTTCTGGGTGGCGGGGTTTTTGTTGTTTCGGTGCTGTTTATTGTAAAGTTTTTGGTGAGTATTGGTCTGATTAATTGATTGACAGGTAAAGGGGAAGTTGGTCATTGCTTGACCGTTCAGGTTTTGGGGGGTCTTGACAGGGGTGAAGGGTCAGGCAGGCTTTTGGTTATAGAGGGCCTGGTTTTCATTATGTGATGGGGATTGTTGATGACGTAATGTGTTAAGTGATGACGTAATGATTTAATGGATGATGTAATGCTTTATTGATGATGTTATGTTTATAATGTTATTGTAATGTTTTAATGCTGTATTGTTGGGTGGGGGAGGGGCCAAAGAACTTTAGGGGAGGGGGTGGGGGGCGGGGTTTGAAGTTATTTATTTATTTAGTGAGGTCTAGTTTTGTCAGGCTTTGCCAGGTTTTACATATTGTAATGTGCACCTGTTTCCTAATAAAGCGGCCTTTTTCACACTCAAATACTTTGGTCTACTTTCCTCCCTCACCCCTCGCCCTCCCTCCCAAGGGGGGGCTTGGGGGAGGGAGCTGACCGAAGGGAGGTCTCCTCCCCCGGGCATTTTGGGAGGGCTGCGAGGGGTTAAACATTAGGTAGAACATTCTAGAATTGGGATGGTCTAGTAGGTTTTGCCAGCCCAATTATAAACCCAGGTGTCTCCTCCCCCTAGCCACCATTTTAGGTTTGGTGACCTGGTGGCTAGGAGGACAGTTAGCGTTTTTTGTCCCTCCCTACCTCCCTCTTAAAAATGTTTTTATTGTCTCTTGGTGAATGTTTCTTCCCTCCTTGATTTTTGTAGAGTTTTTTAAATTTTCTTACTTTTTATAGTTTCCGCTTTTGTGTCCAAAGGCTGTTTTCTTGTTAACAGGTGTACAAGGGGTTTTTGATTTGTATTGTCGCTAGGAACAGGTGCGGTGCGGGGTTTTTGTTGTTTCGGTGCTGTTTATTGTAAAGTTTTTGGTGAGTATTGGTCTGATTCATTGATTGACAGGTAAAGGGGAAGTTGGTCATTGCTTGACCGTTCAGGTTTTGGGGGGTCTTGACAGGGGTGAAGGGTCAGGCAGGCTTTTGGTTATAGAGGGCCTGGTTTTCATTATGTGATGGGGATTGTTGATGACGTAATGTGTTAAGTGATGACGTAATGATTTAATGGATGATGTAATGCTTTATTGATGATGTTATGTTTATAATGTTATTGTAATGTTTTAATGCTGTATTGTTGGGTGGGGGAGGGGCCAAAGAACTTTAGGGGAGGGGGTGGGGGGCGGGGTTTGAAGTTATTTATTTATTTAGTGAGGTCTAGTTTTGTCAGGCTTTGCCAGGTTTTACATATTGTAATGTGCACCTGTTTCCTAATAAAGCGGCCTTTTTCACACTCAAATACTTTGGTCTACTTTCCTCCCTCACCCCTCGCCCTCCCTCCCAAGCTCTGCACTGAGCTCACGGTGCTCGTGCTTACCTCGCAGTTCGTAAATACTCGGCTTCAAGGCTATTGTGTCGTCCCCTACACACCGACACGTTTCTGACAACTGTCTTTCTGGTTTAGGAAAGTGAACTTTACCCCTGTCTTCAGAGTCTCTGTGTGGGGCCCCACCACTCGTTCCGGTTAAGGTCACGACTTCTGCTGAGCTAAAGAGGCCTTTTCTAGACTCACCTCTTTGCCCCCTTCCAGTGCTCCTCCCACTTTGTCCTGGGTTATTTTTGGCCTAGTGCTCTGGGCTGCCGGTCCCCTCTGTTCTATGGAGGCATTTTTGTTTGTAAGAGTTTTAAGAACAGGTTCCTATCTGCAAGGTTTATGAGGTAGCTATCATTAAATACTAGGCCATCGTTACATGTGTCCCGGTATTAGGTGAAATGTTGATCGCACCTGATAAATATTGGTACAATGGAGTATGTATTTATCTGGTGAGATGAATAGCCGATATTTCAAGTTGCTTTCCCTAAAATGTGACATCATGTAGATTTTGTTGCTTACTACACCAAAATCCGCATGGTGCGGTAATGTCAGGTCATTTGCTTCTTTTTTTAAATAGACTGGTTTGCTATTGCTCCTCGTCACAACTTCGTGTAATAAAAGGGGACTACCTTTCGTGATGTCACTTCCTGTCGCGACGTCACTTCCGGGGACACCACTTAACGTAGAGCGTCCCCCCACTTCTTTTTTCAGGACTTGAGCCCTGGATTTTCAAGAGAGGTAAAATTCAGTTACAGATACAGAAGGTCGACCAGGTGATCCGCAACAAACAGATCACGGAAATGCCTGGACAAGCTTGTTAAAAACAGTGCAACTCCTGGTAGAGGCCCTACAATACCGATTCGATAAGATGTGTGCACAACTAACTCTGCTGAATACTTTGGCAGTCTTCATGGTTGCCATTGACGGAAAGCTAGGCACGTTAAATACCTTTCTACAAAACATACAGGATCACACACTAGCTAACAACCAAATATGTGGATGTGGTCTGGTTGTTGATAAACTAGCCTCCCTCCCATCTATGCTGAGGGATGTGTGCATACAATTTAAAAGGGCGTCACAATGCTCAAACTCACGGCCTTTAGATGACACAGCCACTACTGGATTTCAAGAATCGATGGAAACACACTTTATTACAACCCTTAATGAAGAGACCCCCTCCACCAAGACAAAACCAAAACACAACATCACAATAAATGAGAGCAGAAAAACGGCAATAATACCATGTCAAAATTCTGGCCTTCTCCCGGAAGATTAATTAAATAACAAAATGAATGCAAAGCAAATACGTGCACAAAGACGGAAAGGCCGTATCAAAAAAAAGAACTTTAATCAAGATGGTTTCATGCTTCTTTGGGACATCAGTGCAAAAAGCGACAAATCAAGAATGCCAATCCAAACTAGAAGGGACACATAAACAGAGCACAGAAGTTATAACAGGATCAAGTCAAATCTGCTTACGTGAAACGCAAGGTCTAAATATGATTCAGTCATCCGTGAAAGTTGCAAATGAGACAAAAAATCTCACATCTAAAAGACCACACAATTAACTCTCGAAGAAATAAAGAGGAGGAGCCAGTAGGAATAACAAAGAGTATTCCATCGCTTGAATTAAATCAGAAGCAATCACAAATTAGTAATCCCCCAACATCACTTATCAAACATTGCACTGCCAAGGGCGATCAGGCAATCATGACAAGTCTGGTAAACCACAATGTCTAATGTTCAGACAATAGGGAGCCAGACGGCACAATGACAAGTCAAACCTACTCTAAAAGTATAAATAATACACAAACAGTCTCTATCATTCAACCTGGTGCCCAACAGAGACAGGAAGTCCAGGTATCTCCAAAGCAAAACTGAATCAGCTTGGAATCTTTCCGGCAGGGAAGCATAGGACAACCGCCTGGACCAGTACAAAACTCAAAGTTTCAAAATGAGGAAGAAAAGACGGAGTCCCCCAGGCACCTGCCCATACCAGGAGCATTAGGTAAAGAGTCTATCATTCACCCCCCAAAAAACATAAAACCACCCCTCCTGAGATGACAGGGAGGGATATAAGCACTCTATGGTTCAAACCAGAATATATATCCAAAGGTAGACATGACATCATGAATCGAGGGAACATACTGCGCCTGCTGTCTCATTTACCAGCCCTGACAGAGGTGATCACATTGGACTAGAATTTATTAAATGCAAGGACTCTGTGGAAGAAGAAAAAACAAAAACAACATGAACATCGTCATCGATTGCGCAAAAAATACTTCTAAAGAGCCATACTTTAAAAAACTGGGGGATAACCATCACTCCATACATCGTGCCAGGATACCCTGATTTGCTAACCCCAAAAAGCACAATGGCGGTTCAAGCAAATTAAAAAAGACCTAAAACATTGGTGCATAGAGGAGCTGTGGGGCACTGTAGAACAAACAAGGTTTTTTTTCTAGAAAACTCCAGTAGCCGAAAGGATTCTACAATGCCACCAAACTGGCAAACAGACCTAAGATGGTTTTCAAGGACAACAAACAACCCCAAAAATTGACAACACATCAGTCCACCACGAAGAACCAGCATAAATTGGCTCTTACGAATATGTTCATGGAATGTAAACGGTCTAGCCAGCAAAATGACATACTTAGATTTTTGTCACCTACATATGTTCATTTCATATCAAAGCATTACAAGAAACTTGTCAAAGAGTTCCTCTGCACCTTCAGGGATTTTCTTCACCAGAGCACTTAGGGTGGGGCCAATACGGACACTTTGAAGTAGGTATAGTAATGTATGTCTCAAATACAAGTATATCTACAGCCCATGAAATTGGCTCAACATCTTCAGCAACAATTGCAGTAAATCTCCCCACTCCGTCTTCAACATCAGATAAAAGATGTCCCGACATCATGATAATTAATGCTTATGTCCACCCGAAATGGAAAATTAAGGCAGAAAAGGAACTGTGTTATTTTTTGGAAGCGTGTATAGGCGAAGGGTCCACAACAGACCTATTCTCACGGGGCCCTAAATCTCAATCTAATGGGTGCCTCAACAGATGAAGAAGTGTCACTTCAAAATTCAATTTGGAACATCCCACTGCACGGGAAACCGCCACTGGGCACACAAACCAAAACCAGAAAGTGGGTATTGGAGGAACTCGAACATCTTAATCTCAGAGCAATCAATGGAAGATCTGCTTGGGATAACCCCCAGCAATAACACACTGCTCGGCAAACGTTAATACAATACTAGATTACACCTTCATCTCTTTAGCCATATTTCACCAAATTTCCTCATTCCAGCTGGGCCAAAAAACCGGATAGCGACCATCGGCCTCAAGAAATCATGCTTAGAACAAACATGCCTATGTTTGTGCAGTCTTTGTCCCCTCATGGATCAGCTTTTACTATCAACTTTAAAATAATCTAGCTCGTACGAGTAGCAGATAGGAGCATGCTGGCAAATGCAAGATTTTGTAAAGCTAAGGAGCTAGGTCCATATGGGGCATGGGGTAGGCTGGACCCTCATATAACAATGCAAAAAACAAAAATTGCCCAACCCCAATTTTATTTTCACAAAAATCTTAGAACAAGGATCAAAACCATACTTCTCAAGTTTGACCCAGTATTTTTATTTACACCTATCTGTTTTATGATTTTTTATCTATTTTTTTATTTTTCATGGAGAAAAGGAAGAAACATATACATTCGATCTAATTACATCAATATACAATACTATTTACATACATATATTTACATTCCAAAAATAAATTAAATAAACATCATACATCTAAAAAAATAATACTATATTATACAAACAAACATAAAACATTTATATTTTTCTTTTGTATTGAGTAAATCTATATCCAAAAAAAGGACAAAGTCAAAGCGGGAGCACAATTGTTAAATAGAAACTAATTTTTGGAGTAGCCAATGCTAGTTGGTTTTCTCCCGCAGATGTGACGACGCGTTTCAAGACCAGGGAAACCAGTTCCTGGACTCTCATCAGGGCTTTGTCAATTGTCTGTGTAGGATGCAAAAAAACTATAAAGTTTTATTTACAACCTGGGAGCCTGAACCTATTTCGTATTGCACTGCAAGATGAGTATATATACCTGTAACGGACTGATTCACTGGACCTTCAAAAATTCAACAGAAGGCTCAGAACGACCTTTCTATTCGAAGTCGTGGGTCATTTAAATTCATCGGGGTTAGGAGTCCCCTACAAAGGAAGAATAATGTTTGCGTCAAAACGCCACTTAATGCGCAATACGGGGCAATTTACTGTAGAGGAATAACGCAAATGGCAAAATTCGTACCTCTATTATGTCACTCGAGGTCACTCTTTGGGGCAGTCTTTACTGGGCCAATCGCTATTTGATGCAGGATCTGCCTGAAACAATTAGTACCCATTAAAGTGATACTATCTCAAACACACATTCACAGCATATCACATACCTTTAAAATCTTTTGCAAGACTGAAAACGGATTGACAGCTAGCAAATCACTGTAAAATCCCAGCCGGATCAGGCTGAACACTACCGGGAAAAAAAGGGGGGAATTGATACCATTGTAACCATTTTCAAGCAAACAAGCCGCACATTAAAGGGCATTGTGTCACCTCACTCTATACAAAAGCGTACCTGTTTATGTTTTGCTGAAACTGAGGAAAATTGAATTTTGCCTTGTCATATGTGCCTACGTGTTCCCCATCCTATGTTATATGTGCATGATCGATATGCATATATCCCCCTATGATCGATTAAAGACGCAATTATAGTTGTGTCCAACGTTAGTATGTCAGTTATCCAGTTCTCGTGAAAGCAACAAGTATTAGGCCTATGTTGCCCACGTTTTACCTTGTGCACGTTAATTCACCGCATTGTCCCCGTTTCTAGGCCTCAAAAGGGCCTGAACACCAGATTCAAGCTCCTGTCTCCTGAACCCACTCCGAGGAGCGATGCAGCCCCCACCTGCATCCCTGACCCTTCACTTACTTCCTGCCACGCAGCGCGGTGCCCGGCCTGGCTCTGCCTGCCTGTCTGCCAAGAATATGTTATGCCTCTAGTTATCAGTTTAGCTCTTCGTCTTCACATTCCTAAGCTAACGAACCGCATAAACAGCTTCAGCTATAGTCTAGTCTTCCTGTCTCCATGCAAGAGAATTACTGTATTAATATTCATGGAAGATTCATGGTACACGCAATACATGTAGAATATATGCATGCACCAGCCTTAGTGTCAAGTAGCCTTTGCCCTGATAACTTTTAGATTCTATCAACATGTACTCCAAACACCAGATACCAGATATGCTATAGGTACATGTCGTCCTGACATCGCAGACTTTCGTCTCCTCTTCCAGTGCAGAAGTCAGAGCCCCCAGTTCTCCCTAGTTACACGTCATTGCCCGTTTGCGTGCACCACTAGGTTAAAGGTTCTAGCTGCCCAGGTAGCCCCTCCATGTATCCACCCATTCATGACACTTCTGTGACGTTCTCATCACATGTCTCTGTGCACGCCTTCCTTTTACGCCCATGTGTTCTTATCTTACGCTTGTCACTTGTTACGCCTACTGTATGTAATGTAATTGTGATGTTTTACTATATATACCTTGTACTGTTAATGAGACGTTGCAGCTGCCTTCTATGCCATTCTATTTCAGGCTGTTCCGATCCTGTCCCTTCCCTTGTGCCTGATTAAAGCCTGTTAGACTCAGATACCCCGGATCCTGCCTCTTATTTATTGAGCTATCTGTTATTATTAATGTATTCAAAAATAGTACCGGTAATTAATTATTTATTTACCACATAATGGCGCCCGAACAGGGACGAGCCCCTTCCCCACGCGCCGGCGATGTAACGCAGGCCCCCTGACCCTTCTACAGCCGTGACGGAACTCTACCGTGCACGTGCAGATATTTCTGCTTCAAGTCTCCCTCAGGCCCACGGAGGAGATGGAAACTGCGGTCCGGCATCCAGACGAGGCGGTGAGGAATGCGGTTCGTCCCGACCAGAGCCCAAGCCGAGAGAGCAAGGTCCGAGGTATCCGGAGGCCCACCTGTTTCTGAAGTCCGAAGTTCGAAGCGCATGCGTAGTAACCAGACGTCGTAGCAGTCCAGTCCAGTCCGAGGCCTTCAGTTTCTGCTTCCCGGTGAGTACCGTTGCGGGGGAAGTATCTAGACAGGTTCATTAGTTTGTCCCTGGTCCGATGGGTTTGGGTACGCAGATCCAGTCCGACGTGTCCACCTAGGTGGATACGGTATGACGTGTCTCTTTACGAGACCGGTATGTTCTGTACTGTTTTCGCAGTGCATCCAGTAATTCTAGTAAGTCCGTTCTCGAGAAATTCAAGTGTTATGTTTTCAGTGTATCAGGTAGTATTCTGTTCGAACTGTTATTAATGTATTTCTATGTCGTGGTATGAGTGATTTGTTTGCCATTTCATTACTGTGATTATTGTGTATTGTGTCTAGTTCAAGTACATCACAGACATGCCTCTGTTTTCGAAGTTACGTCAGATAAAAACCAGAAAAGGGTTACTCGAAGAAGCAGTTCCTGTCCCTCCTAGGGACAGTCCTGGACACTTTATGTATCACAAGCATGGCTTAGATGCCATATTATATCTAGACTTATGGGCGGATTACACGAAGGATCTTGAAGAGAAATATAGATGGCCCGTATCAGGTACATGGGATGCCGAGTGCATCATGCGAGTAGAAGAAGCATTATGGAAAAAGAAAGCCAGACAGTCCCAGAAAGATGCCATCGAGTTATGGCGCAAAGAATCTCATAGAAGAACCGAAAAAGAATTCAGAAAAACAGAATTAAGTAGAGAATCCTCGGAAAAAGCCCAAGAAAGGGAATTAATCGAAGAAGGTGAACGAGTTAGAGCAGAACAGTCAGACAGACAGAGAAGTGCCCTTATTAAAGGTATGTATCCTCTTCTTGCCGAGGGCTTGCCGAAGGCAACCCCGGAAGCACCTTGTAATTTACCGCCACCATTGGTCCCGATTAAGCTACGTCATAAACCGACCGCAGCTGAAATTTTTCTTTCGTCCTACTTGGACGACACAGTCCCAGCATATGCAAATCGTATTCCGCCCGCTCACCCTCAGCATCCTGTAAATAATGTAATTCCTGTTCCTCCAGCCACTGGTCCCGGGGACCAAGTTAATGTGCCAGTACCCCCGGACCAGCCCACATTAAATGCACCCGTTTTGCCAGTCACTTTACCAGCACGTACAGTATTAACTGACGATTCTGGTTCAGGAGCAGCGGGGGGAGGTGCTCCTATCACCCCGCCTCAAGTAAGACGACTGACGCCGCGAGAAGCAGCGTTACAGCGTACGCCAAAAGTGGCTACATACACAGACCTCAAGCGACTTCTTACTGACTGTATATATGATCCAGTTCCAGGCGAAGATCACATGGTATTATATTCAGTACGTTTAAGACGGGTTGCCAACTTTTTGGTCACCCTGCCCGACATGAAGGAACATCTAGACAGAATATATCGTTTTGTCCGTACAGGGGAGAATCCAGGAAGTATTCATGAAGCTATGGCACACAGAAAAGCCGAGATTCAACATATGATTTTACAGTTCTTGATTAACTGTTTAATAAGAGAGCAAGATTATCCTGATAAAGACAAAGACGAGATGAAAGGCCTGATCAGGTGGAGTGACAATATAGCCGAGGGAAAACACAAGACACAAGGTTGTATAGAAAGTATGTACAGGAAAATTCGTAAGGAAATTATAAGTATACACCAGAAGGAGGAAGCAAAAAGAGCAACCGAGAAAAATAATGACTCTTCTAGTGAAGAGGTAGACAGCGAGAATATCTCCAGAATAGCGTACGTAGGTAGAACTAGATTTTCCGACAGACATTCACGCCTAGATTACAAGAAAGTTTTTCCTCCTCCAGTACCAGAACAGTGTTCTCTTGAACAAGTATTCCAGGCCACCGATCAAATTCTAAAATCACGAATAGGTTATAGCGAGCTTAGTACAATGCATGAACAAGAACTAGCCCGATCAGCAGTCCGATGGACTAGTGATTCTACCACGTTTCCAGATGAAATCGTGGCCCAAACGTTTCTGAAACTGCCCCCAGCCGAGCAGCGTCTGGTGGGTACGTATATGATCCAGCACCTCATTACACTGTATGAGGATCAGCATTCTGATCCAGGTCCTTTACATGATGTACTGAACGAGTTACTCCTAAACAGATGGAAAGGTCTAGGTACCGATTTAATTAGTGTCATATTAGAACAGCGCCACAAATACAGAACGTTCCTGAATCCACATTTTGTTCCTGTTCCACCCCCAGAAAGAAAATCATTCTACATAGACAGACAGAATCCGTTACGAGAAGTACATCCAGTTAGGGGAGAGGGGGGTGATCTAGAACGAGTATTTGTTTACACCCCTATCACGAAAATAGAACTTCTAGAAATGAAAAAGTTAATACCCTGTCACGATAAAGATCCAGCAGGGTTCCACCGTGAATTAAAGGACATGCTCCGTATGGGAGAATACACGTATCCTGATATCATTAAAATGTTAAAGGTCCTGTTGCCTGCGGGCATATATGAAAAACTCAAAGAAGAAGAATGGGAAGTGGGAGAGAATAAGATAGATTGGACCGCATTAGAGACTGAAGATAACACACGAGTTCCAGGTACCGGTCTTGGGGATAAAGCTAAAGCATTGCCCGAATTGTTAATACAAGTCTTGCCAAGGTTACTAGCTACGAAAAAGGAAGACTGGGATGCCATCTCAGCCTGTAAACAGAAACAAGACGAAGATACTAGTGATTTCTATTCTAGATTTGAGAAATGTTTCATTATTAATAGTGGTCTGAAAACAAGTAGTGAATCATATCCACATCTCTTTGTTACCAAACTAGTCGAGAATTCTTTACCACAAGTTAAAAATCGAGTATTGAAAGTCGAAAGTACCTGGCAAGCTAATACTCCATCACAGATGCTCCAGATGCTACAGTACCACCAGAACAGAATTAGGGAGGAGCAGGAACATGAAAGGAGACGTATGAAAGACACGAAAATGAAAGTACTAGTTGCACAATCTGTTCCGCAAGACAGTCAGAAGAGGGGTCCGAATCAAACTAGTCATCCTACAGCTCCCGTTAAGGGGACATGCAATTACTGTAAACAGCCAGGTCATTATATAAATGAATGTGCAGTTCTGAAACACAACATAGCTACTGGTAAAACGAAAGAGAGACCACGTCCGCCTAGACAAGAACAAGTTTCACAGACTCCTCAACCTCCGCAGAATACACCACAGACAGTTACAGTACCGCAGCCTATAGCTGCAACACAACACGTTACACAGCAGATGTACCAGTACGCACAGTCAGAGTATCCAGATTATCAGCCGTATTCATGAAACAGCCTAGAGAGGGAGGTTGGCTTGCCTCTCATCGAGATTCCTGTAGATCAAGAGGGTCCCTATGTACACAGTCAAGTATTAGGGAAAGACAGAAAGTTTCTGATTGATACAGGGGCAAGTAGGACTACCATCAGTCATGACGAGGTTCCAGGGGCTCCACTCTCAGGCTCTAGAAATGTTTCCCTTGGATTTTCAGGAAAGCCTATTGTAAATGAAATATCGAAACCAGTTACCCTAGAAGTCGGTCCATTGTCCCGAACTACAGACTTGTTACTAAGGACATCATGTCCAGAAAATTTACTAGGCATTAAGACCCTGAAAGAATTAGGAGCAGTCATATGCTGCTCCCCAGAAGGAGTAAGATTGTTTTTGCGAGACTTTAAAGGTCATTATGTATTACGTGATTTTGATCCACGATTATTGAATGTACCACAGCATTTATGGGCGCAAGGTCCAACTGATGTAGGTTGTATGCACATCACACCCCATCGTGTCACCCTGAAGAAAGGTGTTGTATTACCACGAATCCGACAGTACAAATTGCCACCTGAGGCTGTAGCAGCCTTATCCAAAATTATTGACGAGCTCATTGCTCAAGGAGTAGTTGTAGAAACTGACTCCAATGTATGTAATTCTCCTATCATTCCGATTCTAAAACGTACTGATCCCAATGCGCCTCCAGTTTATCGATTAGTGATTGACCTTCGAGAACTTAATAAATGTATCATATCCCAGTACCCAGTGGTCCCAGATATTTCTTCCCTATTGACAGCCATTGATTCTGAAGCTACGTTCTTTACTGTTATCGATCTCAAGAACGCATTCTTTAGTGTCCCCATTCATCCAGACAGCCAGTTTCTTTTCGGATTCTGTTTAAATGGAAGGAGCTATAAATTCACACGAGCTCCTCAAGGTTTCACAGAAAGCCCTCGCATTTATAGTCAAGCACTGAAAAGACAACTAGACAATATTCACATGCCAACTGACACTGCTCTGCTCCAGTATATCGATGATCTATTGATCACAGCCCGTTCTGAACGTGACTGCGAACGTGCGTCAGTTACTGTTTTGTATTTCCTGGCCGAGATGGGGCACAAGGTGTCCCCTTCTAAATTGCAATTCTGTGTCCAGCAAGTGGTCTACCTTGGACACTTACTGTCCAAGAGGGGTAGGCAGTTGACACCAGACCGTATCCAGTTAATAGCACATCTTCCACAGCCCAAGACTCAGAAGGAGGTACGAGCTTTTATCGGCCTCACTTCTTATTGCAGACAATGGATCCCTCAGTACGCATATCTAGCCAAGCCACTGATACAGTTAACGACACAGGAGGCAGCCACATCGACTGTCCTCCCTTGGACCCAGGAACATACACTTGCTTTCAATGAGTTAAAGAAAGCTTTATGCCAAGCACCTGTTCTAGCAACGCCGAACTACAGTAAGCCTTTTACACTTTTTGTCACTGAACGTGATGGTACTGCATTATCTGTTCTCACACAAGATCAAGCAGGACAATACAAGCCCTGTGCTTATTTCTCTAGCACATTAGATCCGGTGGCCCAGGCTCTGCCTGCGTGCCTCAAGTCAGTTGCAGCCACAGCTCTAGCTATCAGACAAAGTTTTTCCATAGTGTTAGGACACGCCCTGACAGTACAAGTTCCACACTCCGTGGAAGTTCTTTTAAACCGAACACAGACTCAGCACTTGACAATTGCACGATTAACAGGATATGAACTGACATTGTTTCAGCCACACATAGAAATCAGACGCTGCAACCTTTTAAATCCCGCTACATTGTTACCCTCAGTTACCTCAAATCCTGCCACACATGACTGTGTGGAAGTTGTTAACACCATGACAAAGCCAAGACAAGACTTGACAGACATTGCATTACCTGATCCCGACCTGACACTTTATGTGGATGGTTCATGTATGAGAACAAGTACAGGAGAACTAGTAGCCGCGTATGCAGTGACTACTGACACCGAAGTTATAGAAACACATCGTATTGACACCCTGTCTGCTCAAGCAGCAGAGCTCGTCGCTCTGACCCAAGCCTGCATACGAGCGAAGAACCTGAAAGTAAATATATACACAGATTCACGTTATGCATTCGGAGTCGTACACGACTTTGGAGTGCTCTGGCAAGAAAGAGGTTTTATGACTTCTCATGGAACCAAGATCCAGCATGGCCCCCTCATTCAAGCTCTGTTAGATGCAATACATTTACCGACAGCTATCGCTATCATGAAGTGCAAGGCACATACGAAAGTCACTGACATCATTTCCCAGGGTAACGATCTAGCAGATCGAACAGCCAAGCTTACAGCTCAGACTCCAGACCTTCCAGTTAACAAGACACAGACAGTCATTCCAGATCAGACGACTTGTATGACAGTTAAGGACCCTACACAAGACGTACTAGATATACAGACACATGCTACTCCCGATGAAATCAAGAAATGGTCCGAACAAGGAGGGGTTCAGACAGATCAAGGATGGTTGACGAAGGGAAAAGCCACATGGTTTCTCCCCGACTCTATGGTTCAAGTCATTATTAACACCGCACATAGTCCAGCACACTTAGGAGAAAAGGCCATGTTAGACAGTATTCAGAACCTTTGGTTTAACAAGCATTTACGAGCAGCAGCCAAGCAGAAAGTGCGTACCTGCATGATCTGTTGTCAGTTCAATCCAGGTAAAGGTGTCCCGGTGGAACAAGGTGGATTCCATCCTCCTGACCACCCTTTTGAAGTCCTCCAGATGGATTATATTCAGATGGAGCGATGTCGAGGTTTCAAGTATGTCCTCGTAGTTGTATGCGCTTTGTCCAGGTGGACAGAAGCATATCCAGTCCCAGATTACACTGCCGCGACCACGGCCAGGCAGTTGGTTCGTGAGTTTTTCCCCCGCTATGGATTACCTAGGGTCGTGTATTCAGATAACGGCCAGCCATTCTCATCCGAGCTCATGAAACAAGTATCCCTTCTGTTAGGGTACCAGTGGAAGTTCCATTGTGTACGACATCCCGAAGCAGCCGGTCTTGTAGAGAGACATAATCAGACTCTGAAAATCCGCATTGCCAAAGTATGCGCAGAGAAAGGCGTAGATTGGATAGTAGCATTGCCAGTCGCCCTTTTCTATATGAGAATGGTCGCTCACTCCCGTTCAGGTCTGTCCCCTTATGAGGTAGTGTTCGGTCGTCCCCCAAACATGTGGGGTACACCTAGACCACATACAATTACAGATGTTGACAGTAATATGCTGACAGATTACCTGGCTTCCTTGATGTCTGCACTACTCTCTTGTCGTTCACAGGTTGCCGCTGCTTTTCCAGACAACACTCAAGTGAAACCGCATGAGGTCATACCAGGCGACCTCGTTTTGATTCGTAATTTTGATCGTTCAAGTCCGCTGGAGCCCCGCTGGAAGGAGCCAAGACTCGTCCTGCTAACAACAAGGACGGCCATCAAGGTCGAGGGTCGCAAGGGGTGGTTGCACTCCAGTCATGTGAAGCGATTCCATGGACTTCGGCCAAAAACTTTTTTCAAAGACTGCCCCGTTCTCAAGGACTGCCCAGATACTGACTCTAAGCTTCCCCTGTTAGAGAAAACTCCGCAGCAGGAGTATAAAGAAAAACTGAGGTCTAGTAAGTCAGCCAGTTTAATTGTCTAAGTCCCTCTCGGGTGAAACGGTTAGACAGGTTCCTGACATGTATGAGATAGACCCACACAGTGAGAGAGTTAGTCGAAACTCTAAGAGAATACGTTATTGTAAGAATCTTCGAAGTCGATGCATTATTACTTTATCATTTATGATATTTCTGAGTCTTATGGTTACCTGCATAAGTTATGCCTTACATTTATGTTTTCCTATTAAGTCACATGTACATTTTTCTTCTAATGTTACAGTAGAGCAAACTTTTAGTGACCTGCCTCCTCACGAGTTATCCTATCGTCTTGCCATGCGCAATAATACTTTTATCCGAATGTTACACTATTCACACCAGACCAGCAATGCCACAAATTGTTGGGTGTGTGGTCGACTCCCCCCTTTCCAGACACCGAAGGGAATTTTGCCACTCTTTCCCTATCCGTTTTCACATAATGGTTCGTGTGGAGCATGGTCCACGTTAACGTCATCCTCAAACGATATGTCCCTTCTGAATAGAACATGTTTCCCAGACAAGGAAGGTCTTTCCCATAGAACAGGGTTAGATCTAGAAAATGAAGTATATGATCTAGGTAATTATTCCTCGAATTTCATGGTTTTGAATGTTCAGTCCGAGACTACTCCAGATTTGCCTGCTATTTCAGTTCTACCCGTGAAAGGCGAATTATGTGTCAGAAAGAATGGTTCCGCACATGTAGGTCATAGTGATTGCACTACTGTGGTCGAGTATAGTGACAGTGGGAAATCTATTTTCAAAGCCTCACGTCATTCTTATTTTGTGTGTGGTCAGACCGCATATGTTCGTCTGCCCCTCGATTGGGATGGAACATATTACATTGCCTTCCTACTGCCACCAGTTTTCCTAGCCCCATCCGATTATCACAGAAACACACATCTAGTACATGTTAGACATAGAAGGGAGACTGAGTCCCCAATTGTCGATCAGACTGAAACTGCCTTAGAACAATATCAAGACTTCAATAAAGGTTTCTTTTTCTTCATAGGTCCTGTCCAGAATAGTAAGCTAATACGTAGGTTAACCAGAACCCTTGAAGCAGTAGTGAATGAGACTACTTCCGCTCTAGGTAACTTAACTGAAGAGCAATCTGCTATGAGATTTGTTGTGCTCCAAAATCGTCTCGTCCTTGACGTCATACTGGCCGATAGGGGAGGAGCTTGTAAAGTTATCGGATCTAGTTGCTGCATTTTCATTCCTAATAACGCACCGTCTGTTTATTCAGCTATAACCAGACTTCATAAAATTGCCCATCAGTTACACCAGAATCCAGGCACCTGGACATGGTCCGGTTGGCTCTGGAGTATAATATCTGCCTGGGGATGGAAAGTATTGTCATTCCTGGGTATAGCAGTAATGATTATATTCAGTTGCTGTCTCTGTTTACAATGTGGCCCTGCGATTTGCGGCTTGTGCGCTACCTCTTGTATTCCTAGTCCTAAGTCCCGTTCCAAGACAATTCGAGACGAGCAAATGATGCTATATGACCAGATAGATGGTATCATGAATATTGATGTTTCCTGATGGAAACGTAGGGCACAAGGAGGGAATGAGGAAAATTGAATTTTGCCTTGTCATATGTGCCTACGTGTTCCCCATCCTATGTTATATGTGCATGATCGATATGCATATATCCCCCTATGATCGATTAAAGACGCAATTATAGTTGTGTCCAACGTTAGTATGTCAGTTATCCAGTTCTCGTGAAAGCAACAAGTATTAGGCCTATGTTGCCCACGTTTTACCTTGTGCACGTTAATTCACCTCATTGTCCCCGTTTCTAGGCCTCAAAAGGGCCTGAACACCAGATTCAAGCTCCTGTCTCCTGAACCCACTCCGAGGAGCGATGCAGCCCCCACCTGCATCCCTGACCCTTCACTTACTTCCTGCCGCGCAGCGCGGTGCCCGGCCTGGCTCTGCCTGCCTGTCTGCCAAGAATATGTTATGCCTCTAGTTATCAGTTTAGCTCTTCGTCTTCACATTCCTAAGCTAACGAACCGCATAAACAGCTTCAGCTATAGTCTAGTCTTCCTGTCTCCATGCAAGAGAATTACTGTATTAATATTCATGGAAGATTCATGGTACACGCAATACATGTAGAATATATGCATGCACCAGCCTTAGTGTCAAGTAGCCTTTGCCCTGATAACTTTTAGATTCTATCAACATGTACTCCAAACACCAGATACCAGATATGCTATAGGTACATGTCGTCCTGACATCGCAGACTTTCGTCTCCTCTTCCAGTGCAGAAGTCAGAGCCCCCAGTTCTCCCTAGTTACACGTCATTGCCCGTTTGCGCGCACCACTAGGTTAAAGGTTCTAGCTGCCCAGGTAGCCCCCTCCATGTATCCACCCATTCATGACACTTCTGTGACGTTCTCATCACATGTCTCTGTGCACACCTTCCTTTTACGCCCATGTGTTCTTATCTTACGCTTGTCACTTGTTACGCCTACTGTATGTAATGTAATTGTGATGTTTTACTATATATACCTTGTACTGTTAATGAGACGTTGCAGCTGCCTTCTATGCCATTCTATTTCAGGCTGTTCCGATCCTGTCCCTTCCCTTGTGCCTGATTAAAGCCTGTTAGACTCAGATACCCCGGATCCTGCCTCTTATTTATTGAGCTATCTGTTATTATTAATGTATTCAAAAATAGTACCGGTAATTAATTATTTATTTACCACAAAACTACTCGATGTATATGGTGGCTCAACTTCCACTCTAGCGCAATGCCTGTAAATTACAACAATACGCTCTTAGCTCCTACGGAACAATACGGAAGATTTGCATTTCAAAAAAGTTGCGTGTCTTGGCGGGCGGAATGGACAAAAGGATTACCTTTTCCTCGACCTCCCTCATTGTCTCCGTTTCCTACGAATGAAGCAACAGCCATTTTGGAAATCGGTCTTTAAGCCTCGTTTCTCAAACAGAGGTATTCTGGGACATGTAGTGTCTAAATATGCTTCGCTAGCTGCAACCCAGTTTATTTTTAACAGTGTGTGCTGTAATTGAACTGATCTTTATTTACCAAGGATAAATATTAGACACAACATGAGGGAGGTCGAAGAAAAGGTAATCCTTTTGTCCATTCCGCCCGCCAAGACACGCAACATTTTTTAAATGCAAATCTTCCGTATTGTTCCGTAGGAGCTAAGAGCGTATTGTTGTAATTTACAGGCATCGCGCTAGAGTGGAAGTCAAGCCACCATATACATCGAGTAGTTTCATCATAACATAAACAGGTATGCATTTGTATAGAGTGAGGGGACACAATGCCCTTTAATGTGCGGCTTGTTTGCTCAAAAATGGTTACAATGGTATCAATTCCCCCCTTTTTTTCCCGGTAGTATTCAGCCGGATCCCGCTGGGATTTTATAGTGATTCGCTAGCTGTCAATCCGTTTTCAGCCTTGCAAAAGATTTTAAAGGTATGTGGAGTTGGCATGTTTTGCTAACGCATATGCTGTGAATGTGTGTTTGAGATAGTATCACTTTAATGGGTACTAATTGTTTCAGGCAGATCCTGCATCAAATAGCGATTGGCCCAGTAAATTGTGGGCCGTTGAACGCCCCAGTATGAAACCGGACTAGTCCGGCAATGCTATCGGTGGGAGCATTGGTTGCAGCCTGTTTGCTATGAGTTTGGCATAGATTTTAGCATCTAGGTTGATGAGAGGGAGTGGGCGATTCGAGTCAGGCACAGTGGGGTCTTTGTCAGGTTTTAGCAACACTAAAATAACGGCCTCTCGAAGAGTAGGAGGCAGAATGCCCGTTTCTAGAGCTTCCAGGTACACCTGCAGCAGGCGGGGGCCAGTGCATCTGCATATTCCTTTTAGAAGGCTGCTGTCAGCCTGTCTGCACCCGGCGCTTTACCAGCCGGCATGCTGCTTATGACCTGCTTAACATCTTCCACCGTTATGGAAAGATCCATATATTGACGGGCCCCATCATTGAACCAGGCCAGGGCCAGGGTGTCAAGGTATTAGACTATTTCTTCTTGCGTGGGGTTGGATTTGGAAGTGTACAATGCTTCGTAATAGCATGACATTGTATTTAAAATTTCTAATGGCGTTCTAACTATCTCCCCAGCCTTAATCCGCATTTCAGTGACATAGTCTGCGCCCCTGGGTGGTCTAAGTAAACCTGCTAGCGTTTTCCCTGCACGCTCTCCATCACCATATCGCTGCGTATATTTGTGAATAAACTTCGTTTCCCTTTCCGCTTCTGCCTGAAATTCAGTCAATTTGGTCCTGATCTGTGCCACCGTGGCTGAAGAAGGGGACTGCATCTGCGTTCTTTCCAATGCACTAATGTCGCGCTCAAGTCTCTGTAACGTGTTCCAGATATCTCTAAGAACTCCTGTTTTAAGCGCCATACAGTTACTCCTTATCACTACCTTAAATGCTTCCCACAGTGTACCATATGACTGCACCGTCCCTTCATTTAACAAAAAATATTAATCTATTTCCACCCTCAACTTTTCTCGAAATACCTGATCTAAGAGCGCTTCTGAGTGAAACCTCCAGCTAAATGGCGTGATGTATGGACTGGGCACCTTAAAGGTCAATTGTACCGGAGCATGATCAGAGAGAGTACGTGGGTGGTGCGTGGCCTGTGTCACCCAAGTGTGTGCATCCTTCGTGACTGTTGGACTTGGCCCTCTCAGCAGGGTCATCCCTGAACTTTTTGCCTTCCTCCAATATTCTCTCTGACCTGTTTTCGTTGGTTTAATGACTCTGGGCACTTTACCACTGCTGACCAGTGTTAAGGTGCATATGCTCTCCCTACTGTAAATAAATGTATAGATTGATTGACTTCCATGATTGGCTTATTTGGTTTACTGTCAGACCCCAGTACAGTGCACCAGGAGTGTCCAGGGCTTGTAAATCCAAATGCTGCTAGTGGGCTTGCAGCACTGGTTGTGCCACCCAGAGAAGCGGCCTTGTAAAATGTGTCTAAGGTCTGCCATTGCAGAACCTGCCTGCAGTCTGGTACTGTCATGCTGACTGGGCAAGGGAACCCCCTTGCCAGTCCCTAAACCTTCCCTTAACTTCATATTAGTCACCCCAATGGTAGGCCCAATGGCAGGGTGCATTGTAGGTATAAGGTAGGACAAGCCCTGATGTGTGTGGCATGTCCTAATAGCAAATTACAGCCAATTTTGTTTTTCACTATTGCAAGGCTACCTGTTCTCATAGGCCAGAATGGGCTGTTGGAATTGTTACACTCTATGATCCCAACAGACTCAAGGAACACAGTAGAAATTCAAGTTTAGTATGCCTGAACTCATAGTAATAAAATACATCTTTTAGTAAAGTTTATTTTAATATCCTGTGTTTGCAAATACCACTTTTAGAAAGTTGGTATTTGCTTGCCTAACCATTTCAGCCCGCCTATGCCCTGATGTGTATCTGATGTCTGGTTTCTGTGAGTGACAGGGCTGGGGAATTCCAGGAGACAGGCTGGGGCAGCCAGGTGGTGAATAGGAAGATTACAGCCAGATTGGTGGGAGGAGTGTACCTGGACTCTGAATAGGGCTGTGCTCTGCCACCACAATGCTGGCTCCACCCCCATGGTGTGTCTGATGTCTCTGCCCTGCACATTGTAAGGAGAGAGGGAAGACTGTCAACAGAGGACTCCTGGACTGTACTTGCCATCCACAATGCTGGCTCCACCTCCTGGGGAGTGTCTGATGTCACTGCCCTGCTCCCTGAAAAGAAAGGCATAGAGACATATCCACAAAGTTCTCAGAAACTGATTTAGGTTAAGCAAAGGCCCCCTGGCCTGAAGAACAAAAGAAATGTGGTATAAATATTGGAGCCCTACTCCTAAGAAATCAGGTCCTGCTTGAACCAAGAAGAACCTCTGCCCGACAAGAAGGAACTGGGAAAGCTGCAGGGAGGAGTACTGTCCCTGACCTGGGGGATTGGCCTGCAGTGGTTGCCTTGCTGTGAAAGGAGAGAAAAAGACTGAAGAGACTTTGTGGCATATTACCAACAAGTAGCGATAATTATCGCTAAATAGGCTTAGCGATGATGTTTTTATCGCTGCCTATCGCTGGATATGTTAGCGGAGAAAACATGCTATTAGCAAAGTTTTTCTCCATTGTGCTAAAATATCCAGCGATAGCGGCGAAATGCGTGAATATCGCTGAGAATACAGCAATATTCATGCATTAGCGACGAAATGCTCTTAGCCATGTTATCCACCTCCCATTGGATAATATGGCTAAGAACTGGTCTGAGCAGGCGTTGGTCTGAGCAGGCGCTGGTTTTTGGCGATAGCGGGAATATTTCCATCGCTACGTCTGCCTTGCTAATAGGCGATAGCGACGTTAGCGGCTGTTTTCAGTCGCTAACAGGTGGGTACGCCCACTTTGCATGTCATTAGCGATAAATATCGCTGACATGCAAAGTGGGTCCCAAACCGCTCGCTATCGCCTAAAAGCTGTCGCGAACATCAGTTAGCGACAGCTTGCTAATAGAGTGATAGCATTATCGTCACCCTTGGTAATATGCCCCTTTATTCTGCTTGTACTTCAACTATCTCCAAGGGCTTGTGGGTGAGCTTGCCCCCTGAATGGCGTCCCAGGACTATTGGACTCCTTCTGCCTTCCCTAACAAGCTGCTGGACTTTGCACGATCTTCCCTGCCGCTGGAGCCGCGATCGCAGTGCGCCTCGTCCCCCCGTCTGCTGTGAAGCCTGTGACGGGCCGCCCCGCACCGTGTGACCCTGCTCCGTCTGAGCCGTGTTTGCACCGTCCCGCCAGGGCTGCCCGCACTCTGCTTCCTCCTCCCCCTTGGAGCCACACTGTTCGCCTCGCCGCCCCCACCGCTGGAAGTCAGGATCGGAGCGCATCTCCAGGCAGAGTACGACCCATACGTTCGAAGCATACCGGCCGCCTCGCACCGCACTCCTGGGATCCCACAGACCACGCCGCACTTCAGAGCCCGGCCCATACGCCATGTACCGGCCACCTCGTGCCGTGCTGTCCGCATCTGACGAGCAGCCCCCGCTACGGAAGGTACGACCCGACCGACGTCTAGCGCAGTGAACGCTTGAAAAGTCCCAGACCGTCCGCATCGCTCCCCGGAGTCCCGTGCGACGCCTCGCCCTGAGACGCCTGCAACGAGCCGGACTCACCTCGGAGAGCCGCCGACATCGTCCCTGGTTTGCCTTCATTCTCGCCAGCACTTCGTCCGCGTCGGACGCATCTCCAACGTACTGTACGATTCGCACTGTGACTGTGAGCGCACCGGACAGGAGAGTCTGCAATGTTTAGTTAACTCTTTTGGATACGATCTTCCCCAAAAAGAACTGCACAGTCAGAGCGCAGCACATGGGACATAAAGATACGCATTTTTGTAACAATAAACGCTCTTTCCAAAGATAGTATTGTGGCCTCATTTTAAAACGTTATTTGGATCTTGTGCTAAGTCTTTTATATAAAGAATACTTATTTTTATACAAACCCTGGTGTGGTGTCCATGTGTGGTGTTGTCACTGAGTTACTGTGTGTATTTACAAATGCTTAACCGATAACGCTCTGAGATTAGCCTTGTCTGCTCGCGCCACGCAACCTAGAGGGTTAGCAAGGGTTATTTTAAAGAATAAGTCCCTTGCCCTGACTAGAGGAGAAGGTCCCTGCTTGTCACAAGTCCTTATCTGTTCCAACCAGAGACCCCCAATTCTAACAGTGACCTACCAAAAGTCAAGTCTTGAGCAAGAGTTACGATGGTGTGTTACACATGTTCCTTCTCTAAGTGTTGGGTATAACGCTCTCCAGGAGTCCACCAAATGTAGGTCAGCAACTACATCATGTAGCATTGCCGCTGCCTTCGGGTGGTGTTCACGCTGCGCCCCCGCCTGTCGGCAGTGTCCGAGAGGACCACGTTAAAGTTCCCACCCCATATTATCGTTGTGTTTTTCATGGCCCGTATCTTTTGCCAAATGAGTTGGAAGAAGTCTGGAGTGTCTGTATTTGGGCCATATACATTTATTATCACCGTAGGTGTATTATATAATGTACCTTGTAACAGGATGTATCTTCCTTCTCTATACACAATTGTGTTATGGGAATGCCATTGTATGCCCTTTCGTATTAGTACAGCCACAACCCTGTAATAAGTGGAGTAACCTGCCTCCACCACCTCTCCCCATCTGCGGTTTCTAAGCAGGCCTGCAGACGCCATCGTCAGATGTGTCTCTTGCAAGAGGCAAATATCAATCCCGTGTCTTGAGAGATAAGAGTGGACTAGTCTCACCTTTCTAAGGTCATTGATACCCCTAACGTTCCATGTTAGACATGTCAAATGCGTCATATCAGACTATGAAAACACAAATATGCTCGACCTCTAACTGTCACAAAATCATGTAGGCCGTGCATATAATATAATAGAAATATATTAAGAGCTGTAGTCATAACACCATGATGTAAACCAGACAGTTATGCTCATTCCAGTGTACGGCAACCACCTTCATCCACGTATGCATTTTGTACATGCTCTGGCAGGTTCTTTGAACTGAACTTCAACTTTCCCTCCCCCCTCATCCCTCACACACCAACCCCCCAATCAGGTTGTGAATGATCCAACCCACCTCCCCATAACTGTAAATATAAACTCCACTGCAGTAAACTTAGGGAATACATCCCATGAGGGACGTGGGTCCACTGGCATTCTACCCCTGTACTCATGGCAGGGGTGGTCGAGCCACTAACTGACAACCACAAACCATTGTGCCTGAATAGTGATTCCATGCTAGACGGTCTTTTTTATAAAGTCGTAAGTATACATTGTACTCGGACTTAGCCTTTCCAGAAACTTACAGTGCATTACTGTGCACATCATCAGAAAATAACATCACAATATAGCAAACTGGGCGACTTATCTGCCTATCTGGCGGGAGTGAATTAAATCTTCAGTAATTATCGCTCATAGCGTGTGCCTCTTGGGATTCCCCAGTCGCCGCACTTTTCTTTTGGTCCTTCGTCAATTGTTTCGTGTAAGCTAGCGCCGCCTTGGCGTCTGTGAAAAAAGTGGGTTTGCCATGACCATGTATACGCAACTTTGCAGGGTTTGTCAATTAATATTTTGTTCCCACCTGTTAGAATATCTTCTTAGCCGGTATAAATTCCCATCTTGCAGCCTGGACTTGCAGTGTGAAGTCTGGGTACATGGCAATTGCATTTCCCTTATACTGGATGTCACCCTTCTCACGTGCCATTCTAAGAATTGCATCCTGGTCTCTATAGTTAAGTACCCTTGATATTATGGGTCTCGGCGGCGCCCCCGGGCGCGGCCTGGGACCCAACGATCTGTGCGCTATTTCTATTAAAAACATGGCTGAAAGGCCTGAACCAAAAAGATTAGTCATCATTGTTTCAATGTATTTCTCCATGTTTTGTATGTCTGATGTTTCCGATACGCCCGTAATTCTTATATTGTTCCTCCTTGATCTGGCTTCTAAATCCTCATTCTTCTGCTGTATTATGCGCAATACTCCGTCCATGCCACGCAGTTTTTTATCCATCTCCCTTTGCCCTTCTTCAGTCTCAGTTACCATTGTTTCCAGCACCACTATACGTCCTTCTTGGTTTTCGACCCTGTGTGTAATCCTATCCATTCGTTCGGCCAAGGAATCCATCTTGGTGTCGATCCCCTGCAGACTTGACTTCAATTCCTTAAACATTGTTCTAATATCATCTTCCTATGGCGGAGACTCTGCATGTTCCTCAGTTGTACTCTGCTGACTAGAATCGTGCTCCGCAGCCTTGCTAGGTTTTTTATCAAACGTAATCCGGGGCTGCCTTGTATCTGGTTTGCCCATTTTGACCTGCTTCTGGTTGGTATGTATACCTCACTTTGTGGGGAGCTTCTATTCCAAGGCCAAAGGGAGTATCCAGTTATTAGTCACGCGCTGGTCAAGCGTTCAGTACTCCCACGGGTCTGCTCAGACTTCCTGCGCCAGCCCCCGTAAGAGAATGCTCCGGGGGGACGGTATGTGGCCGAGTTCCAACGTCCGCAATTTGTTGTCGCAGCACCACTTCCAGTAACTGCCTTTCCTTTCCGTGCTCCTTCGGTCCACCCAAGGCTAACACCTACATCCCCGGTGGCCTGCAAGCACAGCCAGGACGAACCAGACAACACTACATGGCAGCCTAGTCTCATATATTCTGCGTTTCCAGTGTCTCAGTCTTCTGCTCATGCAACGCTAATTTTGTCCTGTTGTATATAAAGGCTGCTCCACAAGCGGCGGTATTGGCTGCTCCACAGCTTCGACTTCAAGTGCATGACACCGCCTGAGCAGTCTATCTCACAGCACAGCTCGCCTTCACACTTGGCTTCACCCAACACCATCCAGGGCAGCGCTCCGTTCACAGCCACAACACCTTCTCTTATCCGCACCACAGTATACTATATACTGGGTCGCGGGCATCTGTCACCTCGGGCAGCACTGCACCCTCCAATGCACAATACTGTACGCGGCCAGCTCACCGAACACCACGCGATGTTTTTCGACGCGTTGGCCCATTATCGCATGCCTGTAGTGACCAACAGCTCTCCACAGTAACTTCCCCAGTGGCCCACAATGGGCGGTTCCTCTTACTCGCGGCAGGGACGCCGCCAGACTCACCCACAAAATGGCGGCCGTGTCCGCAAGCCTCCCCTCCAGCTCCGGCACAGTTTTGCTCCACCTTCCTCACTGTCGGCACCTCAACTCCCACAGTGCCTCTTAAATCCGCCTATGCTTCAGTCAAGGATCGCCACTTTTTACGGGTTCACAGGCCTACGATCTTCCGCCCGCTTCGCAACCGGGACAGTCCTCCCTCATATCTCCGCCCATGCTCGGTGCCATCAGACAGTCGCAGGCACAGGAATACCCGCCTACACGTTCCGCAGTTGGTTTCGGCTTACTCGTACCATGGTGCAACACCCGCGACCCCTCACCGTCCACTGTATCTCGCTCGCTCCTCTGTGTCCACCTCGGATATGTCCGTGACTACGCCAGCACTTCGGAGCAGCGCAGCAGTCAAGAGAGTCCCCGGCTCCCGATGTCCGCGGTGCCCGGAGTCTGCAAGCCGCTCTCGTCTCTCCCTGCTTCAGTGCAGACCGCCAGTGGTTCCCTCAGGTCGCCGCTGCTTACAAAGGGTAAATCTTACTGTTTGGCATGTGGTTTGGGCATTAGTTCCGGATAAATACCGGATTTCTCAGGCTCGACCAGTGGAGCCGCACTAACTGGCGGCCATTTCGCAGCACAGCGAAGCCACGCCCCCGGGCTATTGAAGATACTTCCTCGGTCCTGGAGAGGATCAATAATTTCTCCAATTTTGAAGTCAGGCAAAAAGACTATCAGCTAGTGGCTCTTATGGATAACAAGGCAAAGTATTTTGCAGGAACGCTACTAGAGGAGCTCCAGGCTTGGGCCAAAGACAAATCTTTTATTCCACCCAATCAGACTGGCTTCGCTAACACAGTTGGAACAACTACAAATATTCTAACAATGGCAATGCTAATAGACAAGGCGCAAGGAACAAAAATGCCACTGTATCCATGTTTTATAGATTATAAAGCAGCCTTTGATCACATAATCGTAACATCTTATGGTCTAAACTGAGAAGTTGGGGGATTCTTCAGCCTCTGCTAAACCTGAGAATCAATCTGCATAATGACACATGGATGTAGATTAAGTTGGGTGACGAGTTACTCCTGTCAAGACGCATACCAACGGAAAAAGGGCTTGAGCAGGGATGTGTTTTAGCACCCACACTATTCAACTTGTTTTTAGCAGACCTTGTCCCGATACTAAACACTTGTAATTCATACGCCCCAAGATTAGGAGGCTTAACACTACCCTGCCTCCTTTACGTGGATTACATTTTGAATGTCACGCAGGACTACTCTAAAGCGAATGGATTAACCATTAACCTCAATAAAACAAGAACCACGATGGGCAGCAAAACCAGGAAATAGCCTGCAGCTTGGTTCTGGCGCAGGACCCATATTGAGGACACATCGGAATATCTTGGCGTGAAGATAAATAAAGGTGGCTACTTCACTGCACAGAAAATTAGCATCAGACGTAAAGGCATTGCCTTGGCATTCTCTGTAAAAGCACTAAATAGCAAACTAAATGGCCTTTCGAATCTGCCCTTGACACAAGTGGTACGTGCCATGCTTCTGCCAACAATTGCCTATGGCAGCGAAGCAGAGAGAGGAAGGGATGCAAAAGTACTTGATAACACAGTTATAGCATCGTAAAAGGTTATTCTTAATCTGCCCAAATATACTTCACCAGCGCAAATCAAGCTAGAATTTGGTGTACAGAGACAGTCATTGGCAAGTCAGGGGGCTTACATTATTACCTGGGACAAAGTGTGGCAATCCGAGCAAGGAACTCTTAATGAATTTCTGAGGGAGGAGCTACAACAACAAGCCGCCTCTCCTGCTGCTATATATCTCAAAAGTAGCCTGACTAATATGGGACTATACCAGCTCTGGGACACTCCTACAAACAGCATAACATTTAAAAAATGTGTCTGGAAGATTATTAAATATCTTTCGTGGATATAGGACAAGAGATCTCTCTCGAAAAGGGCACCCGGATGGATGACCCTGTACACCTATACAGCACCAGCTGCTCAGAGCTAGTTTGATCTGGTTATGCCAAAGCCACTAAACTCAAGTTCTTGAAGCACAGACTTGGGTTGTTACCGTGTATACAGCATTTTCCTCACTGGCTAAAGGAAAAAGCAGGCTCTGTCTGCGGTTCAGCGCCAGAAAATCTGCTATGTAAATGTAAAGAACTGTTGGAAGAATTAAAACAACTGCTAAAATGCAATTTCAACCAGCGAGGGATAAGCACTAGGATACAAACAGTGCTGGTCTGTTTTGCACCAAATGACCCACAGTTGAATTGCTGTCTAGTGAAGTTCCTGAGGTTAGTGGAAAAGAAAATGCCGGCACCAAAGATATAAACCGGTTATTAGGACAGTCCCCAGAAACAACTGCAACTTTATCAAGGGGATCCGAAGAGGGCAGTTTCCACTTATTACAATAGTCCTGGTACTTTTCACTAACAAAGCATAAATAATGCATCTTATCATAGTTAAGCACTGTTTGCACTTAGAAGCACTTTCTTTTAAGCCTGTCATTAAGTTGGTGGGAAGTAGTAGACTGGAACTATATACCTTCATTCCCTTACAACATGCGCTGAACCAAAACCAGCTTGGTCAGGAGAACTTCTTTTCAGTCACAATATTGTTTCTTAAAAATATATAAATTAGGAAATGTTTTTTATTATCATATGTAGAATTGTTTTACCTTGATGCTTGATTGTATTGCAATGGTTTTTATTAACTATGCAAATAAATTGAAACTTTAAACTTGAAACTACACCACTCTACGCCACTTCACGACTCTACGCCACTCAATAACACTCCACTCTACTCCACTGTATGTCACTTCACTCCACTCGCCTTTTCCCCACTAACTTTTATCTATGCTCCACAGCAGCTACGCTGGTGTAACACATGACAAAAAACATATTGGCAAGGTCAATAGCTCTTTCATAGCAAGACCTATTGGCTTCTCCAATGCTTGCTATTTTAGTTGCAGCAACCATAATGGTGAATGTTTTTACAGGACGTCTCTCCCTCACTACCCGTCCCACATTTTTGTTTGCCCCTGTCCCTCGAACCCTCTCCTGCATTCCGTTGTTGCTTGCCCACCTCCCTCCCACCAACTCCCGTATTCTTTTGGTGTTACTTGCCCAGTCCCACCCACCCCTCAGAATTCCTTTGTTTTGCTTGCCCCCTTGCCCCTCTTACCTGATGTTGCTTGCCCCTTAGTACCTGCTGATATTGCTTGCCCCACACTCTGCACCCTTCTCCCTTTTGTTGTTTGCATTGTCTCCTCGAACCCTCCTCCTGTTATTGCTTACTCCTTCTGCCCCCTCCAGCCAGAAAAAAGAACACTATGACTCGGCCAGCATCATAGTGATTTTGTCTGCCCCCTGTTGCTGCTTATCCTGTACCCCCACACCCATCCACCATACCCTTTGCCCTGTTGTTTTTGGTTTTATTGCTGGCTGGAAGTGCAGCTCGAAGGGTGAGGAGGAGCAGTAGGCGATTGGTGGGGTAGAAGGGTTTTGTGGGATTCCAGGATGTCTACGTTCTCCAAGCTATTTTGAAATTCCGTTTTACTTTTCATGGATTAAAAAACAATAGTTTTCTTGTCATGTTGGTGCGGTACATTAAATAGCATGGAGGGTAGACTTTGGTGTCAATTGACATATCAGGGTATTCTATTTTGTCATGTATTATTTAATAGGGAAGCTACTGCAAATTTCCCAAATATTTGTGAATGTGTGAGTGGCACTGTAGCTCTGCGCATGAGGCCTGTTTTTAGGGTGAAATTTATTGGAAAAGATGTTGCATAATGTGTGGCTTTTGAGACATGCCTTTATGAACACAGATATTGCTTCCATGTAGATTACATGATCTCACATGCAATATGTCTCTTTGAAGATGAAATTTCGGGGTTGTGGTTTAATACACATGACCCAACACCTACGAGACCTCCACTGGCTCCGCGTTGAGAAAGAGGTCCCCTTCAAACTCCTCACCCACACCTACAAAACCCTCCACAACATCGGACCCAAATATCTCAACAAGAGACTATCCTTCCACATACCCAAGAGGAACCTCCGCTCCGCCGACCTCGCCCTTGCTAAGATCCCCCGCATCCGCAGAAACAGAACAGGCGGGAGATCCTTCTCCTACATCGCAGCCAAGACCTGGAACGAGCTCCCCGTGAACATCAGATGCTCCCCGACACTGCACCCGTTCAGGAAGGACCTCAAGACCTCTCCCTTCGACTGATCCGGAGCTGCACCGCCCTCCCCCCAGCGCCTTGAGCCCCTCATGGGTGAGTAGCACGCTTTATAAGCCCACTGATTGATTGATTGATAATAGGCCCCCAGTCGGCCTAACCATGGTGGTAGAGCAAATTACTAACTATTAGCGGCAATTCAGGAATAGCATTAACAGATGACTAAAAGTTAGAAAATTTAAAGTGTGGTCCCTGGTGACCTTCAATGTGGGGCAATGCATACTTATGTTGCTTCCTATTCTGACTTGTCACTCTCCCGTGTTGACAAGTCATTATTTTAAAAGGCTGTGCACAGTTTCTGTCAGGGTCCGCGGTCGGGCAGCTTCCAGTTCGATATGTGCAACAAAGGTCTGGTGAAAGAAACAAGAATCTTGGGAATACTTAATGCAGCATCACCAAAGCCATACCTGTGTAGAACTCAAGTCAGATTGAAAACAAGTCCTGGTAACACAATAGTTTTTGTCTATGCGAGATCTATTGGCTTTGTCAATGGTTTGTTCAGCCATGTTGTACAGGAGCCCAGCTGCTGTGCAGCATGGATGAAAGTGAAAAAAAGGGGTATGACGCAGTCTAAGCTGGCCATTTAATTGCACATGATTTTTTACTTTCAACGCTGTTGTACAACAGGGCTTAAAAACATTGACAAACCCAAATAGTGGAGTTATTTGTTTTTTTCAATTAAATTTTGTTGCCGCTATGTACAGCGGAGCATTTTCCTGGTGGACTGAAGTCATTGGAAGCAAGTTTTGGAAGCCCATGGCTGCTCATGGTTTCTCTGTCACTTTCGCCAGCTTAATGAGGTTAATTGCTTTTCCCCTATGGCAAATTCACCGCCCACTCCCTTTGCAGCAGTAATTAAAAGTGAAAACGTTTTTAAAAAAGATAAACCTAAAAAAAAACACAGAAAATTGGAGGCAACACTGGACAACAATAAAAGGTTCGGAAAGGCTGCGAACGGGATTTAAATTCAGCGAATCCGAATCTATGTTTCTGACCGAATCGGATACATGTCTGACCGACCGATAACGATGCAAGGAAACTGTTTGGGCAGTCCGAATCGGTTGTGATTGGCATTCGGACAGACCGAGTCTTTCGGAGCCAAAACGTACATTAAGATGTGCGATTCTAACAGCCATTCAAAATCGGTTTGTCCGACACAAAACGGCCGTCAGAATTTGACTTTGGAGGTCCATAGCAGGTCCCCTTCAACCGGCAGCCTCAGAATAGGGCCTGTGAGGGTACCCATGGGCCCCTCTTTCCAATCATGCACAGTGTGGCAGACACCATGGGGTGCCCGCCACAGGGTACAAGGTTTTCCCCAACCACCCCTTTTTTCAATGGGAGCCTGTGTTCTTGTTCGAAACCAGGCTCCCATTGAAGTCAATGCGAGTCCGATCGAACGATGTTCGGAAGCATCGTAATCGGTCAGTCGGACTCACAGAACCTGATTCGATCAAAACGATTCCATAACCGATGCGGTTGGAAGACTTTCCGGACGACATTGCAATCAACCCCTAAGTTGAATTGTTTCCCAGGTAATGTGACATTCTGTTTACAACTATTAATGAGATATGGTTACTAGATGCACAGACAGGTGAGACTACCCTGAGTACACAATGTTACTTCAGAACAGGAACTCTTGTTAGGAGGTAAAACCATACCAGTACACTGTGTTGAATAAGGGTAAGAAGACAGAACTGTAAGATCAAATTGTATAGGTAATTGGAGGTGGAAAACTAATGGGGGGAGGACGTGAGGCAGCGGGGGGCTGGAGCGAATATCTCCTCACATTCAACCAACAGATTGTCATTGCGGTCAAGCACACAATTGCCTCAGTATGATTTTGCAAATTGTTGTTTTTCTTTTTTACCAACCCCCATCCCCTTCAATGTCATTCCTTTTCCAGATTTGTAGATGACAAGGGGCGTATACCAGAGCTGCAATCAGAGCTATGAAATGGTGGATTAGAACATGTTCAGTGAGGCAGACTAGAACAATCAAGGCAGCAAGCTTACTTATCAGATCATTGCAAACTGACCCAGTCAAACAGCTTAAGATGCTTAGATGCAACAAGGGGTTGCAACTTGCAAGATACAGCAAATAACAGTAGATTGTGGGGGGAAATAGACATTGACGGGAGGCCCAGCCTCCTCCGGGTATGGTATGGCCCAGGCTTTGTGAAATAGCGCTGTTGATGAATCTCGGTGAGGGTCCCAGGGTTGTGAGACTTGGAATCCCTATAGGTGGTGGCAATCAGCTGCGGCAGCTGCCCCGTTAGGCAGATGACGGCGTGGGTTCAGATATGAAGCCCCCACTTAGCAGGGCTTCAGGAAGGTCTGTGCTCCACCCCCAACAAGTGCAAATGGTCCCAAAGGGAAGAGCAATACTGCCTCCTCTTGTGACTCTAGAATTGTCCCCCTTAGGTTAGAGAGTTTTGTGTAACGCGATTGAAGGCTCAGACGGAGACACCCTAGTTCAGTAATGTTTGAGCTCAGCTCAATCAGGAACGAGGAGTTAGCCTAACTGCTAGGGCGGTCGACCTCGAATCTGGGGAACTGGGTTTGAGTCTCTGCAATGACGCTGAGCATCCTGTGGTTCTGGGCAAATCACTTAAGCTCCTCATGCCTAACAAAAAATGAATGTGTTATCATGTAATGCAACTGGTGCTATGTAAAGCGCTCTGATACCAGATTCGGGTCAAGCTTGTGCTATATAAAACTCTGTAAAAATAAAATCCAGTCTCCTTTGATACAGTCTCACCACAACACTGTCTACATGTCCTTTTGACAGCAAGTGTCTCCAATCCCTCTCACTTCTGGGACGTGGTGGTTGCATAAGAGGCCGTTGATCTTGGTAAGCTGTTAACAGGATGGGTAGCTTGATTGGTAGCGTGGAGTTCTTCGAGAAATGCAGATACCGCTGGTGGAGGCACACAGTAGGCATTGGACCTACTTCTGGGTCTCGTGAGCAGCAGATGGGTAGCTATATTTAGACAGGGACACAGCAGCATGCTAGCAGTCACAGTGAGCACCTTGTAAATGCAGCAGTGGTGGCGGTCACAGGCACAAGTCTTAGCTTTGATGGCAAAGATCTCCATGGTCACAGTTGTTTCACTTTTCGAGCAAGGACACCCCCAATCCTTCTTATTGCACTGCCGCGAGGTTAGCGGCCAATTCACAATTTACATTTGCCACCTTATTTCTGGAGAGACTGTGCCCATACTATCGGGCTCATCAATCATTCTTTGCCATCTACATGATTCCCTTGGTTTGACCCTCAGCACTAAGGTCTGGCTGTTACTCCAACACCTCCTACAAGGTTGGCGGGATATTTCCCTCTCTCTCAGTAGGCCGGCTGGATTCCAGAAACTTAAGGTCAGAGATACAGCTCTTCCAGCAAGTCAAGACTCCAGGGATTAACACCTGTCATCTGGGAAGTTGGTAGTAAAACAGACACCAGCTCTGGGTCCACAGCAGTCCTCACTGTATGCTGCAGAGAGGAGTGATGCTCCCGGTAGTATGGTAGTCTCCATCCAGGAGTAACCACAACAGAGGCACAAAGAGTCTTGAGTTTTCTATACCTGGGGTATCAACAACCACACCATGCAGTGATCAGGGGAAATACAAAAGGGTGGTTCATCTAAAAGATCCTTTCCACACTGAAAAGGAGACTTCAGCCCCACCCTTCACCGCCACCACCTTCCAAGTGGCAGTGCTACAGGAAGACTAATCAGCAGCTCCTCTCAGCAAACGGGCATCAGTGACTTTCTGAAGGTGTCTTGTCTCCTCTGTCCCCACTTTGTTGTCTTCGTCTCCTCCCTCCAGCTTTAGGAATGTCAGCAAAACACTTCCACTGTCTGGGAAAACAATCTCACCTCCATCTTGTGCACAGGAGCAGATTCAGGGCTTCCAGAATGGAATCCAGAGGCATCCATTGCAGGGGAAAATTGTGTACATATTGCATGTACCATACAAGACACAACATAAACACACACAGCATATATTTTGAATATTAGCACAAGGGTTAGGAGTAGCGCACTGAGGCAGAACTTCACATCGGTGGGGCCTACATTGCAGTGACATATAAAAAGGCCTGATCATGACTATGTATTCATAAAACATGGTATGCTGCGCCATAGATCTACATGCTAAACCTGTGGCAGGCTGGTAGTCCAGTATCAGGAAAATTAGGGCATACTTGACATGGCCCTCAAGGTGACAGGATAGGTCCATGACCTCCATCATGTCAAGGGACAGCATAGGCCTCTATGCACTAGATTACCACGAGGCTAGGGCCAAAATTAAATAATCTCTGGGACACCAGCTACTCACAGTTGAGCTTTCAGGATAGGGCAACCTGTCATACCTCACAGGGGACATTCCAGTCCCAATAGCCTGTTCAGGCAATATTATGTTTTCCTAAATGAGTATATCTTTCCTTATGGTCTTTCCACTCTGTAGGTGTTAATCTGATGTTTTGTGGATTCTAAACAAGAGCACATGTGTGTCTTAATGTATAGTCACTGGTCTAAACAAACATTATTTCTATGCACACATGCGATAATAGCCGCTCTGCAGCCTGTAAACGGTAAACAATGTGGAGAGCTGCTGAGTGGCCAGTAAACCTGATGAGGGGCCTGTAAGTCACAAACCACAGCCCCTCTAGACGAGTTTAGAACAGAAAGGATCAGCCAACCGCAATACCTGAAGTGGTATTACCTAAGGACAGCTTTGTTCCTCGGCAACACACTAAAAAGGCCTTCACACCCCTGACCCTGGTGGTCTGCAGGACACACCTGAAATAATTCCCACTCACCCGTGTCAGTCTCCCTCCTTGCCTTCCCACTGCTCAACCACAATTCTAGCAGCAAAGCTCAGTTCACCAGGGAACAAAACCTTAAAGCAACCACAATTAATCACCTTTAACCTTCCTAACCATGAAAGAATTCATCAATGCTGAAAACTCTTGCCTTCTGGATAAGTCTGTCTGCTCGTGCCTTGCTACCCAGGGGGTGAGCAGGGGTTATCTAGAGTGTGTATCCCCCTTACCCTGACTAGAAGCAACGGTCCCAATTTGGACAAAGGTACCTACCTCTGCAAAGTAGAGAACCCCATTTCTAACAATAAAGTAATGTCACAAATCGAAATATTCATGTGTGGCAAAAGGATCAAACACTGCTATGAACAATTTGGCCTTAGTAGCTTGCCCCCCCCACATAACTCTAGTGAGTAATATAAGGGTAACCATGGAATCTTTCAATCATAACCAGATTGGGTTTGTCCAATGTGTCAAAACTACAATATGTGTCACTTCTTTCCCTCTTATTGGCTATAAAGATGGCTCTGCCCGCATTGCCTGAAATTCTTGGCCCGCACTACTTGCTGGAAGTATTAGCCCCCCTCTTCTACATTCCGCCCCCCCCCCCCCCATAAAAAAGGTTGTGTCTAGTTGCTCTCCTAACCTGAGCACAGGTTTTTCGCAGAGCTGCCAAGTTTTCCAGATCCATCCGTGTTGTGCTGCTCCAGTCCACGTTTTTACCTGGAATTCTGTAATTGTTTATTTCATTATAAAACAGGACTACATGTCCCACAATTCAGAGGAAAAAAACCTGGACTGGAGCGGCACATCACACAATGACCTCGGAAACTTTGCAGCTATGACTAAGACTCACAGGGAAAGTAGAAGCACCCCGGAGCAACACACAGTCAAGATTGTTCTAGAAATTCACACAAGTGAGACCCCATTACGAGCCTGGTGAAGAATGAGAACTCCTGCTGTAAATGATATACCGTCCACGAGGGGTGACCCATCTATCAGCAGGGACGCAACAACTGCTCCCGGGTGTGATTGGTTCGAAGTTATCTCACTGTGACCAATGAAGAGTGGCCTTAATTGGCCTCTCTTGGTAAAGTTAATAAATACTAGCGTATGACACCCCCGTGTGAGAGTCTTCGCACGTGCTTGTATGGATGTGTGTGTGTGCAAGTTGTGACAGCCTTAGGGCCCCGCCTTCCCAGCAGCACCAGCAGCAGAATCCCCTGGATGGAACATCTGTGACTGCCAGGCCCTCCCCTGTGATGTCACGAGGGCCACGCTAGCACCAGCAGGGGATTCCTGTGGATGGAACACCTGTGACGTGGCCGGCCCTCCACTGTGACGTCACGAGTTCGAGGCTACCACCAGCTGCAGAATCTTGTGGATGGAACACCTGTGACGTCCCAGATCCTCCGCTGTGATGTCACGAGGTCGGGGCTAAGTGCAGAGGGGAGGCCTCCGCCGCAGCAGAGACAAGGAGAGACCACTGAGGGGGCAGAAAGTCGGGCAGGATTAGATCGTCTTTGAGGCTCATCGCAGGATCATTTCGTGATTAAATAGTTTTTTTCTTAAGAAATTGAATTAAAGCCGTGTCGCGGCTGCTCCCCCTCTTACACCGCATGCAACACTTGTCATCGCCCAGTAGCCGGTGATGCATGATGACAAGTTGAAGGTCTCTATTGTGACGTGTCCGTGGTATACAAGGCTGGTAACCAGGCAGCCGCGGCATTGCACTCATGAGCACCGGACGGAGAGGACCACAGCTGGGAGCCGAGGCCCCCAGAGGCCGAGGGGGCCGGGGCCTCACAGGCTCCAAAAGAACTGGGCGGGGCTGGGTGAAAGGGACAAGGTGAGTATAGAAACCAAATGAAAAACGAACTTGAAACTGAACTGAAACCAAACTTTAAACTGACTTGATACTGGCTTGATACTGACTTGATACTGGCTTGATACTGGCTTGATACTGACTTGATACTGGCTTGATACTGACTTGATACTAGCTTGAAACTTCCCTTCCCTCTTCCTTTCTCTTTCTCGTTTTTCCTTCTCTGCCTTACATTCCTATCTCTCCTCTCCTGTCATATCCCCTCCCCCTTTCTTTTAAGTTTCCTTTTTCTCCATCACTCCCCTTCTGTCACCCCCTCCCCTTCCATCCATTCCGGTCCCATACTGCACTCTCTTCTCTCCTTTTCCATCTCCACCCTTCCCTTCTCTGCACCTCCATTCCCTCCCATTCACAGCCTCTTTCCCTTCCAATCTGTTCTCATCGCCACTGCTTCTTTTCTGCTCCCCTTCCACTTACCCATCCTTTCTTCCTTATTCTTCATTCCCTCACCACCCTTCATCTTCACCATTATCTCCCCTGTCCCCTGACCCATCCCTTCTTCCATACCCTACCCTTCCCCCACTACCCCTCCCCTCACCTCCCTTTCTCTCATTTGCCCTCTCCCCTCCCTTCTCCCTTCCTTTCCCTGCCTTTCTCCTCCTTTCTCTTCTCCTCCGCCTTCTTCCCCTCATTCTTCCTTTCGTTTCCTTTCCTTTCCACCCTTCCCTAACCCATCCCTTCTTTCCCTTTACCCCACCCTCCCTTTCTTCTTTACCTCTTTAATCCTCTCCCCTTCTGTCACCCCCTCTTCCCTTCGATGCCATTCACCGCCTCACCTCCCATCACATTCTGTTACCCCACACACACAACCCCACACACACACAATCCCACACACACAACTCCACACAAACATCCCCCACACACACAACCCCAACACACAATGCCCCACACACATACAACCCCCCACACACACAACCCCACACACACAGCCCCCCACACACCACACAACCCCTCCACACACACAAACCCCCCTAACACACAACCCCTCCCACACACACACCACACACACAACCCACACCACCACACCCTCACACACAAGACCCACACACACAACCCCACACACAACCCCCACACACAACCCCCCACACACAACCCCCCACACACAACTCCACACACACACCACCCCACACACAACCTCCCACACATACATAACCCCACACACTCACACACAACTCCCCCCCACACACAACCACACACACATCACAACCCCACACACAACCACACACACAACCACACACACACACACACACAACCAACCACACAACCCCCCCACACAACCCCACACACACAACCCCACACACACACAACCACACACACCACACAACCCCCACACAACCACACACACACAACCCCCCCACACAACCCCACACACCCCCACACAACCCCACACACGCACAAACCCCACACACACAACCCCACACAAACACACCCCCCACACACACATACACAACCCCCACACACACAATCCCACAAACTCTCACCCACACACACAACCCCATAACCACACACACAACCCCCACACACAAACAGCCCCACACAACCACACACAAACACACACAACCACACAACACACAACCACAAACACACAACCACACACACACACACATGTCCATACACACAACCCATACACACATAACCCCATACAAAAACACAACCCCACACACACACAACCCCACACACACAACCCCCCATACACACAACCCAACACACACAACCCCCCACACACAACTCCACACACACAACACCCCCACATACAACCCCACACACACAACTCCACACACTCACACAACCTCCCACACACACAACCCCCCACACACACAACCCCACACACCCACACACAACCCCCCACACACCACCCCATACACAACCCCACATACTCGCACAACCCCAAGCACTCACACACACAACTCCACACACACACAACCCCCCACACACACACCCCAAACACACAAACACAACCCCCCCCACACACACAACCCCACACACACAACCCCCAACACACACAACCCAACACACACACAACCCTCCACACTCACGCACACACCACACACACAACCCCACACAGAACCACAACCACACAACCACCCACACAACCCCCCACACACAACCCCCCACACACAACCACACACCATCACACAACCCCACACACAAACCCCACACACAACCACCCCCCACACACAACCCCACACAAACCCCCACCCCCACACACACATACACAACCCCCCATACACACAATCCCACAAACTCACACCCGCAATCCCACAAACTCACACCCACACACACACAACCCCACACACTCAACACCCCACTCACACAACCCCCCAACCACACAACCCCCACACACACAATGCCTCACACACACAACCCACACACTCACACACACAACACCCCACACACACAACCCCACACACACATACCACCCCACACACAACACCACCCCACACACAACACCACACACTCGCACAACCCCACACACAACCCCACACACACAACCCCACACACACAAACCCCACACAAACACAACCCCCACACAAACACAACCCCCCACACACAACCCCACACACACAAACCACACACACACAACCCCACCCCACACAACCCCCCACACACAACCCCCCACACACACAACCCCACACACCACACAACCCCACACACCACACAACCCCACACACACACAACCACACACACAACCCCAGACACACAACCCCCACTCAAACCCCCCACACACAACCCCCCCCCACACACAACCCCCACACACAACCCCACACACACAAACCACACACACACAACCCCACCCCACACAACCCCCCACACACAACCCCCCCACACACAACCCCCCACACACACAACCCCCACACACAACCCCACACACACAAACCACACACACACAACCCCACCCCACACAACCCCCCACACACAACCCCCCACACACACAACCCCACACAAACACACCCCCTCACACACAACCCCCACACATACAACCCCACCCCAAACACAAGTCCCCACACACAACCCCACACACACAAACCCCACACACACAACCCCACCCCCCACTCACACACAACCCCCCACACACAGCCCCACACAAACACCCCCCACACACACAACCCCCGACACACACAATCACCCACACACAACCCCCCACACAAACCCCTCACACACACCCACCCCACACACAACCCCCCACACACACAGAACCCCCCAAACACACAACCCCACATAAAACATCCCCCACACACACACAACCCCCACACACAACCCCCCACTCACCCCCCCACACACATAACCCCCCACACACAACCCCTCACACACACAACCGCACACACTCACACACACATCCCCCCACACACACAACCCGACACACACCACCCCACACACAACCCAACATACTCGAACAACCCCACACACTCACACATAACCCCCCACACACACACAAATCACCAACACACAACCCCCACCCCCACAAACCCATACACAAACACAACCCCCCACACCCCCACACACAGCCTCCAACACACACAACCCAACACACACAACCCCCACACACACAACCCCACACACAACCACCCACACAACCCCCCACACACAACCCCACACACACACACAATCACACACACACAACCGCTCAACCCCCCGCACAGCCCCACACACACAACCCCACACACTATACACCACAAACCCCCCACACAAAAACATACACACACAACCCCACAGACACACAACCCCCCACACACACTACCCCCACTCAAACCCCCACACACAACCCCCCACACACAAGCCCCTCACACACACATAACCCCACACACACAAACCCCCAAAACACAACCCCACAGAGACAACCCCACCTTCACACACAAACCCCCCCACACACAACCCCACACAAACTCACCCCTACACACACAACCCCCACACACATAACCCCACCCCACACACAAGCCCCCCACACACACAACTCCACACACACACCCCACACACAACCCCACACACAACCCTCCACATACACAAACCCCCACACACACAACCCTACACAAACACCCCCCACAAACAACCCCCCTACAATCCTACCCCACACACAATCCCCCCACACACAACCCCACACACAAACCCCCCACATACAACTCCACACACACACACAACCCCCCACACACACAACCCCACATAAAACACCCCCCCACACAAACAACCCCCCACACACCACTCCACAAACTCACACAGCCCCATAACCACACACAACCCCCCACACACAGCCCCACACACACAACCCCCCACACACAACCCCCACACACACAACCCCCACACATACAACCACACAACATCACACAACCCCACAACCACACACACAACCAAACAACCACACACACACACCCGCACACACAACCCTACACACACAACCCCACACACAAACCCCCCACACAATCTCATACACAAACACAACCCCACACACAACCCCCACATACACAACCCCACACACCCCACACACAACCCCACACACACACAACCCCCCACACTCACAATCCCATACACAAACACAACCCCACACACAACCCCCACATACACAACCCCCACACACACAACCCACCATACACACAACCCCACACACACAACCCCACACACACAACCCCACACACAACCCCCCACACAACCACACAACCCCACACACAACCTCACACACAACCACACGCACACACAACACAACCCCCCACACACACAATCCCACACACACAACCCCTCACACACAACCGCCCCACACGCAACCCCCCACTCACAACCCCCCAAACACACAACACTACCACACACACACACACACACCCCGCACACACAAGCTCTCCACACACCACAACCCCACACACAAAAACCACACATACAACCCCACACACACAACCAGGCACACACTCACAACCCCACACCAACACACACTCCCACACACACACAACCCCCCACAAACTCACACCCACACACAACCCCATACCCATACACAACCCCCCACACACAAACCCACACACACAACCCCACAAAAACAACCTCCACACACACCCCCCACAAACACAACCCCCCACACACAACCACACACACATAACCCTACACAACCACACACAAACACACAACCACACACAACACACCCACACACACAACCCCCTCACACACAACCCCACAACCCCCCACACACAACCCCCTACACACAACTCCCCCCACACACAACCCCCCCCACACAACCCCACCACACACAAGCCCACACACACAGCTCCCCCCACATACAACTCCCCCCACACACACAACCCCCCACACTCACACACCCAGACACACACAACCCCACACACACCCCACCCCACACACAAACCCACACACTCACACAACCCCACGCACTCACACACACAACCCCACACACCCCCCACACACAACCCCATACACAAACACAACCCAACACACAAACACAACCCCATACACACACAACCCCCCACACACAACCCCCCCACACACAACCCAACACACACAACCCCACACACACAACCCACCACACACACAACCCCACACACAACCACACACACAACCCCCCACACACACAACCACACAACCCCACATACAACCCCACACACAACCTCACACACACAACCAACCATACACACAACCACACAACCCCCACACACACAACCCCGCACACAACCCCACCCCCACACCCCCACACACCACACAACTCCACACACACAAAACCACACACACACAAAAACCCACATACACAACCCCCCACACACAACCCCCACTCACAACCCCCTCCACACACACAACCCCCCATACGTACACAAGCCCCCCACACACACAACCCCCACACACACAACCCCCCACACACACAACCCCACACACTCACACAACCCCATGCACTCACACACACAACCCCCCACACACAACCCCATACGCAAACACAACCCAACACACAATCACAACCCCACACACACACAACCCCACACACACCCCCCACACACAACCGAACACACACAACCCCACCCCCCCACACCACACACACAACCCCACACACAACCACACGCACAACCCCCCACACACAACCACACAACCCCACATACAACCCCACACACAACCTCACACACACAACCAACCACACACGCAACCACACAACTCCCCCACACACACAACCCCACACACAACCCCCCCACACACAACACCACACACCACACAACTCCACACACACAACCCCCCACCTCACAACCCCCTCCACACACACAACCCCCCATACACACACAAGTCCCCCACACACACAACCCTCCACACACAACCCCACCCCCTCACACACAAAACCCCCCCACATACACCACACACACACACAACTCCTCCACACACACAACCCCCCAAACACACAGCCCACCCACACATACAACCCCCCACACACAACCCCCACACACACCCCCCCACACACAATCTCACACACACACACATCCCCACACACACAACCCCCCCACACACACACCACCCCCACACACACACCACCCCACACAAACCCCACGCACTCACACACACAACCCCATGCACTCAAACACACAATCTCCCCCCACACACAACCCCCCGCACACAAACCCCCCACACACAACCCCATACACAAACACAACCCCCACACACACATCCACACACAACCCCCCACACAACCCCCCACACAACCACACCCACACACAACCACACAACCACACACACATACAACCAACCACACACAACCACACAACCCCCAAAAACACAACCACCCACACACAAACCCACATACAACACACAACACACAACCCCACACACACAACCCCCCACACACAACCACACACACAAAAACCCCACACACAACCCCCCACACACACAACCCCCCACACACAAGCCCCCCACACACAACCCCACACACAACCCCACACATACACCCCCACCCAACACACACACAACCCCCCACACACAACCTCATACACAACCTCATACACACAAACCCCACACACAACCCCACACACAAACCCACACACACACACACACCCACACACAACCACAACCACACACACAGCCACACACACAACTACACACAACCACACACACACAACCAACCACACACACACAACCCTACACACACACATCCCCACACACCACACAACCCCCCCACACAAACAACCACACACACACAACCCCACACACACAACCCCCCACTCACAACCCCCCCACACACAACCCCCCACACACAACCACCACACACACATAACCCCCCACACACAAGCCCACCCCACCCACACACAACCCCCCTCCACACACAACCCCCCACACGCACAAACCAACACACACACCCACACACAAAACCCCACACAAACACACCACCACACCCACCCACAACCCCATAACCACACACCCACCCCCCCACACACAGTGTCACAGACACTCTCACAGACTCAATCTCACAGACTCACTGACACTCTCACAGACACTCACTCACAGACTCACTCTCTCAGACACTCCCTCGCAGACTCTCCCACAATCTCAGATACTCTCTAACAGATACTCTCACAGACACTCACTCAGACATTCTCTTGACACTCACATACTCACACACATACACACTCACATAATCTCACAGACACTCGCAAGCACACTCATACAGACTCACTCTCACAGTCTATCAGACACTCGTTCAGACTTACAGACACTCTCTCAGACTCATAGACACTCTTTCACAGACACTCTCACATTCTCTTGACTCTCACAGACATTCTCTCGACACTCCCACACTCACAGAAACTATCTCACAGACACTCTCTCGACACTCTCACAGACACTCTCTCACAGACACTCTCAGACACTCTCTCATAGACTCTCACAGACACTCTCTCAGACATTCTCTCGACACTCACATACTCTCTCACAAACTTTCACAGACTCTCTCTCACAGACACACTCAGACTCTCTCTCTCTCACAGACACACTGTCTCACAGTCTATCAGACACTCTCTCAGACTCACACTCATACAGACTCTCAGACATTCTCTCGATACTCTCACAGACTCTCACGGACACTCTCACAGACTTTCTCTCACATACACTCTCTCACTCAGAGACACTCTTTCACAGACACTCTCAGACTCACAGACTCTCAGACATTCTCTTGACACTCACAGACGCTCTCTCACAGACACTCTCACACTCTCAGACTCTCACAGACACTCTCACACAAACTCTCTCACTCTTATCACAGACACTCCCTCACACTCCCTGACACTCTCTCACGAAGTCTCACATTCACTCACAGACTCACACACACTCTCTCACAGACTCACATACACTCCCTCACAGACACTCTCACAGACTCTCTCACAGACACACTCTCACAGACACTCTCTCACAGACTCACAGACTCTCTCTCAGACACTCTCACATACACTCTCTCACAGACACTCTCTCACAGACACTCTCAGGCAATCTCAGAGTCTCACAGACACTCTCTCACAGACACTTACTCACAGATACTCTCTCACAATCTCACAGACAAGCAAACTCACAGACCTTCTCTCAGACACTCTCAGTCTCACGTACACTCTCTCACAGACAGTCTCACAGACACTCTCTCACAGACACTCTCATATTCTCTCAGAGGCACTCTCAAAGACGCTCTCTCACACACTCTCTCACAGACTCTCACAGACACTCTCTCACAGATACTCTGTCAGACACTCTCTCACAAGTATACTCTCACAGACACACTCTCACACTCTCACACTCTCTCACAGACACTCTCTCAGACTCTCTCACAAACTCTCACAGACACTCTTTCACAGACACTATCACAGACACTCACAGACTCAGACACTCTCTCAAGACTCTCACAGACACTCTCTCAGACACCCTTACAGACACTCTTACAGACACTCTTACAGACACTCTCTCACAGACACTGTCTCACAGACACTCTCACAGACAGACTCTCAAAGACACTCTCTCACAGATACTCTCTCACATACACTCTCTCACAGACAATCTCACAGACAAGCACACTCTCACAGACACACTCACAGACTCACTCTCAAAGACTCTCAGACACTCACAGACACTCTCACACACACTCTCTCGGACACTCTCTCGGTCTCACAGACACTCTCTCACAGACAGTCTCACATACACTCTCTCACATACACTCTCACAGACATTGTCTCACAGACACTCTCATAGTCTCTCACAGACACTCTTTTAAAGACACTCTCTCACACACTCTCACAGACACTCTGTCAGACAGTCTCTCACAAGCACACTCTCACAGACATACTCTCACAAGCACACTCTCACACTATTACACTCTCACAGACACTCTCTCACAGACACTCTCTCACAGACTCTCACAAACTCTCACAGACACTCTTTCACAGACACTATCACAGACACTCACAGACACTCAGACACTCTCTTACAGACTCTCACAGACACTCTCATAGACACTCTCTCACAGACACTCTCTCACTGACACTTTTTTCTCTCACAGACTCTCAGACACTCTCTCAAGACTCTCACAGACACTCTCTCAGACACTCTCTTACAGACACTCTTACATACACTCTCTCACAGACACTGTCTCACAGACACTCTCACAGACAGACTCTCAAAACCACTCTCTCACTGATACTTTCTCACATACACTCTCTCACAGACAATCTCACAGACAAGCACACTCTCACAGACACACTCTCTCACAGACTCACTCTCAAAGACTCTCAGACACTCACAGACACTCTCACACACACTCTCTCAGACACTCTCTCAGTCTCATAGACACTCTCTCACAGACAGTCTCACATACACTCTCTCACATACACTCTCACAGACATTGTCTCACAGACACTCTCATAGTCTCTCACAGACACTCTTTTAAAGACACTCTCTCACACACTCTCTCACAGACACTCTTTTAAAGACACTCTCTCACAGAAACTCTCTCACACTCACACTCTCAGTCTCACAGACATTCTCTCACAGAAACTCTCTCACACTCACACTCTCAGACAGAGTCTCACAGCCACTCTCTCACAGATACTCTCTCACACACTCTCTCACAAGCACACTCTCACAGACACACTGATAAAAAGACTCCAGGCAGAAGGATAGTTGAGAGCCTTTATTCTAAACTTGCTCCTCTCTCCACCAGTGAAGCACCACCTCACAACATTCTAAAGCAGCCTCCTCAGAACTCGGAGGTGCCAACTAGAAGCGCAGGGCAGGGGAGTGGAATGTACCAAGATAGCAACCTATGACAGTGACATTAAATGAAGGTAATTTGAGCATACTAATAAATACAAATTTACAAGTGTCAAAGAATACATATGTGTATCTGTGAAACCAAATGAACTAGGTTATAACACATCTTCCCCCCTTAATATATCCAGGAAAAAGGAATGCAATTTCTAAACATATAACAGCACACTGTTCAAAGAACAGGAAAGGAGTTATTTGTACATAATAAAGTCTTTGTGCCATTCTGGCGTTTTGCGTGTTCTTTGGGTATGGGTAGGGGTGGTTGGCTGAGATGTTACTGGGGAATCCTGTTGAGTTGGGGTTTGTTCTTGTTGTGACCTAACCAACCTGTCCATACTCCACATTTGGTAATTGTCTTAAATGACGGTGTTGCCTCTTACTTCTGTTATGCACATGGGTTTTGAGAATTTACTCTTGGAATCACTTCTCTTGGGATTTTTGATGCAAATCCAGTCTCCTATTTCCCATTCCTGCATTTTGGTACCATGTTTGAAGTCATAGTGGTCTTTGTATTTGCTCTGGTGAATTTGTATTTTGTCCTTGAACCCTTGAATGTCCTTTGTGACGTGGGACCCCCCTCCTAGCCAGTTTGGGGAAGAACTTAGTACAAGGTTTCCTTCCTCTTAGAGCTGAAAAAGGGGAAATTCCTGTGACTTGATTGGGGGTGGTATGATAGGCCCACAGCATATCTTGTAGTACCAGGTCAATGTGGATATTGTTGCTACTTGCTAATTGGATGCATCCTTTGACCATACGGTTCATTCTTTCCACTAGTCCCTGGGGCAATATAGTGGTGATCTTATATGTGTAATGTTTAGCAAGTTCAGGAATTCTGTCATGGCATGAGATACAAACTGTACTCCGTTGTCCGTCACAATGGAGGTTGGAATGCCCTCCGTAGCAAAGGTCTCTCTGAGACATTGAATGACCGTTGCAGTAGTTACTTCAATGACCATCTTGACCACAGTCCAGTGAGAATGATAATCTACTAGGACCAAAGCGAATTGCTTAGTTACCCTAGGAAGATTAAGAGGACCCATTATGTCTAGAGCGATTTTCTCCCAAGGTTTGTTTGGTACTGGAATGGGAAAGATGGGAGCCTTCCTAGGTATCTTGGACTTATCGCTGTTGGCGCATGCATGGCAATGTTTGACTTTGTCTTCAACTAGTGAGTCCATGTTGGGGAACCAGTATCGTTGGCGTAATCTAGCTTTGGTTAGGCTTCTTCCCAAGTGGCCTTCGTGAACCAGATCAATTATTTTATCTTTGATTGCTTCAGCGGGAATGATATTGTCCTTCCTGAATAACATGCCTTGGTCTATGTTAAGTTCATGGCGCACCTCCCAGAATTTCTTTATGTCAGTGCTTACTAGGTCTTTTGAATCAGGCCACCCATGTAAAGTGTAAGCTAAGAGTTGTGTCATGGTATTGTCCGAGTCCATGCAATTCGACCATTCTTGGGAAGAGATGGTAGCAAGGTTGACTTGAAAGATGGGACATTCACTTACATCAAAATGTTCTTCTTTCCGTAGTGGACTTCTAGACAGGAAATCGGCTGCAGAATTTTGTATTCTGGGCACATATTCAACTTTGAAGCAGAAACCTTCCAATCCCAGAATCCATTTGGCTATGCGGGGGGGGGGGGTGTTACAAGAATTGTTTTTTGGATTGAACATAAAAACGAATGGTTTGTGATCGGTGCGTATACAGAATTGTAATCCCCACAGAAAAAAACTTGAAGTGTTTCACCCCCCAGAAACAAGCTAATGCTTCCCTTTCCACTACTGAATAGTTCAGTTCAGCTTTGGTCAGAGACCGTGAGGCGAATGCTACAATTCTTTCCTTTCCATCAATCGTTTGTGATAGGGTAGCTCCCAAGCCTTTCCTGCTAACATCTGTGGTGAGAATAGTTTTGCGGTTGTGTTCAAAATTACAAAGATATGGTGCCGAAAGTATGCTTTCTTTTACTCTAGAAAAGGACGTTTGGTGTTCCTCCAACCATTTGAATTGAACATTTTTCTTTGTGAGATCTCTTAGATTGGCAGTGAGTTCCGCAAAGTGACTGACATACTTCACCATGTATTCAGCCAGCCCCAGGAAGGATTTAAGTTCTTCTTTATTGGTGGGTGCTGGGGCCTCTTTGACCGCCTCAACTAGACAGAGCTTTGGTTTGAACCCATCTCTGGAAATGCAGTGGCCCAGGTATTCCACTGACTCCACTCCTAGTTGACATTTCTCTTTTTTTAGTGTGAGACCGGCCACCTTGAATTTTTGCAGTGCTTGTCTCAAGATCTTGTCATGTTCTTCAACACTGGCACCGTATATTAGAACTTCATCCTGAAAACATAGCGTTTTTTGTACTCCCTCGAGAATGTGCTGCATAATTTTCTGAAAGATGGCTGCCGCCGAAGCTAGCCCAAACGGCATGCGACAGAACATGAAGGTTCCTAAAGGAGTGGTAAACGCCGTGAGTTTCCTTCAATCAGGGTGTAACTCCACCTGATGATAGGCCATGGAGAGATCCAGAACGCTGAAATGCATAGCCTTCCCCATAGTGCTCAACATCTCATGGATGCGGGGTAAGGGATGTCTTTCCACTAAAATGCTGTTGTTTAAATCTCGTAGGTCAATGCACATCCTGATGTCTTGACTATGGTTCTTCTTCGCGATCACAATGGGGGCCACCCATTCCGAGCAATCCACTGGTTGAATGATGTTCAACTCCTTCAGTCCGGTTATTTATTTCCTTAATGGTTCCCACATAAGGTGAGGAATCGGTCTTGTTTTGTGAACCACAGGACAGGCATTGTGCTTCAATTGATTTTTATGTTGGAAGTTTCTAAGTAGCCCTAACTTTTCCGAGAAAACTTCAGGGAATTCTTTGATAATGTGTTCACTATTATTTGTAGGGTTGGTGAATAACACTTGCTCTGGATCGTTGGAGTCAAGCTTGATTCCTAATTCTTTTTGGTGTTGCCACCCCAACAAGTTAGAACCCTTTTCCACTACATAGACTTTGCCAACAGTGGAACGGTTCTTGAAAGAAATTATTGACTTGAACATTCCCTTCATGGGAATGGGGTCCCTGTTATAACCACTGGGGGCTATGTCAGCTTTGGAGAGTTTATTTTGATCATGACCTGTCAAAGGTATAAAGTCAGTGTAATTCACCAGGGTGAAAGGGGAACAAGAATCTGCAAACATTTTGAAGTTTTTTCCTTCAATGTTCACTTCGCATTCAGGATATTTCTTTTCATCAGCCCCTACTTCGTTGACTTGCAGAATTATTTTCTTCACTTGCGTTCTATCATCACTGGGTTTGTTACTCCAGGTTTTCCTTGGGAAGCATCCAGACACCCTGGACAGGTTCCCTCTCTTGTTGCATTTCCTGCACCAAGCGGATATTGCTTGACAATTTGGGTCATTAGCTAAGTGGTTGTTACTCCCACAGCGATAACATTTTAATTTTATATTTTCCTGGTCCCCAGCATGGTTTTTCCCGTGGTCTTTCTTTGATTTGTAGTGATCATTTCTTATTTTGCAGATTTCAGATTCCTCTTCTATGTTGACTACTTCTGCCACTTTGTCACTAGGGTCAGTGTTTATTTCTTTAATACAAATGTTTGTGTGTTCAATGGATTTAGCTATTTTAATAGCTTCCTGGAGATCTGGTTGCTTTTGTAACAACTTCTTTTGAATTTCTTTGTTGTTTGTGCAACGTACTAATTGGTCTCTAATTAAAGAATCATTTAAGTCCTGGAACTCACACAGCTACTGAGACCCCTGAGGATTGCAACGTAAGTGGAAATGCTTTCTTTGTTTTCCCTGAATGCGACTGAAGAATTTATGTCTTTTTAGAACTACATTCACTTTGTCTCCAAAATGAATGCGTAACTTAATTAGCGAGACATTGTATGCATCGTCATCTTCATCCTCTATTTCTGGTTCTGGAAGTGACTCAAACACTTTTCTACCAGTGGGGCCTAAGTTGTGCAATAAAATATGTTGCTTCCTGAACGCACTAAAGTTCTCCCCACCAATGGCCACCAGGTAGGACTCAAAAACTTTCTCCCAATCTTCCCACAGAACACTGTGTTTCCCAAATTCATTTAGAAAAGGTGCTGGTTGTGACATGCTGGCAGCTGCCATGGTGAAGATAGGAGGGTATGAAAATGATGAAAGGAGAGAACCACCTGTGTCTTAAAGCAGGAGATCGTTAAGGGACACAACAAAGTAAGTTTCCTACAGGTAGACTGTACAGACTGAGTAATAAGTATAACCAAGGACCTAATACAGAGCTAGAATGGCCCACAAATTGAATGGTATCGTAAATTGGAAGAAACTATTAGTGCACTTCAATGACTGTATAAAATTGTTTTAACACTCAGAGACACTGTGTAGTAAAGCTTCAGTAAGTATCACATTTACGTCAAGCAGGTGTGCACAAAATGAATCATCTGACATAGACACGCTGAGGAAATAGGTGAGCGTGCCACCGAGAAGATCGCCAGCCAAATACCATGAAAATGCGTGTGCAAAACATATTTTGAAATACAGGTGTGTGTGTCACCGCAAGAGATAAACAAGCTTCAGTTGACATGCATATGGAGTGCGTATCTCAGAAGGAAACTTCATGACAGAACTTATGCGGTGTTTTAAGCAGGTTGGAAGGTGGGTGTGCGTGTCACCGCAAGAAATACGCAAGCTTCTAGTTATTGACACGCATATGGAGTGCGTATCTCCGAGACACTACAAAGGCCTGCAGCGGTTATTATGCGGCTGGGGCACCAGAGGTGTTCCCTGAGGAGGTAGCGTCAGGCGCGGCGGTTCAGGAAGGGACCGCACTGCGCAGCTGCCGTGAGGAAACACAAAATCCCACCCTCGTCGCCACTGATAAAAAGACTCCAGGCAGAAGGATAGTTGAGAGCCTTTATTCTAAACGTGCTCCTCTCTCCACCAGTGAAGCACCACCTCACAACATTCTAAAGCAGCCTCCTCAGAACTCAGAGGTGCCAAGAAGAAGCGCAGGGCAGGGGAGTGGAATGTACCAAGATAGCAACCTATGACAGTGACATTAAATGAAGGTAATTTGAGCATACTAATAAATACAAATATACAAGTGTGAAAGAATACATATGTGTATCTGTGAAACCAAATGAACTAGGTTATAACACACACGCTCTCACAGACACTCTCACAGACTCTCAGACACTCTCTCACAGACACTCTCAGACTCACAGACACTCACACAGACACTCTCTCACAGACACTCTCACAGATTTACAGACACTCTCACAGACACTCTCAGAGACTCTCACAGACACTCTCAGAGACTCTCACAGACACTGTCTCACAGACAGACTCTCACGAAAGACTCTCACAGACACTCACTCTCTCAGACACTCTCTCACAGACACTCTCACATACACTCTCAGACTCACAGACACTCTCACAGACACTCTCTCAGACTCTCACAGACATTCTGCCACAGACACTCTCAGACACTCACAGACACTCTCTCACAGACTCTCTCACAGACACTCTCTCACAGACATCAGACTCTCACAGACTTTCTCACAGACACTCAGACATACTCGCACAGACTCTCACTCTCTCACAGACACTCTCACAGACTCTCACAGACACTCTCTCACAGACACTCTCTCACAGACACTCTCTCAAAGACAGACTCTCACAGACACTCTCACAGACTCTCACAGACTCCCAGACACTCTCACACAGACTCTCACAGTCTCTCACAGACTCTCACAGACTCTCAGAGACTCTCGACACTCTCAAAGACTCTCAAAGACACTCTCACACTCCCAGACTCTCACACTCTCACAAACTTTCATAGACACTCTATCACAGACACTCACAGACACTGCCTCACACTCTCACAGACACTCTATCAGACTCTCACAGACACTCCCTCACAGACACTTTCTCACAGACACTGTCTCACAGACAGACTCTCACAGATGAATATATGATTATACCACGATTTCAATTACCACGCATGGCTTTACCACGCGAATTTTACATCGCAAGTGGCTTTACCACGCTGGTATTTACAACGTAGGATTTTACTACGCCTAGAAACGTCTTACCTGCACGTCTTTCTCTACGAGCCCTTACTTCCATCCTCCATTGAAACAAGCGTCAAAACACGTATACCAAAATAAAAAAAGGACTGTTTTTTTGACGTACACGGCACGTCTTTGGGGGAGGCTCTTTCCTTTTTCTTTTAAAATTATGTTCGTTTTTTTTTTTTAAAGTAAACTGCTTGTTATTTTTTGGGGGGGAGACCCCCCCCCAGCCCCCCTCTGCCCCCCGCTTGTTATTTTTGGGGGGGGAGACCCCCCCCAGCCCCCCTCTGCCCCCCAAGCCCACGCAGAACGACTCGAAGGAATACCACATCTCCCCCCCAGCCCGTGGTAAAGACGTCGTGGAAGGCACCCTGCGTGGAAGGCACCCTGCGTGGTAAGTGTCACGTGGTAAATGTTAGTAGTGGTAATGCCTTCGTGGTAAATGATGTTTCCCCTCACAGATACTCTCTCACAGATTATTTCACACTCTCAGACACTCTCTCAGACACTTTCTCACAGACACTCTCTCACATACTCTCTCATAGTCACTCTCTCACAGACTCTCAGAGACCCTCTCTCCCAGACTCTCACAGACTCTCACAGACACTCTCTCACAGACACTCTCTCACAGACTCACTCTCTCATAGTCTCTCACAGACACTCTCTCACACACTCTCAGACTCGCACGGACACTCTCACAGATTAACAGACACGGTCTCACAGACATTCTCTCACAGACACTCTCACAGACACTCTCACAGACAGACACTCACAGATATTCTCACAGACACTCTCTCACAGATACTCACAGATACTCCCTCACACTCCCACAGATATTCTCACAGACACACTCTCACAGATACTCTCAGGCAGATACTCACTGACAGACTCTCACAGACACTCTCACACTCTCACAGACACTCTCACAGACTCTCTCACAAACTCTCACAGATACTCTCACAGACACTCTCTCACAAGCGCACTCTCACAGACACTCTCACAGACACTGTCTCACAGAGAGAATCTCACAGAAAGACTCACAGACACTCTCTCAGACACTCTCTCACAGACACTCTCACATACACTCTCAAACTCACAGACACTCCCTCAGAGGCACTCTCACAGACTCTCACAGTCTCCCAGAGACACTCTCAGACTCTCACAGACACTCTCTCACAGACTCTCCCACAAACTCTCACAGACACTCTCTCACAGACATCAGACTCTCACAGACTTTCTCACAGACACTCAGACATACTCTCACAGACCCTCACTGACACTCTCTCACAGACTCTCACACTCTCTCACAGACACTCTCACACTCTCTCACAGACACTCTCAAAGACAGACTCTCACAGACATTCTCACAGACACTCTCTCACAGATACTCTCTCACAGACACTCCCACAGACACACTCTCTCACAAGCACACTCTCACAGACACTCTCACAGACTCTCACAGACTCAGACATTCTCACACAGACTCTCACAGACACTCTCTCACAGACTCTCAGAGACTCCCAGAGACTCTTGACACTCTCACAGACACTCTCACACTCCCAGACACTCTGTCACAGACTCTCACAGACACTCCCTCACAGACACTCTCTCACAGACACTGTCTCACAGACAGACTCTCAGATACTCTCTCACAGATTATTTCACACTCTCACAGAAACTCTCTCAGACACTTTCTCAAGGACACTCTCTCACAGGCATCAGACTCTCACAGACTTTCTCACAGACACTCAGACATACTCGCACATACCCTCACTGACACACTCTCAAAGACTCTCACAGACACTCTCACAAACTCTCACAGACTCTCTCACAGACACTCTCAAAGACAGACTCTCACAGACACTCTTACAGACACTCTCTCACAGATACTCTCTCACAGACACTCTCACAGACACACTCTCTCACAAGCACACTCTCAGACACTCTCACAGACTCTCACAGACTCTCAGACATTCTCACACAGACTCTCACAGACACTCTCTCACAGACTCTCAGACTCTCAGACTCTCGACACTCTCACAGACTCTCACAGACACTCTCACACTCCCAGACACTCACATTCATAGACAGTCTATCACAGACACTCCGACACTCCCTCACACTCTCACAGACACTCTATCACAGACTCTCACATACACTCCCTCACAGACGCTCACAGATACTCTCTCACAGACACTGCCTCACAGACTCTCACAGATACCCTCTCACAGATTATTTCACTCTCACAGACACTCTCTCAGACACTTTCTCACAGACACTCTCTCACTGGCTCTCTCATAGTCACTCTCTCACAGACACTCTCCCACAGACTCTCAGAGACCCTCTCTCACAGACTCTCACAGACACTCTCTCACAGACACGCTCTCACAGACTCACTCTCTCATAGTCTCTCACACTCTCTCACACACTCAGACTCGCACAGACATTCTCTCACAGACTCACTGACACGGTCTCACAGACATTCTCTCACAGACACACTCACAGACGCTCTCACAGACAGACACTCACAGACAGACTTTCACAGACACTCTCTCACAGACACTCACACTCTCACAGACTCTCACAGACACTCTCACAGACTCTCACAAACTCTCACATACACTCTCACAGACACTCTCACAGATACTCACAGATACTCCCTCACACTCTCACAGATATTCTCTCACAAACACACTCTCACAGACACTCACATAGAGACGCTCACAGACAGACTCTCACAGACACTCTCTCACAGACACTCTCACACTCTCACAGACTCTCACAGACACTCTCACAGGCTCTCACAAACTCTCACACTCTCACACTCTCTCACACACACTCTCACAAGCACACTCTCACAAGCACACTCTCTCACAAGCATTCTCACAGAAACTCTCACAGCCTCTCACACAGACTCCAGAGTCCGACTCAACACTCTCACAGACTCTTACACTCTCTCACAAACTCTCACAGACACTATCACAGACACTCACAGACACTCCCTCACAGACTCTCAGACTCACAGAAACTCTCACACACTCTCTCACAGACTTTCACAGACACTCATTCACAGACTCACAGACACTCTCGCACAGACCCTGTCTCACAGACTCACAGATACTCTCTCACAGATTATTTCACTCTCACAGACACTTTCTCACAGACACTCTCTCACAGACTCTCTTAGTCACTCTCTCACAGACACTCTCTCACAGACTCTCAGAGACCCTCTCTCACAGACTCTCACAGACACTCTCTCACAGACACTCACACTCTCACAGACACTCTCACAGACTCTCTCACAAACTCTCACAGACACTATCACGGACACTCTCACAGACACACTCTCTCACAAGCACACTCTCACAGACACTCTCACACTCTCAGACACTCTCACACAGACTGTCACAGACTATCCGAGACTCTCTCGACACTCTCACAGACTCTCACAGACACTCTCAGACTCTCACAGACACTCTCTCACAAACTTTCATAGACAGACACTCACAGACACTCCCTCACACTCTCACAAATATCACAGACACTCACAGGCACTCCCTCACAGACTCTCACAGACACTCCCTCACAGACTCTCACAGACACTCCCTCACAGACTCTCACAGACAGACTCACAGACACTGACAGATACTCTCTCACAGATGATTTCACACTTACAGACACTCTCTCAGACACTTTCTCACAGACACTCTCTCACAGACTCTCTCATAGACACTCTCACAAACTCTCATACCCCTTCTCTCACAGACTGTCACAGACACTCTCTCACAGACTCACTCAGACTCTCTCTCAGACACTCTCACAGACTCACTCTCTCATAGTCTCTCACAGACACTCTCACAGACTCGCACGGACACTCTCACAGACTCACAGACACGGTCTCACAGACACTCTCACAGACAGACACTCACAGACAGACTCTCACAGACACTCTTTCACAGACACTCTTACACTCTCACAGACTCACAGATACTCGATCAGGCTCTCACAGAAACTCTCTCAGACACTCACAGATACTCCATCAGACTCTCACAGACACTCTCACAGACACTCTCTCACAGACATTTTCCCACAGACTCACAGGCACTGTCTCACAGACACTCTCTCACAGACATATTCTCACAGAAAGACTCTCAGACACTCTCTCAGACACTCTCTCACAGACACTTTCACACACACTCTCACAGACACTCTCTCACAGACACTCTCACAGACACTCTCTCAGACTTTCACAGACTCTCACACTCTCCCACAGACCCTCTCACACTCTCACAGACACTCTCTCACAAACTCTCACAGACACTCCCTGAGACACAGACTCACAGACTCTCACAGACACTCGGACAGATTCGCAGACTCTCACAGACTCTCTCACATTCTCTCACAGACACTGTCTCACAAACTCTCTCACAGACAGACTCACAGACACTCTCCCAGACACTCTCGGACACACTCTCACAGATACTCTCTCACACTCTCACAGACACACACTCTCTCATAGTCTCTCACAGACACTCTCACACACTCTCACAGACACTCTCACACACTCTTTCTCACACACTCTCACAGACACTCAAAGACACTCTCACAGACTCTCACAGACACTCCCACAGATACTCTCTTACAGACACACTCACAAGCACACTCACAGACACTCTCTCAGACACTCTCACAGACTCACTCTCAGACACTCTCACAGACTCTCAGACACTCTCACAGACACTCCCAGACTCACACTCTCTCACAGACTCACAAACATTCTCTCGACACTCTCACAGACTCTCACATACTCTCTAACACTCTCTCACAGAAACTCTTACAGACCCTCTCTCACAGACCCTCTCAGACTCTCACAGACACTCTCACAGACACTCTCACAGACACTCTCACAGACTCTCGCAGACACTCTGTCACAGACATTCTCTCATACTCTCACAGACACTCTCTCACAGACACTCTCACAGACACTCTGTCACAGACACTCTCTGACACTCTCTCAAAGACACTCTCATAGACACTCACTCTCTCACAGACACTCTCAGACACCCACTCTCACAGACACTCTCTCACAGACACTCTCTCATAGAATCTCACAGACACTCTCACAGACTCACAGACTCTCTCACACAGACACTCACACTCTCACAGATACTCACAGACACTCTCTCACAGACTCTCACAGACTGGGGTGGGTTGGGCAGGGAAAGGAAAAGGAAGGGTAGAGAGGGGAACGGAAGGGAAGAGTAGAGTAGAGAGGGGAAAGGAAGTGAAGTGTAGAGAAGAAAGGTAGGTATGGGAGAGGAAAGGAGGGGGAAGGGAAGGGGTTGGGTGAGCGATGAGATGGGAGGAGATGGGGAAAGGGAAAGGAAAGGCGGAAGAGAAGGGGTTGGGGAGGGTGAGAAGGTTAGGGGTATGGAGGTGATGGGAAGGAAGTATAGGGAAGAAAGGAAGGGTTAGAGAAGGAAAGAAAAGAGGAGTGTGGTGTGGAGGCAAGGGGAAGGTGAAGAATGGGAATGATGAAGGGAAGGGAGAAGGGCAGGTCAGGGAGGGGAAGGTGAGAGCAGGGAAAGGGAGGAGTGTGTTGTCAAGGGGTAGGGAGGTGAGGGGAAGGGAAGGATAGGGAAGGAGGGAAGGGAAGGGAGGGAGGTGATGGGAGAAAGAATAAGGAGGAAGGGAAGGGAAGGATGAGTGAAAGGGGGAGGGGAATAGAGCCGAGTGGAGTGGGGTTGCAGAGGGAAAGGAGAAGGGAAGGGTAAAGAGGAAGGCTGAGGAGGAAGGGGAAGGAAAAGAAAGGAAGGGGAGAGTGAGGGGAGAGGATATGGAGGAAGGGGAGGAGGTAAGGATTAGGAAGGGGAAGAGGAGAGAAGGGAAAGGAAAGAGGAGAGGTGTGGCGGGAAGTAAAGGGAAGGGTGAGAGATGGGAAGGGATGGTGAATGGTGAGGGGGAGGGACAGATAAAGGCGAGGGAAGAGAAGGGAAGGATTGGTAGAAGGGAAGGGGAGGGAGTGGATGAGGAAGGGAAGTGAAAGGAAGGGTGAGGGAAACGGGAAGGGGAGGGATAGGGGAAGAGATCGGAAAGGAAGGGAAGAGTTGCAAAGGGGGAGGGTAGAGAGGGAGATGTGAAGGGAAAGGATGGGAAGGGAAGGAAAGGGAGGGTGGGGTGGGATGGGAAAAGGAGGTCGAGGATGGGGTAAGAAGGTTGAGGGGAAGGAAGTATAGACGTTCAAAGGGAAGGGGAAAGGTAGGGAAGGGATGGGAATGGGAGGAGAGGGGAAGAGAAGGGGTGTGGTGGGGAGGGGAGGGGAGAGGAGAGGAGATGGGAAGGGAAGGGGTTGGTTGAGCATTTAGATGGGAGATGGGGAATTGAAAGGAAAGGGTGAGGAAAGAAAAGGGGAAGAGAAGGGTTGGGCGAGCGATGAGGTATGAAGAGATGGGGATGGGAAAAGGGTGGGGTGGGGTGGGGTGGGGAGGGTGGGAAGGGAAGGGGTAGGGAGGTGAGGGGAAGAAGTATAGGGAAGAAAAGAGGAGTGCAGCGGGAGGCAAGAGGAGGGTGAAGAATGGGATTGGGGAAGGGAAGGGAAAGTCAGGGAAGGCGAGCGGAGGGGAAAAGAGGAGTGGGGAGAGTGGGAAGTCAAGGGGTAGGGAGGTGAGGAGAAGGGTAGGGTAGGGTAGGGAAGTTTGGGTAGGGAATACGGGAAGGGTGAGAAGGTGATGGGAAGGTAGGTGAAAGGAGAAAGAAAGGGAAGGATAGAGGGGAAGGGTGAGGAGGAAGGGAATTTAGGGGAAGGGAAAGAAAGGAAAGGGAGGGGTAGGGAAAGGAGGGGATGGAAGAAGGATGAGGAGATAAGAGGTAGGGAGAGGAGGGGGGAGGAGGGGAGGGGAAATGAGGATTAGAAAAGGGGAGGGATGTGACAAAGAAAAGGGTGAGGGGCGAGAAGGCATGTTGGAAGGCGAGGTTTAGGGAAAGGGAAGAGTGAGGGAAGTAAAGGGAAGGAGTGGTGGAAGGGAAGGGGAGGATGAGGGAACGAAAAAGGGAGGGAGGGAAGGGTAGAAGGAAAGGGGAGAGAGGGGATGGGGAAGGGAAGTGAGGGGATGGGGAGGGATAGGGGAAGAGATCAGAAAGGAAGGGAAGAGATGCAAAGCGGGCGGGATGAGAGGGAGATGTGAAGAGAAAGGATGGGACAGGATAGGAAGGGAAGGAAAGGGAGGGTGGGGTAGGAAGGGAAGGGGTAAGAAGGTTGAGGGGAAGGAAGCATAGAGGTGTTCAAAGAAAAGGGCGAGTAAAGGTAGAGAAGGGATGGGAATGAGAGGGGAAGAGGAAGATGAGGGGTGTGTTGGGGAGGCAAGAGGAAGGGGCTGGGTAGGCAATGAGACAGGAGGAGATGGGGAAAGGAAAGGGGAAGAGAAGGGGTTGGGCGAATGATGAGGCAGGTATTGATGGGGAACGGAAGGGGTGGGGAGGGTGAAGGAAGTAAAAGGGAAGAAGAGAAGGGTGAGGGAAATGAAGAAACGAGGGGTGTTGTTCGGAGGCAAGGGGAAGGTGAAGAATGGGGTTGGTGAAGGGAAGGGGATCAGATGGGAAAGGAATTGAAGAGTGCAGTCGAAGGGTAGGGAGTTGATGGGAAGGGAAGGGTTGAGTAGGGAGGAAGGAAGGGTGAGGGGAAGGTGAAAGGAAGGGAGGTGAAGTGAGGAAGAATGAGGAATGGAAGGGTGTGGGGGGAAGAGAGCAGAGGGGATGGGAACAGAGTGGGGTGGGGTTGGGCAGGGAAAGGAGAAGGAAGGGAAGGGTAGAAAGGGGAATGGTGAGGAGTATTTGAAGGTAGGGGAAGGAAAAGAAAGGAAGGAGAGTGTGAGGGGAAGGAGGAGATGGAGGGAGGGTAAGGAGGTAAGGGTTAGGAAGGGGAAGTGAAGAGTAGAGTAGAGATGGGAAGGAAAGGGAAGAGGAGGGGTGGGGATGGAAGAGGTAAAGAGCTTTAGGGGAAGGAAGGATAGGGGGAAGGGTGGGAGAAGGGAATGACAGAGGGTGTGGTGTGAAGTTGAGGGTGAAGAATGGGATTGGAGAAGGGAAGGGAAGGTCAGGGAAGGGAAGTCCAGAGGAGGGGAAAGGAAGGGAGGAGTGTGGAGTCAAGGGGTAGGAAGAGGGGGAAGGGAAGAATGGGAGCGTGAGGGGAAGGTAACAGGAAGGCAGGTGAAGGGAGGCAGAATGAGGAAGGGAAGGGTTAGTGGAAGGGTGAGGGGAGGGGTAAGAACAGAGGGATGGAAACAGAGTGGGGGGGTGGGCAGGGAAAGGAGAGGAAAGGAGAAGGAAGGGAAGGGTAAAAAAGGGAAGGGTGAGGTGGAAGGGAAGGGTAAGGAAAAGAAAGGAGGGGAGTGTGAGGGGAAGGAGGAGATGGAGGGAGGGTGAAGAGATAAGGGAAAGAAAGGGAAGAGGAGGGGTGTGGCGGGAAGGATGAGGGACTGGAAGAGATGATGGACAGCGAGGGAGAGAGAAAGGGAAGGGTAAGGGAAAGGGAAGGAATGGTGGAAGGGAAGGGTAGAAGGGAAGTGAAAGGAAGGGTGAGGGGAAGGGGAAGAGATGCAAAGTGGGGGGTAGGAAGAGGGAGATGTGAAGGGAAAGTATGGGAAGGGAAGAGATGGGTCGAAAAGGGACGGTGGGGTGAGGAGGGAAGGGCTAAGGAAGGTGATGGGAAAGAGGTATAGAGACGTTCAAAGGGAAGGGGAGGGGAGAAAAGGAAGGGGTGGGAGGGGAATGGGAGAGAAGGGGTTGGATGAGCAATGAGACGGAAGGAGATGGGGAAAGGAAAGGGAAGAGGAAAAGGGGTAGAGAAGCGGTTGGGTAAACAATGAGATGAGAAGAGATGGCGAAGGGAAGGAAGGGGTGGTGAGGGTAGGAGGCTAAGGGGTAGGTAGGTGGGGTACGGGACTATAGGGAAGATGCGAAGGTTGAGGGAAGGGAAGAGGAGGGTGTGGTGTGGAGGGAAGGGGAGGATGAAGAATGGGATTGGCGAAGGGAAGGGGTAGGGAAGGGAAGGTGATCGGAGGGGAAAGGATGGGATGAGTGGGGAGGGTGGGGAGTCAAGGGGTAGGGAGGTGAGAGGAAGGGAAGGGTGAGGGGAAGGTGAAGGCAAGGGAGGTGAACGGAGGAAGAATAAGGAGGAAGGGAAGGATGAGTGGAAGGGTGTGGGGCGAGGAAGAGCCAAGCGTATGTGAACAGATTGGAAGGGAACGGAACGGGTGGAAAAAAAGAATGGGGTGAAGGGCAGGAGGCGGTGAATGGGATGGAATGGAGAGGGAGAAAAGAGAAGGTGTGGATTGGAAAAGGAGAGAAAAGAGAGTGCGTGATGGGACCGGAATGGATGGAATGGGAAGGCAAATGAAGAGAATGGAAGGGGGATTGACAGAATGGGGAAGGATTGAAGAGGTAAGGAAGTAATGGAGGGAAAGGAAAATTGAAAGAAAGGGCGAGAAGGGGAGAGGAGAGAGAGGATTGTAAGGCAGAGAAGGAAAAAGGAATAGAAGGGGACAGAAAGAAAGAGGGAAGGGAATTTGCTCAGAAGGGAAGTGAGGTTTCAAGCCAGTATCAAGTCAGTTTCAAGCCAGTATCAAGCCAGTATCAAGTCATTTTAAAGTTTGGATTCAAGTTCGGTTTCAGTTTGGTTTCAAGTTCGTTTTTCATTTGGTTTCTATACTCACCTTGTCCCTTTCACCCAGCCCCGCCCAGTTCTTTTGGAGCCTGTGAGGCCCCGGTCCCCTCGGCCTCTGGGGGCCTCGGCTCCGGCCGCCAGCTGTGGTCCTCTCCGTCCGGTGCTCATGAGTGCAATGCCGCGGCTGCCTGGTTACCAGCCTTGTATACCACGGACACGTCACAATAAAGACCTTCAACCTGTCATCATGCATCACCCCTTTATGGGCGATGACAAGTGTTGCATGCGGTGTAATAGGGGGAGCAGCCAAAACACAGCTTTAATTTAATGACCCTAAAAAATTTTTTTTTAACGATTTCATCACTAAATGATCCTGCGATGAGCCTCAAAGATGAACTAATCCTTCCCGACCTTCTTCCCCCTCAGTGGCCTCTCCTTGTCTCTGCTGCAGAGGAGGCCTCCCCTCTGCACTTAGCCTCGACCTCGTGACATCACAGTGGAGGGCCTGGCACGTCACAGGTGTTCCATCCACAGGATTCTGCTGCTGGTGCTAGCGTGGCCCTCATGACATAACAGTGCAGGGCCTGGCACGTCACAGGTGTTCCATCCATAGGATTCTGCTGCTGGTGCTAGGCTCGACCTCGTGACATCACAGGGGAGGGCCTGGCACGTCACAGCTGTTCCATCCACAGATTCCCCTGCTGGTGCTAGCCTGGACCTCGTGAAGTCACAGTGCAGGGCCTGGCACGTCACAGGTGTTCCATCCATAGGATTCTGCTGCTGGTGCTGGCCTGGACCTCATGACATCACAGGGGAGGGCCTGGCACGTCACATCTGTTCCATCCACAGGATTCCCTTGCTGGTTCTAGCATGGACCTAGTGACATCACATTGGAGGGCCTGGCACGTCACAGGTGTTCCATCCACAGGATTCCCCTGCTAGTGCTAGCCTGGAAATCATGACATCACAGGGGAGGGCCTGGCACGTCACAGGTGTTCCATCCACAGGATTCCCCTGCTGGTGCTAGGCTGGACCTCGTGACATCACATTGGAGGGCCTGGAACGTCACAGGTGTTCCATCCACAGGATTCCCCTGCTGGTGCTACTGTGAACCTCGTGACATCACAATGGAGGGCCTGGCACGTCACAGGTGTTCCATCCACAGGATTCCCCTGCTGGTGCTACTGTGAACCTCGTGACATCACAATGGAGGGCCTGGCACGTCACAGGTGTTCCATCCACAGGATTCCCCTGCTGGTGCTAGACTGGGCCTCGTGAAATCACAGTGCAGGGCCTGACACGTCACAGGTGTTCCATCCACAGGATTCAGCTACTGGGAAGGCGCAGACCTTTTATACAAATGTATAATGTGGAGTTTTCATATTCTTCGTTTAAAATGAATGTTTTCGACATTGGGCGCATTGTCCTGCACCAGGTGCGCAATGAAGGTTGGGCTGATAGCCCCCACCCCACCTCCAACTCCTCCCTCGGCTGGCGTGGGCTGGACTCTCTATGCGGAGGCTGCAGGCCTGACGGGCTCTCTCACCGGAAGTGTCCGCTCTCTCCTCCAGACTGTAGTGCTGGTTTCCACAGCTTTGAGACCAGGTCTCTAAGTGACGGTCGCAGACAGGGAACTGTAATGGAGGGGCCTCGTAATGAGCTGAGCCTCTCTGGGGAGTTCAGAAGGGAGAGACTGAAACCAGGAGATGACAGAGAAAAGGGGAGTGTGATAAAGGAACACCTCAATGGAGAGGCTGGGGAGTGAGGTGAATGGAGACCTCGGGGAGACTCATGGGATGGGTAGAGGCTGGGGAGTGAGATGAAGAGAGACCTCGGGGAGAGTCAAGGGATGGGTAGAGGCTGAGGAGTGAGATGAAGGGAGACCTCGGGGAGAGTCAAGGGGTGGGTAGAGGCTGAGGAGTGAGATGAAGGGAGACCTCGGGGAGAGTCAAGGGGTGGGTAGAGGCTGAGGAGTGAGATGAAGGGAGACCTCGGGGAGAGTCAAGGGGTGGGTAGAGGCTGGGGAGTCCGATGAAGGGAGACCTCGAGTCGGGGAGACTCAAGGGTGGATGGGTAGAGGCGGGGGAGTGAAGTGAAGGGAGACGTCAGAGGAGAGTCAAGGGATGGGTAGAGGCTGAGGAGTGAGATGAAGGGAGACCTCGGGGAGAGTCAAGGGGTGGGTAGAGGCTGGGGAGTGAAGTGAAGGGAGACCTCGGGGAGAGTCAAGGGATGGGTAGAGGCTGAGGAGTGAGATGAAGGGAGACCTCGGGGAGAGTCATGGGATGGGTAGAGGCTGAGGAGTGAGATGAAGGGAGACCTCGGGGAGAGTCATGGGATGGGTAGAGGCTGAGGAGTGAGATGAAGGGAGACCTCGGGGAGAGTCAAGGGATGGGTAGAGGCTGAGGAGTGAGATGAAGGGAGACCTCGGGGAGAGTCAAGGGGTGGGTAGAGGCTGGGGAGTGAAGTGAAGGGAGACCTCGGGGAGAGTCAAGGGGTGGGTAGAGGCTGAGGAGTGAGATGAAGGGAGACCTCTGGGAGAGTCATGGGATGGGTAGAGGCTGAGGAGTGAGATGAAGGGAGACCTCGGGGAGAGTCAAGGGGTGGGTAGAGGCTGAGGAGTGAGATGAAGGGAGACCTCTGGGAGAGTCAAGGGATGGGTAGAGGCTGAGGAGTGAGATGAAGGGAGACCTCGGGGAGAGTCAAGGGATGGGTAGAGGCTGAGGAGTGAGATGAAGGGAGACCTCGGGGAGAGTCATGGGATGGGTAGAGGCTGAGGAGTGAGATGAAGGGAGACCTCGGGGAGAGTCAAGGGGTGGGTGGAGGCTGGGGTGTCTGATGAAGAGAGACCTTTAGTCGGGGAGACTCAAGGGTGGATGGGTAGAGGCTGGGGAGTGAAGTGAAGGGAGACCTCGGGGAGAGTCATGGGGTGGGTGGAGGCTGGGGAGTGAGATGAAGGGAGACCTCAGGGGAGAGTCATGGGGTGGGTAGAGGCTGGGGAGTGAAGTGAAGGGAGACCTCGGGGAGAGTCAAGGGATGGGTAGAGGCTGAGGAGTGAGATGAAGGGAGACCTCGGGGAGAGTCATGGGATGGGTAGAGGCTGAGGAGTGAGATGAAGGGAGACCTCGGGGAGAGTCATGGGATGGGTAGAGGCTGAGGAGTGAGATGAAGGGAGACCTCGGGGAGAGTCAAGGGATGGGTAGAGGCTGAGGAGTGAGATGAAGGGAGACCTCGGGGAGAGTCATGGGATGGGTAGAGGCTGAGGAGTGAGATGAAGGGAGACCTCGGGGAGAGTCAAGGGGTGGGTGGAGGCTGGGGTGTCTGATGAAGAGAGACCTTTAGTCGGGGAGACTCAAGGGTGGATGGGTAGAGGCTGGGGAGTGAAGTGAAGGGAGACCACGGGGAGAGTCATGGGGTGGGTGGAGGCTGGGGAGTGAGATGAAGGGAGACCTCAGGGGAGAGTCATGGGGTGGGTAGAGGCTGGGGAGTGAGATGAAGGGAGACCTCGGGGGAGAGTTAAGGGGTGGGTGGAGTCTGGGGAGTGAGATGAAGGGAGACCTCGGGGAGAGTCAAGGGTTGGGTGGAGGCTGGGGAGTGAGATGAAGGGAGACCTCGGGGAGAGTCATGGGGTGGGTAGAGGCCGGGGAGTGAGATCAAGGGAGACCTAGGGGAGAGTCAAGGGGTGGGTAGAGGCTGAGGAGTGAGATGAAGGGAGACCTCTGGGAGAGTCAAAGGGTGGGTGGAGGCTGGGGAGTGAGATCAAGGGAGACCTAGGGGAGAGTCAAGGGGTGGGTAGAGGCTGGGGAGTGAAGTGAAGGGAGACCTCAGGGAGACTAGAGGTATGGGTAGAGACTGGGGAGTGAGATGAAGGGAGACCTCGGGGGAGAGTCATGGGGTGGGTAGAGGCTGGGGAATCTGATAAAGGGAGACCTCGGGGGAGAGTTAAGGGGTGGGTAGAGCTTGGGGAGTCAGAGGAAGGGGTTGTGGGTTTAGGGAGAGAGAGTTGTGGCATGTTTGTCAAGCGAAGGACGAGCTGCTCCGATGACGAGGTGGTCATGGGGTGATGGGTTGAGGATTAGCTTTGGGGGGATGAGAGAGGTAGTGAAGTCAGAAGATGTCATCAGTTTGAAGAGTGTGAAAATAAATGGAGGCTGTGGTGCAGGGGCAGAATAATTGGAGGCTGGAGTAGGGGGCCAGTGGATTGGGGACTGGAAGGGGCAAAGCAAGGCACAGGCTGGATGTCCCTCAGTGCTAGACTGACAGCCAGTGTGGGCCAGTTCTAACTGACTGCATTGTCCACTGTTGGTTGTCATCGTTGGGTCTGGTGGTAAATGAAGGAGGAGCACGGGAAGGAACCGGGTTAAAGGCCCCCCCACATACAAGTACCTTCACATGGAGTGGTCATGCCCATTCCCAATGTGTGTTGCATTGCAGAAGGCTGATTTTCTTGAACCTTTTCCTGCCAACCTCTGCCTGTCCACCACATCTATCTACCCTTCTGCTGATGCCCCAGCCTCTTGGTATGGGGTGCATTCCTTCACCTGCACACCCCTGGTCAGGTCTGTGTGTCGGGCAGCAAACTGGCACGGTAGGTGGCTTGCCAGAGACTCTGATTTTCTACTATTTGCCTGTTTATATGCACCTGCTTGTGTGTTACTGTGAACCTATTTGCCTCTGCATATGTGAGCATATCTGTTACACACACACTTCACCCGTCTGTCAATGAATTGTGCTACGTTGTGGTAAATATGTGCATTGTTGTGAGATTGTGGAAATAGGGCAAGTGAGTACATTTCTATTGGGTTGTGAAAAATGGGCGAATATGTGCAATGCTGAGTTAGTAGTGTATGTCAAGGGGCATTAGACTGGGCATTGAAGGGTTAATGTGTGGGTATCTGTTTTTCTAATGTTATGTTGTCATGTTATCTGTTCTGCTAGGCTTGTACCATTAGTATGGTATTGCAATAGCGGTTGGTGTTGACCAAGAATGGTGGGGTGGGGAGATGGGAAAAAAAAGTACCTTTGACCTGCCGCTTCACACTCTTTTGCTCCTCTCCTCTCCTCCAAGCACAGGCTCCCAGACTCCACTGCGGCCACTCCTGGTGCTGCTCTCATGCTGCTGGTTGCAGCATGAAAGCAGTGTCACGATTGGCCAGAGCGCCGTGAACTTACGCTCCCAGTGAGACTGGGAGTCTGTGCCTGCTCTCTCCAATGCAGCTCGGGTTAGAGACAGCTTCAGTGCACATGTGGGTTTGGCCGGCCAAACCGTCTTGATCACTGAAGGCAGGGCCCACCACTCCCCCTCAGTGCCTGTAATCCCCCCTGGCCCGCCCCCAAAGACTCGTCAGTAAAGGAAAAATAAAACAATAATAAAAAGTATTTATTATCATTTTGCTATTCCTTTCCTGCCATTCTGAGGCAGCTGGCGAGGGTGGGGGGAGACGTTTCTACGCCATAGCAAAGGAGCCGCCGCTGTGGCATTGTAGTGCTTTCACATTTGTGCCCTTTCGTACATTGGTAGATTTCCATCAATCAATTGTTGATTGTTTGGTTGTGTTTTGTAGTGATTTCTTAAAGGCTTTGTATAGTAAAGTTTATTGTTACTTAACGTGAAACTAACAGGAGCTGATTCTAGTAAAGCTCTTCCTAGTGGTCAGTGTCTGTGGTGTGCTGAAGCACTTTGGTGTTTTCCATTGAGCTGGGTGGTCAGTTGTCCATTGGCCCGGCCTGGGGAGATTGTTTTCTGGTGGCATCACTCGTCTGGTAAAAGTTACTGATGCAATGTGTGTAGTAGATTTATGTTAAGATTATCTGAATGCCTCCAAGGCGTATGTTGATGTGTTGCTTGGGTAGAGCTGTGAAGCTGGCAGCACTTTGCCAACTGTATACGGCGCCTGGATACCCCCCCCCAGGGGGTGATAAGTAGCTCTATAAAATACTGACTGCTTGATTGATGGATATGACTTTGGTGTTCTGGTGTGCAGTCAGGGAAGCTATCTGTTGGGTTTGAGAAAAGAAGATATTGAATCTAGTAAGTACGGTGTTGTGTAGTGGGTATGGTTGAAAAAAATAAAGTTCTTGTGTGATGGGAGGTAGGATCAGAGAAGCAAAGCAGGAGAGAGGGAGTGACCAAAATGAATTTAGTGTGTATGTGTGTGTGAATGTCTGTATGAGGCGTGTTTGCAGTGTTTTTTTGGCCTACCTCTTTGCAGAGTGCCAGTCTTAGCAGATGTTCCAGGGGTTGTCACACACTCTTCTGGGACTCTCCTCTCTGGAGAGATTTTTAGGATCGGTAGCTCAAAAGTAGCAGCTCCTCAAGACATTCTGCTCACTTCAACAGGAAGGAGAGAACACGTAGAGAGACCCGGAAAAGCAAGAAGAGACCACAGCAGGGAAAAAACTGAGATGAAAATGAAAGGTAGATAAAGTAGACAGAAGATGTAAGCAAAAATATGAAAGAAATTAGTATGTAAGCAAGGAGACAAAAGCTCTAAAAGATGGGCAGGAAAGGGAAAAGAAGGAACATTCGTTATAAATTGCGAAAAGTGTGTGTTAAAAATGTGATTTAGGTGCCTCGTGATTTTCACCTTTCAAGATTTATAGATGTAATTTGCTGTTGAGTGGCGATTTTTAAGGGTGGGGGGTGGTTAATGCACCATATGCAGAGATTATTTGTAATTTATTTGTCCCAGGTTCTGAACCTCCTCCTTTATGAAAGTGGGTAAACTCAGATTCTGCACAGATCTGTGTTACCTTTGTATCAAAAATTCCAATTCTAAAAACGTAGCTCCATTCCAGCAGCTTACTGCCAGTAGGAGCTTTGTATCAGGGTATAGGGGTTAAAATTGAGCGAACTTGAGCAAATATATTAAAACATACTAAATTGCACCATTTAACGCCCAAGATCACCTCAATGTGTCCGAACTGACATGTTTTTGCTACTATAAAAAACTTTGAACTTGTCTGTTGTGGTTCATGTACGATTTAGTTATTGAGTAGGACAAGTGGATTTCTCTGAAGGGCGAGCAGATTTCTGAATTATTTTGCCCTTAAGGCAAGCAGATTTTTAGAAGACTTCCACACCCCTGAAACTGCCTCATCTTTTTATTCCTATACATTCCAAAAATAGTAATGAAGTAGATTTCCCATTGAAACACAGTACAAACACAAAGTGTGGTCTAACCAATATTGCTGCCTTTTTATTTTTAAAGTGGTTAGATTAACCAATAATACTGGGTGTCGTCATTCACATGTACCGTGGTATACCGCCAAGGTACCACAGTATACCGCGGCCCGATATATCACTAAGTTATTGTGCCTTATTACTGAAAAAAAAATGTGAAAAAATTCAGATCACATAACAAAAAAGACCCTTCCCACCCCATAATCTATATTCATGCCAGATTTCATGTACATCTGTTCAGTCATTTTGTCGCTACCCCTGTCTAAAAAGTCTATGGAAAATAAATAGGTGGATAAACCTGTTTTGGGACCCATCATTTTTTCTTTGCACCATCTTAACTAATCATCACAAAACTTTGTGTTGGCTGCCAATGTAGAAAAAAGAAAAGGTCTGCTAAGTTTCGTGGCGATTCATCAAACGGTGACAGTTATTAGCAAGCAAAAATCTGACAAATTCCTACCTCTGGGAATCCTAACTATAACTGTAGAGTGGCTACAGTCACTGTGTTATATATAAATATATAAAACTAAATTGAGTGTACGTCAAGAACTTGATTTTTTTAGTCGAGGAAAGACTGAAAACACTACAACCAAGGCAGCAACATAGGCCAGAAGGAAACGTAGAAACAAGAGAAGACGAGATATGCGCAAACGGTGGAAAGCAAAACACAAAAAAGAAATCGTACTGGCAGAAGAAACGGCGGTATATGATAACAGTGTCATCAATTTAACATCAATAGAGCTAACAAAAGCAGAACAACAATTGTTAGCTCTTGGATTAAACTTCTGTCCAGGTGATGATTTTAATTATGCGCGTACTCGAATAGATGTGTATCGTTTTATTAGGACGTCTTGCAAACAACAATTAGACAAAAATACGGGCCAAGAAGAAGAATTCGCCCCATTGTTGGCAGCCTCTGATATTCCTAACTTGCTTGCATGACATGATTTAAATGATCAAGATGATCCACAAATGTTACATGATGATATTGATTTGTCCACTCAAGATAGATTACGAAAAATCAATCATGTTCAGAAACGGGCTGGTATCAGTCCCTTTAAACCTAAATCTTGTTTTGTACCTCTAATGCCTAAAGACGCAATCGACACATATCACAACATGGTAACCAATGGTTTGAAAAAATTAAACCATACTGCTAACAAGAATAGAAAACAGAGAAATGTGTTTTTTAGAAAAGTAGCATACGATAAATTAATGAAGAAAGTGGGTGAAAACTGTGAAATTGTCGTAAAAATATCTGGCAAAGGTGGTAACTTAGTACTGTGGCCAAAAAAGAATATATTTTAGAAGCTTATAGACAACTAAGTGATGAAGGCTGTTATGAGAAATCTAGCACTAAAGAATATGATAAGGCCAAAGATGTATTACAAAGATTATTGGCTCAATGGAGAAGGGAAGGACTCATATCTAGTGAGGAGTACAAATTCATGTATAAAGAGTTTCCTGTGTTACCCGTCCTATATCTAATACTGAAAATACATAAAGGGACAATGCCTGTTCCAGGTAGGCCAATTATTTCGGCCATCAATAGTGCAGACGAAAAAGTGGGTCAATATATTGACTACTTTTTACAGAGTTTAGTTAAGTCCCTACCTAGTTATGTTAAAGATACATGTGATTTCCTTAAAAAATAGGTGATTTGATTTGGACAGATGATCTATATTTAATAACGCTTGATATAGAATCATTATACACGAGCATTGATCATACCCAGGGACTTAGAGCTGTAAAACATTTCCTGGGCAGTAGATCTAGTGAATGTTACGAACACAATAAAGTTGTTGTGAAGCTCATCACATGGTGTCTCACAACAACTTTTTTCTCTTCAATAATGAGATCTTCAAACAACAGAGGGGAGTTGCTATGGGGGCCTGTTTCTCCCCCAGTTATGCCTGCTTGCATGTTGGCTGGTGGCAGGAACAGGTCCTCAAATGCAGGCACCTAGTGCCTTTCAGAACACACATTGTAGCATATTTCAGATACATAGATTATATGTTCATGTTATGGCGAGGCAAGGTAACTGAGGCCCAAGAATTCATTGATGATATCAATAATGATTCTATGAATCTGACATTTACCTCCCATATCCATAAGACACAAATTGAGTTTCTTGACGTGAGGCTTTATGTCAATAATGGTAAACTCGAAAGTACTCTTTACAGAAAGCCTACGTCTGGTAACATCACATTGCATGCCAACAGCTCCCATCCCAGACATTTAATAGCGAGTATATCATATGGAGAAATCCTTAGACTCAAGCCTATCTGTAGCAACAAACACGATTTTGAAAGGAGCCACTATGAAATGCGGGGAAGGCTAAAAGCACGAGGCTGTAGCGATAAAATAATTGGAGAGGCTGTTGAAAAAGCTAGTAAACGACCTAGACATGCCCTCTTCCAGAATGAAAATATTGAATCAGTACCCGCATCCATCACTGCGGCCAACAGCAGTGACACCCCCAGATTAATTACAACTTTTTGTAAGCAGGAGTGAAAAATCAGAGCCATCATTCAGAAACATTGGCCAATAGTGTTTAGAAAAGGGAGATACATGGGTATAGATCTTGATAAAAACTCCCCTGAAACACGAAAAGCAGCAACATGGCTACAACCAACTAGAGGGTTCAGAAGGTGTACAACATGCAGTGCATGCAAGTTTGGTTGTAACAAAACAAACTATTATACTCCTTTTGATGCTTCTCCAATTTCCATCAAGGGTAGTTACAATTGTAAAACAGAATATGCTGTGTATGTTCTGACGTGCACCTGTGGCCTTAACTACATTGGTAGTACGAAGCTGCAGGTGCATGTCAGAATATTGCAGCATATTAGAGCCATCCTACATAGTGATCCGGCTTACCCTGTGGCACCGCACTTTAAAAGATGTCATGTGAATGATATTAATTGTCTAACCTATTACGTGGTCAGTGCCATACCGAAATCCCGAAGAGGTGGTAATAGGGAATGCCAACTTAGATAATTAGAAACAAAATGTATCCTTGAGTTTGACAGCAGGTGGCCACAGGGTTTGAATAACACAGAAGACATGTAAAAATTTTTATGAATATACTGTGTTTATGTAGGTTATTTGGTTCAACTTTGATATGGGCATTGATTTATAACATCTGCCACTAAAATTACAAGAAATTCTCCCTTTTTAAAAACTTTTTAAAGACCTGTTTTTATGTATAATGACGTTTTAGTAAGCAATTATTTATTTAATATGAATTTTAATAGTATCTTCCCGGGTGGAATTTTACTGTTGATAATATTGATACATGTTTGCTATGGAATTATACTAAAATTGGTCTTTTGTATATAGTACTGCACTTTATATTTGCTTGTTTTGCACAGTTATGCACTATATTGCACATTGGAGAAAATATGCACTTTAAAAATGCGTAATCACCCATGCACTTTATTCTGGAATTATATCCTGGATTCATCCAGAGAGACAGTTATTGTTTACAAAAACGCTTTAACAAAACAGCAGTAAGAATGAGAAATGTCTTTACTTATGGATTAATCCTGTATATTTCATTTTTTGAAAATCATGTCATTTATGTATTAATACATTTACAGTTTTTATCAATTTATACATATTTATTTATATGCACTGATATGAAGACTTTTTATTGGCATTACATGTATATTTTCCGGGTGAGTTATAAATGGTTTTACCACGAAGGCTGTTTTTTGCAACAAGTCTTTTTTCCATGACTATGGCCATGTGACCTGAGTAAGTGAGGGTGGGTGGTTACCAAATACTAATTTGCACATATATAAAAAAGTAATGACGCAGTACCTAACCCCATGTGAAAAAGGGCTTCTGTGGCCCGAAATGCGTCGTACGTGGGTTGTGGTAGTAAATAAAAAAACATCTTGCCTGAAGAGCTGTGGGGTCTGAGTCTCCTTCTTCGCTGCCGAGGGTTGGAAGTGGCAGGAGTTCGACTTTGGTGATAAATATACATATATATATATATATATATATACATATATATATATATATATATATATATATATATATATATATATATATATATATATATATATATATATATATTCACCCCAACACCTTCCCAGGAAAGGAAAGTAAGTAGCCGCACACCGTGATGGAGCCTGCATCAATTTTATTCCAAGGGCAGCCCCGTCATACTAACATGTTTCGCTCGTTCTTCGTGAGCTTTATCAAAGTGTTCACGCCGCTGCCATTCAGAACCGGTATGGCGAGAAACTACATCACTTCTTTTTATTTGTTCAATTGTCAATGGGCGTTATCCTTCCCTCGCTTGGTATTGTGGTCAATGTAGTTTCTTCTTTTTGGGTTATTTTTTTTCTTTCCCTCCAATGGGTTTTAGGCTCATACCTTACTGAATGCAAAGTCCATCGTGTCCAAAACGCTTCATTTTCAAAATTGTTCGGGAACCAGTACCAGAGGAAGTCTCCGGCGGCACCCGCCTGACCTTATTGCTCACGCATTCCAAAAACAAAGGTTCCATTTCGGTCAGGCTACGGCGCTCTTGTGGCGGTGCGTCGCATACGGCTGAACCACGCCGTTCCATATTCACCCCAACACCTTCCCAGGAAAGGAAAGTAAGTAGCCGCACACCGTGATGGAGCCTGCATCAATTTTATTCCAAGGGCAGCCCCGTCATACTAACATGTTTCGCTCGTTCTTCGTGAGCTTTATCAAAGTGTTCACGCCGCTGCCATTCAGAACCGGTATGGCGAGAAACTACATCACTTCTTTTTATTTGTTCAATTGTCAATGGGCGTTATCCTTCCCTCGCTTGGTATTGTGGTCAATGTAGTTTCTTCTTTTTGGGTTATTTTTTTTCCTTCCCTCCAATGGGTTTTAGGCTCATACCTTACTGAATGCAAAGTCCATCGTGTCCCAAACGCTTCATTTTCAAAATTGTTCGGGAACCAGTACCAGAGGATATATATATTTTTTATATATATATATATATATATATATATATATATATATATATACACACACAAACACAATTTCCTCCTGGCTGTAGAAAGAAATGCACTGCTCACTGGACTGGTAGGCAAACAAAGGTTTATTTCCAATAAGTACAGCAATGTGACAGCAAAGTCCTTTAGTGAAACCTGACGCATTTCAGCCGTCTAGCAGCCTTGTTCACCTGTGCATTTCTTTCTACAGCCAGGAGGAAATTGTGTTTGTGTTTTCAAGGGGTTCTCCGTCCCCTAGCACTGCCTGCCCTGTGGGATTGAGGCTCTTTCCGGAGAAAAGGAAGTTGATATATATATATATATATATGTTGTGGCCTTTCTCTTTCGTTGAAGGAGATTTCTTGGATTCAATTGAGCGCGTTATCCAGTGTCGCGCTGCAAAGGCCCACGCTGCTTCAAGTGGCCCTGTGTTCACTGGAACCCGCTTTGCGGTTTCTCTTGTTTCTCTGGGGTACCGGAATTCACAGGGCCCACCACCCAGCGGAAGAAGAAGTATGATGGTGTGGAGGTCTTTGACGCCACGGGGCAGGTAGGATTTCCAAGCCTGCCCACGTCAGAAAGGATTCTATTGCTGAGGTGGTTGTAGCGTTTGGGGACCAGAGGAAGCGCCGCTGCGCTACAGTGCTCCGGGGTTTCAGGACTGTTTACAGATTAAGGAGCAACACTGTCTTTCCCCACCTCATTCCCGCATATACCTACCAGACTTTGCCACTGCATGCTGGGACTTGTAGGCGCTGTCTACCAGACAAGCTACAGGAGGCATACACGCTGGGACAGCATAGGCGTGGGAGGAGCTGCGATCTGTAAACGAGGAGAGGGCAGGACATTTAAACCTCGACTCACGCCCCCACACAAGCACTTGCACCTGGCGCTGAAGAGGCAGACCACGCCGAAATGCATCCGCCATAGAGGGTGCGCCATTGATGATGACAGACATTCTGGCTTGTGCAGCATAATAAAGCGCTTCTGAAGGTTTCCCCTGTTGTGGCCTTTCTCTTTCATTGAAGGAGATTTCTTGGATATATATATATATATATATATATACATATATCACTCACAATGCACTTTGGGAGCAGTAGTTCATCAGGGGAGCGCATCTTATGCTTTTTTTGGAATATATATATATATATATATTCACTTAAAAAACCATAGGTTTCAGGCCTTATATAGTTAGGAATTAGCATTTAAAAAACCATTGAAATTGCTCCTATATAGTTAGTTGTACTAACTATATTTCGCGCACCCGAAATCCACTTTACAGAAACACACAGTCACTGGATGATGTCATCAGTGATGTCAAATGAGATGTCATCAGTGATGTCATCAGTGATGTCATTTGAGATGTCATCAGTGATGTCATCAGTGATGTCACTGACCATGTCATGAATGATGTAATATGTGACATCATCAGCAGTGGATTGCGGGTGCGCAAAATATAGTTAGTACAACTAACCATATAGGAGCAATTTCAATGGTTTTTTAAATGCTAATTCCTAACTATATAAGGCCTGAAACCTATGGTTTTTTTAAGTGAATTTGCAAGGTTTTTAAAATGCTAATTCATAACTATATAAGGCCTGAAACCTATGGTTTTTTAAGTGAATTTGCAAGGTTTTTTAAATGCTAATTCCTAACTATATAAGGCCTGAAACCTATGGTTTTTTAAGTGAATTTGCAAGGTTTTTTAAATGCTAATTCCTAACTATATAAGGCTTGAAACCTTTGGTTTTTTCAGTGAATTTGCAAGGTTTTTAAATGCTACTTCCTAACTATATCAGGCGTGAAACCTATATTTTTTTTCAATAAATTTCAAAGGTTTTGTAAATGCTAATTCTATTAGCGGATAACGTTTATATATGTTATTATCCTTCTGGGACCACCTGAGCAGCCATCTTGTTTCTCAGGAGAAGTCAGGCACAAGAGAGCACAAAACAAGAGTGGAAAACGCGAAAAAGGGGCAGGGTTTTTTTTTTTTTAAATCATGGGGTACGCGCACGGTACGCGTACTGTACGTGTACGGTGCGCGTACCCTGTGATTTTTTTTTTTTTTTTTTGCCCTTGGGGGTCCTTTTGGGACCCCCTGAGAAGGGCTAGAGGGTTGGAGGGTCTCTACCCTGCCCCCTTTTCGTGTTTTCCACTCTTGTTTTGGGCTCTCTGTGCCTCAGTTCTCCTGAAAAACAAGATGGTGGAAAACACTTCCTGGTTTGGACAGTTTGGAATGTTGACAGTCGACTGCCAGCCAATCAGAAACTCGCTCGCGCACGTAAGGGTACGCGCACGTACGCGTACCGTACGCGTACGGTGAGCGCATATAGATATATTATTTGCTCAAATTCAATTTTCTCAACAACTACTGGAGGGATTTTCACCAAATATAGAAAAGGCACTACTGCATACCTGTCCCTACCATTTTGCCAAGTTTGGTGTAATTCCGTTCAGCCGTTCGGGCTGTAGCCGTGTCTAAAGGTCCAATAGAAAATGCCATTTGAAAAATTTCAAATTCAATTTTCTCAAGAACTACTGGAGGGATTTTCACCAAACATAGCAAAGGCACATCTGCATACCAGGCCCTACCATTTTGCCAAGTTTGTTGTAATTCCATTCAGCCGTTCGGGCTGTAGCCGTGTCTAAAGGTCCCTATGGATATTAACATGGGGAAAACACGTTTTGGGACCCCCCTTTCGGCCCCCGCTTGACGAATCCCCCCGAAACTTTCAGGGAAGGAGCGGAGCGGAGCTGGCCAACATTCTGGAAAATTACACACAGATTCCTCAATCGGCGCCAAAGTTATTCCCAATAGAATGTTGAGCGCATATAGATATATAATTTGCTCAAATTCAAATTCTCAACAACTACTGGAGGGATTTTCACCAAATATAGAAAAGGCACTACTGCATACCTGTTCCTTCCATTTTGCCATGGTTGGTGTAATTCCGCTCAGCCGTACGGGCTGTAGCCTTGTCTAAAGGTACCATAGAAAATCCCATTTGAAATTTTTCAAATTCAATTTTCTCAAGAACTACTGGAGGGATTTACACCGAACATACAAAAGGCACTGCTGCATACCAGTCCCTACCATTTTGCCAAATCTGGTGTAATTCCGTTCAGCCGTTCGAGCTGTAGCCTTGTCAGAATGTCCCTATGGAAATTAACATGGGGAAAACACGTTTTGGGACCCCCCTTTTTTCTTGGCCCCCGCTTGACGAATCCCCCCAAAACTTTCAGGGAAGGAGCGGAGCGAGGCAAATTTAAGGAAAATTACAGGCAGATCCCTCAATCGGCGCCAAAGTTATTCCCAATAGAATGTTCGGAATTTCCTATGGTAACTAGGTCCTAACTATATATACCTACTGGCGACCGCCAGTAGGTAATATATATATATTTACCGCGCACTGGGCGGCGAGCACTGTCTCTCTGCCCCCGCTTTTTGGACTTCCTTACAGTGAGGTTTGAGCAGTTGGTGACCCGAGGAGGCTACCATCACTTGAATAACAAGCAGGAAAATTCGGCTTTCCCTTTGCACAGTGTCCTGCATCGAGCGCAAACCACTTGGCAGCATTTCCCCCAGCGCATCTTACCTGGGTTCCTAACAGGGTATTCTGGGTGTTGCAGTCCATTGAAAGACCGTAGGACAGGCAACAGGTGTGCTAACATCAATGGGGGCGGAGCCCCTTTGAACTTTCAAATGGAGGGCAGGACGCTCAGCAAAGCTAAGGACAGCTTCCTGATTACTTGGGCGCTGAAGAAGGCAAACCCACGCCGAAATGCATTCGCCCGTTTTTCTTGTGAATAAATGGGTTCCTTGAACTTCCCCTGTTGTGGCCTCTGCCTGCTTTCTTTTTCGTGAAGGAAGTTCTTGTTGCATATATATATATATATAGACACACACACATACACACACACATATATACATATATACATAACAGACAACCATGCAATATGGTCGAATATTGCCATTGAGGAGTTTTGATGACATGATAAACCAGAAGGCTGAAGGCAAAGGAATTCACTAGAAGCCCAAGATGGGAATACTGATTGATATTACATGTTACAGCACAAGGCAGTTCACATGAAAATGTGAAAACTTGAATAAATACCTGCTTCAAGAAGATAAAGCAAGTGTCCGTTTCTCTGTCGTTGGAAAAACAAAAAACCGGAGTGTTTGATTAATATATATATATATATATACACACACACACACACACACACACACACACACACATATATACATATATACATAACGGGCAACCATGCAATATGGTCCAATATTGCCATTGAGGAGTTTTGATGACATGATAAACCAGAAGGCTGAAGGCAAAGGAATTCACTAGAAGCCCAAGATGGGAATACTGATTGAAATGACGTTACCCGATATGTATTTTTTAAATTCTATATGTTAATTTTGGGATAGGTTCCTTTAAAATGCTGTATTTTTCAAAGAGCAGCTAACAGTGTGCACTGACTGGAATTAGTATGTTTCGGTTTGGTTCATCTTTCTTGAATAATTTGCTAATAAACCAATAAGTAATATTGAGGGTCAGTGAATTTATGTAGTTCAGAGGCTGCAGCGTGTATGGTATAATTAAGGATTAGTTTTTTTGCCACTTAATTTCAACATTTTCAGATTTCGCCTACAATGTTTTTTCTAGCCCAAATGGATGAAAATAATATTGCCAGAGAATATACTACATAATCATTTTTGCCACATAATTTAGATAGCCTTGCCATGCTGCCTAACCCCAGGTAAAGCTCTACTGAGTGGTTCAGGGGCTGTCATTATGAAGACGAAATCCCTATTCCAGAGGCAACCATGAAATTTATCCCATATATCCTATATTTCAGTTTCCTGTGATATATGGGTTTTTACTCCAGTCAATTTTGTGCAATAAAAGTACCACAACACTATATATTATATACAGGTCTGTACGTGACTTTGGCCTGACCAATCAGGATGACCATGAAAGGCAGAGCGACTGGAGGTATTTAAATGGACTGTTGCTAGCGTTGGGGTGAGAGCTGGCATTTGATAAAGGCAAATGCCGAAACGCGTCATGCCTATGCTCAAGAAATAAAGCCCCTTCCTACAGTACCCCATGGTGTCTCTCCGGTCTCTTCTTAACTAAAGGATCTTCAAGTGATATATGCTGCGAGCAAGTCCTGGGCGCGCATTGGAGAGACCCGTCTTAGCAAAGGGAAAGAGCGATCCGGACAGCTTCGGCAACTTTTTTTTTCTTCACGGTAGTAAAAAGCACTGACCCACCACACCCGCCCTCGTTACCTGGCGGCTGCAGATTGCAGTTTGTGACTTCGCAAAGGGATCTCAATCACTGTATTCGAGCTTTCCAGGCCATTTCCAGGAGTGGATTTGTGTGGTTTGAGGCGTTGTGGAGACTCAGGAGGGGAACTTTGTTTTAATTGCCTTGACTACTGCAGTCCTAAACAGCGCTCTTAAACAAACCTGATTATTACGGACTACACCGTTGTTGGGAGAAACACTTACTTTGCATGCAGTGGCTGTGCATGCTGGGATCTGTGGTTTTCTACAAGAACTACAGGTCTGTACGTGACTTTGGCCTGACCAATCAGGATGACCCTGAAAGGCGGAGCGACTGGAGGTATTTAAATGGACTGTTGCTAGCGTTGGGGTGAGAGCTGCCATTTGATAAAGGCAAATGCCGAAACGCGTCATGCCTATGCTCAAGAAATAAAGCCCCTTCCTACAGTACCCCATGGTGTCTCTCCGGTCTCTTCTTAACTAAAGGATCTTCAGGGGGGGCGTGGCTTGGACGCCGGAGAAATGGCGGCTTAATCCTGTCCTCCTCCAAGCGGCTGTGAGTAATTACTATACAAGGACTGCGATCCGACTCTAATCCGGACCAAAACGGGTGCCTGGCCGTCGGAACACCAGTACTGACGATGGGAGAAGTTTGAGCCTGATCCAACGGGGGAAACGGGGATAAACAGACCGTTTTGCCCTGACTGGAGGAAAGTGCGCTGCATGCCGGAGCCCGCCTCCGGACACATTCACGCGGTCTCCCGGAGCCCCGGTCACATCACGACACACTGACTGGGAGCGCCCACCCACACCGAAATACAGCTATGGACCAACAAGCAGCAGCAGCGGAATCGTGAGTAGACGAATCTTGCAGGAGTATGCTGCTGACAAACGTGCAGTTGGGGAAAAAAGCGGCGCAGAGACTAATTGCTTAAAATGGCGGCTCCCCAGCGCGTCTGATATCGCGCTCGTGTCTCCCCGGGCTCTGATGCCGTGATGCCTCTGTTTGTGTCCACGAGGACCTGAATACAATAGTTACACCGCCCACCATGCGTTTTTTTTGTTTTTTTTCAAATATAACGCTGCAATCACTCAAATTTAACGCTGCAATTAATCCTAAGTCTGTCAGCACCCACAATGCCTGGACGGTGTTTGAAGGTCAGAGCTGAATTGAAATAGTTGGAATGGTTGGGAATAGTTGAGAGATCGATCTAGATGCTAAAACTCTGATGACCTGAGACGTCAATGTGTAAACAACAGCGCGACTCACCGGGGCATCAAGTCCGCTCACCAAGACAGCGACGGGAGCCTAAAGACTCCAGAAAAAGGCGCAAAAACACCGGCAGACAACAGCGCGGCATCTGAAAACGCAAAACGCTCCAACAAAATTGCGGCGGACAAAGTACTACGACTGGTCTTGGTGCTCAGCGACATAGTATAATGCCCTCATAGTGTCATAGTGTCTATTGGCATAATAAAAAAAAGCACAGTACACGTGTGCATTTTGTTGACTTTTACACGGTCTCCCCCCCACACTAAGGCACATTGACAGACTGTGTGCAAAACGGGTCATAAAATTACAGAATTTCTAACTCTATGAAGGCAGCCTGAAATGGTGACATCGCAACTAGGTCACCCTGCCGCAAAACGCCTAAAATTCCCACATGCAGGCAGTTGAGTGAAGTGAAGCCAAGTGCAACACTGGATAGAGGGCAAGACCATATGATACACTAGAGAGCAAGAGTTTGCTGTTTCGAATTGGAGACCCCACAGCGAATTAGGTGCTTACCTGCTTGTCTACTGCTGTAATTACCCTCACGAACTGATATTTACAAGGAGTAACTATAAAGATCATCTTCAAAAAGGGAGAGGTGTATATTCTGCTGGCCTGCACGGTCCAAATATACACGGTCCAAATATAGATTGGTTTCAACGCTACATGCCTGAAACGCCAAGGCACCTACACAACCCATCGCCTCACGCGTCTAAAGTATGGGAGACAAGGAAAATGGTACAGCTTCTAAACGCCTGAAATCTAACCCACCGACACCGATCAAAGGGAACAAAGGAAACAAAAAAATGGAGGAAGCCGTGGAAACAATCTTGAGCAGGCTAGAAGAAGTCAGAGACTTGGCCAAGTCCACCAAGGAGGAGGTTGTTGCTATCCGCCAAGACATTAAAGACATCAACTCGAGATTAGCGGAAACTGAGACCAGGATAAGCAAATTGGAAGACTTTGAAAATAAGACATGTGGAGCTATCAAGAACCTTTCCTTATGCTCTGACCATCTCGTGAGGAAGGTTGCGGAGTTGGAGGACAGAAACAGAAGAAGGAATCTAAGAATTTTTGGTATGCCGGAGAAATCGGAGGAAAAACATGACTCATGCATACCCTTCCTCGAAGAGTGGTTCACGCAGGCCACAAATCTAACTTTCACTCAGCCACTGGAGTTTGATAGAGCGCATAGGGTGCCAGGACGAATCTCAAAGGACCAAAAGGGCCCAAGAGCGATTGTGTGCAAACCACTAAGGTACCAACACACAGAACAGATACTCACCTTCGCTCGCAAACACAACCACGTGCTATGGAAAGGCCAGAAAATCTTCATCTCACAGGACTTCAGTAAGGAAACAATGGAGACCAGAAAAGCCTTCCTTGCAATGAGACCCCAACTAAAGTCACTTGGTCACCTGTATGGCTTTATTGGTCCAACTAAGTTTAGAGTAACTATACAAGGTGTGTCTCATGTGTTCTCAGACCCGCGAAAACTACGACAACTCCTGTTCGACCGTGGAGATGGCAGTATGGAAGTCTCCCCCCCAGCTCAACAAGGAGCCTCTGCGTCTGGCATAGGATAAACTCTGGTTTTGAAATTTTGTACTACCACTCCCATACTCCAGGATCCTTATAGAAGTGCCTATCTGAACTGGATTTGATATGAGGCTCTCTTGGTTGGTGATCGCGACTGGTTTTGGACGGTAATGACACGGTAATGTACTCTGTACCCTTGGGCCCTATATCAGCTAATCATCTGACTCCAGATCTATATTGGAATGGTCCCTTGAACGATCTGATGAACCTTTAACCTTTAACTTGAAATATCTATCTGATGAACCTTTAACTTGAAATATGTATCATTAAAGCTGCATCAGTATGGTTCTATCCTTGCTACCACACCCACGATACCATACCTATGCTAACATGATACCACGTTACCATGATATTGCTCATGTCCCTTATGGACCTTAAATAGGCGCTATGCTGTGCTGTACTGTTGATCTGTTGTTGAATGCGCTTACGATAATTCTTTTGCAGGTACTGATATATTTGGTCACGATACTGAACCCAAAGCAGTGACTTTCCTGTGTTTAATGTTCTGGCACCAGCGTTGTTTATTGTTTGTTGTTGCCTACACACTTGGGCTATTTTCCTCAGAATTAGGGTTGCAGCCCGTAGAATTGCTAGTTAAGAGTAAGTTGCTTGGAGGCGGCCGCATGGTCGTCATTCCCGAGTTGCCATGTTCTGTTGTTTCTACTATTGGGGAGGGAGGGGTGGGAAGTGGGTGAGGGAGGGGGGCGGAGGGAGGTTGATAGGGAGGATGGGGGGGTTGTTTTGATATTTTGCATATGGTTTTGTTTAGTTATGTCCATCTTGCTTACTAGCTTGCATCCAATGTACCACATTATGTTCCGAAGCTTATACTCTGTACTTCTGTTTCCTGCATACTGTGCTAGCCCCACATTATATGTGTTCAAAGATGCTGCTGACTCTTTCAGGGGTATGAGACTGCTTCCACGACCCAATCCTTATGTATACACATGTGTTATGAGACGATATTACTGGATGCATAATTGATGGCTGCTGTTATAGATACTCCGATAGGGACGACAACTATAACTAACCTTAGAATCCTATCGTTGAACGTGAAAGGACTTAACCAGCCAGTTAAACGCCAAAAGACACTTGACTATCTACGAAGGCAGCGTGGAGATATAGCCTTATTGCAAGAAACAAAACTAGAAGCTAAACAATTTCACACATTGCGCAATAAGTATTATACTGAAGTGATAGGCTCTGAGGCGATCTCAAAGAAGAATGGGGTGGTAATGCTAGTGGCCAAGAATGCAAATGTGGAAATAGTCTCTAGTGCAGTAGATACAAAAGGCAGATGGGTCTCAGCGAGACTACTCAAGGATGACACTGAATTCTTTATCACGACTATCTATGCCCCAAATACATATGATCCGTCCTTCTGGGTAGGCCTAACGAAGCAGATAAACTCCATCCCCGACACAGCAGTCCATATTCTGGCGGGCGACTTCAATCTCCCATACGACCCAATACTAGATAGAGACTCTAAATGCGTCTTTCGCCCGGGGAAGGCCCATAAGGCATTCATGAAACTGTGCAATAGATTTCATTTGGTGGACACGTGGCGTTTGATGCACCCTGATGGCAGAGACTACTCATTCTACTCCCCACCGCATGACTCGTTCTCAAGAATCGACTACATACTCATATCTAATAACGCGGTGGCAAGAGTTGAGGACGCGGACATTGCTCCCAGATTAGTCTCTGATCATTCCTGCGTTTCCCTTACATTATCTAATATTAAACCGACCACCCGTCAATCTATGTGGCGATTCAATGACACCATTATCAATGACACAAAACACAAAGAAACCCTTGACACTGCCATTAAAGACTTCTTATTGTTAAACAAGAGGGGGGACACTTCAGACACCACCCGATGGGATGCATTGAAATCCACCATAAGGGGAGTCATTATAAAAATATCGTCAGCAATTAATAAGAACCGCACTGCAGCCTTGTTGAAATTAGAGGAGGACATTTCAAAACTCCAGCACACATACTTGAGGAGTAGAAACCCTGAGGTCCTAACCGAACTGTCCAATCAGAAATACACCTATAACAAACTTATTAGTGAAAAGGCGGGAATTTGGCTAGACAGGAGGAAGCGTTTCAAAATTTGTGACTCGAACAAAGCCGGGAAGGGACTAGCGGCTTATCTTAAATTTAAAATTCAAAAGAATACCATTGCATCCTTACTCGATGACAATGGGACTCCTAACTCTGATCCCACTAAGATTGCGAATATCTTCAAGGACTTTTACGAGAAACTTTATGCTAGGAACATGCACGTAGACAGCGAGAAAATGAAGAAATACCTCTCCAATTGCACGCTCCCAACACCTACGGCCACAGAAAGAGACTCCTTGAATGAACCAATCTCTGAGTCGGAGGTTATTAGCGCGATCAAATCCCTCAAAAAGGGGAAAGCCCCTGGGCCTGACGGCTATACAGCACAATTTTATAAGACCTTTGGCCATATTCTTTCCACCCCTCTCCTAGAGGTCTTTCACGAAATTACCAATACAGGTAAAGTTAAGGGGACTATGGCAGAGGCTGTAATTGTGGTAATACCCAAGGAAGGCAAAGACCACAAACTCCCCAAAAATTACAGGCCTATCTCACTGATAAATTTAGATTTTAAGCTCCTAGCATCAATTTTAGTGAATCGCATTCAAAAAGTCCTGCCGTCTCTAATACATCCCTCGCAGGCCGGTTTTCTGAAGAACAGGCTCTCGAGCGATAATACGAGAATCCTGGCTCATGTCATTGAAAAAGCGAGACTCTTATCTACACCCACCACCGCCATTACACTAGACGCTGAAAAAGCGTTCGACAAAGTAGACTGGGCTTACTTAAATGCTGTACTACATAAATTCGACCTGGGTCCCATATTCACTAAATTAGTCATGTCCCTCTATGCCTGTCCCTCTGCTAAAGTACGAGCTGGCGGCGCTTTTTCCTCCCCATTTGGTTTAGAACAGGGTACTAGACAGGGATGTCCATTATCCCCGTCCTTATTCCTCCTGGCTATTGAGCCTTTTCTGTACTACATAAGGGAAAACCCTGACATCGCTGGAATCCGGTTCACTGGCTGTACAATTAAACTCACGGCTTATGCAGACGACGTGTTGGTCATGAGTGAACAAGCTGATAAGGCTATCCCGGCGCTAATGTCCACAATAGAAGACTTCTCAGCTGTTTCTGGATATTCCTTGAACAAGGATAAAACTGAGGTGAAGTCATTGAATAACCTATGTGATAAAACCATCCTGGGCGACTCCGGGCTTACCTGGCAGTCGAAGAGTTTTAAATATTTAGGAATGGAATTCGAAAAGGACTTGATATCCACCTTAAAAATTAATGAGGAGATACTCTACAAGAAAACACAAAAGCTGCTGGACGGGTGGTCTCCTAAATTCCTCTCGTGGTGGGGTAGGGCTGAAACACTAAAAATGATGATCAGTCCCTTGGTAAATTATATGGCATGTATGCTCCCCATGACCTTCACGGAGGACTTTTTACATAGAGTTGAGAAACTGATCTCGGATTTCCTGTGGAAAGGGAAGAAACCGAGAATTGCCATGAAAAAATTGGAACTTCCAAAGCTTAAAGGGGGATTAGGATTGCCAAATTTCAGAAACTACCAGACCGCCTTTCTCTGTAAGCAGGGAGCCTCCTGGTTTATCGAAGACCCTGTCTACACGCCCTTATGGATCAATATTGAGAAATCCATTATAGGCAAAGCCCCGCTCTCCGCAGTCCTAACAATGGACCTCTCACACCTCACGAACTCTAAATACATCATGCTCAATACCAAGAGAGCACTTCTGCGGTTAGATCGCGTTCATGCCACTGGTCAACGAATCCACAATTCCTCCTCTGCGTCCTTATGGCGTAACCCGTCCATTAAAATTAGCGGATCACCCATCATATGGGACCACTGGTCCGATAAAGGTATTAATGTTGTAAAAACCTGATTCGGGTCGGGGACAATCGATATTTGCCCGGCGGTATTGCCTCTGTGACCCTCTAGTTATTTAATCAATGAAGAGGCAGGCGCTGGAGACTGGAAGGCAGGAAACAAGGTTTTTATTCTCTCCGGAGGAGAACACGGCAAAGCGGACAGCAGGTATCGTTCTGAGGTGCTCTAACTTATGTCTGAGGTCTGGCCCTTTATATACAGGGTTTTGCGGTTTTTATTACAGTTTACATACTCATGACAAAGCTTTGATGTACGGAAAGACATTCCCGGAACCCCCCCTCCGGGCCCGTTCCCACACACATTTACAGTAGAGGTCCCCACCCTGGTCACAACAGGTGATGAGTATCGCGCAGCAGGATATTCCGTCAATTCATGGAATGCGGGGTTCGATCGGATCTCATGGGGTGGGGGCTTTGATCAACCCGGGGATCCTTTGATGAGGGAAGCTTTCTATTGTACAGGGAGGGGCAAGGAATGGTATCGGCAGAGCCGGGTGTCGGCCTGGGAACGGGGAAGACAAACAGGCACACGGGGAAAAGGGGGTTTGCATCAAAGGGCCGGGGATCATGAAAGGGAAGAAGGGAGGTGTTGTGCTGGGAACAGGATGAGGGCCTGAGGCGGAGCAGCGCCAAAGAGGGGTTTATGATTCAAGGCAGGTGCAAGCAGGGGGTTGGTCAGCGTGCAGGCTTAGTGAGGGCGAAGGGCTATGTCAGGGGCCAGCGGCATGCAAAAGGGCTTGTTCGGCTCAGGGCATCTTAAAATGGCGGGTGCGCACGAAAAAGTGTGGCATCAGGGGAAGAGGCAAGATGGCGCAGATAATGTTCACCAAACCGTACTAATTTTCAACAGTCCTCCCTTTAACATATCCAAGACATCTTCCTGGTTCTTTTTTTTTTTTACTCGGTTCTATTGTGGTGGGCATGAGAAAGAAAAACGTTAGGAACCCTAGATGAAAGAGTTGTAAACAATACATTTTAACATTTCTAGTGTTAGGAGGCGGACCTATTGGTAAACTTTGATAAACTTGTTTAGCAGGAAAGTCATAGTAATGCAATGCAAAAGTGAGTACATTTCATAAGGCGAACTGATGGATTGTTACATAATCAATACAATGTTGGCTGGGAGAGAAACGAGACGTGGCGGAAATGATCGGGAATGTTCGAGGTTTAGTAAGCTTTCAGCGATTCTTCGTCTTCCGTTGGCACTGTGGAGCACCGGCGGTGGAGCTACGAGTCCAGCTCTATTCTAAGTTCCGTGTTGCAGGGCACGACCCTTTCCTCGCGTTTCTGGTCAGAAAAAGGGTCTTTCTCGCCCGGTGTCCTTTGGGATCAATAGTCAAAAGTTCAGGTGGAAGAAGAGCGTACAAAATAGCCCATAGGGTAGGTCGGAGAAAAAGGGGGATGGAGCAAGGCCAAATCAGGAACAAACTAGGGGAACGAGAGACTTCAGATAGGCGGGCTCATGACCGAGTCTAGAGAGCGGGGACCTTTCGGCACACATTCGAACATGGAACAGGGGCATCAGGTTAGCCCTTCCTTCTCATTTTGTTGGAGACAGTGCCTCGTCCTGTAGCTCTGTTCTGTCGCGGTCTCGCCTTGGCCCATGTCGCAGACGTTCCATAGTTCGTAGTCAGGCCACGTGCTCCCACATCCGGTCCTTCTTTCCTCCGACAGCCGTACCCTTGAAGGAGTTTGAAAAGACAGTTTTTAGAGATTTGGTAGAGGAAAGTAACCACATAAGTCTATTTCTCTCCCAGCTCCAGGCAAATGAAGATAGGAACGTTTGCTATACATATAAATGATCGATGGTGGACCTGCTGGGTTTACCATGGCTTTCCTTCACAACTGTTTAATATAGTCACGACAGGTCATCTGATGGGGGCCCACCCCTGTAATGTAAGCCGGGCAATGCTAATAAAAAGTGGTGTGAGCTAACCGCATGGTACTAATGGGCTTCTCGCTGAGGGACGAACATAGGCTAAACACCTTTTTTATATCATCAATGCATCCTGCCCTTTAACTAAACATTTTCACTTTCGACAAGGCTCAGTGTAATGGTTTTCTTTGCTCCGGTCTAATCTTTAATTTTGCAAAACATCATTCTGGTCCCTATGCAGCCTCTCGCGGCCGGATTACAAATTTAGAGAAGACAGGGGTCTCATCGGAAGACACCTAGGTACATAGAAAACGTTGATGGGGGGGGGGGGGCAACTGAACGCAATACTGGGAGCGTCCTGAGAAGATGGGGGGTTTCGGTTACCTTTATGGTTTTGGGTATCGCGACAATTTGGGACGGGGAGGGGCGCGTTATCTGAGGCACTTTTATTTCATAGTAGTAGCCGCTGACATGTAGTTCCCTCATTTCGGGTCAGATTTAGGGAACCTCAGTCAGCTTACCTGTCCTTTCCTTTATGACCAATTCTCGGTTTCATCAAATATTTCCGGAAAGGAGAGGTGGTGACACAGCATTAGGGTGATTTTATTAAAGACAAGTTTGAGCAAATACCGGCGGTATTTGAAGCCAATTAGGTGGTGTGCTAGGGGTGGCAGTCTGTCAATTTCGGGGCTAATCGCTCGGAAGAGCGGGAGTGTGAAAGAGAGAGAGAGAGAGAGAGAGAGAGAGAGAGAGAGAGAGAGAGAGAGAGAGAGAGGGTGCAACAGCAGGCTAAATAGTACACGTGCGACAGAGAGTGGCAGTGTATTTACGAAAGGCTATTTAGTGCATTACACAGCAAAGGACATTTCACGGGTCTGCGTTAGTATCTTGAAATCATGCAGTCCGAGCATTAGACAGGGTAGAGGGGACATGCTTCGAGAAAAAGGAAAAAGAAAAGAGGGGTACCATTTTGTCGCACTTCCTTGCATTCTCGGTCCTTCGACCAGTTGAGTCAATGCCTCAGTCACACACACACATTCTCTCATAGTTTCGCATCGTACGTGACATGGGTTCATTCGTCCGGTCTGGTTTAAGGGTGATCACTTTTTATCAGGTCATGCTAATTTTTCGGGTTTGTTCGATACGTGAGTAGTTTGTAGGCGTGTTTAGGCACCACCTTGCAGCGCTAGTCTGCTTCGTGTATTAGACATGGCAAGGCTTCAGATCTCCGCCACACCTCGGCTGTAATCTCTGATGTAACCTGCAGAGGGAGGAAAAAAGGGGGGAGGGGAGGGGAACAGCATTCGCGCATATTCAAATACATGGATTCAAGAGTCCTTTACTTACCTCTTACTCGGCTTTCCTCCTCGGGGCAGAGTCCCCGGGGATATGGTTTCTGGAGTCGGGGGGGGGGGGGGGTGTGCCCATATAGGTCGTGTGCGGGGAAACGTAAAAAGGAAACCAGAGGTGTCTAGTGCGAGGTACCTAGTCAAAAGATGTATCTCACTATCGGGGTCCTTAAACCTCCTTCAACGCTGTGGCGTTCTAAGGTTCTTCGGTTCTTGGGTCAGCTCCGTTCCCTAATACCTTGGAACGTCGTACTTTATAACATTTACATAATTTCATTTCACCTTTCTTTTACATTCCCTCATTTACGCCGTTCGTTTTACCCATCCTTGGAAGTCGAGGTCTTCCTCCATGCGAGAGTTCATGAGTCGGTCGCGTACTTTGAAGGCAGAGTGTCGTGTTGTCGATCCGATCCGACCTCCAGGGCTGGGCAACCATCTTCTTTCAACCTTAAAGAGAGAGCAGAGTAGGGTGCACAGAAAAGAACTCTCCCACCGATCCCACAAAAATAAAACATGCAATACCCGTTCATGGTTTCGAAAACCTTTATTTTGCAAAATCATTTCAGCACGTGGATTATGAGGGTGCGGTCGTATTTGGCCGGACACAGCAATGGTTAAAGTGCGTACAGTGGGGGGGGGGGTGTCGTTTTGTAGCAATAAAAACATCGGAAAGTTTTATTCATTTATTTGTAAGAAACTAAAACGTCTATTAATTGGCTGGGGGTTCGGGGGCATTTATTTCATAATTTTAGAAGCATAGTCAGAATAGTTGCAATCAGATTTCCTATATGCATACCGTATGTGTGCGTCATAAATGGGGTTATACATCAGCTATAAAAATATAATACATCGTACATTTGTACTCAACATTTTTAACGGGATCCTTTCACAATGTTAGTCGAGTGAGCTCTCCATGTCTTTTCTAGCCAAGTGTACAAAGGATCATATAAGTCTCAGAACATCAAGTTTGTATTAGTGCGAAGGAACACCACGAGGTGTTCGTAAGTTCCTATTGATACCGGCGCCATTTTGGGCGGGGCCGGGTTAGTCCGGAAGTAGCATCAGGGAAAAATGTTTCTAACAACCGGCAGTTGGACCAGAGTCCTTTTCGGCAGTTCTAGAATTCATGCTAACAGAAGGAGTGGCAATGTCATGTTTATTTCGTTGGCGATCAAGGCAGTTGCCCCTTACCGGAGGCCTGCAGTGGCCGAAGGCTCCGCCGGGGACCTTTGTAGAATTTTCAAGGCTGCGGAGATGCTGTCGGAGATGGGGGCTTGTGCCCCAGTGGGCAAGTGTCCGAGTTATATTGCTGGTCAAAGTTGCTCTAGCGGCCGGGGCCCGCCTTCCAGCGGACCCAGACGCCATTTTGAGGCCCTACAGGGGCCACTCTCATCGAGTTTGCAAGAGTGGAAGAGATCCTTCGGAGTGAAAGGAAGAGGGCTCTGTTTTGTGAAAGCGGGACGTTCGGCTGGGGTGCAGCTGTGATGCCCCCACCTGGGGGGGCGAGGGAGACTCGTTCGCGCCGTCTCCTTCTTCCGGTGCACCCCATGCTGCTCTTTTTCATCGGCCCGCACGAAGGTCTCTCCCCATCCGGTGCTTCCCAAGTCGTGTGCTCTGTGCTGTGGGAGTATGGCCACCTGTGGCGCGCATTCGGCGCGGCACGAGTATCGGTGCAGTCATTGCAGGTTCGGTGTTCCGAAAATATGGGCACCATTGCACGTTCGGTGCTGCGCAAGTATTGGGGCACCATCGCCTGGTTGGGGGTGTTCGGCGTTGGGCCGGGGGGGGCTGGGAGACCTCCTATCCGTGGAGGTGGGAGAGGCTCGTCCGCGTCGCCTCTCCCTCCCAGCCCAACTTGGACAAATTGTTGTGGAGGTACGTGCAGGACATCCCGCCGTCCAGAGCTGCTGCGGCTGTTACGGAAGGGAAAAGGAAGAGGTGTCTCGTTCTTCTCTGGACATGTGGCGGGACTACTTAAGACTATCCAGGCCCGTTGCGGCTGGCCGAGGAGGCATGTGGCGGGACTACCTGCAACTGCCCAGGCTGCTGGCTCCTGCCTCTCCTCCGGCTCCCCCATACGTTAAGATTTCCTGACCAAGAGTTGGCAGCAGGGCCCGCCTTATATGGGTTGCCGCCGGTTGGGCGTAGCCGTAACCCTACCCTACTTTGGAAGGTTCCAGAAGGTGGGGGGGGGGGGCGAATGTTCTATTGACTTTCATGTTCTACAGTTTACCGTTCTTGTTTTTCTAGCGTTTATTGTGTTTTTCTTTGTTTGTTATGTTAAAATAAAAGTTCGTGTTTATCAGTGGCTTACTGATTTCGTTTCCCATTTCTTTCTTTCCAGGTTGTTTCATGCTAAAAATTTCTATTAACATAGTTTATGTAACATGGAAGCACGTGCAGGGGGATGACGCAGATTCATATATTACGTACACACAAACTCAGACGGGGAGTGTAGTAGAAAAGTATGACACACAAGATCCAAAGACAAACATAAAACAGTGATTATTTGGCCAAAATTATCTTTTTCCGTCTGTTAATTTAGAGCTAGGCTGGGTTCCCGTTTTTATATTGTCCGACCTAGGAAAACTCGAACATGTCGCTCAAATCGTTCTGGCGGAACCTGTGCCATCGGGCATAATCAAACGTGGTGGTTCTATCTGGTCTGTCCGTGCGAGTCGGATTTTTCTTTGTCTCGCGCTTTTTCTCATTCTGCTGGCCTGTCATTCCTGTCGGCCCTTTGCCCTTACTCACGCTCAGTAGAGTCGGGCATTGGGCTTTCCAGTGTCCGACATATCTGCAAAAAGCGCATTGGTCTGGCCCTAAGTCTGGCCGTCTTTTGCGTAGTGTCGGGGGATAACTTTTGGGTCGTGGTGTCCCGGGGTTGTCCTGTCGGTATATTTCTCTACCTGGTTTGTCCTCGTCTTTTCTCTGTCGTTGCATAGCCTCTCTGCGCCACATACCGAGACTGTCGAGCATAATAGGCGTTGTCTTAATATTGCGAAGGGCTATTTCCAACGTTTCTATTTTATCAAGGTCAAAGGATCCTGCCAGTGGCCACTGTTTGTCTTGACTTTCTTTGGTATACCTGTGCCACAATTTATTATAGGCTATGGTAACTAATCCATAGTTTATGAACATGTCCTTATTAGGGGTGCCTTCTAGTGGAGCTATATGGTCCACCTCTAATACACGGTCCGGGCTGAACCAATTATCAATCAATGGGGAGAAGACAGACATGACGGCTCGTAACGAGGGACTAAAAAGTCAGCACTGCCTATCTTATCACTAGGTGCAAAGACTAGACAGAATATTCCTATTCTACGTTGTTTGCAGGCAGTGAATACCTCATGAACAAAAATAAAAAGAGTAACCAATAACGAGGAACAATCAAACAATCAAAAAATAAATAAGATAGAGTAAGGTCAATGGGGAGAGTAAGTAAGGCGCAAAAGTCTGCGTCCTCTACCCTTTCACTATCCGCAAAGAGGAATCTGTTGTTTCCGGTTTGCAGACAGAGAATCTCCAGAAGACAATCTGCGAACAGTAGTTCGGGGTCAAAGAACCCAGTTAATCAGTGAGGGAGAGGGAGTCTCCCAAAAACCGTTAAGAAATAATAGAGTCAGTGGGGGAGAAAAATAGGCGCGACGGTTGCGTTACCTATCCTTCACTGTTTGCAGAAGGGAAAGAGCCTACTGTTTCTCCGCGTGCAGACAGTGAATCTCCAAAATAAGTTAACAAAGAGTAATACTAGTATATATTATAAACAATCAAGCAATCAATTATTTTCGCAATCCGTTGTGTTTACACGACCTTACCCGGACCGTATGGACAGTTTCTTGTCTTCCGAATCCAGCGCCCGTTCGTCCTCTTTTTCTCGTATTTCTCACGGCACTCCTAATGGTCCCCAGTCAGGACCGTAGATCACTCGAGAGAGGTCTGTTCGGAACTAGTGAAGTTCGGATGATCAGCTGCCAGACGAGGGTCTATTGGGCAAGAGCTCTCCCGATCGTTGCAGTCGTTCACTCTGTCGTCGGGACCTCTCCCACTGGATCCACGAGTCGCTGATGGGCCCCACGCTTGGGACGCCAATTGTAAAAACCTGATTCGGGTCGGGGACAATCGATATTTGCCCGGCGGTATTGCCTCTGTGACCCTCTAGTTATTTAATCAATGAAGAGGCAGGCGCTGGAGACTGGAAGGCAGGAAACAAGGTTTTTATTCTCTCCGGAGGAGAACACGGCAAAACGGACAGCAGGTATCGTTCTGAGGTGCTCTAACTTATGTCTGAGGTCTGGCCCTTTATATACAGGGTTTTGCGGTTTTTATTACAGTTTACATACTCATGACAAAGCTTTGATGTACGGAAAGACATTCCCGGAACCCCCCCTCCGGGCCCGTTCCCACACACATTTACAGTAGAGGTCCCCACCCTGGTCACAACAGGTGATGAGTATCGCGCAGCAGGATATTCCGTCAATTCATGGAATGCGGGGTTCGATCGGATCTCATGGGGTGGGGGCTTTGATCAACCCGGGGATCCTTTGATGAGGGAAGCTTTCTATTGTACAGGGAGGGGCAAGGAATGGTATCGGCAGAGCCGGGTGTCGGCCTGGGAACGGGGAAGACAAACAGGCACACGGGGAAAAGGGGGTTTGCATCAAAGGGCCGGGGATCATGAAAGGGAAGAAGGGAGGTGTTGTGCTGGGAACAGGATGAGGGCATGAGGCGGAGCAGCGCCAAAGAGGGGTTTATGATTCAAGGCAGGTGCAAGCAGGGGGTTGGTCAGCGTGCAGGCTTAGTGAGGGCGAAGGGCTATGTCAGGGGCCAGCGGCATGCAAAAGGGCTTGTTCGGCTCAGGGCATCTTAAAATGGCGGGTGCGCACGAAAAAGTGTGGCATCAGGGGAAGAGGCAAGATGGCGCAGATAATGTTCACCAAACCGTACTAATTTTCAACAATGTGGTCTCTGATTTATACGAAAATAATATGCCACTGCCATTCTCGACTCTACAGGCTAGACACTCCCTGCTACCGATCGACTTTTATGCCTTCTTAAAGCTAAAATCAGCCTTATCCACTAAAACATTCAAGCTAGTGAAGCCTTGGCTAAAAGCTATGCTACCCCACTTTCAATCCTCTGGACATTTTGTCTCTAAAATATATAAACTACTGGCGCCAACGGCCAACAAGTCGATGAGGCGCAATGAGATAAAATGGGAATCAGAAACAAACAACACTGGCATAAGTATAGACTGGGTCAGGATACATGCATCAGCACTCACACACAAGGTATCACCGATACTATCACAGACCAAATATATGATTATTAACAGGGCATTTTGGACCCCACAGAGGCTATTTAAGGTTGGCCTGCGGGATACACCGAATTGCTGGAACTGCTCCTCTGGTATTGGTGACCTTCCGCACATGCTGTTTGATTGCCCCATGCTTCACACCTTCTGGGCAAAAATCTTTGACTACATTGGACACACGCTCCACATACATCCTACGAGGGAATTCATCTACATTCTCCTAGGAGCATTAGATCCATCACTAAAGGGTGACCACGACCGCCAGCTCCTGGACCTTCTACTAACTCTAGCATGTAAGGTGATCCTGTGCAATTGGAAATCAACGGGTGAGGTCTCCTTCAATGCATGGAGGGAATGGCTGTCCTGCATTAGGGGCACTGACAACCCCGCGTTACAATCATCACCATGGCAGGTCACCAACAAAAAATTATGGTCTTCATTGGACCGAGCCTCCTTCACCTTTGACCCACCCTGAAGTTCCAAATGATGAGGTCTGTACTCAGTGAATTATGGGTTGCATGCTGCGTGAACTGTAATGGCTATATCTTGTGCTCACGGGCTTGACAATCTTAGAATCATGAAGCAGGAATGATGAAATGTAAATGGTACTATATGACTTGATTTAGACGGAGGGCTTTACGGAACTATATACAAATGTGAGAATGCAAGGTTGGTACTTTATTTTCCTTTACTGTATACGTATTGTTTTGTGTAATAACCCATGTCTGGTTGCGGTATTTTTGTAACACGACTGTAATTCTTCTGATGCCTTCTTGCCGCTATCATCTCTGTTATCATTTCTGTTATTGTTTAATAAAATAAAAATATGATTTGAACATAAAAAACTAAAGGATCTTCAGGTGATATATATATATATATATATATATATATATATATATATATATATCACAGTTCCCAAAACACCAGCCTGCCGCACTCGTGAGCGGGTGCTCACGTAATGGGGGTGTACCCGTCAATAATATTAAGCTCCACACATCCACAGGATCCTCACTCCTGAAAAAGGACGCAGCACTCACGGGGGTAGTTTTCAATACGATTTTTTAATAGAAAACTTTCAGCACATCAAGACGCGTTTCGGCATCGGCCTTCGTCAATTGTTGCACAAAAAGGCGCGGCGGCCATTAGCATTTTATCCACACTCATTTCATGGACACTAACATAGGACACAAATCTCATATTTAGAAGTGCCGCCATCTTGGAACAAGCAATCTCTGGAGGATAACACTAGATAATAGATAATCATCCTCCACACTACTACATTCACGTTCAATAACAGATAACGTAGTAGATATGAACGACCCCTGATATATAAAGGAATCTCTCAAGCATTATAGCCGTGATGGGCATGAAGCAACAAATCTATATTATTAATAAAGTACCCAATATCTACAAAGTTCTTACAAATAATCAAGCCCATTATGAGCAAAGCTCCACATTTGCATTCCAAAGGAGGCATACTTCCATCAAATCCTGCCCTGGATGGGCCGTGTCACGAATCAAATTAGCCGCTTATATTCTTTACTTCATCAACGGTCTGTTGTCAGTATGGCTTATTAAGTTACTCATTTCATCCATTTCTAAATACTTGAATAAATAAATAAATAAATACAGCAGGTTCATACATTATCATCATATACTCATCATATATTATCTTCATATATGGAACGCACATCTGAACAGGAAATTTATAACCACAGTGTCCTATCCCAAGTGTACTGACAATTCCTCATGCATGTTCAATCCATGCGGCATTTTGCTGTGCAAGTCTATTATATAGCGCGATTCTAATCTTCTCAATTTCTGTAAACGGTCTCCCCCTCTAATGTCAGCTGGGACGCTATCTAGACAGATGTAAGACAATAGATCCCTATTGCGTTTGTGTGTTCTGTCAAAATGTCTAGCCACAGGGTAAGACTCATCTGCATTATTTATAGCACGCATATGCTCTAATATGCGTATCTTAACTGGATGGGTCGTACTACCAATATATCTTAGTCCACAGGGACATATTAAACAATAGACAGCATACGGAGTAGAGCATGTCAAAAATTTCCCTATGCGTCTAGGTGTTGCTAGCCCTGGAACTTTATGAGTGAGAGTACGTTTACTAAACTTGCAGGCTTTGCATCGACCACATGGGTAAAACCCATTAAGCGGTTTAAGGCCAGAATCGACCGAATGTCCTTCATGATGACTCTTGACAAGATGGTCCCTCAGAGCTCTCGCTTTCCTAAACGTCACTAGAGGATTCGTGGGCAAATCCTTCCTAATGATAGTATCTGTGAGTAAGATGTTCCAATGTTTACGCAATATCTTTTTGAGATGCCCAGCATTTTCTGAAAATGTTGTAATCAGGCGAAAGGTAGCACTGTTCTTATCCTCTCCCGCCTTGCTTTTCGTTATCAACAGATCGTCCCTCTTGATATTGCTTACTCTTTTAAGGGCGTGTTTTAATACCCCTACTTTATAACCTCTTATTCTGAACCGTTGAAGGCTCAGCTGCGCTGCCTTCTGGAATTCTATGTCACTGGAATTGTTACGTCTCAAACGCAGGTCCAGGAAACACTCAAAATCCTTACGCGTTTCAGCGTTCTCCACGCCTTGGTCACAGGTGAGTGCTATTTAATGTCTATGTGGTCATGTGCCTTCAGTTCGACACTACAGGTTCCACAATGCACTAGTTGTTTCATCTGAAAAGTACAAATTTGGCTTTAGTAGCATGCCTGTTATCAAATGTCAGTCACTCAAAAATGCATTCCGTGAATAAAATTGCAAAAGTGCATAATAAATGTCCCGCAGTGCAAATGGTAGTGCTTTTCTTGCGGTGTTGCCAGAGAGAGGTTTTGCCTCTCTCATCTCCCTTTCTCCATTGGGTTCCAGAATGCACTAATGTAGATGCACTTTCTACCATTTACTAGTGACTTGTAGGTGAGTTAAATGCGCCAATTAGGAGCATGCTAATTTCATCATGTTGAAAGGGGGAGCATGGGCCCATTATAATTGGTTAGCAGGAGTTGTGCACAGACTTCTACAGCAAGAAAAAGTATAGGTTTGAGTAAAAGGTGTAAAATCTGTGGTGACTCTCCAGAAAAGGCAAATTTCCTACAATAGCATATTCTCATCCTGCAGAGCTCACAACACAGAGTGCTCAGATGCTGAGAAGCTCTGATATTTGGGTGCCCTAAGTCTTGGATGATTCAATTTCTGATCTTGCTGTAGATTGTTTCTATCGTTCGATTTATTGAATGTAAGGTGGCCTGAATCAGGGTTGCACTGATCATAGAGTGCTCCGATCCTGAACTCGGATAATGGTATGGCTCCACAGTGTGATGCTGTGTTTTTGGCAGACTTATTCCTAGAATAGTCAGATATCAGTTCCTGCAGATGTCAATGCAAGGGTGCTTCAAACAAGAGAAGTCAATTTAAGATAGTCTTGTCTCTGATCCTAAATTATTGTGTAATTAGGAAGCTCTAATCTTATTGCACTATGAGGCTAGCCACTGCAGCAGTAAGTATGATGTCTAAAGGAGTGTGCCGAGGATGGTGTATTCTGGTTCTAAGGTGCGCCAACCCTAAATTGCTCTGATGAAGTGTGCTCTAATACTTGGGACTCATAGTTTTAGATACCAATGGCGGCTCTTCCGCTAAGGTGACTGACACTTTCATCCTAGTGCAGGGTTCTCCAAAGTCGCAGATATTTAGTATATCCCGGTTTAGTGGTTATCTTAAAAATCTGGTATGGATCCGGTCGTCCAGGAACGACTTTGCAGAACCCTGTCCTAGAAGACCAGTGAGGGTTTTATGAGCATCACAGAAAGTTTGCCTTCTTGATGCCAGTGGCTCTGCTCTAGAAACTCCTGAGTTCCTTCTCTTCCACTCTCAGGCAAAGTTAGTGGTAGAGTAGGCATTTCAAATGCACTTGTTCCTCACCCTCTTACTAATCCCATGTTTGAACTACCCTGGGCGAAAATGAATATTCTTCGAATTTATCAATAATGATGTACTAATATCACTACTAAATACTCCTGGCGTATTAGTACAAGTCCCTTACTCTTTGTGGTCTCAACATGCTAGTGATGTATGGCGGATTTTAACTACAGAGTATGTCAGTATCAGATTCAACCCAATGAAGAAGAGTCCCCTTATAGCCAGTAACACTGGAATTATGAGGCAAGGGAGGGCCAAATTATGCAGCAGGGATGAATTAATTGGGCAAGAAAAGACAAATTATGAGGCATTATGCGGCACATTTTGGGATAGTAATACTTCATTATTTTGTCATTTTTAGGTCGAGACCTGCGTAGGCTGCGCTTGCGCAATCGTAGGGAGAGATCTTATATTTCACAGTGTGGCGGCTTGAACCCGCCCCTCTTCTCCATTGGCTGGCTTCCTAAATGGAGGCCAGCCATTGGAGGAGAGGGGCGTCACTCGGTTCAAGCCCCGTCTTTGTGTTTTTTGCAGTTTTTAACTCCGTGACGTCATCCGTCACTCAACAGCAAAAAACACACCCCCGAATGCGAAAATGGCGGCGCTTTTCGGAAGCCATTTCTGCCCGACTGCCGCCGGAAGAAGTAGAGAAGCTGCCGAGTCCTCCGCCCCAGCCGGTGAGTGCTTGCTTTTCTGCCCCCCCTGTTCCTCGTTGTGCTCGCTTTTCTGCCCCCCCACGCCCCTGTTGCCTCGTTGTGCTCGCTTTTCTGCCCCCTCCACCCCCCTGTTTCCTCGTTCAGCTCGTTTTTCTGCCCCATCCCCCTGTTCCTCGCTGTGCTCGCTTTTCTGCCCCCCACCTCCATGTTTCCTCGTCCTGCTCGCCTTTTCTGCCCCCCTGTTTCTCGTTGTGCTTTCTTTTCTGCCCCCCCACCCCCTGTTCCTCTTTTTGCTCGCTTTTCTGCCCCCCACCCCCCTGTTGCCGTGTTGTGCTCGATTTTCTGCCCCACCCCCCTGTTCCTCATTGTGCTTGCTTATCTGCCCCCCACCCCCCTGTTCCTTGTTGTGCTCGCTTTTCTGCTCCCCACCCCCTGTTCCTCGTTGTGCTCGCTTTTCTGCCCCCCACCCCCCTGTTCCTTGTTGTGCTCGCTTTTCTGCCCCCCACCCCCCTGTTCCTCATTGTGCTCGCTTTTCTGCCCCCCCACCCCCCTCTTGCCTCATTGTGCTCGCTTTTCTGCCCCCCTGTTGCTTTGTTGTGCTCGCTTTTCTGCCCCACCCCCCTGTTGCCTCGTTGTGCTCGCTTTTCTGCCCCCCACCCCCTGTTGCCTCGTTGTGCTCGCTTTTCTGACCCCCTCCCCCCTGATCCTCGTTGTGCTCGCTTTTCTGCCCCCCCAACCCCCTGTTACCTTGTTGTGCTCGCTTTTCTCCCCCCACCCCCCTGTTCCTCGTTGTGCTCGCTTTTCTGCCCCCCACCCCCTGTTCCTCGTTGTGCTTGCTTTTCTGCCCCCACCCCCCTGTTGCCTAGTGGTGCTCGCTTTTCTGCCCCCGCCCCCTGTTCCTCGTTGTGCTCGCTTTTGTGCCCCCCACCCCCCTGTTCCTCGTTGTGCTTGCTTTTCTGCCACCCACCCCCTGTTGCCTCGTTGTGCTCGCTTTTCTGCCCCCCCTGTTCCTCGTTGTGTGTGTGAAAGTGTGTGTGTGGGGGGCTGTGTGTGTGTGTGTGTGGGGCTGCGTGTGTGTGTGTGGGGCTGTGTGTGTCGGGGAGCTGTGTGTGTGTGTGTGTGGGGCTGTGTGTGTGTGTGGGGGGGGCTGCGTGTGTGTGTGTGTGGCTGTGTGTGTGTGTGGGGCTGTGTGTGTGTGTTAGGGGCTGTGTGTGTGTGGGGCTGTGTGTGTGGGTGGGGCTCTGTGTGTGTGTGTGGGGCTGTGTGTGTGTGGGGCTCTCTGTGTGTGTGGGGGGCTTTGTGTGTGTGTGGCTCTGTGTGTGTGGGGGGGCTCTGTGTGTGGGGGGGCTCTTTGTGTATTTGTGTGTGTGTGGGGCTCTGTGTGTGTGTGTGGGGGGCCGTGTATGTGTGTGTGTGTGGCTCTGTGTGTGTGTGTGTGTGTGTGTGTGTGTGTAGGGCTGTATGTGTGTGTGTGGCTGTGTGTGTGTGTGTGGGACTGTGTGTGTGTGTGTGGGGCTGTGTGTGTGTGGGACTGTGTGTGTGTGGGGCTGTGTGTGTGGGGTTGTGTGTGTGTGGGGCTGTGTATGTGTGTGCGGGGCTGTGTGTGTGTGGGGCTGTGTGGGGCTGTGTGTGTGTGTGGGGCTGTGTGTTTGTGGGGCTGTGTGTGTGGGGCTGTGTGTGTGTGTGCGTGTGTGTGTGGGGCTCTCTGTGTGTGTGTGTGTGTGTGTGTGTGTGGCTCTCTGTGGGTGTGTGGGTGGGTGCAAATGCAATAGGTCTTGCATTTGTGAGAGATTAAGCTATTCACATTTATTTATCTGTTTTCAAAACCAACACATAAATAAAAACATTGTCATTTACAATGCCAATAGCTCTAACTTTGGCAAAGGCAAGACCGTTGCATTGTAAATGCTTGTTAAACTTATTAACACTCTCTGTGCATTAGTTGCAAGTCATTAGTACCAGTTTAACACCCCCCAAAAAAAGCTACAGAAACTTGACCAGATAACATTTCAAATGAGCCTTTGACTGCACTGCAACACATGTTGCTGCGTTTTTATTAACTTTTAAACCATTTGAGGCAGTCGCGACCCATGCAGGTACACATGGTGGGATGGGGCGAGGTGGGAGGAAGTGAAAGTGACAAACGATGGAGTAGAGAAAATAAAATAAATAAATAAATCAAACCACTTACCTTGCGCTCGTCGCATCACCAACATGGCAAGAGCAAGTAAGGTACGTGCTTTTATTTGTTTATTTACCCTATTCCATCGATTGTCACTTCCAACCACCCCCGCCCGCACCATTGCACCACCACGCAGTGCTTATCTGCGTAGGCCGCAAATGGTTTGAGCTGGAAACATATTTTTTTGTTGTTGTAAAAATCAGCAAATTATGCAGCAGATGATGGATTGTGTGGCAAATGCGGCGAATCTATAATCATGCTAAATTCACTGCAGCAGCACAATCGCATAAGTCCAGTGACCCTGTTTATAGCACAAGGTACCCTTTGTTCTGACATGGAATCCTGAACTTGTTAAAGCCAAAGGTTTTCATCCACCCTGTTAGCATCTGTAATTCCTTATTCCAGGAAAATAAACATATCTGTTTTTGGTTTGTTTGTGTGCTAGTAATGCTATTACATGAACCATTTTCCCTGTTGTGCTGAAGCCTCTCAGTTCTATCAGGGAAACAATCTACAGTCAGATGCTTCACTGTTGTCAATTTATGTTCGCTTTCTTTTCTGTCCTTATAAAGTATGGTGCCAGGATAACGTGGCCTAAATATCGACTGATAAAAATATTATGCTCTAAATATAATTTACAAAACTATTGCCCCTTTAGAGTTAATAATAGAAAATCACCACCCAGTGCAGCAATATTCTTTTGTTAAAGATGTTTAAGCAACAATATGGCAAACAATATTTTTGATATTCTGACATACAACCACTTTTCCAAACTGAAACTCGATTGATTTTTAGGTCTCGCTGTGAAAAGCGCGCGAAAGCGCGCTCTCGGAGAGAGAACTATAGTTGTCGTCTCAGCCGCCAACGAGTAGGAATGTGGAGACAAGACCTGGCCGCGCGCGCCGCGTTGTCCCATAGGATAACAGTGGGCGCGTGCGCTTTTGCATGGCAGACAGGCGGATCGCGACGCGCGCCTCGTGAGCAGTTTCTTTGGAATGCAGGAGGAGTGTGCTGATCACGAGGCGCGCGTCGCTGATAGTGCTGGCTGCAGTTAGCATAGTGTGCCGCCTGACGTGTTTGTCCTTCTAACCTCCTGTGGCAAAACGAAATAAAGGGGAGAGGACGGTAACTTTGAAATAATCTGACCGGCGATATTAGCGAGACCAGCATCCGTAGGGGGTCGCGCCGACCTACGCCACTCATCGGGAAAACAATTTATGTAAACAATAAACTTTGCGCCATACTTGCTAAATTGCATTCAGTTATCGTATAGTCAACTCCGGGTGCGGGACAAAACTGCCCTAGTGATATCAGCGAAACAGGAACTGGGGCGTGCTTCAACACTGCTCACCCCCATCCCTATGCACACCCGCACCCAGTTCGCACCCACCGCCTCATCCCCGCGTGAAGCCTACCCGTATGCCCTGCCGTTCGGAGCTCCACCGCCCTTTCCACTACTGCCAATTCGCACGCTCCAATGGCAGCCGTTCCGAACGCGCCACCCCCTTTCATCCTGCGCTGTCCTCCTCCTGCACCAGCATAGGCTTCCCCCCTCTAGTTACGCCACACCCTCTGCCCCTGCGCTCCCCCTCCCGTCTCCGCAACTCTCCACGAGCGTCTAGCCATTCGTCAGCTCACCCCCCCACCCCTCTCCTTGCCCCCCGCCACAGGATGCGCACCTCTCCACCCATCTCCTGCCCGCACTCCGGCATATTGCCGCGCATCTAGTGGTGTAGCGTGCAACACATCACCGGCCATCCCACGCAATGAAGCACTTCATACTATTCCCTATGACGCTCAGCCATGTGCAGAAGCATTACCTAAGGCAGGCTCAGGCTAGGTGGCTCATTGCCGTTCTCATTTGACGGATAGTAGGGAGGGAGGGAAGGGTAGGATGAGCGGGAGAGAAGATCTTTGCCCAAACGCACGAGAAAAGAGGGGGGGGCTGGACACTCTGCTTTCTCCTGACTTTTCCTAATGTTGTCTTCCTTGGCGCACTTCTGCAGAGACGTTCTCATCCAAAAACGCCACAAGCCACACTATTACCCTTATTTGTGAAGCACTCACACCTTCGGGTAAAGTCTGCGCTATATAAAAGGCGCCAATTACATAAACAAAATTGCGCGTCCCTTCGCCCTGAAACTACGCCCCTCCCTTATTTTTTATTTTTTTTATTTTTTTTCACACACCGCGTGCTCCTGATCCCCTCTCCCCCCCATCTCCTTTTGCCTCCAGTGAGACTCCCGCTGTCTTGGAAAAGTCCCCTTTAATGGCCTCCTCTTGAGCTTAACCCTCCTGCGCCTCCCCCCCCCCATGCGGCCCTTGCCTAGGCAACCTTTGTACTTGTTTTTTAGTGTCTGCCTAGCTACTCCTGTCACCCCGCCCCCCTTCAAATCTGGCTATTACCGAATGACACCGATGATAGGGAGTGATGCATACTGCAGAGGACGTAAATACCAGGAGTACCAAGGGGAGGACAACGGACTACTGACGGATGATGGGGAGTGATGCATACTTCTCCATGTTCACTCCTCCCATGCTGATCTCTAGAGGGCGCCCCCCACCACCCCTTGAGCCTCACTCTCCTGCCTCCCAGCAGCCTCCCCCCCACTGCTGCCCCGTACCCTTCCCCCGCCTGTTCTCTCCTATAACCACTACAATGCAGCTCCCACCCAGCCCACCCCTACCCCCCCACCTCACCTCGCACTCTGTTGCCGCTGCACCTCTTCTCCTGGCAAAATTCCCCGGAGAAAGAGGTATGCTTAAAAAACAGAAGTAGCATATTTAAAAAGTAACTTTGATTGCCATTTTAATATTATATACCTTTTTCAGGCTCCTTATCCAATTTAATTATTCCAACTATCCCCATGGATAAGTTATTAGACATTATATTAGCAATTGTCTTCAATCTGATCAGTTTAAACTGGAAATCTTCCAATAAGCTATCATACAAATTGTGGTGAGACTCTGTGATCTCTCATCATAAGTTAGATACTATGTATGCCACACAAAGCTCATCTATTCATAACGTGCAATTATTATGGTTACCACTTAGTACAATCTTAGCAAAATTGGTAGTGATGAACTAAATATTTTATCTATATCTTCTGAGAACGTTTGCCCTCCATAAAATGTATCTACAGCAACAGCTAACCATTCACAAACAATGTTTATATACCAATTGCAAATAAAATAAAAAATTCATGCAAAGCATTGACATTTACAATGCCAGTAACTCAAACTTTAATGCTGCGAGACATATTGCATTGCAAATGCTTGTTTCTCTTTTGGAGGCTCCCAAGTGATCTGGGCTGAACTTTGGGAGTAGAGGGGCACAAAGCCACATTCAATCTTTCCACAGCCACTTCAAGATGTGGTGGGATGATGCCCCATGTTTGGTGGGATGATGCCCCATGTTTGGAGGGATGGCGTCTCTTCTTTGTTGGGATGAAGTCCCTTCTTTGGTGGGATGATGCCCCATGTTTGGTGGAATGACGTCTCTTCTTTGGTGGGATGATGCCTCATGTTTGGTGGGATGAAGTCCCTTCTTTGGTGGGATGATGCCCCATGTTTGGTGGGATGACGTCTCTTCTTTGGTGGGATGATGCCTCATGTTTCGTGGGATGACGTCTCTTCTTTGGTGGGATGATGCCCCATGTTTGGTGGGATGAAGTCCCTTCTTTGGTGGGATGATGCCCCATGTTTCGTGGGATGACGTCTCTTCTTTGGTGGGATGATGCCTCTTCCCATAGTACTCGTTGCCTTTCAGTTCCATCTGAAACCACAGGGTGGTGCCAGAGAGAAGAGTGTACAGAGACTGTGGGGTGGGATAAGAAGGGAGATTGGGCTGAGGCTGTGTGGGCTGGTGTGAGGCTAGATCAGTCTTAGTCTGAGGGGGTGAGCCAGCAGGGAGTGGTCCTGTACTCTGGCAGGGGAAAGCAGGCGAAAGCTGCTGAATGGGGAGCAAGCAGCACAGGCTAAGGGTGAAGCACTGCATCTGAGGCTCTGGGCTGGTGTGAGAGCTGAGTGGGAGCAGCAGGCTAAGGTATGATGAGGGTGGGCACAGGCTGTAGATGTACTAGTTGGTAGTGAACTTGAGCCTTGTTGGCCTTCATATATATATCTTTTTGGGGAGTTTTATATAGCGCAAACTAGACCCCAAGGTATCAGAGCGCTTTACATGAGCACTAGTTATGTTACAGAAGGACACATACATTTTTGTTAGGCACGGGGAGATTAAGCGATTTGACCAGAATCACAGAATGTTGAGCATCCCTGCTGAGACTCGAACCCGGTTCCCCAGCTCCGAGGTCAACCGCCCTAGCAGTTAGGCCACATTCTCTCCCCCTTCATGCTTTCTGCTGTGAAGGAAAGAGGTAGGAGTACCAGTGGCCAGACTTGTTTTCACTGCTTCTGAAGCCACAATGTAGACCAGCATCTGTACCCATTGCCCTGCATTGGGGTAGTGCACTGCAGGGGCTGCTACTGGAGGGAAGATTAAGCTGAGGCTGTAGGGATTAGCGCGAGACAGGGGAGATGGTTATGGAGGAGCCGCAGTGGTTAATTTGTAAAAAAAGAATACGTGCCGGGGCTCTTGTCAGGTGGCAGCCTGCACCAGCCCATTTCTTCTGTAACACTGCCTGAAACAGAGCCAACTACTAACTAGGCAGTGGGGAAAGGGTGTGGCATAATGAACAGAGCAGCGGACCTCGGAGCTGGGGAACCAGGTTTGGGTTTCGACATCAGCTCAACATCCTGTGATTCAGGGCAAATCACTTAATCTTCCTGTGGACACCAAAAATGAGTGTGTCCTTTACTGGCACTCATGAAACTACTGAGCCGGTGTTGATGATTAAATGTCAGTGCTGAGGACCAGAAACCACTGGCTCAAATTAAGCACTGAGGAGCTGGTGTATTTGGAGAGAGTGAACTGAAGCTGTGAGTTGGTGTGGGAGGAGTGAGTGTTGGTAGGAGGCTTTTTGGGATGTCCACCCATAGGCTATCGCTGCAGCAAACAGCACATTAATTGGATTGCCGGAAAGGGTGGGTAGGTGTGTTTTCTGGACTTCATAAATGCAGATGGGGAAGAAAAAATATAAAGAAGCCTAGACTTCATCACAATTTGTGCAGCACCATTTTAATGTGGGACAAAACCTTATCGCAAAGCTCTATTCACCAATACTTCTACCAGTCATACTGCTAACGGCTCACAAAGCAATACTGTTAGCCAGTACTATTATACCATGATTTTGGGGTGTTCCTCTTGCACACTGCCATGTTATTACATTTTTATGGGGCAGTCATGTTAGGTAAGGTAATAACCCGAATGAGCAATAGGAGTGTAGAAAACACTCTGCAGCTAATTCACAAAGGTAAACGTAGACCTGGAGTCCAAGTTTAGACTTGAGGTCTAAGGGCCCAATTCTCAAGGGTAAATTTAGACCTGAAGTGTAAGGGCCCAATTCACAAAGGTAGACTTAGACTTGAGGTCTAACTTTACATTTGTGAACTTGGCCCTTAGACTTCAGGTCTAAACTTGGACTTCAGGTCTAACTTTTCCTTTGTGAACTCGGCCCTTAGACTTCAGGTCTAAACTTAGACTTCAGGTCTAACTTTACCTTTGTGAACTGGACCCTTAGACTTCAGGTCTAAAGTTAGACTTCAGGTCTAAAGTTAGACTTCAGGTCTAACTTTACCTTTGTGATCTTGGCCCTAAGACTTCAGGTCTAAACTTAGACTTCAAGTGTAACTTTACCTTTGTGAACTCAGCCCTTAGACTTCAGGTATAAACTTAGACTTCAGGTCTAACTTTACCTTTGTGAAATCTGTCTTAGACTTCAGGTCTAAACTTAGACTTCAGGTCTAACTTTACCTTGGTGAACTCAGGCCTTAGACTTCAGGTCTAAACTTAGACTTCAGGTCTAACTTTACCTTTGCAAATTGGACTCTTAGACTTCAGGTCTTCTAAACTTAGACTTCTTTACCATTGTGAATGGGGGCCTCTTTCTCTGCAGCAGCATGTAATCACTGCCCAATGACGTGCTTTACTCAAGGTAACCAACATGGGTTGAGCCAACACCTTCTCTTAGTTGTGCCCTTCATAGGTCCTTTTCTGTTGATCACACAAGTTCTGGCGGCAGCTGCACTATTAGGCCAAATCTAAAAAAGTAAGTCTCTGAAGTACTGAAATACACCCATGAAGGTGCTAAATAGATAAATTCATTCATAAAAACATAGTTACAGACCAGAGCTACATTAAATAAGCATTTGCAATGCAATAGGTCTCGCATTATTTAAGTTTGAGCTGTTGGCATTGCTAAATATTGCAACACCAATTGCAACAATAGTCTATAAATTGTAGGCCAAAAAAATGTGTATTTATTTTTTGGGCAATGGTGGCATGCTGCGCTTCAGATGAATATGTTTACTAAAGTGCTACAATAGTTATTTGTGGATGCGTTAACAATTGATGTGTGCACTGTTGGCTGGTGGTGTGTGTGCCTGTAGAAATTGTGAACTGATGGCTAGTGGTGTGTGTGCCTGTTGGAAGTGTGCACTGCTGGCTGGTGGTTTGTGTGCCTGGTGGAAGCGTGCACTGACGGCTGGTGGTGTGTGTGCCTGGTGAAAGCGTGCATTGACGGTTGGTGGTGTGTGCCTGGTGAAAGCGTGCACTTACAGTTGGTGGTGTGTGTCCCTGGTGAAAGCGTGCACTGATGTCTGGTGGTGTGTGTGTGCCTGGTGAAAGCATGCACGGACGGCTGGTGGTGTGTGTGTGCCTGAAAGAGTGCATGAATGTCTGGTGGTGTGTGCCTGGTGGAAGCGTGCACTGATGGCTGGTGGTGTTTGTGCCCAGTTAAAGCGTGCACTGATGGCTGGTGTGTTTGTGCCCATTGAAAGTTTGCACAGATGACTGATGGTGTCTGTGCCTGGTGAAAGTGTGCACTGACGGTGTGGTTGAGTGTGTGGTTGTGTGTGTGTGGTTGTGTGTGTGTGGTTGTGCGTGTGGTTGTGTGTGTGGTTGTATGTATGGTTGTATATTAGGTTGTGTGTGTGGTTGTTGTTGTGTGTGTGTGTGTGTGTGGTTGTGTGTGGTTGTGTGTGTGTGTGCGTATGGTTGTGTGTGTGGTTGTGTGTGTGGTTGTATGTGTGGTTGTGTGTGTGGCTGTGTGTGGTTGTGTGTGGTTGTGTTTGTGTGTGTGGTTGTGTGTGTGGTTGTGTGTTTGTGGTTGTGTGTGTGTGGTTGTGTGTGTGGTTGTGGTTGTGTGTGTTGTGTTTGTGGTTGTGTGTGTGGTTGTGTGTATGTGTGATTGTGTGTATGTGTGGTTGTGTGTACGTGTGGTTGTGTGTGTGTGTGGTTGTGTGTATGTGTGGTTCTGTGTGCGTGGTTGTGTGTGTGTTTGTGTTTGTGTGTGTGGTTGTGTGTGGTTGTGTGTGTGATTGTGTGTGTGTGGTTGTGTGTGGTTGTGTGTATGTGTGGTTGTGTGTATGTGTGGTTGTGTGTGGTTGTGTGTGTGTGATTGTGTGTGTGTGGTTGTGTGTGGTTGTGTGTATGTGTGGTTGTGTGTATGTGTGGTTGTGTGGTTGTGTGGTTGTGTGTGTGTGTGGTTGTGTGTGTGGTTGTGTGTATGTGTGAGTGTGTGTATGTGTGGTTGTGTGTACGTGTGGTTGTGTGTATGTGTGGTTGTGTGTATGTGTGGTTGTGTGTGTGTGGTTGTGTGTGTGTTTGTGTGTGTGGTTGTAGTTGTGTGTGGTTGTGTGTGTGTGTGATTGTGTGTGTGTGGTTGTGTGTATGTGTGGTTGTGTGTATGTGTGGTTGTGTGTGGTTGTGTGTATGATTGTGTGTGTGTGGTTGTGTGTGTGGTTGTGTGTATATGTGGTTGTGTGTGTGTGTGATTGTGTGTGTGTGTGGTTGTGTGTGTGTGTGGTTGTGTGTGTGGTTGTTGTTGTGTGTGTGGTTGTGTGGGGAGTGAGACAGAAAGAACTAGCGGCTGGCAGTCTGGAGAGAGTAACACAGATAGAGACCCTTAAATGTAGATATTCAAAGGAAAAATACATTGTTAAGATGGCGGCCAAGTAGAGGTCGATAGCGTCAGCAGTGAGCTATGGACTGGTAAACTAGCAAAAAAAGAGCTCCCTGATTTCAACCATCATGAACCATCCCTGAACGGATCAGGTTGATAAAGATTCTTATCCCCTCCGCCTGTCCTATGCTAGGGTCACAAAGGTTTTGCAACACGCTGTGCCGTGTGTGTTGTGTTTGTGGTTGTGTGTGTGGTTGTGTGTATGTGTGGTTGTGTGTATGTGTGGTTGTGTGTACGTGTGGTTGTGTGTGGGTGTGGTTGTATGTGTGTGGTTGTGTGTTTGTTTGTGTTTGTGTGTGTGGTTGTGGTTGTGTGTGGTTGTGTGTGTGTGCGGTTGTGTGTATGTGTGGTTGTGTGCCGGTGGAGTGTCGTACGATGCTACATTGAGAGGGTGGTCCTATGCTACCTGTGGCAGCTGACTCACCCGGCTGCTGAGAGCTCCGGCTTCAAGGAGAGAATGGCACCGAAGATCGCGGCGAAATCCGCCAGTGTGAAGGGTGCCGCCGCGGTTCAGAAAGCTCGTGGGGAAGCACAGATAGCCTTGGCACTCTCGGTCCCGGAGCAGCTGGAGCAGGCAATGGCCGGTTCAGGTCAGACCCCTTCACCTGGTGTGGCAAGACGAGCGAAGGGCGGGACCTCGTCGAAGAGCCGAGCACCACCCGCCTCCATAGCAGAGATGCTCACACGTGGGAAAGATTCGCGAATGCAGATCCAGACGTAGAAAGGGATGCCTAGAAGAAGTGAGGATATCCAGGTGAGCTTGAATGTGCCTGATGCCCCAGGGACCCCGACTGTAACAATACCAAAAGTCATGGGTACAGATGGACAGGCAGTAGATAGGGACTGTGCCCAAACTTCAATGAATAATGCTAATGGCGGGGATATCTCAGGGGACAAGTCTGATGAAGCGGGTCTCCCATCGGATCTCCCATCGGCCACTCAACTCAGTGCTCAGACTGTGGAGGAAAGTATGGGCAAAGAGATGCCAGGGCTTAATGAAACCGGTAATAGTGAGGGAATCCATTTGCTGGTCATGGAAAAAGAAATAAGTGGTACGACTCGGGCTACGGATGTAGTGCTCACTGATAAAGACATATTTGAGGGAGATAAAGAGCCTATTGACTGCTTTATTTCACTTTCAGACGGAGGGGAATGGCCAGATCAGAGTTCTTCTCCAGGTACCAACAACCTAGATTCTGATTTAGAAGAAGAAGAAGAAAATGAAAGGGACCCTCCCATGACGGCTAAAAAGTATAATTCAATCGCTGGCCAAGGGCGTGGAAAGAGAGACCTTAAATGGGACTATTCATCAACCACCCCTCTGTCAATTCAAGGATCGGATAACTCCCAGCCACAAACCAGCGGTGCAACACTGACACTTGAAGTGATACATCGGGCTATCCTCTCCCATAGGGAGGAAACGCGTCAGGATAGTTTGAAAGCCCAGGCGGCGATGAGGAAGCTTCAAAGGACAGTTAGGAAACTCCCCAAGGCTTCTGCCAACATAGGGGAAAGAGTGACAAACTTGGAGGAGAGAATCGAAACAGAAGCCTCTAATGCGTTTGCCCAGTCCGAATCGCATACCTCGCAAATCAGTGACATCCAACGGAAGTTGGAAGAATCCGAGAATAGATAGAGGAGTGTTAGACGGGGACCTGGAGGGTCGGCCGAGCACAAGGGGAGAGGCCTCCGGTGAGGGCCGTCTCCAGCGATCGTACAGACAAGTAACTTCCCCCCCCACAGATGGACACCACACGAAGATCAGATTAACACCTTTTATAGGCAGTTCTTGAAGTAAGGTAGTACGATACAAGGAGATCCGGACACGATGATCCTCTCAATTCTAGTCTCTAGTAGGGAAAGGGGGTAGCGGGACAGTCTTGGTACCTACGGGTACTGAGGTGAAACGGCGGTAGCTCACAATCCTCGAGCTCGGCGGTCGGACGGGTCGGACCGCGGCAGCGCCAGCAGGTCCCGAAGAGATCGTAGGTGGCAACGGGCCGCGGCAGCGCCAGCAGGTCCCACGAGGATGGAAGTTACAACGGGCCGCGGCAGCGCCAGCAGGTCCCACGAGGATGAAGGTTGCAGAAGGCCGCGGCAGCGCCAGCAGGCAGGACGATAGTTCACAAGGCAGGGCTGTGGCAGCGCCAGCAGTCCGTCAAGGATGAGTTCTTCTCGGTGTCTCTCGACTCCAGGATACAACTGCCCTCCTGCTCTGGGGCTGCCTCGGTTATAGGTCTGGCGCCCTTTGATGTCCGGACCCTCGCACTGGGAGGTCGGGAGGTCCGGGATGAGGGAGTCCAGACACCCAGCAGGGGGGTGGAGCCAGCACCCGGGGAGGCTGGGGGCGATCGGCACCTGGCGGGGGAGAGCCATCGACACTTCTTTCTCCCATTAGCCTGCCAAGTGGTCCGTTCACCTCCTGGATGGATGGTGGTGCCGGGATGGCGGGGCCTGGCCGGGCCCAGGGTTGGGGTCGAGCTGAGGCCATGCGGCCGCGTGGTGCAGTGTCCAAGATGGCGGCTGGGCCAGGCAATGGGGCTGACGGGGGCCCGGGCCCGTGACACAGAGATATCCGGGAGCAGGCGTCCCGGAGGGGACGGGTTGCGGGTTGCTTCTGCGGGTAGCCCCCGGAGAGCCGGTGTCTGGGCCCTGTCATGCGGGGAGGGAGCGAGCCCTTCGTGGGGCCTGTCCAACAAGGAGGAATGACCTCAGAGTCCTGGGTGTCCCTGAAGGGGTTGAAGGGCAAGATACAAGATCATTTATAGTAAATCTCTTTAAATCTGCCTTCCCCGTGCTGAGTGAATGGAACTGGGTGACGGAGGTCCAACGGGCCCACCGTATTCCGTTTAAACCACGAGTACATGCAAAAGAAGTAGACAAACCCAGGGTGATTCTAATATTCCTAGGCAATTTTCTCTTAAGACAAGCCATTTCAGAGAAAGCCAGGCCAGAAGCGAAGAGGACAGCCGAGGGGGTCTCGTTCTTTGTCCGCCTCGATTTTTGCCACTCAACAGTGGAGAGACACTGGAGATTGAGACAGCTAATAAAACCATTCCATGACAAGAATATCCAAGTCTACCTTATCAACCCGGCGCAGCTTAAGGTGGTCCATAATGGATAGACACGCTACTTCTCATCAGAGATTAAAACGCAAGACTATTTAGAGACTGCAAATAAATAGGAAAAGTATAAGTTGAAAGAGACATTCTGAAAGTATATTGAGTCTTAGGTGTGGTCGGGAATGGGGATTCTTGATGACATGTTACACTTTATTCCAGTTTTCCACTTTTTTTTCTTCTTCATTTCCTTTGGGTATTTATGGCCATAGCCATTGGTGGGGCAAGGGGTAGGGGGTGAGTAGGTGGGCACGGGTGGTGGTTGATTTGCTCACTATGAAGTAATGGCTAGAACGGGGTTTAGGGGCTTGTGAATTATAGAGAAGGAATCTATGTGCTCTTAGCTTGCTGCTGCTGTGCACATCACATGCCCAGACCAAGGTCTGAGTGCCTCAGTAGAGTAAGGGTTGTATGGGGTTGGGTGGGTGTGATGGGGGGATGGAGAGGGGAGGGGGTTTTGGGGGAAAGGGAGGGAAGGGAAAACAAAAAGGGGGAAAAAAAGAAAAATTCCTGGTATGTCTGTCATATAGAGTTGCTTTTATCCATGTCTATGATCTAGAGGTAATTATGATATGTTTTGGTAAAACAGCAGGAAATGAACTAGAATTGGAAGATGTTTAAAATCTGCACAATACATATAGGGGGCTTCAATGACTGGTGGAAGAGGCAAAACCTAGGGTACTTTGTCAGGTCAAACCAGATGGATGTGATATGCCTGCAAGAGACCCATCTTCCCTGGTCTAAAAAACATTTACTCAGTCTTAGGGGGTATGATCTCTTGGCCTGTTCTACACAGACTTCAATGATCAGAGGCGTAGCAATACTGGCCCAATCCAATGGAGTTAAAGTTAGATGCCAGTTGGCGGAGAGGTTAGGGAGATGGGCTTTGGTGGAATTGGAAACGGGAGGTACAGTTTGCACAGTTTATGGCTCAAACCTAGATGACCCTGATGTTCTTAATTTTATGGAGATAGAGTTAGTAAAATGGCCAAGACCAATAATTTCATGTGGAGATCTGAATATTCCTGCTGATTTAACGAATAATACGACTTATGGTGGGCGCAAACCCAAGGTGTATTGGTCCCTGAGCTCGTTGTTGAAATCACACGGGCTGGTGGATGACTGGGGGAATAAGGAGCCTAATAAGGAGGGCTATACCTATTTTCATGTCCATATAAAAAATACACTAAATTGGATTATTTTTTTAGAACCTCAACGGAATTAAATAGGGTTGCGATTAAAAAAACTACCCAAGCTTCTTTCTGATCACAATCCACTTATTTTGCAGTATGATACAGGCATCTCTTCTAGGATTCACTCTAATTGGACCTTCGAGAAAAAGCTTTTAGCTAATTCATTATTCATAGAACATCTAAGGAAATGGACAAAAGAGTATTTTGACATGAATCGGTATAGTGCTAACAGAAATAGTGTCTGGGATGCATTTAATTCTGCCTTAGAGGGGAAACTATAAATTACGTCGCTAGACTTAGAAAAAAAGAGTGCCAGGATAATGAGAGATTAACCGCTCAATTGGAGGAGAGTGAAGAACATCACATAGACGATATTATTCAGGGAAATTACGCTACTGAGAGTTGGCAGAAGATCATGGCTATAAAAGCAGAGTTATGTAGGGGGATAGCACAGAAAGCGGCAGATGATTATCAGACTTATAGGGGTAGACTCTATGAGACAGGGGAACAGGCAGGGAAACTTTTAGCGCTGAGAATAAGACAGGGTTTTAATAGGAATATAATAACTGATATAGAAGAGGGCGCCCGGAATTATACAGAGCCAGAAGATATTTTGAGGGTATTTAGAAACTTTTATCATAAGTTATACACTGAAGAGATACAACCCGATCACTCGAATCCTGAATTTAGGGACAACGGACCCCAGTTGGCAGCGATAGAAGAACGCGGCACGATGAGGTTATAGATATTAAAGAATTAGTAGAGGCCCTCCAGGAGTTGGCGCCAGGGAAGGACTCAGGACCAGATAAAATCCCCCTTGAAGTGTATAAAAGTCTGCAGAATGAAATTGCTCTCATGTTGTTGGACTTATTTAATGGTATTGTTTTTTCTGGTAAGGTACCACACTCGTGGGAAGAGACAAATATCGTTGTATTCCATAAAATGGGCAAACCTAAAGAGAAACCTGGCTCTTATCGCCCAATATCCCTCATAAATTCGGACACCAAGATCTATGCAAAGGTCTTGGCCAAGAGGCTGGGGGGGGTCATTGGTCGTCTGGTTTCTCTGTGGCAGCATGGGTTCATCCTGGGTCTTGGGACCACGGACCATATCAGACGTGCCATCTCATTGTTCGATGTCCATGCTGTAACGGGGGAACTGATGGCCATGATCCTCCTTGATGATGAAAAGGCCTTTGATCGTGTTGCATGGAATTGTTTGTGGGGGATATTGGGCCGAGGAGGCTTTGGCCCTAAAATTACGGGAGCAATTAGGGCAATGTATCCTGAGCCAAAAGCAAGGATCCAATTAATGGGAGGCTCTTCGGAACCATTAAGTATTTCAAGAGGGACACGGCGGGGGTGTCCCTTTTCACCCATTCTTTTTGCAATGTATATAGATCCGTTGGTGCGATACCTATTAGATTGCTTAGAAATTAAACCAGTGGTCTGTAATGGCTATGAAACAAAGCTTCTAGCCTATGCAGATGATCTGGCTATCATCTCGCAAGAACCGGAGAAAGCCATGGTAGCGATTGCGTGTATAGCAAAGGAGTTTGGACGGAGCTCAGGGTATCTTCTTAATGAAAGTAAAACGCAGATAATTCGCACAAACAACATCTTAAGGGCAGATCAAAGATACCAGGATTCTGCAGTCTATCTAGGAGTTAGGGTTAGCTCTGTGATTACGGATATTGTAAAAACTAAATTTAATCCATTGCTAAAAACAATAAATGCAGAGCTTAAGAGAATAGATGTTCTCCCTCTTTCTATTATAGGAAGAGTAAATGTACTCAAAATGACTATGCTCCCTAAGATACTCTATCTTTTCCGTTCAATTCCTTATCTGATTGATGACATTACGTTAAGAACAATTGAGTCAGTTTTTATAAATTTTGTTTGGCAATATGGCAAAATTAGACGATCGGGGAAATTCATGTCACTTCGTCAACCAAGGGGTGGGCTGGCAATGCCAAATATTAGATTTTATCAATGGGCCTGTTTGCTGAGCCAGATGGCGATATTATTCGAATCGGCGACAAAAATATCTGGCACTCGCTACGATAATCAAGATATACCATCTATATATGAGCTGTTACTGGGTAAAGAGGCACTAGGTCTCCTGATACGTAAAAATAATAGGCGATATTATAAGAAGATGCGCTATAAGGTTTTGGAGAGTGTATGGGAAATTTGGTCAAGAATTCGAAAGACGCTAGAAATTCCTAAAATCAACTATTATACACCCCTTTGGAATTCTAGCATCTTTCCACAAATCAGTAATGATAGGATGGGGGTACTGTGGGAGCAACAGGGGATTAAAAGAATGTGAGATATCTATGAAGGTGATAACCTCCTGAGCTTCTCTGAGATACAGCAGAAATTTGGAATTTCAGCAAGTCAGGCTTTCAAGTTCTTGCAAATTTCCGGTCTACTAAAGAACATCAGACCCCGGATTATTCCAGGAGGTCAGATCAGTATGATCGAGTATTTGTTGAAGGGTGTATCTAAAATTAAAATGATCAACGGTAATCTGGTTTCTAGCTTGCATGACGACCTGGAAAAAAGTGAAAAGTCTTGGGCTCTCAAATTGGTTGACACGGATGTGGATTTATATAAATCATTTCAGCTATCAAATAGGGTATTGCAGTCCTCAAATTTGAAAGCCCAACACTATAAGACACTTTTTAACGTGTATTTCACCCCTGCCAAATTGTTTGATTGGGGGAAAAAAGAGGATAATAAATGCCCAAGATGCTTGGAAGGTCCAGCTGACCTTCTACATATGTTTTATTATTGCGATAAGCTAACTGTAATTAAGGGGGAGATAAAAAAATTCTGGGAGGGGCTGCTAGGTTTTAAGATCGACCTATCCCCTACCCTAATGTTAATTGGAGCTGATAGTAATCTGGGTCTTATAAAGGAGAACAAAGCTTTTATATTTATATCTGTAGCTGGGTGGAAGGATGTATCACCCCCTTCTTATCAGATGTGGCTGGCAAGGCTCTTGGGAATCTATAACATCGAATATGCTCTCTATCTACGTAGGGGTAGAATGATGAGGGAGTGGGGGCAGAATATTTGGAGACCAATCACGGATTGGATTACTCCCAGTATATAACCTTGTATATTCCTACTAATGAATTATGTGTTTTCCTCTGTTTTCTTTTTTGTACTGCTGTTTTAATTACTGTTACAAACCTACTTTTATCTAAAGCATGAGTGTTTTTAAGCTAAGATATATGTTTGGATGAAATGTATTTATTCTCTGCATTACCAAGTCTTTTTTCTAATAAAAAAAAGGAAAAATAAATTGTTCAAGGCGTACAGAGAAGACAAGGCAGGGTTGAAACAGGGAGAAAGACGGGTGAAAAAGTTATGAGCGAGTAAATAAAAGAGGAGATTAGAGAAAGAAAATAAAGTGGGCACATTTTGGAGGTAGCGAAACAGAGGTGTAGGAAAGAGCGTGAGAAAGAAAAGAAAATAGCAGAGAGGTGAAGCAGGCGACTGATCTATACATACATGGAGGATGGAAGACAGGAGAGAATAAAGTGAAAGGAAGAAATGAGAGTTGAGAGCAGAAAAAGACAGAAGTGAAGATAGTGGAGGAGAATAGGAGGTAATGAGGGAGATGAGAAATGCAGAATAGACAGTAAAAAAGGTTGAATAGGGAGAGAGGAGCAAAATATTAGAAGAGGGAGCGACGGAGAGCACGTCTACAGTTAGTTTCAAATAGTACGGCTGTAAACTGTGACTGCTCAGCTACCCATATTTTGCTTGAAAGTACATCAGAATAGACAAATGTTTTGGTGGTTCAAGATATAAAACACAAAAAGTTATGTTTTTATAAGAACCAAGTCCACTCTTCCAGGGCTGAGGCATGTCATTTGCGGATTCACCGTGAGTGGTGGGGGGCCTGGACGGACATTTGTTGGAGAGCTGTCCTGCGTTCCCATGACCTGCCCTAAGCAAGCACATGCGCGCACCCGTTCATCAAGAGGGCAAAAGAAAGGTGCAATTAAGTGGAAAACGAACCTGAAATATAGGAGTCACAGCGTGCAGGTTACATGCACAGTCCTCTCAGTGTGTTCATTGTCACCTTTATAATGGATTGTGAGGTAGCTTTCAGTGAGGCAGCAACACAGATCCAATTGCCCGAGCACGTGTTTTGAACTTTGCTTGAATTCATGTAGCGCTTGGTTGCTTACCAAACTCATTGTGAGCCGTAAAGCTCTCGGCCGACGACAACCCCGCTTGTCAGTGCAGAGCTGGTACCAGAAAAGCGTAAGAGCGCCATCCGTCATCGCAAGGCTGGCAGGCTGCCTCTGAAACTTGGGAGGGTGGAAGTGAGGAAGTAGAGGTGGGGGTGTGCAGCCACCCCATGGGGTAAAGTGGTTGCGCCCAGTTTGTACTGGAAAAAGAAGCGGTTTCTGTAGTTTGTTTCTTGTACGTGATTAATAACAAGGGGAGGGGCACTGGTGGGTCACAAATGCATCATGATGATAGTGCATTAAAACAAGTAGGGAGATAACATTCTGAAATGTAAATTCTGTTTATTCTGCGTAAAAGTCAGCGTTGTCACCCCGTGTGGTGTTAGGTTGATTTCTGCCGAATCCTGCAGAAGTGAGACGAAAGTGGCCAGCGGCAGTATTTTTATCTGGGAGAGGGGGAAGGCAACGTGCACCGCCTCGTGAAATGGATAAAAAATAAAACAAGCTCTCGACATTGCTGTGGCGAAGGCGGGTTACATGAGGTAAAAGTGATAATTGTGAGCAAACAAAATACAAGAGGTAGCAAACGGTGCATTACAGGAGGAAAAGTGACATGTGTGCAAGCTACAAAGGTGTAACTCAGGAGGCAGATGACTGCAGTGATGAAAGATGCTGGCAAATGTCGAGCCAGGGCAAACTCCCGTGACCTGCCCTAAGCAAGCACATGCGCGCACCCGTTCATCAAGAGAGCAAAAGAAAAGTGCAATTAAGTGGAAAACGAACCTGAAATATAGGACCAAACACCCGAAGTGTAACAAGATTTGTCACAGCGTGCAGGTTACAAGCACAGTCCTCTCAGTGTGTTCATTGTCACCTTTATAATGGATTGTGAGGTAGCTTTCAGTGAGGCAGTGTTAGACCTGTCAGCCTTAGGGTGACATTTCCCCCGTGACTTTTTGCCCTGGCCTCATTTTTTCCACCTATTTTTTTGTTGGCCCTTAGGTCTTCGGGCACCTTTTCACAGCTAACATGTGTTAGGGGGCAGGTGCTCCCTACTTTCAACATGGCTGCCACTGGCCCCTGCTTCTGCAGCCTGGTCTTTTTAGTGTAGCACCCTAGTTGCCAGGAGCAGGCTGGGTCCCCATACAATGTTGCAATGCCAGCCACCCAGCCCCTGCCCATAGTTAGAGTTGGGAAGCTCCTGGAACCTTCCAGAAGGAAGGCGGACCTGACTTTTCCCGCCTTAGAGAGTGGTCACCTGACCTAGGCATATATAAGCCAGGGAGGGACGTTTTTCCAGTCAGTTGGGGCATCACTGACCTGGGGAACCCACGCAGGAGTTTTAGGTGGGAGGGCCTAGTGAAGAACCTATGCTACTGGGATTGACAGGATTTAGGTGCTGCCTCTTAAGCTCAGTGAGGTGTCCAAAGCAAGCCCCCTGATCTGGCCCAGTGGTAGGGAAACCCAGGGCCCATCTGCAGTGACTGAGGAGAAATTCTTCAAGCCCTCAACTCACCTCCCCCCCCTCTTCTTCAACTTCAAGAAACAAGTAACCAAGGGCGCAGAACCATCCAAGCGCCAAGAAACCTACTTCCTGAGACCAGGTACTGGACTGAGCTGCCCTGCGCATCCCCTGCCTTCAGCTGGGCCTACCTGTCTCCCCCTGACTGAACTGTGTGACAAGCACTATAAATTGCCCCCATCCTGCCACAGTTCTGACTGACTAACTTGTGGAGCGCTGTAATCTGCCCTCCTGCCCAGCGCTGTGTTTGAGGCTGCCTGCCCTGTCAGGGATCGTCGAAATTGCCTCCCTACCCTGCTGGCACCTAGCGCTGAGAAGTGCTCCCAAGCGCTGTACCTGACTGCCTGAGGGTGCCCCCGTCACCGCGGCATCAGCGCCGCCCACGCGACGCCTGTGAGGCGCTGCCGGCCTGCCCTGGGGCTGCCCGCCCTCGCGCTGTGTCAAGCGCTGCATTTGACCCCCCTCGGTGGCCCCCGGTACCAGAAGAGGGCCGCCACATTGAAACTGACAGGCCGCGCTAGGCCTGAAGCCGCCTTGGTCCCTCATCACGGGACGGGGGACGCGACCGCGTCATCAGCCGCGCCCCTGCCTGAGCCGGGCAGCGATTGGCTGCTGCCCAGCGCCTCGTCCCTCACACGGGGAAGCCCAGGATCGTTGCAGAGGGGGCCGTGGAGCCTGAGCGCCCCCTCCGTTCTGCCCCTGCCTCGACCCCAGCGCCGGTGCCCTGAAGTGGCGTCTGCACCGCGCTGGGTCGAGTGAGGCCTCGAGAGGGTCAGAGCGCCCTCTCCCCCCCCCGAGAACCACGCAAGGGCCACGGAAGGGCCGAAGAAGTGAGGTAGAGGCGAGGAAGGCGGTAGGCTGAGTGAGGCCCGAGGTCGCCCCTCCCCCGGGGTTAACTGTGACTGGGTCCTGTTGGCCCCCCCCTATTCTGAATGTGCCTCATCTTATCATTTTTCCTGCATATTTACCAGCCTGCATTACTCATCGTGCTGCATCTTTACCAACCTGATTTATGCTTCGTGAACCATATTTACAAGCTTGAAAGGGTAAAGTGTACGATATTTACAAGCCTGATAAATGAGAGGGAGAGTCACTTCACTGTACTGAATTTTCTTACAGAGGTGGACTTCCATAACACTTTTGATGCTCTGAGTTGGGTCGCAGCCGACCCGCATTCACAAGAAGAAAGGCTTGTCACAAATGACTACAGGCTGTGTTCTTTGAAGTTCTTTGTTAACCTGATAAGTACTTGCTGATATGTTTTATTCCATTCTAGGAAGAGCGACCATGAGAGGTTTGATGTGCTACTTAGATGTATTATAATTGTCGCTTCTTGTAGGATCCTCCAGGTTTATACCATTACCCCTTTGCCTGTCAAAGAGGTTGATGTGACAGGCGGGGTCAGCTAACGTTTCATTGCATAGATGATGTTAGAAAGGCGATCCCGGGGGAGGCAGAAGATGTCTGACTGACCACCCCTAAGTCCGCCTCTCAGCCGAGAAGTAGCCGAGCGTTACCGAGAGGCCTCCTGGGTGAGGGCCCTCTCCTAGGATCGCACAGCAGAGTAACCACCACACTGCAAATGGACACCACACAAGAGGATAAGTTCTTAGGCTTTATCAAGAGTAAAGGTTGCTGGTTCTTAGTGATATATACAGGCAGATCGATGGATCTGTAAAGTCTCGTAAGGAAGGGACAGGGTAGCGGGACAGTCTCAGTTCGGGTGTAGGAAGGGATACCCTGCGCACAGCTCTCAATCCTCGAGCCGGGGGCAGCGCCAGCAGGCCTCGAGGTGGTTTCGGCGAAGATGGGCCGCGGCAGCGCCAGCAGGCTCTCTGGATGGTTCAGCGAAGGCGGGCCGCGGCAGCGCCAGCAGGCTCTCAAGATGGTTTCAGAGAAGGTAGGCCGCGGCAGCGCCAGCAGGCTCTCAGGGTATCTTCAAGTTACAGGCGAAGAGTTCTTCTGGTGTCGGCCGCGACAGCGTCAGCAGGGCTTCCAGTCCAGGATACAACTGCCGTCCTACTCCGGGGCTGGCCCAGATATAGGACTGGAGTCCTTTGATGTCCGGACCCTCGCGCCTGGGGGTTAGAGGGGCCGGGAGGATGGTGTCCAGACACCCAGCAGGGGGGTGGAGCCAGCGCCCAGGGAGGCTGGAGGGCGATCAATACCAGGCGTCCGGGGACGGCTGGAGGCCCATCGAAACTTCCCTCCTCTGGGATCTGTTGAGTGGCCACTCGACCACCTGGGTGGATCTTGGTGCCTCGATGCCGGGGCTTCGCTGGGGCCTGGGCCGGGGCCGAGGCCACGTGGTCGTGATGTGATGGGTCCAAGATGGAGTCGGGCGAGGCCTCGTGCCCAGGACGTGGTTCGTGACGTGATGGCCCAGGATGGAGTTAGGCCGGTAGTGGTGGTCCGGGGTGGTAACCGGACCGGCAGTGTTTGGTGCGTGCAGGGCCGGGCAAGGGCCGCCCGATGCCCGGCGGAGGATCAATGTCATTCGGGGCCCGCCATGCGGGAGGGGTAGGACCACGTCATGAGGCCGGGTCCAACACGCGTCCCCCCCAGCTGAAGGCAGGGGAGAGTCACCCATCTTCTTGGGGGTTCTCCTCGCCGAGGCGGAAGAATCGGGACAGGCCGTCAGCATTGGCTTGGTCGTTGCCGGGGCGATGCTCCACAGGGAAATCCATCCCTTGGAGGGAGATGGACCATCGCAACAGTTTCGGGTTTTCACCCCGCATCTGCATTAACCACCGCAGGGGCCGGTGGTCGGTCTGGACCCGGAAGTGGGTGCCGAAGAGGTAGGGCCGGAGCTTCTTTAGGGCCCACACGACGGCGAAGGCTTCCCTCTCGATGGTGCTCCATCGTTGTTCTCTGGCCAGCAGCAGCCGGCTGATGTAGGCAACGGGAAGGTCGACTCCCTCAGGGTTTACTTGGGATAGGACCGCCCCAATGCCGTGCTCCGAGGCGTCGGTCTGGACCACAAACTCTCGGCTGTAGTCGGGGGCTTGGAGCACAGGGGCGGTACACATGGCGGTCTTCAGGGTATCGAAGGCGACCTGGCACTCGGGGGTCCAGCACACCTTTTGGGGTAGTCTCTTGGAGGTCAGTGCTGTGAGGGGCCCCACGAGGCTTCCATAGTCTCTTATGAAGCGCCGATAATATCCGGTGAGCCCACTCGCGTAGCTAGGGGGGGCGAGGGGGGCGGTCCGCCCCAGGCGGCACTGTTTTGGGGGCGGCCATGGCCGCGCGACTCTGGTGGCCCTACTGTTGTATTTGACTATTGCGGCCGCGGGATTAAAAAGAAGTGTGTCCCGGCGTTGCGCGCGTCAGAAATATGAAGGGGAATAGTGTGAGGCGGCAGCCTATCACCCTTAGTCACACTTCTCGCGCACGCAACGTCAGGACGTAGTGATGCAATTCTTTACTCCCGTCCCGCGGCCGCCATCCAATAGCCCTTAAAGGGTGATAGGCTGCCACCTCATGCTGTAACAGACTTACTCAGTGTCAGCAGTAGTATTGCCTTGATGCGTGTCACCCGCCCTTGAGACTTGGTCTCAGAATCCTCAATGGCTCATGAGAGGCCTGGCTGCCTGGCTGCATCGGGCGCTGCGTACAGTGCGGAGGAGACAGCACACATAGCGGATTCTGCAGCTACAGTCACTGACGCTTCGCAGGGAAAGGTACTGTGACTTATTCTCGTATTTTTTCAATATTTTTTTATTTATGCGTCTTTATATAGCGCAGACTTTACCCGAAGGTGTCAGAGCGCTTCACATTAGGAACAGTAATGATACATGAAGAGACAATTACAAGTGAACAAATTACAAAAACAAACATTAAATTACATGAGGCAAACGTGACAATTGTGAACAAACAAAATACATGAGGTTTACAAACGGTACATTACAGGAGGAAAAAGTGACGTGTGCAGCTTACAAGAGAAAACAAAGTACAATTAGAGGTATAATACTGCAATAACTGGGAGACACTCAGGCACAAGAACAAACATTAAATAGGCATTGGTAGCACTTGTGCAAGTATCAAAAGCAAACAAAATGTGAGCGGTAGCAAACAGTGTGTTACAAGAGAAAGGTGGCGTGTGCATGCATGTAGGCTTTCCTCATGAATGTATTAAGAGAACAGCGCCAACATCATACTAAAAGGGGCACTGGCTGCAGCCCCCACGCAGATCTGGTGGGTCTCGTTTTCTGTTTTGATTGCGAGATGATTCCAGGCGGAAACGGGCAGCTTGATTATTTTTACCAAATTACCCTGGCCTAGGCATGTCAGTTGCACAGTGGAAATCCTAGAGGCAGAAAACCACAAATATAAGAGAAAAGTGGAATTCCTTATTTGTGCAGAGCCTGGGTAGTCTTCATAATCAGTGCAATATTTAGTGTAGGGTGACAGTAATAATAAGGATGTGTGGATTGGAACTGTAGGCATGAGAGTGAAGGGAAATGTAGGGGGGCATGTTGTGGCACTGCCGTACAGTAGGGTGAGGTGGACACACCAGGCAATGCGGCTTTGGGGGGACAAGGTTGATGTGTTCCGTACTGCTGCATGCCCTGGGTGTAGGGAGGGCAAGATGGATGTGTTCTGACACCCCCTAAAGTGAAGGGCGGGGAGATGTGTTCTCGTGCTGACACGGCAACGGCATGGATTGGTGTCAAGGGTGTTAAGGGAGATGTGCTCTGCCCGCATCGTGTCATGGGGGCGTGTTCTTATTTGGCATACACGGCTATATTTTCCATTTCCGTGTTTGATTTCAGGTGCCTTTCCGCTACGGCTCTGCATCCTGATGGGTGCTGGTAAGACAAGTTGGCGGGGCCTGGGATTCTCAAGGAATGAGAACACATCCGTTAAGAAGCCGGCACTGTTGATAGGCCTGGATGCTTTGGTGGATGGTGATGCTGTAACCCTGCAGGGTCGAACTTTGTTGTTGCTATAGTGGCTTGCTGCTGTGGTGGGCCACTAGTACAACTCTCAATTAATGCAGGCTGATGCTAGGTTGGTGACTGCTTTAATGGGGGGACCATGATGTTTGGTCATTTAATGTCAGCTGTAGATGATGGATCCCCGAACAGTGTCATGTATGTGTATGTTTGCATTGTGCTAAGGGGATTACCAGGTAATCGTTCATGCATCTCTCTGATGGATGTTACATGCGTTTTTTCTGAGTCCCCAGTTCGATTATGCAGTCTGTGTGTTCTCCTTTGTACTGCCGGTCACCAGTGTATTCAACTGTGTAGCCTTGGACCGTGTCATGTATGTAACTTGCATGATTGATCGAGGTAACTATTAGCGGCGATACTACATGTCTCTCGGACCTCTTTCAAGTGCTCGCCGTACTTATTCCCCAGCACCCCTTCCCCCAACCCCTAGGGGCGGCAACCTGTGGGATAGCCCCGGGCGCCACAAGCTCTAGCTACGCCCCTGGGTGAGCCCCAGGAAGGCTCGGACTGCTGTTTGAGTGACCGGGGGCTCCCAGGCCCGGATGGCGTCAATCTTTGGCTGGAGGGGAGCCACCTGGCCGCTCCCTACTTGGTGCCCCAGATAGGTCACGGACCCTTGGCCTATCTGGCACTTGCTGGCTTTTATTGTCAGTCCGGCCCGTCGGAGGGCCGTCAGGACCTTCCAGAGGTGGGTCAGGTGCTCATCCCAGTGGAGGCTGTACACCGCAATGTCGTCTAGATAGGCGGCGCTGAACTCTTCTAGTCCGGCCAGCACCCTGTTCACGAGTCTCTGGAAGGTGGCCGGGGCGTTTTTCATGCCGAAGGGCATCACTTTGAAGTGGTAGTGGCCATCAGGGGTCGAGAAGGCCGATCGTTCTTGTGCTCCAGGGGTGAGGCCGATCTGCCAATATCCGGCCGTGAGGTCGAAGGTGCTGAGATACCTGGCGTCCCCCAGGCGATCGATCAGCTCATCCGCCCGGGGGATGGGGTGGGCGTCGGTCCGGGTGACTGCATTCAGCCCCCGGTAATCAACACAGAACCGGAGCTCCGGGGGCGTGCCGAGAGCGGCGGCCTTAGGGACCAGGACAACAGGACTGGCCCAGGGACTGTCGGAGGGTTCGATTACCCCCAGAGCTAGCATCTTGGTTACTTCGGATTGAATGCAGGCCCAAACTCGGTCGGGCACTCGGAAAGCTCGGTGTCTTACAGGCGGGCTGTCTCCGGTGTCTACATCGTGGATACACCACCGAGTGATCCCAGGAGTGAGGGAAAATAGATCTGCAAATTGCCCCAGCAGCTTCCGGCAGTCTTGATGCTGTTCTGGGGTCAGGGTAGAGGAGAGCGCGACTCCTTCGACGGAGCCGTCTTTCTCGGTGGTGCTCAGGAGATCGGGTACAGACTAGGAGTCGTCTTCAGCTCCGTCATCGGTCGCTAGCAGCAGGCTTAGTTCAGTGCGTGCAAAGTGTGACTTGAGCCGGTTGGCGTGTAGAACCCGGAGGGGGTTCCTGGGGGACTCCATGTCCACCAGATAGGTGACGGGGCTCTTGCGCTCCACCACTTTGAAGGGCCCCGTCCACTTGTCCTGGAGGGCACAAGGTTCAACCGGGGACATGACCCAGACCTGCTGGCCCGGCTCGAATTCGATGGACGAGGCGTTCTGGTCATACCAGCGTTTCATCTTCTCCTGACTGGCTTCCAGGTTGGCTTCGGCGAGTTCCCGGAACTTCCGAGTCTGGTTGCGGAGGGTCAGGAGGTACTGGTAGACATCTGGTGGAGCACCCCGGGCAGCCGTCTCCCAGCCTTCTTTGACCAGGCTGAGGGGGCCTCGGACCGGGTGCCCATACAATAGTTCGAAGGGGCTGAACCCCAGGGATTTCTGGGGTACCTCGCGATAGGCAAACAGGAGGCAGGGCAGCAGGACATCCCATTTGCGTCGTAGCGGCTCCTCTAGGCCCTTGATCATTCCCTTCAGTGTTCGGTTAAACCGCTCTACAAGTCCATTTCCTTGGGGGTGATATGGGGTGGTGAACTTATCTGTGACCCCGCACTGTTGCCACAGGGACCGCATATATTTAGATATAAAGTTTGTGCGCCGATCACTCACGACTTCTCGGGGGAACCCCACTCTGGAGAATATCCCCATCAGGGCTCTGCCTACTACTGGGGCCGTGATGGTTCGGAGGGGGATGGCTTCAGGATAGCGGGTGGCGTGGTCCACTAGAACGAGGATGAAGCGGTGGCCCTGAGAGGTGCGGGGGTCCAAGGGTCCCACTATGTCGATCCCCACTCGCTCGAAGGGGGTGTTGACCACGGGGAAAGGCTGGAGTGGAGCTTTGACTCTTCCCCCGCTCTTCCCGCTTGCTTGACAGGTCGGACAGGATCGGCAGTGATTACTCACATCGTTGCGCATTTTCGGCCAGTAGAAATGGGTCACCAGGTGGCTGTAAGTTTTGTCCTGCCCCAGGTGCCCGGCGAGGGGTACGTCATGTGCCAAGTTCAAAAGGAAGTCTCTGAATCAGAGGGGAATGACCAGCATCCGGCTGGCCCCTAGTTCGGCAATCTTCTGCTCGCTGTAGAGAAGGTCGTGGTCCCAATAGATCCAGTGGGACCCCGAGGGGTCTCCAGCGGCTTGAGTGGCGGCTTGTTGTCGGATTCCCTCGAGGGAGGGACAGGTTTTCTGTTCCTGCCTGAATTGTTCGCGGGTGGGGCCACCTTCTTGGCGCCATTGAGCTACTTCTGGAAGGTGGCCGAGCTCGGTGAGGTCTTCATGGCTGGGACCCTGAGGGCCGGGTTCAGGGTCGGCGTCCTCGGGGACGGCGGCCGGTGGAGGTGCGGGCCACTCCGGTTCTTCTGGCAGGGCATCTTCGATCGGGACGGAGGCCCGGGCGGTCATGGGTCGGGTGGTCGCACAGGCCCACTCTGGAAGGCCTAGCATCCCCAGATGCTCTCTCCGCTCGACTTGGGCCCAGGGGGAACTTTCCAGGTTGTTCCCGAGAAGGCAGTCTATGGGGGCATCGTCCCGGACGGTCACTTTTAGCATGCCCGACACCCCTCCCCATTCAAAGGGGATGCGGGCCATCTGGCACCAACTCTCGGAGTTATCCGCCGACCGCACCGGGCACAGGACATTGGGTAGAATCTGTTCTGGGGTCACCAAGTGGCAGCGGACCGCCGTCACGCTGGCTCCAGTGTCACGGAGGGCTTCGGCCCGGCGTCCATTGATGGTGACCCATTGGCGGTATTTCTGGGTGTTGCCTGGGATCGGGTCTCGGGGGATCATGTCTCGCCCACCCAGGCATGCCAAGATCATAGCGGCGGGCTCCCACTCGGGGTCGTTGTCCTCTTCCTCGCCTCCTTCGGTACCCAGGGCGGCGGCCGCGATCTGGCGATTCGGGGGACCGGTGGTGCCGGGTCGCTGGTTCATCGGGCAGAGGGGGTCATTCGCATAATGACCCTGTCGCTGGCATCTGTGGCAAGTAACGTTCGGGCGGGGCCCCGGTCGTGCGGGAGGGGCCCCCCTTCGACCCAGGGATGGCGAAGTGGAGGTAGGGGAGTACCCCGTGGGGGGATCTCGGCCCCTGCTCTGGCCTCCTCCTCCGCCTCGTGGTCGGTGGTTTCCGGGGGATCCCCGGCCGTAGTCTCCCCTCGGGCTCCGGGGGACTCGGGTGCTCTCCCATCTATCAGCCTCGACAGCGAGTTTTCGCGGCTCTGTCAATTTGCTGTCGAGGAGATGCTGCCAGAGTTCGATGAAGCAGTTGTTGGAAAGATGTTCCCATATAATGAGGTTGACCAACTGCTGGTAGGTGGTGACCTGACTGCCTTTGACCCACCCTTCGAAGGCTCTGCTGAAAAAGTTCACGTACTCCACCCATGTGGTACCGGGGATTTTTTTACAGTCTCGAAACCGCTGTCGGTACATTTCGGGGGTGAGTCCGTAGCGAGTAAGGAGGGCTGTTTTCATGTGTTCGTACGAGGTCATCTCGGCATCGGGAAGCTCTAGCAGGGCGTCTCTCCCCTCGTTGACGAACTTTCCCCATAGGCCGGCGCCCCAGTCCTTGAGGGGTACTCGATGGGCGGTCATGGCTACTTCGTAGGCTTTGAACCACTGTTGGATGTCGTCGTTCTTATAGTACTCTTTGACGACATCCTTTGGTATGTGCACCTTCGTGTCCATAGGGGGGGGGGGGCGAGGTCTTGCCCCGGATGCGCTGGCATCACTCGTTTTGGCCTTGACTTCTAGTTCCTTTAAGCCGCGCTCATGCTCGAGCATGAGTTTCTTTTCTTCGAGGTCTATTTGTCTTCGTCTTTCCTCCAGTTCTCCTTCCAGTCGTAGTTGCTCGAGGGCTAATTTTCTTTCTGCCAGCTGGATTTCTCCGTCTTGCCGAAGTCGGGCGAGCTCCAATTCGTGGAGCCTGTTCCTCTCTCGTTCTCGGGCGTCTTCGTGGGAGAGGCCCGTGCCTAGATTGGCGGGTCTTTCCCCCTCTGGGGTATTGTCTCGGTCCCCGGGTGTCCGTTCGGGCCCGGGTTATCTTCGTTTTGGGGTGGCATGTCCCCAGCTTCCGCCCATGCTTGTAGGGCCGATTTAAAGTCGTCCTTGGTGCTTAGGCCAGTGGTAGCGATGCCCAGGTCTTTGCAGAATTGTTTTAATTCCTTATGACTGTACTCTTCCATTTTCTCTTTCTGGAATTCCGTAGTCGGTCTGTTTTCTTGAGTAGTCATGGTCTTAGTGTGTTTTTCTCGGTAGTGGGTGAATCACTCTTTGTACGGTCTGCGTCGGCTCGGATCCCACCGCTGCCACTAATGTTAGAAAGGCGATCCCGGGGGAGGCAGAAGATGTCTGACTGACCACCCCTAAGTCCGCCTCTCCGCCGAGAAGTAGCCGAGCGTTACCGAGAGGCCTCCTGGGTGAGGGCCCTCTCCTAGGATCGCACAGCAGAGTAACCACCAAACTACAAATGGACACCACAAAAGAGGATAAGTTCTTAGGCTTTATCAAGAGTAAAGGTTGCTGGTTCTTAGTGATATATACAGGCAGATCGATGGATCTGTAAAGTCTCGTAAGGAAGGGACAGGGTAGCGGGACAGTCTCAGTTCGGGTGTAGGAAGGGATACCCTGCGCACAGCTCTCAATCCTCGAGCCGGGGGTTCCGAGAGGCCGAGCCGCGGCAGTGCCAGCAGCACTCGAGAGGTGGTCTTTACGGAGAGGAGGCCGCGGCAGCGCCAGCAGGCCTCGAGGTGGTTTCGGAGAAGATGGGCCGCGGCAGCGCCAGCAGGCTCTCGAGATGGTTCAGCGAAGGCGGGCCGCGGCAGCGCCAGCAGGCTCCCAAGATGGTTCAGCAAAGGTGGGTCGCGGCAGCGCCAGCAGGCTCCCAAGATGGTTCAGCAAAGGTGGACCGCGGCAGCGCCAGCAGGCTCCCAGGATGGTTCAGCAAAGGATAGGCCGCGGCAGCGCCAGCAGGCTCTCAAGATGGTTTCAGAGAAGGTAGGCCACGGCAGCGCCAGCAGGGTCTCAGGATATCTTCAAGTTACAGGCGAAGAGTTCTTCTGGTGTCGGCCGCGACAGCGTCAGCAGGGCTTCCAGTCCAGGATACAACTGCCGTCCTACTCCGGGGCTGGCCCAGATATAGGACTGGAGTCCTTTGATGTCTGGACCCTCGTGCCTGGGGGTCAGAGGGGCCGGGATGATGGTGTCCAGACACCCAGCAGGGGGTGGAGCCAGCGCCCAGGGAGGCCGGAGGGCGATCGATACCAGGCGTCCGGGGACGGCTGGAGGCGCATCGAAACTTCCCTCCTCTGGGATCTGTTGAGTGGCCACTCGACCACCTGGGTGGATCTTGGTGCCTCGATGCCGGGGCTTCGCTGGGGCCTGGGCCGGGGCCGAGGCCACGTGGTCGTGACGTGATGGGTCCAAGATGGAGTCGGGCGAGGCCTCGTGCCCAGGACGTGGTTCGTGACGTGATGGCCCAGGATGGAGTTAGGCCGGTAGTGGTGGTCTGGGGTGGTAACCGGACCGGCAGTGTTGGTGCGTGCAGGGCCGGGCAAGGGCCGCCCGATGCCCGGCGGAGGATCAATGTCATTTGGGGCCCGCCATGCGGGAGGGGTAGGACCACGTCATGAGGCCGGGTCCAACAGATGAGCTGGATGTAATTATAATGGAAAGCCTTACTGAAATGTTTACTCTTCACAGGAAATGTGACTTGCACGTAATACATGAAATGTCTTAATGAAATGCTTATCTGAAATGCTAATGAATTACTAATGCCTTGCTCTAACTGAAAGCCTATATAAAAGATCTTGATTTTTCAAATACAACATCTGGTGTGGTCTCCATTATTGCACCACTGTGTGTTTTATTGGATGTGTGTGTTAAGTGTCTGCTTTACACATAAGCCGCCGGCCGCCATCCTGCTCGAGCCATGCTACCCCCCGGAGAACTGGCGGTCCCAGTTCTTACATTGGTGCCGAGCGGTGAGATCCAGGACCTGTAGCTACTTAACACCCTCCAGTGGGACGGAGTGTGCTGCAATTAATTGGACACCTATCGTGCTTCAAGCAAACCCAATTGCTCACCACTGTCTAGCCTGCAGCAAAGTGTGTTGAACCAGTATTGTTGCCCACGTCCTAGAATTTTTTCTTCCAGGTTATCTAGGTCCTCACCTGATAAAATGGAGTTCCAGCTGGCTGACCTTGATAAGTATACGGCAGTGCAGTTAAGGGAGTTTTGTCAGGGGATGGGGGTGCCTGTGGGACGAGAGCTGTTAAAGAAGAGCTCCGTACCGCCTTAAGGGCATGGCTAAGGGCCCACCCAGAGGAAGAAGAGGATGGGGAACAGGTCACACACGGGGAGGTGGATACTCAGGAAGACCCAGGTCTGCTCAACATTGACGTGTCAGATAATGTGTGGCCAGGACCACGTTCCAGGGCAGGAGCAATGTATCTAAGGAGAGTGTGTCACCGCAGGAGTACGAAGACAGGAGGGAGGAGAGGCGATTGAAGTGGGAGCTTGCTAGATTAGAGCACGAAAAGGAGAGAGAAAGGGAAGATAGGCAGTTTGCTTTGGAGAGAGAGAAATTAGCATTGGAGGAAAAGAAGCTAGCGCACGAGCTACAGCTCAAGGAAATGGAGCTGCACGCATTGCAGTTGAGTGCGCCAGGAAGTCCTAATGGTGGCAGCGGACCAGAGGCTCAGCAGGAGCCCAGATTCTGGTTACCCAAGGAGGTGATAGCGAGCTACACCAAGGGGGATGACATTGCCAGGTGGTTGGAGGCGTATGAAGTGGCCTTGACTGCCCATGGGGTGCCTGAGAAACATTGGGGAGGTGGTTTGTACCGGTATATACCTCCTGATGTCAGGGACTCACTCCTGTATTTGGAGAAGGCAGACCAGTTTAGGTATCCCCCCATGAAGGAGGCGCTTATCAAACATTTTGGCCTCACCCCTGAAAGGTATCGCCAGAGGTTTCGTGGCAGCCATAAGCTGTCCACGCAGAATTGGGTGGATTTTTTTGAGTATGCCCGAAAGGCTCTGGATGGTTGGGTGCGTGGCAGCGAGGTGCGTGATTTTGAGGGTCTGTATAACCTTTTTTTGAGAGAGCACTTCTTGGATAAGTGTTTTCCGGGGTTGCGCCAACATTTGGTGGACCGCAAGCTTACTGATTCCCGTGAGCTCGCGGAGGAGGCGGATATTTGGGTTAGCACCCGGGTGTCACACAAGGGCCCCGGGGGAGATGGCCCAAAAGGTGGACAGGGCGCCCCTCAGAAGAAAGAGGGTGGTGATAAAAGAACAGAGTTCTCACGAGGCCCACAAACTAGACAGTTTGAGAAAGGAGTAGGTACCCCACCTCAGAACCGTCCCCAAAACCCACTTACCCTGACAAGAGTCAGCAGTCAAAAGTGGTCCGGTGCTATGAGTGCAGAGAGGTCGGACACTACAAGGGAGATCCCCAGTATCGCAAACGACCCCCAGGCCCCACTGGTGGCAAGAGTCCCGGGGTGGCTAGTATAGCGCTTGGGTTGGAGCTGCCCCTAGATAGGGAAGGGGAGTGGACAGGCCTGACCCTGGTTTCACTTGGAGATAAGGAGATGGTCCCAGTGACGCCCTTACCATAGAATACTGCTAAGTACCAGCAGAGGGTGAAGGTCAATGGGGAGGAGGTGGACGCTCTGAGGGACACAGGAGCCAGCATGACCACTGTAGTGAGGCGGCTGGTGTCCCCTGAGCAGGTTATTCCTGATGTGTACCATCTGGCCCTGTTGGCTGACTGCAGAATGAGCTACTATCCCGTGGCTCAAGTTCCCTTTGAATGGGGAGGAGTGTCAGGCCCGTTGAGAGTTGCGATCAGCCCTGCCTTACCTGTGGACTGTCTGCTCGGTAATGACCTCGAACATACCGCCTGGAAGGAAGTGGAGTTTAAGGCCCACACTGAGATGCTGGGATTACCAGGGTGGACGTGCGTAGTCACGCGGTCCACGGCTGCCCGGCAAGAAGCTCAACCCGGGTTGGAGCCTGAAACAACGGCCCAACCCACTGTCGGTCCAGAGGAGAGTGTTGTGGAGGACACACCCCGTGTGATGGATGGGGAGCCCGCGGAGGTAACCCCGGAGTCCGTGGAGGTGAATGTCGTTCCCGTGGGGGATTTGACGACCCTTGCCGATTGGCATGTGGAAGGGGGTCCTACCCGGGAGGAATTCTGTCGGGCGCAGAAGGAGTGCCCCACGCTTGAAGGCATGTGGCGACAGGCCGAAGCCCAAGTGGTAAACAAGGAGACCGGCAAATACCACGTGTATTGGGAGGATGGCCTCCTGTACAGTGATCCAAGGGTTCCGGTGCATTGATCTTCGAGGGCCTTAGTGGTCCCCCAGTGCTACCGAACCTTTTTGATGGAACTGGCGCATGAGATACCTCTAGCCGGACACCTGGGCCAGGACAAGACCTTTGCAAGGCTTGTCCCACACTTTTATTGACCTAGGATGAGAGTTGCCTCTGACACCTATTGCAAGACCTGCAAAACTTGCCAGGCCAGTGGCAAGAGTGGGACCAAATTGAAGGCCCCATTGGAACCACTCCCAGTGGTCGGGACCCCTTTCGAGCGGGTCGGTATTGACATCGTTGGGCCATTGGACCCTCCGACCTCTGCGGGACATCAGTTCATTCTGGTGTTAGTGGACCACGCCACTCGGTACCCGGAGGCCATTCCTCTAAGGACCGTTACTGCACCTGTAGTGGCGCGGGCCCTGATGGGGATATTCAGTCGTGTGGGATTCCCCAAGGTCGTGGTGTCGGACAGGGGCACAAATTTCATGTTGGCCTACATGCAGGCCATGTGGAAGGAGTGCGGAGTGACCTATCGGTTCTCCGCTCCTTACCACCCCCAGACTAACGGGCTCGTGGAGCGCTTCAACAAGACCTTGAAGGGGATGATCCGGAGTCTGCCAGAAGACCTGAGGCGGAAATGGGACATCCTCCTCCCTTGCTTGCTGTTCTCGTACCGCGAGGTACCCCAGAAGGGAGTCGGGTTCAGCCCCTTTGAATTGCTCTATGGTCACCCCGTTAGGGGACCCCTTAGTCTGGTCAAGGAGAGTTGGGAGAAGACTTTGAAAAAGCTTCCCCGTGATGTTGTCAGCTACATGTTGGCATTCCGCAGCCAGATGGCTAAACTGTGGAAAGAAGCCTCAGACAATCTGGAGGCTAGCCAAGCCGTCATGAAGGAGTGGTATGACCACAACGCTCAGACGGTGGAGTTGGACACTGGACAGAAGGTGTGGGTCATGGAGCCTGGGGAGCTTAGTGCCCTCCAGGACCGGTGGACTGGTCCGTACGAGATTGTGGAGCGTAAAGGCCAGACCACCTATGTTGTGGACTTGAAGACCCCCCGACAGCCCCACCGGGTGCTCCACGCCAACCGCCTGAAGCCTCATCATGAGCGTTCGGAGCTTGCTCTCCTCATGGTGACGGATGGGAGCGAGGAGGAGGAAAGTGAGCCTCTCCCTGACCTTCTAGCGGCTCAGGAGAAGGATGGTTCAGTAGAGGGAGTTGTCCTCTCTCCATCCTTGACCCCAGAACAACAGAGGGACTGCCGTCAGGTTTTGGAGCAGCACGCCTCGTTGTTCTCCCTCACGCCTGGAATTACACATCTGTGTACCCATGATGTGGACACAGGGGACAGTCCGCCAGTTAAAACCAAGTCTTATCGGCTGTCCGACAAAGTAAAGAACAGCATCCAGGGTGAGGTGATCAAGATGCTGGAGCTGGGAGTAATCGAGCCCTCCAGCAGCCCGTGGGCTAGTCCGGTCGTGTTGGTGCCAAAAGCGGCTCCACCGGGCGCCACACCAGAACTTCGGTTCTGTGTGGATTATCGGGGGTTGAACTCTGTTACCAAGACAGATGCACACCCGATACCACGGGCAGACGAGCTGATTGACCGTCTGGGAGCAGCCCAGTACCTCAGCACCATTGACTTGACATCAGGGTACTGGCAGATTGCCATGGCCGATGGAGCGAAGGAGAAGACAGCATTCTCCACCCCCGAGGGTCACTTCCAATTCCGAGTGATGCCCTTTGGGCTCAAGAATGCTCCGGCCACCTTCCAGCGGTTGGTGAACCAGGTATTATCTGGCCTGGAGTCCTTCTCAGCAGCTTACCTGGATGACATAGCTGTCTTCAGTAGCACCTGGGAGGACCATCTGCAGCATCTCCAGGAGGTGCTGCGGGCGTTACAACGGGCTGGCTTGACCATCAAAGCTAGCAAGTGCCAGATTGGACAGGGCTCTGTCGTGTACCTGGGACACTTGGTGGGCGGGGGTAAGGTGCAACCCCTCCAGGCCAAGATTGAGACCATCATAGCCTGGGAGCCCCCCAAAACTCAGACTGAGGTCCGAGCTTTCCTCGGCCTCACTGGCTATTACCGCAGATTCGTCAAGGGGTATGGTACCATCGTGGCCCCCTTGACCGAGTTGACGTCCAAAAAGCAGCCACGTCAGGTCATCTGGACGACTGCTTGCCAGGAGGCATTTGAAACACTGAAGCGCGCGATGTGCACCGCTCCGGTGCTGGCCACTCCGAACTTCCAAAAAGAATTCATCGTGCAGACAGATGCCTCGGAGCATGGCGTAGGCGCCGTGCTGTCGCAACTCAACGATGATGGCCAAGACCAACCTGTGGCCTTCATCTCCCGAAGACTCCTTCCTCGGGAACGGCGATGGAGTACCATCGAACGAGAAGCCTTTGCTGTGGTCTGGGCTTTGAAGAAGTTGAGGCCATACCTCTTTGGCTCTCACTTCCTAATTCAAACCGACCACCGACCCCTTCGCTGGCTCATGCAAATGAGAGGCGAAAACCCAAAGTTGCTAAGGTGGTCTATTTCCCTACAGGGGATGGACTTTAGGGTGGAACATCGGCCCGGAGCTGACCACGCCAATGCTGACGGTATCTCCCGGTTTTTCCGCCTTAGTGATGAGAACTCCCTAGAGGTTGGGTAGCTCTCCCCACTTTCAGCTGGGGGGGACGCATGTTAGACCTGTCAGCCTTAGGGTGATCTTTCCCCGTGACTTTTTGCCCTGGCCTCATTTTTTCCACCTATTTTTTTGTTGGCCCATAGGTCTTCGGGCACCTTTTCACAGCTAACCTGTGTTAGGGTGCAGGTGCTCTCTACTTTCAACATGGCTGCCACTGGCCCCTGCTACTGCAGCGTGGTCTTTTTAGTGTAGCACCCTAGTTGCCAGGAGCAGGCTGGGTCCCCATACAATGTTGCAATGCCAGCCACCCAGCCCCTGCCCATAGTTAGAGTGGGGAAGCTCCTGGAACCTTCCAGAAGGAAGGCGGACCTGACTTTCATGCCTTAGAGAGTGGTCACCTGACCTGGGCATATATAAGCCAGGGAGGGAACTTTTTCCAGTCAGTTGGGGCATCACTGACCTGGGGAACCCACGCAGGAGTTTTAGGCGGGAGGGCCTAGTGAAGAACCTATGCTACTGGGAGTGACAGGATTTAGGTGCTGCCGTTTAAGCTCAGTGAGGTGTCCAAAGCTAGCCCCCTGATCTGGCCCAGTGGTAGGGAACCCCAGGGCCCATCTGCAGTGACTGAGGAGAAATTCTTCAAGCCCTCAACTCACCTCCCCCCCCTTCTTCAACTTCAAGAAACAAGTAACCAAGGGCGCAGAACCATCCAAGCGCCAAGAAACCTACTTCAAGAGACCAGGTACTGGACTGAGCTGCCCTGCGCATCCCCTGCCTTCAGCTGGGCCCACCTGTCGCCCCCTGACTGAACTGTGTGACAAGCGCTATAAATTGCCCCCCTCCTGCCACAGTTCTGACTGACTAACTTGTGGAGCGCTGTAATCTGCCCTCCTGCCCAGCGCTGTGTTTGAGGCTGCCTGCCCTGTCAGGGATCGTCGAAATTGCCTCCCTACCCTGCCGGCACCTAGCGCTGAGAAGTGCTCCCAAGCGCTGTACCTGACTGCCTGAGGAGGCCCCCGTCACCGCGGCATCAGCGCCGCTCACGCGACGCCTGTGAGGCGCTGCCGGCCTGCCATGGGGCTGCCCGCCCTCGCGCTGTGTCAAGCGCTGCATTTGACCCCCCTCGGCGGCCCCTGGTACCAGAAGAGGGCCGCCGCATTGAAACTGACAGGCCGCGCTAGGCCTGAAGCCGCCTTGGTCCCTCATCACGTGACGGGGGACGCGACCGCGTCATCGGCCGCGCCCCCGCCTGAGCCGGGCAGCGATTGGCTGCTGCCCCGCGCCTCGTCCCTCACACGGGTAAGCCCAGGATCGTTGCGGAGGGGGCCGTGGAGCCTGAGCGCCCCCTCCGTTCTGCCCTGCATGCAGCCCCCGCCTCGACCCCAGCGCCGGTGCCCTGAAGTGGTGTCTGCACCGCGCTGGGTCGAGTGAGGCCTCGAGAGGGTCAGAGCGCCCTCTCCCCCCCCCCCCCCCGAAAACCACGCAAGGGCCCCGGAAGGGCCAAAGAAGTGAGGTAACCCCCTGGGGAGGAGGGCGGTAGGCCGAGTGAGGCCCGAGGTCGCCCCTCCCCCGGGGCTAACTGTGACTGGGTCCTGTTGGCCCCCCCCCTAGTCTGAATGAGCCTCATCTTATCGTTTTTCCTGCATATTTACCAGCCTGCATTACTCATCGTGCTGCATCTTTACCAACCTGATTTATGCTTCGTGAACCATATTTACAAGCTTGAAAGGGTAAAGTGTACGATATTTACAAGCCTGATAAATGATAGGGAGAGTCACTTCACTGTACTGAATTTTCTTACAGAGGTGGACTTCCATAACACTTTTGATGCTCTGAGTTGGGTCGCAGCCAACCCGCATTCACAAGGAGAAAGGCTTGTCACAAATGACTAAAGGCTGTGTTCTTTGAAGTTCTTTATTAACCTGATAAGTACTTGCTGATATGTTTTATTCCTTTCTAGGAAGAGCGACCATGAGAGGTTTGATGTGCTACTTAGATGTATTATAATTGTCGCTTCTTGTAGGACCCTCCAGGTTTATACCATTACCCCTTTGCCTGTCAAAGAGGTTGATGTGACAGGCGGGGTCAGTTAACGTTTCATTGCATAGATGAGCTGGTTGTAATTATAATGGAAAGCCTTACTGAAATGTTTACTCTTCACAGGAAATGTGACTTGCACGTAATACATGAAATGTCTTAATGAAATGCTTATCTAAAATGCTAATGAATTACTAATGCCTTGCTCTAACTGAAAGCCTATATAAAAGATCTTGATTTTTCAAATACAACATCTGGTGTGGTCTCCATTATTGCGCCACTGTGTGTTTTATTGGATGTGTGTGTTAAGTGGCTGCTTTACACATAAGCCCCTGGCCGCCTTCCTGCTCGAGCCATGCTACCCCCCGGAGAACTGGCGGTCCCAGTTCTTACAGGCAGCGACACAGATCTGATTGCCGGAGCACGTGTTTTGTACTTTGCTTGAATTCATATAGCGCTTGGTTGCTTACCAAACTCATTGTGAGACGTAAAGCGATCGGCCAACGACAACCCCGCTTGTCAGTGCATAGCTGGTACCAGAGAAGCACAAGAGCGCCATCACTCGCCACAAGGATGGCAGGCTGCCTCTGAAACTTGGGAGGGTGGAAGTGAGGAAGTGGAGGCGGGGGTGTGTAGCCATCCCATGGGGTAAAGTGGTGGCAAATGGATTCAGAGCGGCCGCGGTTGCTTTGATGTTCTTGTCTTGTCTTGCTTTGTGGGAGGGGTAGGGGGAGCGTATTGATGTGCACGCGCCTGACTCACATGAACTGTACGCGATCCATAGTGGGTAGACTTTTTAGGTCTGCTTTCTACAAATCTCGCCTATCATCCCTTGGGGATGGACAGGCGAGACCTAAAAAAATAAAAGCTAAGTGCAATGTTAATCACGGATTTGAAAAAGGAAGTGTACATCGATACGACAACAGGATTTACCCAGGATAAATAGTCAAAGTGATGTCAGGCAAATTCAGGGGTACCTTCCTTCTAAGGTCTCTTATAGCAGTCAAGGATTTGGCAACAGATATGGCAACACACACAAGATGATGGACGGAATGTTGCAAAAAGGCAAAACATTCACCCCCAGTCACAGATCTGGGTTTAATCCATCGTTATTTTGCTCACCAAGCCACCCCAGTTCAGACATGGCCATATGCAAATCAGTCTTGACCCTGTGCCTCATGGGAACAGTCCAGACCGAACTCCCAAGCCATGTCTTTCCTGGACCGGAATCAAGCATCCTAGGACCGGTTTCTGGCTATCAGCCGTCTTCAGCCAGGATAGCTTGACTCCAGTGGCTTAGTGAGCACGGGACCCACGTCTGGGCATACCCTTCCCACATAGGGTGAACAGCAAAACACACAAGATGATGGACAGAATGTTGCACAATGGCAAAACATTCACCACCAGTCACAGATCTGGGTTTAATCCATCGTTATTTTGCTCACCAAGCCCCCCCAGTTCAGACATGGCCATATGCAAATCAGTCTTGACCCTGTGCCTCATGGGAACAGTCCAGACCGAACTGCCAAGCCATGTCTTTCCTGGACCGGAATCAAGCATCCTAGGACCGGTTTCTGGCTTTCAGCCGTCTTCAGCCAGGATAGCTTGACTCCAGTGGCTTAGTGAGCACGGGACCCACGTCTGGGCATACCCTTCCCACATAGGGTGAACAGCAAAACACACAAGATGATGGACGGAATGTTGCACAATGGCAAAACATTCACCCCTAGTCACAGATCTGGGATTAATCCATCGTTATTTTGCACACCAAGCCACCCCGGTTCAGACATGCCCATATGCAAATCAGTCTTGACCCTGTGTTTCATGGGAACAGTCCAGACCGAACTGCCAAGCCATGTCTTTCCTGGACCAGAATCAAGCATCCTAGGACCGGTTTCTGGCTATCAGCCGTCTTCAGCCAGGATAGCTTGACTCCAGTGGCTTAGTGAGCACGGGACCCACGTCTGGGTATACCCTTCCCACATAGTGTGAACAGCAAAACACACAAGATGATGGACGGAATGTTACACAATGGCAAAACATTCACCCCCAGTCACAGATCTGGGTTTAATCCATCGTTATTTTGCTCACCAAGCCACCCCAGTTCAGACATGGTCATATGCAAATCAGTCTTGACCCTGTGCCTCATGGGAACAGTCCAGACCGAACTGCCAAGCCATGTCTTTCCTGGACCGGAATCAAGCATCCTAGGACTGGTTTCTGGCTATCAGCCGTCTTCAGCCAGGATAGCTTGACTCCAGTGGCTTAGTGAGCACGGGACCCACGTCTGGGCATACCCTTCCCACATAGGGTGAACAGCAAAACACACAATATGATGGACGGAATGTTGCACAATGGCAAAACATTCACCCCCAGTCACAGATCTGGGTTTAATTCATCGTTATTTTGCTCACCAAGCCACCCCAGTTCAGACATGGCCATATGCAAATCAGTCTTGACCCTGTGCCTCATGGGAACAGTCCAGACCGAACTCCCAAGGCATGTCTTTCCTGGACCGGAATCAAGCATCCTAGGACCGGTTTCTGGCTATCAGCCATCTTCAGCCAGGATAGCTTGACTCCAGTGGCTAAGTGAGCACGGGACCCACGTCTGGGCATACCCTTCCCACATAGGGTGAACAGCAAAAAACACAAGATGATGGACAGAATGTTGCACAATGGCAAAACATTCACCCCCAGTCACAGATCTGGGTTTAATTCATCGTTATTTTGCTCACCAAGCCACCCCGGTTCAGACATGCCCATATGCAAATCAGTCTTGACCCTGTGCCTCATAGGGAACAGTCCAGACCGAACTGCCAAGGCATGCCTTTCCTGGACCGGAATCAAGCATCCTAAGACCGGTTTCTGGCTATCGGCCGTCTTCAGCCAGGATAGCTTGACTCCAGTGGCTTAGTGAGCACGGGACCCACGTCTGGGTATACCCTTCCCACATAGGGTGAACAGCAAAACACACAAGATGGTGGACGGAATGTTACACAATGGCAAAACATTCACCCCCAGTCACAGATCTGGGTTTAATCCATCGTTATTTTGCTCAACAAGTCACCCCGGTTCAGACATGGCCATATGCAAATCAGTCTTGACCCTGTGCCTCATGGGAACAGTCCAGACCGAACTGCCAAGCCATGTCTTTCCTGGACCGGAATCAAGCATCCTAGGACCGGTTTCTGGATATCAGCCGTCTTCAGCCAGGATAGCTTGACTCCAGTGGCTTAGTGAGCACGGGACCCACGTCTGGGCATACCCTTCCCACATAGGGTGACCAGCAAAACACACAAGATGATGGACGGAATGTTGCACAATGGCAAAACATTCACCCCCAGTCACAGATCTGGGTTTAATCCATCGTTATTTTGCTCACCAAGCCACCCCAGTTCAGACATGGCCATATGCAAATCAGTCTTGACCCTGTGCCTCATGGGAACAGTCCAGACCGAACTGCCAAGCCATGTCTTTCCTGGACCGGAATCAAGCATCCTAGGACCGGTTTCTGGCTATCAGCCGTCTTCAGCCAGGATAGCTTGACTCCAGTGGCTTAGTGAGCACGGGACCCACGTCTGGGCATACCCTTCCCACATGGAGTGAACAGCAAAACACACAAGATGATGGACGGAATGTTGCACAATGGCAAAACATTCACCCCCAGTCACAGATCTGGGTTTAATACATCGTTATTTTGCTCACCAAGCCACCCCAGTTCAGACATGGCCATATGCAAATCAGTCTTGACCCTATGCCTCATGGGAACAGTCCAGACCGAACTGCCAAGCCATGTCTTTCCTGGACCGGAATCAAGCATCCTAGGACCGGTTACTGGCTATCAGCCGTCTTCAGCCAGGATAGCATGACTCCAGTGGCTTAGTGAGCACGGGACCCACGTCTGGGCATACCCTTCCCACATGGGGTGAACAGCAAAACATACAAGATGATGGACGGAATGTTGCACAATGGCAAAACATTCACCCCCAGTCACAGATCTGGGTTTAATCCATCGTTATTTTGCTCACCAAGCCACCCCAGTTCAGACATGGCCATTTGCAAATCAGTCTTGACCCTGTGCCTCATGGTAACAGTCCAGACCGAACTGCCAAGCCATGTCTTTCCTGGACCGGAATCAAGCATCCTAGGACCGGTTTCTGGCTATCAGCCATCTTCAGCCAGGATAGCTTGACTCCAGTGGCTAAGTGAGCACGGGACCCACGTCTGGGCATACCCTTCCCACATAGGGTGAACAGCAAACCACACAAGATGATGGACGGAATGTTGCACAATGGCAAAACATTCCCCCCAGTCACAGATCTGGGTTTAATCCATCGTTATTTTGCTCACCAAGCCACCCCAGTTCAGACATGGCCATATGCAAATCAGTCTTGACCCTGTGCCTCATGGGAACAGTTCAGACTGAACTGCCAAGGCATGTCTTTCCTGGACCGGAATCAAGCATCCTAGGACCGGTTTCTGGCTATCAGCCATCTTCAGCCAGGATAGCTTGACTCCAGTGGCTTAGTGAGCACGGGACCAACGTATGGGCATAGCCTTCCCACATGGGGTGAACAGCAAAACACACAAGATGATGGACGGAATATTGCACAATGGCAAAACATTCACCCCTAGTCACAGATCTGGGTTTAATCCATCGTTATTTTGCTCACCAAGCCACCCCAGTTCAGACATGGCATATGCAAATCAGTCTTGACCCTGTGCCTCATGGGAACAGTCCAGACCGAACTGCCAAGCCATGTCTTTCCTGGACCGGAATCAAGCATCCTAGGACCGGTTTCTGGCTATCAGCCGTCTTCAGCCAGGATAGCTTGACTCCAGTGGCTTAGTGAGCACGGGATCCTCGTCTGGGCATACCTTTCCCACATAGGGTGAACAGCAAAACACACAAGATGATGGACGGAATGTTGCACAATGGCAAAACTTTAACCCCCAGTCACAGATCTGGGTTTAATCCATCGTTATTTAGCTCACCAAGCCACCCCAGTTCAGACATGGCCATATGCAAATCAGTCTTGACCCTGTGCCTCATGGGAACAGTCCAGATCGAACTGCCAAGCCATGTCTTTGCTGGACCGGAATCAAGCATCCTAGGACCGGTTTCTGGCTATCAGCCATCTTCAGCCAGGATAGATTGACTCCAGTGGCTTAGTGAGCACGGGACCCACGTCTGGCATACCCTTCCCACAGTGGGTGAAGAGCAAAACACACAAGATGATGGACGGAATGTTGCACAATGGCAAAACATTCACCCCCAGTCACAGATCTGGGTTTAGACCATCGTTATTTTGCTCATCAAGCCACCCGAGTTCAGACATGGCCATATGCAAATCAGTCTTGACCCTGTGCCTCATGGGAACAGTCCAGACCGAACTGCCAAGCCATGTCTTTCCTGGACCGGAATCAAGCATCCTAGGACCGGTTTCTGGCTATCAGCCGTCTTCAGCCAGGATAGCTTGACTCCAGTGGCTTAGTGAGCACGGGACCCACATCTCGGCATACCCTTCCCACATAGGGTGAACAGCAAAACACACAAGATGATGGACGGAATGTTGCACAATGGCAAAACATTCACCCCCAGTCACAGATCTGGGTTTAATCCATCGTTATTTTGCTCACCAAGCCACTCCAGTTCAGACATGGCCATATGCAAATCAGTCTTGACCCTGTGCCTCATGGGAACAGTCCAGACCGAACTGCCAAGCCATGTCTTTCCTGGACCGGAATCAAGCATCCTAGGACCGGTTTCTGGCTATCAGCCGTCTTCAGCCAGGATAGCTTGACTCCAGTGGTTTAGTGAGCACCGGACCCACGTCTGGGCATACCCTTCCCACATAGGGTGAACAGCAAAGCACACAAGATGATGGACGGAATGTTGCACAATGGCAAAACATTCACCCCCAGTCACAGATCTGGGTTTTTTCCATAGTTATTTTGCTCACCAAGCCACCCCAGTTCAGACATGGCCATATGCAAATCAGTCTTGACCCTGTGCCTCATGGGAACAGTCCAGACCGAACTGCCAAGCCATGTCTTTCCTGGCCCGGAATCAAGCACCCTAGGACCGGTTTCTGGCTATCAGCCGTCTTCAGCCAGGACAGCTTGACTCCAGTGGCTTAGTGAGCACGGGACCCACGTCTGGGCATACCCTTCCCACATAGGGTGAACAGCAAACCACACAAGATGATGGACGGAATGTTGCACAATGGCAAAACATTCACCCCCAGTCCCAGATCTGGGTTTAATCCATCGTTATTTTGCTCACCAAGCCACCCCAGTTCAGACATGGCCATATGCAAATCAGTCTTGACCCTGTGCCTCATGGGAACAGTCCAGACCGAACTGCCAAGCCACGTCTTTCCTGGACCAGAATCAAGCATCCTAGGACCGGTTTCTGGCTATCAGCCGTCTTCAGCCAGGATAGCTTGACTCCAGTGGCTTAGTGAGCACGGGACCCACGTCTGGGCATACCCTTCCCACATAGGGTGAACAGCAAAACACACAAGATAATGGACGGAATGTTGCACAATGGCAAAACATTCACCCCCAGTCACAGATCTGGGTTTAATCCATCGTTATTTTGCTCACCAAGCCACCCCAGTTCAGACATGGCCATATGCAAATCAGTCTTGACCCTGTGCCTCATGGGAACAGTCCAGACCGAACTGCCAAGCCATGTCTTTCCTGGACCGGAATCAAGCATCCTAGGACCGGTTTCTGGCTATCAGCCGTCTTCAGCCAGGATAGCTTGACTCCAGTGGTTTAGTGAGCACCGGACCCGCGTCTGGGCATACCCTTCCCACATAGGGTGAACAGCAAAGCACACAAGATGATGGACGGAATGTTGCACAATGGCAAAACATTCACCCCCAGTCACAGATCTGGGTTTAATCCATAGTTATTTTGCTCACCAAGCCACCCCAGTTCAGACATGGCCATATGCAAATCAGTCTTGACCCTGTGCCTCATGGGAACAGTCCAGACCGAACTGCCAAGCCATGTCTTTCCTGGCCCGGAATCAAGCACCCTAGGACCGGTTTCTGGCTATCAGCCGTCTTCAGCCAGGACCGCTTGACTCCAGTGGCTTAGTGAGCACGGGACCCACGTCTGGGCATACCCTTCCCACATAGGGTGAACAGCAAACCACACAAGATGATGGACGGAATGTTGCACAATGGCAAAACATTCACCCCCAGTCCCAGATCTGGGTTTAATCCATCGTTATTTTGCTCACCAAGCCACCCCAGTTCAGACATGGCCATATGCAAATCAGTCTTGACCCTGTGCCTCATGGGAACAGTCCAGACCGAACTGCCAAGCCACGTCTTTCCTGGACCAGAATCAAGCATCCTAGGACCGGTTTCTGGCTATCAGCCGTCTTCAGCCAGGATAGCTTGACTCCAGTGGCTTAGTGAGCATGGGACCCACGTCTGGGCATACCCTTCCCACATAGGGTGAACAGCAAAACACACAAGATGATGGACGGAATGTTGCACAATGGCAAAACATTCACCCCTAGTCACAGATCTGGGTTTAATCCATCGTTATTTTGCTCACCAAGCCACCCCAGTTCAGACATGGCCATATGCAAATCAGTCTTGACCCTGTGCCTCATGGGAACAGTCCAGACCGAACTGCCAAGCCATGTCTTTCCTGGACCGGAATCAAGCATACTAGGACCGGTTTCTGGCTATCAGCCGTCTTCAGCCAGGATAGCTTGACTCCAGTGGCTTAGTGAGCACGGGACCCACGTCTGGGCATACCCTTCCCACATAGGGTGAACAGCAAAACACACAAGATGATAGACGGAATGTTGCACAATGGCAAAACATTCACCCCCAGTCACAGATCTGGGTTTAATCCATCGTTATTTTGCTCACCAAGCCACTCCAGTTCAGACATGGCCATATGCAAATCAGTCTTGACCCTGTGCCTCATGGGAACAGTCCAGACCGAACTGCCAAGCCATGTCTTTCCTGGACCGGAATCAAGCATCTTAGGACCGGTTTCTGGCTATCAGCCGTCTTCAGCCAGGATAGCTTGACTCCAGTGGTTTAGTGAGCACTGGACCCACGTCTGGGCATACCCTTCCCACATAGGGTGAACAGCAAAGCACACAAGATGATGGACGGAATGTTGCACAATGGCAAAACATTCACCCCCAGTCACAGATCTGGGTTTAATCCATAGTTATTTTGCTCACCAAGCCACCCCAGTTCAGATATGGCCATATGCAAATCAGTCTTGACCCTGTGCCTCATGGGAACAATCCAGACCAAACTGCCAAGCCATGTCTTTCCTGGCCCGGAATCTAGCACCCTAGGACCGGTTTCTGGCTATCAGCCGTCTTCAGCCAGGACAGCTTGACTCCAGTGGCTTAGTGAGCACAGGACCCACGTCTGGGCATACCCTTCCCACATAGGGTGAACAGCAAACCACACAAGATGATGGACGGAATGTTGCACAATGGCAAAACATTCACCCCCAGTCCCAGATCTGGGTTTAATCCATTGTTATTTTGCTCACCAAGCCACCCCAGTTCTGACATGGCCATATGCAAATCAGTCTTGACCCTGTGCCTCATGGGAACAGTCCAGACCGAACTGCCAAGCCACGTCTTTCCTGGACCGGAATCAAGCATCCTAGGACCGGTTTCTGGCTATCAGCCGTCTTCAGCCAGGATAGCTTGACTCCAGTGGCTTAGTGAGCACGGGACCCACGTCTGGGCATACCCTTCCCACATAGGGTGAACAGCAAAACACACAAGATGATGGACAGAATGTTGCACAATGGCAAAACATTCACCCCCAGTCACAGATCTGGGTTTAATCCATCGTTATTTTGCTCACCAAGCCACCCCAGTTCAGACATGGCCATGTGCAAATCAGTCTTGACCCTGTGCCTCATGGGAACAGTCCAGACCGAACTGCCAAGCCATGTCTTTCCTGGATGGGAATCAAGCATCCTAGGACTGGTTTCTGGCTATCAGCCGTCTTCAGCCAGGATAGCTTGACTCCAGTGGCTTAGTGAGCACGGGACCCACGTCTGGGCATACCCTTCCCACATAGGTTGAACAGCAAAACACACAAGATGATGGACGGAATGTTGCACAATGGCAAAACATTCACCCCTAGTCACAGATCTGAGTTTAATCCATCGTTATTTTGCTCACCAAGCCACCCCAGTTCAGATATGGCCATATGCAAATCAGTCTTGACCCTGTGCCTCATGGGAACAGTCCAGACCGAACTGCCAAGCCATGTCTTTCCTGGATCTTAATCAAGCATCCTAGGACCGGTTTCTGGCTATCAGCCGTCTTCAGCCAGGATAGCTTGACTCCAGTGGCTTAGTGAGCACGGGACCCACGTCTGGGCATACCCTTCCCACATAGGGTGAACAGCAAAACACACAAGATGATGGACGGAATGTTGCACAATGGCAAAACATTCACCCCCAGTCACAGATCTGGGTTTAATCCATCGTTATTTTGCTCACCAAGCCACCCGAGTTCAGACATGGCCGTGTGCAAATCAATCTTGACCCTGTGCCTCATGGGAACAGTCCAGACCGAACTGCCAAGCCATGTCTTTCCTGCACCGGAATCAAGCATCCTATGACCGGTTTCTGGCTATCAGCCTTCTTCAGCCAGGATAGCTGCTCCTGTTTTAAGCGCCATACCGTTACCCCTTATCACTACCTTAAATGCTTCCCACAGTGTACCATATGACTGCACCGTCCCTTCATTTAACAAAAAATATTCATCTATTTTCACCCTCAACTCTTCTTGAAAAACCTCATCTAAGAGCGCTTCTGAGTGAAACCTCCAGCTAAATGGCGTGATGTATGGACTAGGCACCTTAAAGGTCAATTGTACCAGAGCATGATCAAAGAGAGTACGTGGGTGGTGCGTGGCCTGTGTCACCCAAGTGTGTGCATCCTTCGTGACTGTTGGACTTGGCCCTCTCAGCAGGGTCATCCCTGAACTTTTTGCCTTTCTCCAATATTCTCTCTGACCTGTTTTTGTTGGTTTAATGACTCTGGGCACTTTACGACTGCTGACAAGTGCTAAAGTGCATATGCTCTCCCTACTGTATATAAATTTATAGATTGATTGACTTCCATGATTGGCTTATTTGGTTTACTGTCAGACCCCAGTACAGTGCACCAGGAGTGTCCAGGGCTTGTAAATCCAAAAGCTGCTCGTGGGCTTGCAGCACTGGTTGTGCCACCCACAGAAGCGGCCTTGTAAAATGTGTCTAAGGTCTGCCATTGCAGAACCTGCCTGCACTCTGGTACTGTCATGCTGACTGGGCAAGGGAACCCCCTTGCCAGTCCCTAAATCTTCCCTTAACTTCATATTAGTCACCCCTATGGTAGGCCCAAGGGCAGGGGGCATTGTAGGTATAAGGTAGGACAAGCCCTGATGTGTGTGGAATGTCCTAATAGTGAATTACAGCCATTTTCGTTTTTCACTATTGCAAGGCTACCTGTTCTCATAGGCCAGAATGGGCTGTTGGAATTGTTACACTCTATGATCCCAGCAGACTCAGGGAACACGGTAGAAATTCAAGTTAAGTATGCCTGAACTCGGAATAATAAAATGCATCTTTTAGTAAAGTTTCTTTTAATATCCTGTGTTTGCAAATACCACTTTTAGAAAGTTGGTATTTGCTTGCCTAACCATTTCAGCCCGCCTCTACCCTGATGTGTATCTGCTGTCTGGTTTCTGTGAGCGACAGGGCTGGGGAATTCCAGGAGACAGGCTGGGGCAGACAGGTGGTGAATAGGAGGATTACAGCCAGATGGGTGGGAGGAGTGCACCTGGACTCTGAATAGGGATGTGCTCTGCCCCCACAATGCTGGCTCCACCCCCCATGGTGTGTCTGATGTCTCTGCCCTGCACATTGTAAGGAGAGAGGGAAGACTGTCAACAGAGTACTCCTGGACTGTACTTGCCGTCCATAATGCTGGCTCCACCTCCTGGAGAGTGTCTGATGTCACTGCCCTGCTCCCTGAAAAGAAAGACACAGAGACATATCCACAAAGTGCTCAGAAACTGATTTAGGTTAAGCAAAGGCCCCATGACCTGAAAGAACAAAAGAAATGTGGTATAAATATTGGAGCCCTGCTCCTAAGAAATCAGATCCTGCTTGAACCAAGAAGAACCTCTGCCCGACAAGAAGGAACTGGGAAAGCTGCAAGGAGGAGTACTGTCCCTGACCTGGGGGACTGGCCTGCAGTGGTTGCCTTGCTGTGAAAGGAGAGGAAAAGACTGACAATACTTTATTCTGCTTGTACTTCAACTATATCCAAGGGCTTGTGGGTGAGCTTGCCCCCTAAATGGAGTCCCAGGACTATTGGACTCCGACAGCCTTCCATAACAAGCTGCTGGACTTTGCACGATCTTCCCTGCCGCTGGACCCGCTATCGCAGTGCGCCTCGTCCGCCCGTCTGCTGTGAAGCATGTGCCTGGCCGCCCCGCACCATGTGACTCCGCTCCGTCCGAGCCGTGTTTGCACCGTCCCGCCAGGGCCGCCCGCACTCTGCTTCCTCCTCCCCCTTTCGAGCCGCACTGCTCGCCTCGCCGCCCCCACCGCTGGAAGTCAGGATCGGAGCGCATCGCCAGGCAGAGTACGACCCGTACGCTCGAAGTGTACCGGCTGCCTCGCACCGCACTCCTGGGATCCCACAGACCATGCCGCACTTCAGAGCCCGGCCCGTACGCCACGTACCGGCCACCTCGTGCCGCGCTGTCCGCATCTGATGAGCAGCCCCCGCTACGGAAGGTATGACCTGACCGTCGCCTAGTGTAGGGTACGCCTAGCGCAGTGAACGCTTCAAAAGTCCCGGACCGTCCGCAACGCTCCCCGGAGTCTCGTGCCGACGCCTCGCCCTGAGACGCCTGCAACGAGCCGGACTCACCTCGGAGAGTCGCCGACATCGTCCCTGGTTTGCCTTCAGTCCCGCCAGCACTTCATCCGCTTCGGACGCATCTCCAAGGTACTGTACGATTCGCACTGTGACTGTGAGCGCACCGGACAGGAGAGTCCGCAACGTTTAGTTAACTCTTTTGGATACGATCTTCCCCAAAAAGAACTGCACAGTCAGCGCGAAGCGCATGGGACATAAAGATACGCATTTTTGTAACAAAGAACGCTCTTTCCTAAGATAGTATTGTGGCCTCATTTTAAAACGTTATTTGGATCTTGTGCTAAGCCTTTTATATAAAGAATACTTATTTTTATACAAACCCTGGTGTGGTGTCCATGTGTGGTGTTGTCACTGAGTTACTGTGTGTATTTACAAATGCTTAACCCATAACGCTCTGAGATTAGCCTTGTCTGCTCGCGCCACACAACCTAGAGGGTGAGCAGGGGTTATTTTAAAGAATAAGTCCCTTGGCCTGACTGGAGGAGAGGGTCCCTGCTTTTCACAAGTCCTTACCTGTGCCAACCAGAGACCCCCAATTCTAACAGTGACCAACCAAAAGTCAAGTCTTGACCAAGAGTTACGATGGTGTGTTACACATGTTCCTTCTCTAAGTGTTGGGTATAACGCTCTCCAGGAGTCCACCAAATGTAGGTCAGCAACTACGTCATGTAGCATTGCCGCTGCCTTCGGGTGGTGTTCAAACTGCGCCCTGCCTGTCGACAATGTCCGAGAGGACCACGTTAAAGTCCTGACCCATATTATCGTTGTGTTATTCATGGCCCATATCTTTTGCCAAATGAGTTGGAAGAAGTCTGGTGTGTCTGTATTTGGGCCATATACATTTATTATCACCGTAGGTGTATTATATAATGTACCTTGTAACAGGATGTATCTTCCTTTTCTATCCACAATTGTGTTGTGGGAACGCCATTGTATGCCCTTTCGTAATAGTACAGCCACAACCCTGGAATAAGTGGAGTAACCCGCCTCAACCACCTCTCCCCATCTGCGGTTTCTAAGCAGGCCTGCAGACGTCATCGTCAGATGTGTCTCCTGCAAGAGGCAAATATCAATCCCGTGTCTTGAGAGATAAGAGTGGACTAGTCTCACCTTTCTGCAGTCATTGAGACCACTAACGTTCCATGTTAGGCATGTCAAGTGCGTCATATCAGCCTATGAAAACACAAATATACTCGACCTCTAACTGTCTCAAATTATGTAGGACGTGCATTTGATATAATAGAAATATATTACGAGCTGTAGTCATAACACCATGATGTAAACCAAACAGTTATGCTCATTCCAGTGTACGGCAACCACCTTCATCCACTTATGCATTTTGTACATGCTCCGGCAGGTTCTTTGAACTGAACTTTCCCTCCCCCCATCCCTCCCACACCAATTCCCCAATCAGGTTGTGAATGATCCATCCCACCTCCCCATAACTGTAAATATAAACTCCACAGCAGTAAACTTAGGGATTACATCCCATGAGGGACGTGGGTCCACTGGCATTCTACCCCTGCACTCATGTCAGGGGTGGTCATGCCACTAAGTGACAACCACAAACCATTGTGCCTGAACAGTGATTCCATACTAGACGGTCTTTTTTATAAAGTAGTAAGTATACATTGTCCTCGGACTTAGCCTTTCCAAAAACTTACACTGCATTACTGTGCATATCATCAGAAAATAACATCACAATGTAGCAAACTGGGCGATTTTTCAGCCTATCTGGCGGGAGTGGATTCAATCATCAGTCATTATCGCTCATAGCGTGTGCCTCTTGGGAGTCCCCAGTCGCCGCACTTTTCATTTGGTCCTTCGCCAATTGTTTCGTGTAAGCTAGCGCCGCCTTGGCGTCTGTGAAAAAAGTGGGTTTGCCATGACCATGGACACGCAACTTTGCAGGGTATATCAATGAATATTTTGTTCCCAACTGTTGGAATATCTTCTTAGCCGGTATAAATTTCCGTATTACAGCCTGGTCTTGCAGTTTGAAGTCTGGGTACATGGCAATTGCATTTCCCTTATACTGGATGTCACCCTTCTCACGTGCCATTCTAAGGATTGCATCCTGGTCTCTATAGTTAAGTACCCTTCCTATTATGGGTCTCGGCGGCGCACGTGGGTGCGGCCTGGGACCCAACGATCTGTGCGCTATTTCTATTAAAAACATGGCTGAAAGGCCTGAACCAAAAAGATCAGTCATCATTGTTTCAATGTATTTCTCCATGTTTTGTATGTCTGATGTTTCCGATACGCCTGTGATTCTTATATTGTTCCTCCTTGATCTGGCTTCTAAATCCTCATTCTTCTGCTGTATTATGCGCAATCCTACGTCCATTCAGCACAGTTTTTTATCCATCTCCGTTTGCCCTTCTTCAGTCTCAGTTACCCTTGTTTCCAGCACCGCTATACGTCCTTCTTGCTTTTCGACCCTGTGTGTAATCCTATCCATTCGTTCGGCCAAGGAATCCATCTTGGTGTCGATCCACTGCAGACTTGACTTCAATTCCTTAAACATTGTTCTAATATCGTCTTCCTGTGGCGGAGACTCTGCATGTTCCTCAGTTGTACTCTGCTGACTAGAATCATGCTCCGCAGCCTTGCTAGATTTTTTATCAAACGTAATCCGGGGCTGCCTTGTATCTGGTTTGCCCATTTTTACCCGCTTCTGGTTGGTATGCATGTCTCACTTTGTGGGGAGCTTCTATTCCAAGGCCAAAGGGAGTATCCAGTTATTAATCACGCGCTGGTCAAGCGTTCAGTACTCCCACGGGTCTGCTCAGACGCCCTGCGCCATGCCCCATAAGAGATTGCTCCGGGGGGACGGTATGTGGCCTCGTTCCAACGTCCACAATTTGTTGTCGCAGCGCCTCCTCCAGTAACTGCCTTTCCTTTCCGTGCTCCTTCGGTCCACCCAAGGCTAACACCTACATCCCTGGTGGCCTGCAAGCAAAGCCAGGACGAACCAGACAACACTACATGGTAGCCTAGTCTCACATATTCTGCGTTTCCAGTGTCTCAGTCTTCTGCTCATGCAATGCTAATTTTGTCCCGTTGGATAAAAAGGCTGCTCCACAAGCGGTGGTATTGGCTGCTCCACAGCTTCTACTTCAAGTGCATGACACCGCCTGAGCAGTCTATCTCACAGCACAGCTCGCCTTCACACTTGGCTTCACCCAACACCAGCCAGGGCAGCGCTCCGCTCACAGCCACAACACCTTCACTTATCCGCACCACGGTATATACTAGGTCGCGGGCATCCGTCACCTCGGGCAGCACTGCACCCTCCAATGCACAATACTGTACGCGGCCAGCTCACTGAACACCACATGATGTTCTTAGACGTGTTGGCCCATTATCGCATGCCTGTAGTGACCAACAGCTCTCCACAGTAACTTCCCACAATGGGCGGTTGCTCTTACTCGCGGCAGGGACGCCGCGGGCTCACCCACAAAATGGCGGCCGTGTCCGCAAGCCTCCCCTCCAGCTCCAGCACAGCTCTGGTCCACCTTCCTCACCGACGGCACCTCGACTCCCACAGTGCCTCGTAAATCCGCCTATGCTTCAGTCAAGGATCGCCACTTTTTACGGGTTCACGGGCCTACGATCTTCCGCCCGCCCCGCAACCGGGACAGCCCTCCCTCGCGTCTCCGCCCATGCTCAGTGCCATCAGACGGTCGCAGGCACAGGAATACCCGCCTACACATTCCGCAGTTGGTTTCAGCTTACTTGTACAGTGGTGCAACACCCGCGACCCCTCACCGTCCACTGTCTCTCGCTCGCTCCTCTGTGTCCACCTCGGATCTGTCCGCGATCACGCCAGCACTTCAGCGCGGCGCAGTAGTCACGAGAGTCCCCGACTCCCGATGTCTGCGGAGGCCGCAAGCCGCGCTTGTCTCTCCCTGCTTCAGTGCAGACCGCCAGTGGTTCCCACAGGTCGCCGCTGCTTACAAAGGGTAAGTCTTACTGTTTGGTATGTGGTTTGGGCATTAGTTCTGGATAAATGACGGATTTCTCAGGCTCGACCGGCGGAGCCGCACTAACTGGCGGCCATTTCGCAGCATAGCGAAGCCACGACCCCGGGCTATTGCACATACATCCTCGCTCCTGGAAAGGATCAATCATTTCTCCAATTTTCAAGTCAGGCAAAAAGACTTTGCCACAAAACTATCAGCTAGTGGCTCTTATGGATAACAAGGCAAAGTATTTTGCAGGAACGCTACTAGAGGAGCTCCAGGCTTGGGCCAAAGACAAATCTTTTATTCCACCCAATCAGACTGGCTTCGCTAACACAGTTGGAATAACTACAAATATTCTAACAATGGCAATGCTAATGGACAAGGCGGCAGGAACAAAAATGCCACTGCATCCATGTTTTATAGATTATAAGGCAGCCTTTGATCACATAATCGTAACATTTTATGGTCTAAACTGAGAAGTTGGGGAATTCTTCAGCCTCTGCTAAACCTGAGAATCAATCTGCATAATGACACATGGATGTAGTTTAAGTTGGGTGACGGGTCACTCCTGTCAAGACGCATACCAACTGAAAAAGGGCTTGAGCAGGGATGTGTTTTAGCACCCACACTATTCAACTTGTTTTTAGCAGACCTTGTCCCGATACTAAACACTTGTAATTCATACGCCCAAAGATTAGGAGGCTTAACACTACCCTGCCTCCTTTACGCTGATTACATTTTGAATGTCAGGCAGGACTACTCTAAAGCGAATGGATTAACCATTAACCTCGATAAAACAAGAACCACGATGGGCAGCAAAAACAGGAAATAGCCTGCAGCTTGGTTCTGGCGCAGGACCCATATTGAGGACACATCGGAATATCTTGGCATGAAGATAAATAAAGGTGCCACTTCACTGCACAGAAAATTAGCATCAGACGTAAAGGCATTGCCTTGGCATTCTCTCTAAAAGCACTAAATAGCAAACTAAATGGCATGTCGAATCTGCCCTTGACACAAGTGGTACGTGCCATGCTTCTGCCAACAATTGCCTATGGCAGCGAAGCACAGAGAGGAAGGGATGCAAAAGTACTTGATAACACAGTTATAGCATCGTAAAAGGTTATTCTTAATCTGCCCAAATATACTTCACCAGCGCAAATCAAGCTAGAATTTGGTGTACAGAGACAGTCATTGGCAAGACAGGGGGCTTACATTATTACCTGGGACAAAGTGTGGCAATCCGAGCAGGGAACTCTTAATGAATTTCTGTGGAAGGAGCTACAACAACAAGCCACCTCTCCTGCTGCTATATATCTCAAAAGTAGCCTGACTAATATGGGACTATACCAGCTCTTGGACACTCCTACATACAGCATAACATTTAAAAAATGTGTCTGGAAGATTATTAAATATCTTTTGTGGATATAGGACAAGACATCTCTCTCGGAAAGTGCACCCGGATGGCTGACCCTGTACACCTATACAGCACCAGCTGCTCAGAGCTAGTTTGATCTAGGTTATGCCAAAGCCACTAAACTCAAGTTCTTGAAGCACAGACTTGGGTTGTTACCGTGTATACAGCATTTTCCTCACTGGCTAAAGGAAAAAGCTGGCTCTCTCTGCGGCTCAGCGCCAGAAAATCTGCTATGTAAATGTAAAGAACTGTTGGAAGAATGAAAACAACTGCTAAAATGCAATTTCAACCAGCGAGGGATAAGCACTAGGATACAAACAGTGCTGGTCTGTTTTGCACCTAATGACCCACAGTTGAATTGCTGTCTAGTGAAGTTCCTGAGGTTAGTGGAAAAGAAAATGCCGGCACCAAAGATATAAACCAGTTATTAGGACAGTCCCCAGAAACAACTGCAACTTTATCAAGGGGATTCAAGGAGGGCAGTTTCCACTTATTACAATAGTCCTGGTACTTTTCACTAACAAAGCATAAATAATGCATCTTATCATAGTTAAGCACTTTTTGCACTTAGAAGTGCTTTCTTTTAAGCCTGTCATTAGGATTGTGGGAAGTAGTAGACTGGAACTATGTACCTTCATTCCCTTACAACATGCGCTGAACCAAAACCAGCTTGGTCAGGAGAACTTCTTTTCAGTCACAATATTGTTTCTTAAAAATATATAAATTATTAAATGTTTTTTATTATCATATGTAGACTTGTTTTTTTATGTTTGATTGTATTGCAATAGCTTTTATTAACTATGCAAATAAATTGAAACGTGAAACTTAAACTTGAAACTACACCACTCTACACCACTTCACGACTCTACGCCACGCAATAAAACTCCACTCTACTCCACTGTATGTCACTTCACTCCACTCTCCTTTTCCCCACTAACTTTTATCAATGCTCCACAGCAGCTACGCTGGTGTAACACATGACAAAAAACATATTGGCTTCTCCAATGCTGGCTATTTTAGTTGCAGCAACCATAATGGTGAATGTTTATACAGGCCGTCTCTCCCTCACTACCCGTCCCACATTGTTGCTTGGCCCTGTCCCTCCAACCCTCTCCTGCATTCCGTTGTTGCTTGCCCACCTCCCTCCTACCAACTCTCGTATTCTTTTGGTGTTACTTGCCCAGTCCCACCCACCCCTCAGAATTCCTTTGTTTTGCTTGCCCCCTTGCCCCTCTTACCTGATGTTGCTTGCCCCTTAGTACCCGCTGATATTGCTTGCCCCACACTCTGCACCCTTCTCCCTTTTGTTGTTTGCATTGTCTCCTCGAACCCTCCTCCTGTTATTGCTTACTCCTTCTGCCCCCTCCAGCCAGAAAAGAGAACACTATGACTCGGCCAGCATCATAGTGATTTTGTCTGCCCCCTGTTGCTGCTTATCATGTACCCCCACACCCATCCACCATACCCTTTGCCCTGTTGTTTTTGGTTTTATTGCTGGCTGGAAGTGCAGCTCGAAGGGTGAGGAGGAGCAGTAGGCGATTGGTGAGGTAGAAGGGTTTTGTGGGATTCCAGGATGTCTATGTTCTCCAAGCTATGTTGAAATTCAGTTTTACTTTTCATGGATAAAAACCGATAGTTTTCTTGTCATGTTGGTGAGGTACATTAAATAGCATGGAGGGCAGACTTTGGTGTCAATTGACATATCAGGGTATTCTATTTTGTCATGTATTATTTAATAGGGAAGCTACTGCAAATTTCCCAAATATTTGTGAATGTGTGAGTGGCACTGTAGCTCTGCGCATGAGGCCTGTTTTTAAGGTGAAATTTATTGGAAACGATGTTGCATAATGTGTGGCTTTTGCCACAAGCCTTTATGAACACAGATATTGCTTTCATGTAGATGACATGATCTCACATGCAATATGTCTCTTTAGAGATAAAATTTCGGGGTTGTGGTTTAATACACATAACCCAACACCTACGAGACCTACACTGGCTCCGTGTTGAGAAAGGGGTCCCCTTCAAACTCCTCACCCACACCTACAAAACCCTTCACAACATCGGACCCAAATATCTCAACAAGAGACTATCCTTCCACATACCCAAGAGGAACCTCCGCTCCGCCGACCTCGCCCTTGCTAAGATCCCCCGCATCCGCAGAAACAGAACAGGCGGGAGATCCTTCGCCTACATCGCAGCCAAGACCTGGAAAGAGCTCCCCGTGAACGTCAGATGCTCCCCGACCCTGCACCCGTTCAGGAAGGACCTCAAGATTTGGCCCTTCGACTGATCCGAAGCTGCACCACCCTCCCCCCAGTGCCTTGAGCCCCTCATGGGTAAGTAGCGAGCTTTATAAGCCCCCTGATTGATTGATTGATAATAGGCCCCCAGTCAGCCTAACAATGGTGGTAGAGCAAATTACCAACTATTAGCGGCAATTCAGGAATAGCATTAACAGATGCCTAAAAGTTAGAACATTTAAAGCGTGGTCCCTGGTGACCTTCAATGTGGGGCAATGCATACTTATGTTGCTTACTATTCTGACTTGTCACTCTCCCGTGTTGACAAGTCATTATTTTAAAAGACTGTGCACAGTTTCTGTCAGGGTCCACGGTCGGGCAGCTTCCAGTTCGATATGTGCAACAAAGGTCTGGTGAAAGAAACAAGAATCTTGGGAATACTTAATGCAGCATCACCAAAGCCATATCTGTGTAGAACTCAAGTCAGGTTGAAAACAAGTCCTGGTAACACAATAGTTTTTGTCTATGCAAGATCTATTGGCTTTGTCAATGTTTTGTTCAGCCATGTTGTACAGGAGCGCAGCTGCTGTGCAGCATGGATGAAAAGGAAAAAAGTGGTATGACGCAGTCTAAGCTGGCCATTTAATTGCACATGATTTTTTACTTTCAACGCTGTTGTACAACATGGCTTAAAAACATTGACAAACCCAAATACTGGAGTTATTTGGCTTTTTCAATTTAATTTTGTTGCCGCTTTGTACAGCGGAGCATTTTCCTCGTGGACTGAAGTCATTGGAAGCAAGTTTTGGAAGCCCAGGGCGGCTCATGGTTTCTCTGTCACTTTCGCTAGCTTAATGAGGTTAATTGCTTTTCCCCTATGGCAAATTCACCGCCCACTCCCTTTGCGGCAGTAAATAAAAGCGAAAACGTTTTTAAAAAAGATAAACCTTAAAAAAAAATGTAAAAATTGGAGGCAACACTGGACAACAATAAAAGGTTCGGAAAGGCTCCGAACGGGAATTAAATTCAGCGAATCCGAATCTATGTTTCTGACCGAATCGGATACATGTCTGACCGACAGATAACAATGAAAGGAAACTGTTTGAGCGGTCCGAATCGGTTGTGATTGGCATTCGGACAGACTGAGTCTTTCGGAGCCAAAACGTACAGCTCTATGGACACTTTAAGATGTGCGATTCTAACAGCCATTCCGAATCGGTTTGTCTGACACAAAACGGCTGTCAGAATTTGACTTTGGGGGTCCATAGCAGGTCCCCTTCAACAGGCAGCCTCCGAATAGGGCCAGTGAGGGTACCCATGGGCCCCTCTTTCCAATCATGCACAGTGTGGCAGAAACCATGGGGTGCCCGCCACGGGGTGCAAGGTTTTCCCCAACCACCACTTTTTTCAATAGGAGCCTGTGTTCTTGTTCGAAACACAGGCTCCCATTGAAGTCAATGCGAGTCCGACCGAATGATGTTCGGAAGCATCGTAATCGGTCAGTCGGACTCACAGAACCTGATTCGATCAAAACAATTCCATAACCGATGCGGTTGGAAGACTTTCCGGACGACATTGTAATCAACCCCTAAGTTGAATTGTTTCCCAGGTAATGTGGCATTCTGTTTACAACTATTAATGAGATATGGTTACTAGATGCACAGACAGGTGAGACTACCATGAGCACACAATGAGACTTCAGAACAGGAACTCTTGTTAGGAGGTAACACCATACCAGTACACTGTGTTGAATAAGGGTAAGAAGGCAGAACTGTAAGATCAAATTGTATAGTTAATTGGAGGTGGAAAACTAATGGGGGGGGGGCGTAAGGCAGCGGGGGGCTGGGGCGAATATCTCCTCACATTCAACCAACAGATTGTCATTGCAGTCAAGCACACAATTGCCTCCAGCATGTTTTTCAAAAAAAAAATTCTTTCTTACCAACCCCCATCCCCTTCAGTGTCATTCCTTTTCCAGATTTGTAGATGACAAGGGGCGTATACCAGAGCTGCAATCAGAGCTATGAAATGGTGGATTAGAACATGTTCATTGAGGCAGACTAGAACAATCAAGGCAGCAAGCTTACTTATCAGATCAATGCAAACTGACCCAGTCAAACAGCTTAAGATGCTTAGATGCAACAAGGGGTTGCAACTTGCAAGATACAGCAAATAACAGTAGATTTTGGGGGGAAAATAGGCATTGGCGGGAGGCCCAGCCTCCTCCGGGTATGGTATGGCCCAGGCTTTGTGAAATAGCGCTGTTGATGAATCCCAGGTGAGGGTCCCAGGGTTGTGGGACTTGGAGTCCCTATAGGTGGCGGCAATCAGCTGCGGCGGCTGCCCCGTTAGGCAGATGACAGCATGCGTTCAGACATAAAGCCCCCACTTAGCAGGGCTTCAGGAAGGTCTGTGCTCCACCCCCAACAAGTGCAAATGGTCCCAAAGGGAAGAGCAATACTCCCTCCTCTTGCGACTCTAGAATTGTCCCCCTTAGGTTAGAGAGTTTTGTGTAACACGATTGAAGGCTCAGACGGAGACACCCTAGTTCAGTAATGTTTGAGCTCAGCTCAATCAGGAACGAGGAGTTAGCCTAACTGCTAGTGCGGTCGACCTCGAATCTGGGGAACTGGGTTTGAGTCTCTGCAATGACCCTGAGCATCCTGTGATTCTGGGCAAATCACTTAAGCTCCTCATGCCTAACAAAAAATGAATGTGTTCTCATGTAACGCAACTGGTGCTATGTAAAGCGCTCTGATACCCGATTTGGGTCAAGTTTGTGCTATATAAAACTCTGTAAAAAAAAATCCAGTCTCTTTTGATACAGTCTCACCACAACACTGTCTACATGTCATTTTGACAGCAAGTGTCTCCAATCCCTCTCACTTCTGGGACGTGGTGGTTGCATAAGAGGCCGTTGATCTTGGTAAACTGTTAACAGGATGGGTAGCTCGATTGGTAGTGTGGAGTTCTTTGAGAAATGCAGATACTGGTGGTGGAGGCACACAGTAGGCATTGGACCTACTTCTGGGTCTCGTGAGCTGCAGATGGGTAGCTATATTTAGACAGGGACACAGCAGCATGCTAGCAGTCACAGTGAGCACCTTGTAAATGCAGCAGTGGTGGCGGTCACAGGCACAATTCTTAGCTTTGATGGCAAAGATCTCCATGGTAACAGTTGTTTCACTTTTCCAGCAAGGACACCCCCAATCCTTCTCATTGCACTGCCGCGAGGTTAGCGGCCAATTCACAATTTACATTTGCCACCTCATTTCTGGAGAGACTGTGCCCATACTATCGGGCTCATCAATCAGTCTTTGCCGTCTGCATGATTCCCTTGGTTTGACCCTCAGCACTAGGGTCTGGCTGTTACTCCAACGCCTCCTGCAAGGTTGGCGGGATATTTCCCTCTCTCTCAGTAGGCCGGCTGGCTTCCAGAAACTTAAGGTCAGAGATACAGCTCTTCCAGCAAGTCAAGACTCCAGGGATTAACCCCTGTCATCTGGGAAGTTGGTAGTAAAACAGACACCAGCTCTGGGTGCACAGCAGTCCTCACTGTATGCTGCAGAGAGGAGTGATGCTCCCGGTAGTACGGTAGTCTCCATCCAGGAGTAACCACAACAGAGGCACAAAGAGTCTTGAGTTTTCTATACCTGGGGTATCAACAACCACACCATGCAGTGATCAGGGGAAATACAAAAGGGTGGCTCATCTAAAAGATCCTTTCCACACTGAAAAAGAGACTTCAGCCCCACCCTTCACCGCCACCACCTTCCAAGTGGCAGTGCTACAGGAAGACTATTCAGCAGCTACTCTCAGCAAACGGGCTTCAGTGACTTTCTGAAGGTGTCTTGTCTCCTCTGTCCCCACTTTGTTGTCTTCGTCTCCTCCCTCCAGCTTTAGGAATGTAATCAAAAAACTTCCACTGTCTGGGAAAACAATCTCACCTCCATCTTGTGCACAGGAACAGATTCAGGGCTTCCAGAATGGAATCCAGAGGCATCCATTGCACGGGCACACTTGTGTACATATTGCATGTACCATACAAGACACAACATAAACACACACAGCATATATTTTGAATGTTAGCACAAGGTTTAGGAGTAGCGCACTGAGGCAGAACTTCACATTGGTGGGGCCTACACTCCAGTGACATATAAAAAGGCCTGATCATGACTATGTATTCATAAAACATGGTATGCTGCGCCATCGATCTACATGCTAAACCTGTGGCAGGCTGGTAGTCCACTATCAGGAAAATGAGGGCATACTTGACATGCCCCTCAAGGTGACAGGATAGGTCCATGACCTCCATCATGTCAAGGGACAGCATAGGCCTCTATGCACTAGATTACCACAAGGCTAGGGCAAAAATTAAATAATCTCTGGGACACCAGCTACTCACAGTTGAGTTTTCAGGATAGGGCAACCTGTCATACCTCACAGGGGACATTCCAGTCCTAATAGCCTGTTCAGGCAATATTATGTTTTCCTAAATGAGTATGTCTTTCCTTATGGTCTTTCCACTCTGTAGGTGTAAATCTGATATTTTGTGGATTCTAAACAAGTGCACATGTGTGTCTTAATGTATAGTCACTGATCTAAACAAACATTATTTCTATGCACACATGCGGTAATAGCCGCTCTGCAGCCGGTAAACGGCAAACAATGTGGAGAGCTGCTGAGTGGCCTGTAAACCTGATGAAGGGCCTGTAAGTCACAAGCAAGAGCCCCTCTAGACGAGTTCAGAACAGAAAGGATCAGCCAACCACAATACCTGAAGTGGTAGTACCTAAGGACAGCTTGGTTCCTTGGCAACACACTAAAAAGGCCTTCACACCTCTGACCCTGGCGGTCTGCAGGACACACCTGAAATAATTCCCACTCACCCGTGTTAGTCTCCCTCCTTGCCTTCCCACTGCTCAACCACAATTCTAGCAGCAAAGCTCAGTTCACCAGGGAACAAAACCTTAAAGCAACCACAATTAATCACCTTTAACCTTCCTAACCATGAAAGAATTCATCAATGCTGAAAACACTTGCCTTCGGGATAAGTCTGTCTGCTCGTGCCTTGCTACCCAGGGGGTGAGCCGTGGTTATCTAGAGTGTGTATCCCCCTTATCCTGACTAGAAGCAACGGTCCCAATTTGGACAAAGGTACCTACCTCTGCCAAGTAGAGAACACCATTTCTAACAATAAAGTAACATGTCACAAATCGAAATATTCATGTGCAGCAAAAGGATCAAACACTGCTATGAACAATTTGGCCTTAGTAGGTTGCCCCCCCCCATAACTCTAGTGAGGAATATAAGGGTAACCATGGAATCTTTGAAACATAATCAGATTGGGTTTGTCCAATGTGTCAAAACTACAATATGTGTAACTTCTTTCCCTCTTATTGGCTATAAAGATGGCTCTGCCCGCATTGCCTGAAATTCTTGGCCCGCACTACTTGGAAGTATTAGCCCACCTCCTCTACCCGCGCCCCCCCCCAAAAAAAAGGTTGGGTCTAGTTGCTCTCCTAACCTGAGCACAGGTTTTTCGCAGAGCTGCCAAGTTTTCCAGATCCATCCGTGTTGTGCTGCTCCAGTCCACGTTTTTTCCTGGAATTCTGGAATTGTTTATTTCATTATAAAACAGGACTTCACGTCCCACAATTCAGAAGAAAAAACCTGGACTGGAGCGGCTCATCACACAATGACCTCGGAAACTTGGCAGCTCTGACTAAGACTCACAGGGAAATAGAAGCACCCCGGAGCAACACACAGTTAAGATTGTTCTAGAAATTCACACAAGTGAGACCCCGTCACGAGCCTGGTGAATAATGAGAGCTCCTGCTGTGAATGATATACCGTCCCCGAGGGGAGACCCATCTATCAGATGAGACGCAACAACTGCACCCGGGTGTGATTGGTTCGAAGTTATCTCACTGCAACCAATGAAGAGCGGCCCTAATTGGGATCTCTTGGTAAAGTTAATGAATACTAGCGTATGACACCCCCGTGTGAGAGTCTTCGCACGTGCTTGTATGGATGTGTGTGCAAGTTGTGACAACCTTAGGGCCCCGCCTTCCCAGCAGCACCAGCAGCAGAATCCCCTGGATGGAACATCTGTGACGTGCCGGGCCCTGCACTGTGATGTCATGAGGGCCACGCTAGCACCAGCAGGGGAATCCTGTGGATGGAATATCTGTGACGTGCCAGGCCCTCCACTGGGACGTCACGAGTTCGAGGCTAGCACCAGTTGCTGAATCCTGTGGATGGAACACCTGTGACGTGCCAGGCCCTCCAATGTGATGTCACAAGGTCGAGGCTAAGTGCAGAGGGGAGGCCTCCGCCGCAGCAGAGACAAGGAGAGGCCACTGAGGGGGCAGGACGTCGGGCAGGATTAGATCGTCTTTGAGGCTCATCGCAGGATCATTTCGTGATTAAATAGGTTTTTTCTTTTTTTCTTAAGAAATTGAATTAAAGCCGTGTCTGGGCTGCTCCCCCTCTCACACCGCATGCAACACTTGTCATCGCCCATAAAGCGCTGATGCATGATGACAAGTTGAAGGTCTCTATTGTGACGTGTCAGTGGTATACAAGGCTGGTAACCAGGCAGCCGCGGCATTGCACTCATGAGCATCGGACGGAGAGGACCACAGCTGGGAGCCGGAGCCGAGGCCCCCAGAGGCCGAGGGGGCCGGGGCCTCACAGGCTCCAAAAGAACTGGGTGGGGCTGGGTGAAAGGGACAAGGTGAGTATAGAAACCAAATGAAAAACGAACTTGAAACTGAACTGAAACCAAACTTTAAACTGACTTGATACTGACTTGATACTGGCTTGATACTGACTTGATACTGGCTTGATACTGACTTGATACTGACTTGATACTGGCTTGATACTGACTTGATACTGGCTTGAAACTCCCCTTCCCTCTTCCTTTCTCTTTCCCGTTTTTCCTTCTCTGCCTTACATTCCTATCTCTCCTCTCCTCTCCTACCCCCCTTTCTTTTAAGTTCCCTTTTCCTCCATCACTCCCATTCTGTCACTTCCCTCCCCTTCCATCCATTCCAGAACCCATCCTGCACTCTCTTATCTCCTTTTCCATTTCCATTTCCACCCCTCCCCTTCTCTTCACCTCCATTCCCTCCCATTCACAGCCTCTTTCCCTTCCAATCTGTTCCCATCGCCACTGCTCCTTTTCTGCTCCCCTTCCACTTACCCATCCTTTCTTCCTTATTCTTCATTCCTTCGCCACCCTTCCTCTTCACCATTATCTCCCCTTTCCCCTGACCCACCCGTTCTGCCATACCCTACCCTTCCCCTCACTACCCTTCCCCTCACCTCCCTTTCTCTCATTTGCCCTCTCCCCTCCCTTCTCCCTTCCTTTCCCTGCCTTTCTCCTCCTTTCTCTTCTCCTCCGCCTTCCCCTCATTCTTCCTTTCCTTTCCTTTCCACCCTTCCCTAACCCGCCCCTCCTTTCCCTTTACCCCGCCCTCCCACTATCCGTCTCCCTCCTTGTTCCCCTCCCCTCCCCCCTTTATTCCCATTACTTTCTTCTTTACCTCTGTAATCCTCTCCCCTTCTGTCACTCCCTCTTCCCTTCCATGCCATTCACCGCCTCACCTCCCATCACATTCTGTCACCCCACACACACAATCCCACACACACACAACCCCACACACGCAACCCCACACACACCCCCCACTCACACAACCCCCCACACACAATGCCCCACACACATACAACCCCACACACGCACACAACCCCACACACACAACCCCTCCACACACACAACCCCCCTAACACACACAACCCCCCTAACACACAACCCCTCCCTCACACACACACCACCACACACAAAACCCCACACACACAAGCCCCACACACAACCCCACACACACACAACCCCCCCACACACAACCCCACACACACACAACCCCCCCACACACACAACCCCACACACACTCACACACAACGCCCCCCCACACCCCCCCCACACACAGTCCCCCACACACACAAGCCCACACACAGAGAACCCCACACACAGAAACCCCCCCACACACACAACACCAAACACACACACACACCCACACACAACCCCCCCACACACACCACCCCACACACTCACACAACCTGACACACATACAACCCCCACACACACAACCCCACACACACATAACCCCATACATAAGCACACACCCCCACACACACAACCCCCCCCACACACACAACCCCCCACACACACAACCCAACACACACAACCCCACATACACACAACCCCCCACACACAAACACAACCACACACACAACCCCCCACACACAACCCCCCACACATCATAACCCCACACACAACCACACACACACACACACAACCAACCAGACAACCCTCCCACACGCACAACCCCACACACACAACCCCACACACACACAACCCCACACACCACACAACCCCACACACACAACCCCCACACACACACAACCCCCCCCACACACAACCCCCCACACACACCCCCACACACAACCCCTCAACCCTCCCCACACACAACCCCACACACACACACAAACCCCACACACACAACCCCACACACACACAACCACCCCACACACACAACCCCACACAAACACACACACAACACACACATACGCAACCCCCCACACACACAATCCCACAAACTCACACCCACAATCCCACAAACTCACACCCACACACACAACCACATAACCACACACACAACCCCCCACACACAGCCCCACACAACCACACACAACCACACACAAACACACAACCCCACAACCACACACAACCACACACACACACATGTCCATACACACAGCCCTATACACACATAACCCCATGCAGAAACACACCACCACACACACAACCCCACACAAACACAACCCCCCACACACACAACCCAACACACACAACCCCCCACACATAACCCCACACACACACAACACCCCCACACACAACCCCCACACACAACTCCACATACTCATACAGACAACCCCCCACACACAACCCCCACACACACAACCCCACACACAACCCCCCACACACACAACCCCACACACTTCCACACAACCCCCCACACACACAACCCCCACACACAACCCCACACACACACAACCCCACACACACAAAACCCCACACTCTCACACACAACCCCCCACACACTCACACAAAGTCCCCCAGACACACAGCCCCCCACACACACAAACACAACCACACAAACCCCCCACACAACCCCCCACACATCACAACCCCACACACAACCACACACACACACAACCAACCAGACAACCCTCCCACACGCACAACCCCACACACACAACCCCACACACACACAACCCCACACACCACACAGCCCCACACACACAACCCCCACACACACAACCCCCCCCACACCCCCCCACACCCAACCCCTCAACCCTCCCCACACACAACCCCACACACACACAAACCCCACACACAACCCCACACACCCACACAACCACCCCACACACACAACCCCACACAAACACCCCCCCAACACACACATACACAACCCCCCACACACACAATCCCACAAACTCACACCCACAATCCAACAAACTCACACCCACACACACACAACCACATAACCACACACACAACCCCCCCACACACAGCCCCACACAACCACACACAACCACACACAAACACACAACCCCACAACCACAAACACACAACCACACACACACATGTCCATACACACAGCCCTATACACACATAACCGCATACAGAAACACAACACCACACACACACACAACCCCCACACACACACAACACCCCCACACACACAACCCAACACACACAACCCCCCACACACAACCCCACACACACACAACACCCCCACACACAACCCCCACACACAACTCCACATACTCATACAGACAACCCCCCACATACAACCTCCCACACACACAACCCCACACACAACCCCCACACACACAACTCCACACACTCCCACACAACCCCCCACACACACAACCCCCCACACACAACCCCACACACACACAACCCCACACACAAAACCCCACACTCTCACACACAACTCCCCACACACACACACAAATGTCCCCCAGACACACGGCCCCTACACACACACCTCCCCCACACACATACCCCCCACACAACCCCCACTCACACAACCCCCCACACACAACCCCACCCCCACACCACCCCCACACACACACAAACCCCCACACACAACCCCACACACTCAACCCCCCACACACATAACCCTCAACACATACAACCCCCCACACACAATGCCTCACACACACACAACCCCACACACTCACACACAACCCCCACACACAACCCCCACACAACCCCACACACAACCCCACACACTCGCACAACCCCACACACTCACACACAACCCCCGCGCACACACAACCTCGCACACACACAACCCTCCACACACACACAACCCCCCCACACACAACTCCACACACACTACCCCCCCAAACACAACCCCCCCACACACAACCCCCCACACACAACCCCACACACAACCACACAACCCCCCACACACAACCACTCAACCCCCACACACAACCCCACACACACAACCAACCACACACCCAACCCCCCATACACAACCCCACACACACAACCCCCCACACACACCACCCCACACACTCACACAACCCCACACACTCTCACACACACAACCTGACACACACTCCCCCCCCCACACAACCCCACACACACATTACCCCATACATAAGCACAACCCCCCCACACACACAACCCCCACACACACAACCCCCCACACACACAGCCCCACACACAACCACAACCACACAACCACACACACCATACACACAACCCCCCACACAACCACACGCATGACCTCACAACCCCACACACAACCACACACACAACCACACACACCCACACACACACACACAACCAACCACACAACCCCCCACTTACACAACCCCACACACACAACCACACACACAACCCCACCCCACACACCACACAATCCCACACACAACCCCCACACACACAGAACCACACACACACAACCCCCCCACACACCCAACCCCCCCACACACACAACCTCACACACACACAACCTCACACACACACAACCTCACACACACAACCTCACACACACACAACCACCCCACACACACAACCACACACACATACACAACCCCCCACACACACAATCCCACAAACTCACACCCTCAATCCCACACACTCACACATACACACACACAACCCCATAACCCCACACACAACCCCCCACACATAGCCCCACCCAACCACACAGACACACAGCCACACACAACCACACAACCCCACAAACACACAACCACACACAGACACATGTCCATACACACAACCCTTTACACACATAATCCCATACACAAAAACACCCCCCCACACACACAACCCCCCCACACACACAACCCCCCACACACAAACCAACACACACAACCCCCCACACACAACCCCCACACACACAACCCCCCACACACACAACCCCCCCCACACACAACCCCAACCCACACAACCCCCCCACACACAACCCCACCCCACACACAATCCCCACCACACACAACCCCACACACACAAACCCCCCACACACAACCCCACACCCACCGAACCCCCCCCACACACAACCCCACATAAAACACCCCCCACACACACAACCCCCTCACACACACATCTCCACAAACTCACACCCACAAACACACACAACCCCATAACCACAAACAACCCCCCCACACAAACAGCCCCACACACACAACCCCCCACACACAACCCCCCTACACACACAACCACACACACATAACCAGACATAACCACACAACACCACACAACCCCACAACCACACACGCACTACCAAACAACCACACACACACACACACACACACAACCCTACACACAACCCCACACATCTCACAACCCCACAGACGCAAACACAACCCCCCACACACACAACCCCACACACACAACCCCCCACACACAACCCCACACACACAACCACACACACACAACCACACACACACAACCACACAACCCCACACACAACCTCACACACAACCACACACAACCACACACAACCAACCACACAACCACACAACCCCCCCACACACACAACCCCCCCACACACAAACCCACACACCACAAACCAAAGCACTCCATACATACAACCCCCACAAACAACCCCCCCACACACACAACCACCCTACACACACAACACTACCACACACCCAAACCCCACACACACAAGCCCTCCACACACCACAACCCCACACACAAAAACCACACATACAACCCCACACACACTCACAACCCCACACACCCCCACACACACAACCCCCACACACACAATCCCACAAACTCACACCCACACACACAATCCCACACACACAACCCCCCACACACACAACCCCCCCCCACACACAACCCCACACACACAACCCCACACACAGAACCCCACACATACACAACCCCCCACATACACAACCCCCCACACACACAACCCCAACCCACACAACCCCCCACACACACAACCCCACCCCACATACAATCCCCACCACACACAACCACACACACACAAACTCCCCACACACAACCCCCCACACAACCCCACACTGACAACCCCACACACAACCACAACCACAAACAACCCCACACACAACCCCCCGACACAACCACACACACACAACCACACAACCCCACACACACAACCACACACACGTACAACCAACCACACACAACCACACAACCCCCAAACACACAACGCTCCACACACAAACCCACATACAACACACAACACAACCCCACACACACAACACCCCACACACACAACCACACACACAACCACCCCACACACACAACCCCCCACACACACAACCCCCCCACACACAACCCCACACACACAACCCCACACACACAACCCCACGCATACACCCCCACCCAACACACACACAACCCCTCCACACACACAACCCCCCACACACACAACCCCATACACAAACACAACCCCACATACACAACCCCACACACAAACCCACACACACAACCCACCACACACACAACCACAACCACACACAACACCACACACAACCACAACCACACACACATCCACACACACAACTACACACACAACCATACAAACACAACCCCACAAACTCACACCTACACACCCACAACCCCATAACCACCCCCCACACACAACCCCCCCCACACACAACCCCCCACACACAGAACCCCCACACACACATAACCAGACATAACCACACAACACCACACAACCCCACAACCACACACGCACTACCAAACAACCACACAGAACCCTACACACACAACCCCACACATCTCACATCCCCACAGACACAAACACAACCCCCCCCCACACACAACCCCACACACAACCCCACACACACAACCCCCCACACACAACCCCACACACACAACCACACACACACAACCACACAACCCCACACACAACCTCACACACAACCACACACAACCACACACAAACAACCACACAACCACACAACCCCCCCACACACACAACCCCACACACACAACCCCCCACACACAACCCCACACACCACAAACCAAAGCACTCCATACATACAACCCCCACAAACAACCCCCCCACACACACAACCGCCCTACACACACAACACTACCACACACCCAAACCCCACACACACAAGCCCTCCACACACCACAACCCCACACACAAAAACCACACATACAACCCCACACACACTCACAACCCCACAACCCCCCCACACACACAACCCCCACACACACAATCCCACAAACTCACACCCACACACACAACCCCACACACACAACCCCCCACACACACAACCCCCCCACACACAACCCCACACACACAACCCCCACATACACAACCCCCCACATACACAACCCCCCACACACACAACCCCCCACACACACAACCCCAACCCACACAACCCCCCACACACACAACCCCACCCCACATACAATCCCCACCACACACAAACCCCCCACACACAAATCCCCCACACACAACCCCCCACACAACCCCACACCCACAACCCCACACACAACCACAACCAAAAACAACTCCACACACAACCCCCCCACACAACCACACACACACAACCACACAACCCCACACACACAACCACACACACATACAACCAACCACACACAACCACACAACCCCCAAACACACAACGCTCCACACAAAAACCCACATACAACACACAACACAACCCCACACACACAACACCCCCACACACACAACCACACACACAACCACCCCACACACACAACCCCCCACACACACAACCCCCCCACACACAAGCCCCCCCACACACAACCCCACACACAACCCCACACACACAACCCCATGCATACACCCCCACCCAACACACACACAACCCCTCCACACACACAACCCCCACGCACACAACCCCCACACACACAACCCCCCACACACACAACCCCATACACAAACACAACCCCACATACACAACCCCACACACAAACCCACACACACAACCCACCACACACACAACCACAACCACACACACAACCACAACCACACACAACACCACACACAACCACAACCACACACACATCCACACACACAACTACACACACAACCATACAAACACAACCCCACAAACTCACACCTACACACCCACAACCCCATAACCACCCCCACACACAACCCCCCACACACAACCCCCCACACACAGAACCCCCACACACAACCACACAACAACACACAACCACAGATTGTCTCATAGACACTCCCTCTCACAGTGTCACAGACACTCTCAGTCTCACAGACACTGTCTCACACTCACACTCACACTCAGACACTCTCAGACTCACTGACACTCTCTCACAGATACTCTATCAGACTCACACTCTCAGACACTCGCTCACTCGCTCACACTCTCACAGACAGACTCTCAGACTCTCACATTCTTTCGACACTCCCACACTCTCACAGACACTCACAGACACTCACTCACAGACACTCCCTCAGACACATACACACTCACACTCACTCAGACACTCTCAGACTCACTCTCACAGTCTATCAGACACTCGTTCAGACTTACAGACACTGTCTCGACACTCTCACAGACAGACTCTCTGACTCATAGACACTCACAGACACTCTCTCACAGACTCTCACAGACATTCTCTCGACACTCCCACACTCTCACAGACACACTCACAGACTCACAAACTCTCACAGACACTATCACAGACACTCACTCTCTCATAGACTCTCACAGACACTCTCTCACAGACAGACTCACACTCTCTCACTGACACTGTCTCATAGACACAACACTACCACACACCCAAACCCCACACACACAAGCCCTCCACACACCACAACCCCACACACAAAAACCACACATACAACCCCACACACACTCACAACCCCACCCCCCCACACACACAACCCCCACACACACAATCCCACAAACTCACACCCACACACACAACCCCACACACACTACCCCCCACACACACAACCCCCCCCCACACACAACCCCCCACACACAACCCCACACACACAACCCCCCACATACACAACCCCCCACATACACAACCCCCCACACACACAACCCCCCCCACACACAACCCCAACCCACACAACCCCCCACACACACAACCCCACCCCACATACAATCCCCACCACACACAACCACACACACACAAACCCCCCACACACAACCCCCCACACAACCCCACACCCACAACCCCACACACAACCACAACCACAAACAACCCCACACACAACCCCCCCACACAACCACACACACACAACCCCACACACACAACCACACACACATACAACCAACCACACACAACCACACAACCCCCAAACACACAACGCTCCACACAAAAACCCACATACAACACACAACACAACCCCACACACACAACACCCCCACACACACAACCACACACACAACCACCCCACACACACAACCCCCCACACACACAACCCCCCCCACACACAAGCCCCCCCACACACAACCCCACACACAACCCCACACACACAACCCCACGCATACACCCCCACCCAACACACACACAACCCCTCCACACACACAACCCCCACGCACACAACCCCCACACACACAACCCCCCACACACACAACCCCATACACAAACACAACCCCACATACACAACCCCACACACAAACCCACACACACAACCCACCACACACACAACCACAACCACACACAACACCACACACAACCACAACCACACACACATCCACACACACAACTACACACACAACCATACAAACACAACCCCACAAACACACCTACACACCCACAACCCCATAACCACCCCCCACACACAACCCCCCCACACACAACCCCCCACACACAGAACCCCCACACACACATAACCAGACATAACCACACAACACCACACAACCCCACAACCACACAAGCACTACCAAACAACCACACACAACCCTACACACACAACCCCACACATCTCACAACCCCACAGACACAAACACAACCCCCCCACACACAACCCCACACACACAACCCCCCACACACAACCCCACACACACAACCACACACACACAACCACACACACACAACCACACAACCCCACACACAACCTCACACACAACCACACACAACCAACCACACAACCACACAACCCCCCCACACACACAACCCCACACACACAACCCCCCCACACACAACCCCACACACCACAAACCAAAACACTCCATACATACAACCCCCACAAACAACCCCCCCACACACACAACCGCCCTACACACACAACACTACCACACACCCAAACCCCACACACACAAGCCCTCCACACACCACAACCCCACACACAAAAACCACACATACAACCCCACACACACTCACAACCCCACACCCCCCCACACACACAACCCCCACACACACAATCCCACAAACTCACACCCACACACACAACCCCACACACACAACCCCCCACACACACAACCCCCCCCCACACACAGCCCCACACACACAACCCCCCACATACACATCCCCCCACACACACAACCCCCCACACACACAACCCCCCACACAACCCCCCACACACACAACCCCACCCCACATACAATCCCCACCACACACAAACTCCCCACACACAAACCCCCCACACACAACCCCCCACACAACCCCACACCCACAACCCCACACACAACCACAACCACAAACAACCCCACACACAACCCCCCACACAACCACACACACACACCCACACAACCCCACACACACAACCACACACACATACAACCAACCACACACAACCACACAACCCCCAAACACACAACGCTCCACACACAAACCCACATACAACACACAACACAACCCCACACACACAACACCCCCACACACACAACCACACACACAACCACCCCACACACACAACCCCCCCACACACAAGCCCCCCCACACACAACCCCACACACAACCCCACACACACAACCCCACACATACACCCCCACCCAACACACACACAACCCCTCCACACACACAACCCCCACGCACACAACCCCCACACACACAACCCCCCACACACACAACCCCATACACAAACACAACCCCACATACACAACCCCACACACAAACCCACACACACAACCCACCACACACACAACCACAACCACACACAACACCACACACAACCACAACCACACACACATCCACACACAACCATACAAACACAACCCCACAAACTCACACCTACACACCCACAACCCCATAACCACCCCCACACACAACCCCCCACACACAACCCCCCACACACAGAACCCCCACACACAACCACACAACAACACACAACCACAGATTGTCTCATAGACACTCCCTCTCACAGTGTCACAGACACTCTCAGTCTCACAGACACTGTCTCACACTCACACTCTCACTCAGACACTCTCAGACTCACTGACACTCTCTCACAGATACTCTATCAGACTCACACTCTCAGACACTCGCTCACTCGCTCACACTCTCACAGACAGACTCTCAGACTCTCACATTCTTTCGACACTCCCACACTCTCACAGACACTCACTCACAGACACTCACAGACACTCCCTCAGACACATACACACTCACACTCACTCACTCTCAGACTCACTCTCACAGTCTATCAGACACTCGTTCAGACTTACAGACACTGTCTCGACACTCTCACAGACAGACTCTCTGACTCATAGACACTCACAGACACTCTCTCACAGACTCTCACAGACATTCTCTCGACACTCCCACACTCTCACAGACACACTCACAGACTCACAAACTCTCACAGACACTATCACAGACACTCTCACTCTCTCATAGACTCACAGACACTCCACTCTCTCACAGACACTCTCACAGACAGACTCACACTCTCTCACTGACACTGTCTCATAGACACTCTGAGAGACTCTCAGACTCATAGACACTCTTTCAGACTCTCACAGACTCTCACAGACACTCTCTCACAGGCACTCTCACACTCTCACAGACACTTTCACAGACTCTCACAGACATTCTCTCGACACTCTGACACTCCCACACTCTCACAGACACTCTCTCAGACACTCTCTCACAGACTCCCACAAACTCTCACAGACACTCACACTCTCAAACAGACACTCTCTCATAGACTCTCACAGACACTCTCACAGACACTCTCTCACAGACACTCTTACAGACAGACTCTCTTACAGAAACTCTCTCACAGACACTCATTCACAGGCACTCCCTCAGACATTCTCTCGACACTCTCACATACTCTCACAGACACACTCACAGACTCTCTCACAGACACACTCACAGACTCACACTCTCTCACAGACACTCTCACAGACAGACTCTCACACGCACTCTCACAGACACACTGTCTCACAGACTCACTCTCACAGTCTATCAGACACTCTCTCAGACTCACAGACACCAGACTCTCAGACATTCTCTCGACACTCACAGACTCTCACAAACACTCTCTTACAGACACTCTCTTACAGACACTCTCTCACATACACTCTCTCACATACTCTCTCACTCATAGACACCCTTTCACAGACACTCTCAGACTCTCAGACATTCTCTTGACACTCACAGACACTCTCACACTCTCAGACTCACATACACTCTCACAGAAACTCTCTATCACAGACACTCCCTCACACTCCCTGACACTCTCACAGACACTCTCTCACGGAGTCTCACAGACACTCACAGACAAACTCACTCTCTCTCAGACTCACATACATTCCCTCACAGACACTCTCTCACAGACTCTCACAGACACTGTCTCACAGGCACTCTCACAGACACTCTTTCACAGACACTCAGACTCTCAGACACTCTCTCACAGACTCTCACAGACACTCTCTCACAGACACTCTCAGACACTCTCAGACACTCTCAAACAGTCTCACAGACACTCTCTCACAGTCTCTCACAGACACTCTCAGAAACTCTGAGTCTCACAGACACTCTCACAGACACTTTCTCACAGACACTCTCTCACAGACAGACTCTTAAAGACACTCACAGATACTCTCTCACAGACACTCTCTCCCAGACAATCTCACCGACAAGCACATTCTCACAGACACACTCTCTAACAGACTCATCTCAGACACTCTGTCTCACATACTCTCTCACAGACAGTCTCACAGACACTTTCTCACAGACACTCTCTCACAAACACTTTCTCACAGACACTCTCTCACAGACAGACTCTTAAAGACACTCACAGATACTCTCTCACAGACACTCTCTCACAGACAATCTCACAGACAAGCACACTCTCGCAGACATACTCTCTCACAGACTCAGTCTCACAGACTCTCAAACACTCTCACAAACTCTCTCTCAGACACTCTCTGTCTCACATACACTATCACAGACAGTCTCACAGACACTTTCTCACAGACACTCTCTCACAGACACTTTCTCACAGACTCTTAAAGACACTCACAGATACTCTCTCACAGACACTCTCTCACAGACAATCTCACAGACAAGGACACTCTCACAGACACACTCTCACAGACTCAGTCTCACAGACTCTCTCTCACAGACACTCTCAGACACTCTCTCACAGACAGTCTCACAGACACTCTCTCACAGACACTCTCAGACACTCAGAGTCTCACAGACACTTTCTCACAGACACTTTCTCACAGACACTCTCTCACAGACACTCTCTCACAGACAGACTCTTAAAGACACTCACAGCTATCACAGCTACTCTCTCACAGACACTCTCTCACAGACACTCTCTCACAGACAATCTCACAGACAAGCACACTCTCACAGACACACTCTCTCACAGACTCAGTCTCACAGACTCAGTCTCACAGACTCTCTCTCTCAGACACTCTCTCAGTCTTACATACACTCTCTCACAGACAGTCTCACACTTTCTCACAGACACTCTCCCACAGACACTTTCTCACAGACACTCTCTCACAGATAGACGCTTAAAGACACTCACAGATACTCTCTCACAGACACTCTCTCACAGACAATCTCACAGACAAGCACACTCTCACAGACACTCTCTCACAGACTCAGTCTCACAGACTCTCAAACACTCACTCACAGACTCTCTCTCACAGACACTCTCTCAGGCACTCTCTGTCTCACATACACTCTCACAGACAGTCTCAAAGACACTTTCTCACAGACACTCTCACAGACACTTTCTCACAGACACTCTCTCACAGACTTAAAGACACTCACAGATACTCTCTCACAGACACTCTCTCACAGACAATCTCACAGACAAGCACACTCTCACAGACAATCTCTCTCACAGACTCAGTCTCACAGACTCTCAAACACTCTCTCACAGACTATCTCTCACAGTCTCACAGACACTCTCTCACAGACACTCTCTCACATAGACTCTCTCACAGATACTCTCTGACAGACAGTCTCTCACAAGCACACTCTCACAGACACACTCTCACAAGCGCACTCTCACAGACTCTCAGACACTCTCTTACAGACTCTGACAGACTCTCTCACAGACTCTCACAGACACTCTCAGACTCACAGACACTCTCACAGACACTCTCTCACAGATACTCTCTCACAGACACTCTCACATACTCTCACAGACACTCTCAGACTCACAGACACTCTCACAGATACTCTCTCAGACACACTCTCACACTCACACTCTCTCATAGATACTCTCTCACAGATGTTCTCTCACAAACTCTCAAAGACTCTCACACAGACACTCTCTCACCACTCTCTCACAGACTCACAGACACTCTCACATGCTCTAACAGACATTCTCTCAGGCTCTCACAGACACTCTCACACTCTCTCACAGACACTGTCTCACAGACACTCACAGACTCACACTCTCTCAAAGACTCTTACAGACACTCTCTCACACTCTCAGACACTCTCTCACATACACACCCTCACACTCTCACAGAGACTCTCACAGACTCACTCTCTCATAGTCTCTCACAGACACTCTCTCACACACTCTCACAGACTCCAGACTCTCACAGACACACTCTCTCACAGACGCTCTCACAGACACTCTCTCACAGACTCACTCTCACAGACTCTCACACACTCTCACATACTCTCACAGACTCTCACAGACACTCTATCACAGACCCTCTCTCACTGAAACACTCTCACAGACTGACTCCAGACTCTCACAGACTGTCACAGACACACTCTCACAGACTTTCTCACAGACTCACTCTCACAGACACTTACATACTCTCAGACACTCTCACAGACTCTCACAGACACTCTCTCGCAGACTCTCACAGACACAGTCTCAGACTCTCACATTCTCTTGACACTCACAGACACTCTCACACTCTCACACTCTCTCACAGACACTATCACAGACACTCACAGACACTCAGACACTCTCTTACAGACTCTCACAGACACTCTCACAGACACTCCCTCACAGACACTCTCTCACAGACACTCTCTCAGACTCTCAGACACTCTCTCAAGACTCTCACAGACACTCTCTCAGACACTCTCTCACAGACTCTCTTACAGACACTCTCTCACAGACTCTCTTACAGACACTGTCTCACAGACACTGTCTCACAGACACTCTCGCAGACTCTCACAGACAGACTCTCAAAGACACTTTCTCACAGATACTCTCTCACAGACACTCTCTCACAATCTCACAGACAAGCACACTCTCACAGACACACTCTCTCACAGACTCACTCTCAAAGACTCTCAGACACTCTCTCACAGACTCTCACAGACACTTTCTCACACACACTCTCTCAGACACTCTCTCAGTCTCACAGACACTCTCACAGTCTCACATACACTCTCTCACATGCACTCTCACAGACACTCTCAGACACTGTCTCACACACTCTCTCACAGACTCTCACAGACACTCTCTCACAGAAACTCTCTCACACTCTCACACTCTCTCAGACAGACTCTCACAGACACTCTCTCACAGATACTCTCTCACAGACACTCTCACAAGCACACTCTCAGAGACACACTCTCTCACAAGCACACTCTCACAGACACACTGATAAAAAGACTCCAGGCAGAAGGATAGTTGAGAGCCTTTATTCTAAACTTGCTCCTCTTTCCACCAGTGAAGCACCACCTCACAACATTCTAAAGCAGCCTCCTCAGAACTCCGAGGTGCCAACTAGAAGCGCAGGGCAGGGGAGTGGAATGTACCAAGAAAGCAACCTATGACAGTGACATTAAATGAAGGTAATTTGAGCATACTAAAAAATACAAATATACAAATGTCAAAGAATACATATGTGTATCTGTGAAACCAAATGAATTAGGTTATAACACATCTTCCCCCCTTAATATAACCAGGAAAAAAGGAATGCAATTTCTAAACATATAACAGCACACTGTTCAAAGAACAGGAAAGGAGTTATTTGTACATAATAAAGTCTTTGTGCCATTCTGGTGTTTTGCGTGTTCTTTGGGTATGGGTAGGGGTGGTTGGCTGAGATGTTGCTGGGGAATCCTTTTGAGTTGGGTTTTGTTCTTGTTGTGACCTAACCAACCTGTCCATACTCCACATTTGGTCATTGTCTAAAATTACGGTGTTGCCTCTTACTTCTGTTATGCACATGGGTTTTGAGAATTTACTCTCGGAATCACTCCTCCTGGGATTTTTAATGCAACCCCAGTCTCCTATTTTCCATTCCTGCATTTTGGTACCATGTTTGAAGTCATAGTGGTCTTTGTATTTGCTCTGGAGAATTTGTATTTTGTCCTTGAACCCTTGAATGTCCTTTGAGACGTGGGACCCCCCTCCTAGCCAGTTGGGGAAGAACTTAGTACAAGGTTTCCTTCCTCTTAGAGCTGAAAAAGGGGAAATTCCTGTGACTTGATTGGGGGTGGTATGATAGGCACACAGCATATCTTGTAGTGCCAGGTCAATGTGGATATTGTTGCTATTTGCTAATTGGATGCATCCTTTGACCATATGGTTCATTCTTTCCACTAGTCCATTTGCCCTGGGGCAATATAGTGGTGATCTTATATGTGTGATGTTTAGCAAGTTCAGGAATTCTGTCATGGCATGAGATACAAACTGTACTCCGTTGTCCGTGACAATGGAGGCTGGAATGTCCTCCGTAGCAAAGGTCTCTCTGAGACATTGAATGACCGTAGCAGTATTTACTTGAATGACCATCTTGACCACAGTCCAGTGAGAATGATAATCTACTCTGACCAAAGCGAATTGCTTAGTTACCCTAGGAAGATTAAGAGGACCCATTATGTCTAGAGCGATTTTCTCCCAAGGTTTGTGTGGTACTGGAATGGGAAAGATGGGGGCCTTCCTAGGTATCTTGGACTTATCGCTGTTGGCGCATGCATGGCAATGTTTGACTTTGTCTTCAACTAGTGAGTCCATGTTGGGGAACCAGTATTGTTCACGTAATCTAGCTTTGGTTAGGCTTCTTCCCAAGTGGCCTTCATGAACCAGATCAATTATTTTATCTTTGATTGCTTCAGCGGGTATGATCTTGTCCTTCCTGAATAACAGGCCTTAGTCTATGTTCATGGCGCACCTCCCAGAATTTCTTTATGTCAGTGCTTACTAGGTCTTTTGAATCAGGCCACCCATGTAAAGTGTAAGCTAAGAGTTGTGTCATGGTATTGTCCGAGTCCATACAATTCGACCATTCTTGGGAAGAGATGGTAGCAAGGTTGACTTGAAAGATGGGACATTCACTTCCATCAAAATGTTCTTCTTTCCATAGTGGACTTCTAGACAGGAAATCGGCTGCAGAATTTTGTATTCCGGTCACATATTCAACTTTGAAGCAGAAACCTTCCAATCGCAGAATCCATTTGGCTATGTGGGGGGTGTTACAAGAATTGTTTTTCACATTGAACATAAGAACTAATGGTTTGTGATCGGTGCGTATACAGAATTGTAATCCCCACAGAAGAAACTTGAAATGTTTCATCCCCCAGAAACAAGCTAATGCTTCCCTTTCCACTACTGAACAGTTCAGTTCAGCTTTGGTCAAAGACCGTGAGGCGAATGCTACAATTCTTTCCTTTCCATCAATCTTTTGTGATAGGGTAGCTCCCAAGCCTTTCCCGCTAGCATCTGTGGTGAGAATAGTTTTGCGGTTGTGTTCAAAATTACAAAGATATGGTGCCGAAAGTATGCTTTCCTTTACTCTAGAAATGGACATTTGGTGTTCCTCCAACCATTTGAATTGAACATTTTTCTTTGTGAGATCTCTTAGATTGGCAGTGAGTTCCGCAAAGTGACTGACCTACTTCGCCATGTATTCAGCCAGCCCCAGGAAGGATTTAAGTTCTTCTGTATTGGTGGGTGCTGGGGCCTCTTTGACCGCCTCAACTAGACAGAGCTTTGGTTTGAACCCATCTCTGGAAATGCAGTGGCCCAGGTATTCCACTGACTCCACTCCTAGTTGACAATTCTCTTTTTTTAGAGTAAGACCGGCCTCCTTGAATTTTTGCAGTGCTTGTCTCAAGATCTAGTCATGTTCTTCAACACTGGCACCGTATATTAGAACGTCATCCTGAAAACAGCGTTTTTTGTACTCCCTCGAGAATGTGCTGCATAATTTTCTGAAAGATCGCTGCCGCCGAAGCTAGCCCAAATGGCATGCGACAGAACATGAAGGTTCCTAAAGGAGTGGTAAACGCCGTGTGTTTCCTTGAATCAGGGTGTAACTCCACCTGATGATAGGCCATGGAGAGATCCAGAACGCTGAAATGCGTAGCCTTCCCCATAGTGCTCAACATCTCATGGATGCTGGGTAAGGGATGTCTTTCCACTAAAATGCTATTGTTTAAATCTCGTAGGTCAATGCACATCCTGATGTCTTGACTATGGTTCTTCTTCGCGATCATCTTGGGGGCCACCCATTCCGAGCAATCCACTGGTTGAATGATGTTCAACTCCTTCAGTCTGGTTATTTCTTTCCTTAATGGTTCCCACATTAGGTGAGGAATCTGTCTTGTTTTGTGAACCACAGGACAGGCATTGTGCTTCAATTGAATTTTATGTTGGAAGTTTCTAAGTAGCCCTAACTTTTCAGAGAAAACTTCAGGGAATTCTTTGATAATGTGTTCACTATTATTTGTAGGGTTGGTGAATAACACTTGCTCCGGATCGTTGGGGTCAGGCTTGATTCCTAATTCTTTTTGGTGTTGCCACCCCAACAAGTTAGAACCATTTTCCACCACATAGACTTTGCCAACAGTGGAACGGTTCTTGAAAGAAATGATTGACTTGAAGATTCCCTTCATGGGAATGGGGTCCCTGTTATAACCACTGGGGGCTATGTCAGCTTTGGAGAGTTTATTTTGATCATGACCTGTCAAAGATATAAAGTCAGTGTAATTCACCGGAGTGAAAGCGGAACAAGAATCTGCAAACATTTTTAAGTTTTTTCCTTCAATGTTTACTTCGCATTCAGGATATTTCCTTTCATCAGCCCCTACTTCGTTGACTTGCAGAATTATTTTCTTCACTTGCGTTCTATCATCACTGGGTTTGTTGCTCCAGGTTTTCCTTGGGAAGCATCCACACACCCTGGACAGGTGCCCTCTCTTGTTGCATTTCCTGCACCAAGCAGATATTGCTTGACAATTTGGATCATTAGCTAAGTGGTTGTTGCTCCCACAACGATAACATTTTATTTTTATATTCTCCTCGTCCCCAGCATGGTTTTGCCCATGGTCTTTCTTTGATTTGTAGTGATCATTTCTTATTTTGCAGATTTCAGATTCCTCATCTATGTTGACTACTTCTGCCACTTTGTCACTAGGGTCAGTGTTTATTTCTTTAATACAAATGTTTGTGTGTTCAATGGATTTAGCTATTTTAATAGCTTCCTGGAGATCTGGTTGCTTTTGTAACAACTTCTTTTGAATTTCTTTGTTGTTTGTGTAACGTACTAATTGGTCTCTAATTAAAGAATCATTGAAGTCCTGGAACTCACACAGCTTACTGAGACCCATGAGGATTGCAACGTGAGTGGAAATGCTTTCCTGTTTTCCCTGAATGCGACTGAAGAATTTATGTCTTTCTAGAACTACATTCACTTTGTCTCCAAAATAAATGCGTAACTTAATTAGCGACGTTGTATGCATCGTCATCTTCATCCTCTATTTCTGGTTCTGGAAGTGACTCAAACACTTTTCTACCAGTGGGGCCTAAGTTGTGCAATAAAATATGTTGCTTCCTGAACACACTAAATTTCTCCCCACCAAAGGCCACCAGGTAGGACTCAAAAACGTTCTCCCAATCTTCCCACGGAACACTGGGTTCCCCAAATTCATTTAGAAAAGGTGCTGGTTGTGACATGCTGGCAGCTGCCATGGTGAAGATAGGAGGGTATGAAAACGATGGAAGGAGAGAACCACCTGTGTCTTAAAGCAGGAGATCGTTAAGGGACACAACAAAGTAAGTTTCCTACAGGTAGACTGTGCAGACTGAGTAATAAGTATAACCAAGGACCTAATTAAGCATGAGCACAAAATCCGTTCTGCCTGCGGATTTTGCGGATTTTCGGTAAATTCGCAATCCGCAAACTCCTGCGAATTTACCGAAAATCCGCAAATCCGCGAGCGGCGGATCCGGGGGGCAAAAGTTCACGCCTTCAAGCTTAAAGTTATTGTAACTATTTTAGGATGGCGCCGGCAAGCTGCCAGCGCCATCATAAAATAGTTACTAAGTTAGCTTCAACAGGAACCACTAATAGATAAAATAAAGCACCTGCTTTATTTTATCTATTAGTGCTTCCTGATGAAGCTAATAAATTTAGTAACTATTTTAGGATGGCGCTGGCAGCTTGCCGGCGCCATCCTAAAATTGTTACAGGATGATGGACAGCTCACTCAAGGGACCCCTGCGCACATCGGTGCGATTGCAAAGTAACACACACATGGTCGCTGGAACTAGTTGAAGCTCAAATTCAGTGACTCATTCATCAGCCCAAAAACAATCGTGAGCGTCGTCGAGGCTGGGCAGGTGTGCCTTCTTCCCAAATCTACCGTCGAAAATCAGCTGTGATGCTGGATAGAGTCCTTTGTATCCTTGACTTTCACGAGCGCAATCCTCGTGCCACTGCTGACAGCTCACTCAAGGGACCCCTGCTCACATCGGTGCGATTGCATAGTAACACACACATGGTCGCTGGAACTAGTTGAAGCTCAAATTCAGTGACTCATTCATCAGCCCAAAAACAATCGTGAGCGTCGTCGAGGCTGGGCAGGTGTGCCTTCTTCCCAAATCTACCGTCGAAAATCAGTTCTGATGCTGCATAGAGGCCTTTGTATCCTTGACTTTCACGAGCGCAATCCTCGTGCCACTGCTGACAGCTCACTCAAGGGACCCCTGCGCACATCGGTGCGATTGCATAGTAACACACACATGGTCGCTGGAACTAGTTGAAGCTCAAACTCAGTGACTCATTCATCAGCCCAAAAACAATCGTGAGCGTCGTAGAGGCTGGACAGGTGTGCCTTCTTCCCAAATCTACCGTCGAAAATCAGCTGTGATGCTGGATAGAGGCCTTTGTATCCTTGACTTTCACGAGCGCAATCCTCGTGCTGTTCCTGTGACCAGGAGCTTCTTTCTCTTCATCTGCTGCTCTGATCGGTCTCTGACCATTTATACACACAAGAGGCACTTGAACTCGCACAGAAGAACCCCCCCCCCCGAGTGGGGCAGAGGGCAGAAGACCACAAAAACGAGTTGGGCAGAGGGCAGAAACGAGTGGGGCAGAGGGCAGAAGACCACAAAAACGAGTTGGGCAGAGGGCAGAAGAGCACAAAAACGAGTGGGGCAGAGGGCAGAAGACCACAAAAACAAGTTGGGCAGAGGGCAGAAGACCACAAAAACGAGTGGGGCAGAGGGCAAAAGGGCACAAACACGAGTGGGGCAGAGGTCAGAAAGGCACAAAAACGAGTGGTACAGAGGGCAGAAGAGCAGAAAAAACGAGAGGGTGGCAGTGATGAACCAGAGGGCGCATCACGGTCTCGCCCAAAAAAAACCCGCGAACACGCAAAGCGCCCCGCGAACATGCTAAAACGCCCCGCGAACACGCAAAGCGCCCCGCGAACACGCAAAAATATAAAAATCCGCAAATTCGCACAAATTCGCGAATTTTGCAGATCGCGAATTCGCCCATGCTTAGACCTAATACAGAGCTAGAATGGCCCACAAATTGAATGGTACTGTAAATTGGAAGAAATTATTAGTGCATTTCAATGACTGTATAAACTTGTTATAACACTCAGAGACACTGTGTAGTAAAGCTTCAGTAAGTATCACATTTACATCAAGCAGGTGTGCACAAAATGAATCATCTGACATAGACACGCTGAGGAAATAGGTGAGCGTGCCACCAAGAAGATCGCCAGCCAAATACCATGAAAATGCGTGTGCGAAAATATTTTGAAATACAGGTGTGCGTGTCACCGCAAGAGATAAAAAAGCTTCAGTAGACATGCATATGGAGTGTGTATCTCCGAAGGAAACTTCATGTCAGAACTTATGCAGTGTTTTAAGCAGGTTGGAAGGTGGGTGTGCGTGTCACCGCAAGAAATACGCAAGCTTCTAGTTATTGACACGCATATGGAGTGCGTATCTCCGAGACACTACAAAGGCCTGCAGCGGTTATTATGCGGCTGGGGCACCGGAGGTGTTCCCTGAGGAGGTAGCGTCAGGCGCGGCGGTTCAGGAAGGGGGCGCACTGCGCAGCTGCCGTGAGGAAACACAAAATCCCACCCTCATCGCCACTGATAAAAAGACTCCAGGCAGAAGGATAGTTGAGAGCCTTTTATTCTAAACTTGCTCCTCTCTCCACCAGAGAAGCACCACCTCACAACATTCTAAAGCAGCCTCCTCAGAACTCAGAGGTGCCAACTAGAAGTGCAGGGCAGGGGAGTGGAATGTACCAAGATAGCAACCTGTGACAGTGACATTAAATGAAGGTAATTTGAGCACATTAATAAATACAAATATACAAGTGTGAAAGAATACATATGTGTATCTGTGAAACCAAATGAACTAGGTTATAACACACTCTCTGTCACAGACACTCTCAGAGACTCTCAGACGCTCTCTCACAGACGCTCTCAGACACTCTCAGACTCACAGACACTCTCACAGACACTCTCTCACAGACACTCTCTCACAGACTCTCATAGACACTCTCTCACTCTCAGAGACTCTCACAGACACTGTCTCACAGACACTGTCTCACAGACAGACTCTCACAGAAAGACTCTCACAGACACTCTCTCACTCTCTCAGAGACTCTCACAGACACTCTCACATACACTCTCAGACTCACAGACACTCTTACAGACACTCTCAGACTCTCACAGACGGTCTACCACAGACACTCTCAGACTCTCACAGACACTCTCTCACAGACTCTCTCACAAACTCTCACACTCTCTCACAGACATCAGACTCTCACAGACGTTCTCACAGACACTCATACATACTCGCACAGACTCTCACGGACACTCTCACAGACTCTCACACTCTCTCACAGACACTCTCACAGACTCTCAGACACTCTCACAGACACTCTCTCGAAGACAGACTCTCACAGACACTCTCACAGACACTCTCTCACAGACACTCTCACACTCTCTCACAAGCACACTCTCATAGACACTCTCACAGACTCTCACACAGACTCTCACAGACACTCTCTCACGGACTCTCACAGACTCTCAGAGACTCTCGAGACTCTCACAGACACTCTCTCACAAACTTGCATAGACATTGTATCACAGACACTCGCATACACTCCCTCACACTCTCACAGACACTCTATCACAGACTCTCACAGACACTCCCTCACCGACTCTCACAGACACTCTCACAGACACTGTCTCACAGACAGACTCCCACAGATTATTTCACACTCTCTCAGATACTTTCTCACAGACACTCTCTCACAGACTCTCATAGTCACTCTCTCACAGACACCCTCTCACAGACTCTCAGAGACCCTCTCTCACAGACTCTCACAGACACTCTCTCACAGACTCTCACAGACACTCTCTCACACTCTCTCACAGACACTCTCTCACAGACTCACTCTCTCATAGTCTCTCACAGACACTCTCTCACACACTCTCAGACTCGCACGGACACTCTCTCACAGACTCACAGACACGGTCTCACAGCCATTCTCTCACAGACACACTCTCACAGACACTCTGACAGACACTCACAGACAGACTCTCACAGACACTCTCTCACAGACACTCTCACACTCTCACAGACACTCTCACAGACACTCTCAGACACTCTCTGACAAACTTTCATAGACACTCTATCACAGACACTCAGACACTCCCTCACACTCTCACAGACACTCTATCACAGACACTCACAGACACTCCCTCACAGACTCACAGAAACTCTCTCACACACTCTCTCACAGAATCCCACAGACACTCCCTCACAGACTCCCACAGACACTCTCACAGACAGACTCTCACAGATACTCTCTCACAGATTATTTCACACTCTCACAGACACTCTCTCAGACACTCTCTCACAGACACTCTCACACAGACTCTCTCATAGTCACTCTCTCACACTCTCAGAGACCCTCCCTCACAGACTCTCACAGACACTCTCTCACAGACTCTCTCAGACTCTCTCTCAGACTCTCACAGACACTCTCATACTCTCTCACATACACTCTCACAGACTCACTTTCTCATAGTCTCTCACAGACACTCTCTCACACACTCTCAGACTCGCACGGACACTCTCACAGACTCACAGACACTGTCTCACAGACACTCTCACAGTCAAACACTCACAGACTCTCACAGACCCTCTCTCACAGACTCTCACACTCTCTCACAGGCACTCTCACAGACTCTCAGACACTCTCTCACAGACACTCTCTCAAAGACAGACTCACAGACACTCTCACAGACACTCTCTCACAGACACTCCCACACTCTCTCACAAGCACACTCTCACAGACACTCTCACAGACTCTCACAGACACTCTCTCACAGACTCTCAGAGACTCTCGAGACTCTCACAGACACTCTTCCAAACTTGCATAGACATTGTATTACAGACACTCACACACTCCCTCACACTCTCACAGACACTCTATCACTGACTCTCACAGACACTCTCACAGACTCTCACAAACTCTCACATACACTCTCACAGACACTCTCACAGACACTCTCACAGATACTCACAGATACTCCCTCACACTCTCACAGATATTCTCTCACAGACACACTCTCACAGACAGACACTCACAGACAGACTCTCACACTCTCTCGCAGACACTCTCACAGACACTCTCACAGACTCTCTCACACACTCTCACAGACACTCTCACACACTCTCACAGATACTCTCTCACACTCTCACAGACACACTCTCACAAGGACACTCTCACAGACACTCTCACAGACTCTCAGACACTCTCACACAGACTCTCACAGACACTCTCTCACAGACTCTCACAGACTATCAGAGACTCTCTCGACACTCACAGACTCTCACAGACACTCTCTCACAAACTTTCATAGACACTATCATAGACACTCCCTCACACTCTCACAGACACTCTATCACAGACACTCACAGGCACTCCCTCACAGACTCTCACGGACACTCCCTCACAGACTCCCACAGACACTCTCCCACAGACACTGTCTCACAGACAGACTCTCACAGACACTCACAGATACTCTCTCACAGATTATTTCACACTCTCACAGACACTCTCTCAGACACTTTCTCACAGACACTCTCTCACAGACTCTCTCATAGACACTCTCACAGACACTCTCTCACAGACTCTCATAGACCTTCTCTCACAGACTGTCACAGACTGTTGGACCCGGCCTCATGGCGTGGTCCTACCCCTCCCGCATGGAGGGCCCGGGCTGACATCGGCCCTCCACCCAGCATCGGGCAGCCCTTTTGCCCGACACTGCACGCCCCAACATTGCTGGTCCGGTCACCATCCCGGACCTCCCCCTACCGGCCTGGCCCCATCGTGGGCCCCTCTCGACCTAAGCACGAGGCCGCGCCCGACTCCATCTTGGGCCCACCACGTCACGACCACGTGGCTCCGGCCCCGGCCCAGGCCCAGCGAAGCCCAGACATCGAGGCGCCAAGATCTACCCAGGTGGTCGAGTGGCTACTCGACAGATCCCGGAGGAGGGGAGTTTCGATGGCCCTCCAACCGTCCCCGGACGCCTGGTATCGATCGTCCCCGGCATCCCTGGGTGCTGGCCCCACCCCCTGCTGGGTGTCTGGACACCATCTTCCCGGCCCCTCTGACCCCCAGGCGCGAGGGTCCGGACATCAAAGGACTCCAGTCCTATATCTGGGCCAGCCCCGGAGTAGGACGGCAGTTGTATCCTGGACTGGAAAGCCCTACTGACGCTGTCACGGCCGAAACCAGAAGAACTCATTTCCTGTAACCTGAAGAGACCCTGAGAGCCTGCTGGCGCTTCCGCGGCCCACCTTTGCCGAATCATCTTGAGAGCCTGCTGGCGCTGCCGCGGCCCACCTTTGCCGAATCATCTTGAGAGCCTGCTGGCGCTGCCGCGGCCCGCCTTTGCTGAACCATCTTGAGAGCCTGCTGGCGCTGCCGCGGCCCACCTTTGCCGAATCATCTTGAGAGCCTGCTGGCGCTGCCGCGGCCCACCTTTGCCGAATCATCTTGAGAGCCTGCTGGCGCTGGCGCGGCCCACCTTTGCCGCATCATCTTGGGAGCCTGCTGGCGCTGCCGCGGCCCACCTTTGCCGCATCATCTTGGGAGCCTCCTGGCGCTGCCGCGGCCCACCTTTGCCGAATCATCTTGAGAGCCTGCTGGCGCTGCCGCGGCTCAACCTCTCGGGACCCCCGGCTCGAGGATTGAGAGCTGTGCGCAGGGTATCCCTACACATACCCCAACCGAGACTGTCCCGCTACCCTAATCCCCCCTTTTACGAGACTTTACAGACCCCTTGGTCTACTTGTACATATCGCTGAGAACCAGCAGCCTTTACTTCCTGATAAAGCTTACAAACTTGACCTCTGGTGTGGTGTCCATTTGTAGTGTGTGGTTACTCTGCTGTGCGATCCTAGGAGAGGGCCCTCACTCAGGAGGCCTCTCAGTAAACGTTCGGCTACTTCTTGACGGAGAGGTGGACCTAGGGGTGGTCAGTCAGACATCTTCTGCCTCCCCCGGGATCGCCTTTCTAACACAGACACTCTCACAGACTCACTCAGACTCTCACACACTCTCTCACAGACTCACAGACAAGGTCTCACAGACATTCTCTCACAGACACACTCTCACAGACACTCTCACAGACATACACTCACAGACACTCTCTCACAGACACTCTCACTGACTCACAGACACTCACATACTCTCATAAACTCTCACAGACACTCTCTCACAGACACTCACAGATACTCCCTCATACTCTCAGAGACACTTGATCAGACTCTCACAGAAACTCTCACAGACACTCTCACAGACACTCTCTCAGACACTCTCACAGACACTGTCTCACAGACACACTCTCACAGACACACTCTCACAGACACTCTCACAGAAAGACTCTCACAGACAGACTCTCATAGACACTCACACTCTTTCACAGACACTCTCACAGACACTCTCACACTTTCAGTCACTCTCTCACAGCCACTCACAGATACTCCCTCACACTCTCACAGACACTTGAGCAGACTCTCACAGACACTCTCACAGACACTCTCTCACAGACAGACTCTCAGACACTCTCTCACAGACACTCTTTCACACACTCTCACATACTCTAACAGACACTCTCAGACTCACAGACACTCTCTCACAGACATGCTTTCACAGACACTCTCACAGACACTCTCTCAGACTCTCACAGACTCTCACATACTCCCACAGACACTGTCACACTCTCAAGACTCTCCCAGACCCTCTCTCACACTCTCTCACAAACTTTCACAGACACTCTCACAAACTCTCACAGACACTCACAGATTCACAGACTCTCTCACAGACACTCGGACAGATTCACAGACTCTCACACTCTCTCGCAGACTCTCACAGACACTCTCACAGACACTCTCACAGACACTCTCTCACAGACACTCTCAGACACACTCTCACAGATACTCTCTCACAGACTCTCACAGACACTCTCACAGACTCTCTCACAAACTCTCTCACACACTCTTTCTCACAGACTCTCACAGACACTCTCTCACAGACACTCTCACAGACTCTCACAGACACTCTCACAGATACTCTCTCACAGACACTCTCTCACAGACACACTCTCTCACAAGCACTCTCACAGACACACTCTCTCACAGACACTCTCACAGACTCTCACTGACACTCTCACAGACTCACACTCTCTCACAGACATTCGCTCGACACTCTCATAGACTCTCACAGACACTCTCACAGACTCTCACAGACACTCTCTTACAGACCCTCTCTCACAGACATTCTCTCACACACTCAGACTCTCACTCACAGACTCTCACAGACACTCTCTTACAGACCCTCTCTCACAGACCCTCTCAGACTCTCAGAGACTCTCTCACAGGCACTCTCAGACTCTCACAGACACTCTGTCACAGACACACTCTCACACTCTCTCACAGACACTCTGTCACAGACACTCTCACACTCTATCAAAGACACTCTCTCAAAGACACTCTCTCACAGGCTCTCTCTCACAGACACTCTCACAGACACAGACTCAAACTCTCACAGACTCTCTCCCAGACACTCTCAGACACCCACTCTCACAGACACTCTCTCAGACTCTCACAGACACTCTCTCACAGAATCTCACAGACTCTCACAGACACTCACACTCACAGACACTCACAGACTCTCACAGACGGGTGGGTTGGGTAGGGAAAGGAAAAGGAAGGGTAGAGAGGGGAACGGAAGGGAAGAGTAGAGTAGAGAGGGGAAAGGAAGTGAAGTGAAGAGTAGAGAAGAAAGGTAGGTATGGGAGAGGAGAGGAGGGGGAAGGGAAGGGGTTGGGTGAGCGATGAGATGGGAGGAGATGGGGAAAAGGAAAGGAAAGGCGGAAGAGAAGGGGTTGGGGAGGGTGAGAAGGTTAGGGGTATGGAGGTGATGGGAAGGAAGTATAGGGAAGAAAGGAAGGGTTAGAGAAGGAAAGAAAAGTGTGGTGTGGAGGCAAGGGGAAGGTGAAGAATGGGAATGATGAAGGGAAGGGAGAAGGGAAGGTCAGGGAGAGGAAGGTGAGAGGAGGGAGAGGGAAGGGAGGAGTGTGGTGTCAATGGGTAGGGAGGTGAGGGGAAGGGAAGGGTAGGGAAGGAGGGAAGGGAAGGGAGGGAGGTGATGGGAGAAAGAATAAGGAGGAAGGGAAGGATGAGTGAAAGGGGGAGGGGAATAGAGCCGAGTGGAGTGGGGTTGCAGAGGGAAAGGAGAAGGGGAGGGTAGAGAGGAAGGCTGAGGAGGAAGGGGAAGGGAAAGAAAGGAAGGGGAGAGTGAGGGGAGAGGATATGGAGGGAGGGGGAGGAGGTAAGGATTAGGAAGGGGCAGAGGAGAGAAGGGAAAGGAAAGAGGAGAGGTGTGGCGGGAAGTAAAGAGAAGGGTGAGAGATGGGAAAGGATGGTGGAAGGTGAGGGAGAGGGAAAGATAAAGGTGAGGGAAGAGAAGGGAAGGATTGGTAGAAGGGAAGGGGAGGGAGTGGATGAGGAAGGGAAGTGAAAGGGTGGGGGAAGGGGAGGAATAGGGGAGGAGATCGGAAAGGAAGGGAAGAGTTGCAAAGGGGGAGGGTAGAGAGGGAGATGTGAAGGGAAAGGATGGGAAGGGAAGGAGAGGGAGGGTGGGGTGGGATGGGATAAGGAGGTCGAGGAAGGGGTAAGGAGGTTGAGGGGAAGGAAGTATAGACGTTCAAAGGGAAGGGGAAAGGTAGGGAAGGGATGGGAATGGGAGGAGAGGGGAAGAGAAGGGGTGTGGTGGGGAGGGGAGGGGAGAGGAGATGGGCAGGGAAGGGGTTGGTTGAGCATTGAGATGGGAGGAGATGGGGAAATGAAAGAAAAGGGGTGAGGAAAAAAAAGAAAAGAGGAAGCGAAGGGTTGTGCGAGCGATGAGGTAGGAAGAGATGGGGATGGGAAAAGGGTGGGGAGGGTGGGAAGGGAAGGGGTAGGGAGGTGAGGGGAAGGAGGTTTAGGGAAGAAAAGAGGAGGAGTGCGGTAGGGAGGCAAGGGGAGGGTGAAGTATGGGATCGGTGAAGGGAAGGGAAAGTCAGGAAAGGGAAGGCGAGCAGAGGGGAAAAGAGGAGTGGGGAGTCAAGGGGTAGGGAGGTGAGGAGAAGGGTAGGGTAGGGAAGTTTGGGTAGGGAATACGGGAAGGGTGAGATGGTGATGGGAAGGTAGGTGAAAGGAGAAAGAAAGGGAAGGATAGAGGGGAAGGGTGAGGAGGAAGGGAATTTAGGGGAAGGGAAAGAAAGGAAAGGGAGAGGGAGGGAAAGGAGGAGATGGAAGAAGGATGAGGAGATAAGAGGTAGGGAGAGGAGGGGAGGGGAGGGGAAATGAAGATTAGAAAAGGGGAGGGATGTGACAGGAAGGAAAGAGAAGGGTGAGGGGCAAGAAGGGATGTTGGAAGGCGAGGTTTAGGGAAAGGGAAGAGAGGGAAGGAAATGGAAGGAATGGTGGAAGGGAAGGGGAGGATGAAGGAACGAGAAAGGAAGGGAGGGAAGGGTAGAAGGGAAGGGGAGGGAGGGGATGGGGAAGGGAAGTGAGGGGAAGGGGCGGGATAGGGGAAGAGATCAGAAAGGAAGGGAAGAGATGCAAAGCGGGCTGGTTGAGAGGGAGATATTAAGAGAAAGGATGGGACAGGATAGGAAGGGAAGGAAAGGGAGGGTGGGGTGGGAAGGGGTAAGAAGGCTGAGGGGAAGGAAGCATAGAGGCGTTCAAAGAAAAGGGCGAGTAAAGGTAGGGAAGGGATGGGAATGGGAGGAGAGGGGAAGATGAAGATGAGGGGTGTGGTGGGGAGGCAAGAGGAGGGGAGAGAAATGGGTTGGGTAGGCAATGAGACAGGAGGAGATGGGGAAAGGAAAGGGGAAGAGAAGGGGTTGGGCGAATGATGAGGCAGGTAGAGATGGGGAACGGAAGGGGTGGGGAGGGTGAAGGAAATATAGGGAAGAAGAGAAGGGTGAGGGAAATGAAGAAAAGAGGGGTGTGGTTCGGAGGCAAGGGGAAGGTGAAGAATGGGGTTGGTGAAGGGAAGGGAAGGTGATCAGATGGGAAAGGAATTGAGGAGTGTGCCGTCAAGGGGTAGGGAGTTGATGGGAAGGGAAAGGAAGGTTTGAGTAGGGAGGAAGAAAGGGTGAGGGGAAGGTGACAGGAAGGGAGGTGAAGTGAGGAATAATGAGGAATGGAAGGGTGTGGGGGGAAGAGAGCAGAGGGGATGGGAACAGAGTGGGGTGGGGTTGGGCAGGGAAAGGAGAAGGAAGGGAAGGGTAGAAATGGGAATGGTGAGGAGGATTTGAAGGTAGGGGAAGGGAAAGAAAGGAAGGAGAGTGTGAGGGGAAGGAGGAGATGGAGGGAGGGTAAGGAGGTAAGGGTTCAGAAGGGGAAGTGAAGAGTAGAGTAGAGAAGGGAAGGAAAGTGAAGGGAAGAGGAGGAGTGGGGATGGAAGAGGTAAGGAGGTTGAGGGGAAGGAAGGATAGGGGGATTGGTGAGAGAAGGGAATAACAGGGTGTGGTGTGGAGGCAAGTTGAGGGTAAAGAATGGGATTGGAGAAGGGAAAGGAAGGTCAGGGAAGGGAAGTCCAGAGGAGGGGAAAGGAAGGGAGGAGTGTGGAGTCCAGGGGTAGGAAGAGGGGGAAGGGAAGCATGGGAGGGTGAGGGGAATGTAACAGGAAGCAGGTGAAGGGAGGCAGAATGAGGAAGGGAAGGGTTAGTGGAAGGGTGAGGGGAGGGGTAAGAACAGAGGGATGGAAACAGAGTGGGGGTTGGGCAGGGAATGGAGAGGAAAGGAGAAGGAAGGGAAGGGTAAAAAAGTGAAGGGTGAGGTGGAAGGGAAGGGTAAGGGAAAGAAAGGAGGGGACTGTTAGGGGAAGGAGGAGATGGAGGGAGGGTGAAGAGATAAGGGAAAGAAAGGGAAGAGGGGTGTGGCGGGAAGGATGAGGGACTGGAAGAGATGTTGGACAGCGAGGGAGAGAGAAAGGGTAGGGTAAGGGAAAGGGAAGGAATGGTGGGAGGGAAGGGTAGAAGGGAAGTGAATGGAAGGGTGAGGGGAAGGGGAAGAGATGCAAAGTGGGGGGTAGGAAGAGGGAGATGTGAAGGGAAAGTATGGGAAGGTAAGAGATGGGTCGAAAAGGGACGGTGGGGTGAGGAGGGAAGGGCTAAGGAAGGTGAGGGAAAAGAAGTATAGAGACGTTCAAAGGGAAGGGGGAGGGGAGAAAAGGAAGGTGTGGGAGGGGAATGGGAGAGAAGGGGTTGGATGAGCAATGAGATGGAAGGAGATGGGGAAAGGAAAGGGAAGAGGAAAAAGGGGTAGAGAAGGGGTTGGGTGAACAATGAGATGAGAAGAGATGGCAAAGGGAAGGAAGGGGTGGTGAGGGTAGGAGGCTAAGGGGTAGGTAGGTGGGGTACGGGACTATAGGGAAGATGGGAAGGTTGAGGGAAGGGAAGAGGAGGGTGTGGTGTGGAGGGAAGGGGAGGATGAATAATGGGATTGGCGAAGGGAAGGGGTAGGGAAGGGAAGGGAAGGTGATCGGAGGGGAAAGGATGGGATGAGTGGGGAGGGTGGGGAGTCAAGGGGTAGGGAGGTGAGAGGAAGGGAAGGGTGAGGGGAAGGTGAAGGCAAGGGAGGTGAACGGAGGAAGAATAAGGAGGAAGGGAAGGATGAGTGGAAGGGTGTGGGGCGAGGAAGAGCCAAGCGTATGTGAACAGATTGGAAGGGAACGGAACGGGTGGAAAAAAAGAATGGGGCGAAGGGCAGGAGGCAGTGGATGGGATGGAATGGAGAGGGAGAGAAGGGAAGGGGTGGATTGGAAAACGAGAGATAAGAGAGTGCGCGATGGGACCGGAATGGATGGAATGGGAAGGCAAATGAAGAGAATGGAAGGGGGATTGACAGAATGGGGAAGGATTGAAGAGGTAAGGAAGAAAGTAATGGAGGGAAAGGGAAATTGAAAGAAAGGGCGAGAAGGGGAGAGGAGAGGAAGGAAAAAGGAATAGAAGGGAACAGAAAGAAAGAGGGAAGGGGATTTGCTCAGAAGGGAAGTGAGGTATCAAGTCAGTTTCAAATCAGTTTCAAGCCAGTATCAAGCCAGTATCAAGTGAGTTGAAAGTTTGGATTCAAGTTCGGTTTCAGTTTGGTTTAAAGTTCGTTTTTCATTTGGTTTCTATACTCACCTTGTCCCTTTCACCCAGCCCCGCCCAGTTCTTTTGGAGCCTGTGAGGCCCCGGCCCCCTCGGCCGCCAGCTGTGGTCCTCTCCGTCCGGTGCTCATGAGTGCAATGCTGCGGCTGCCTGGTTACCAGCCGTGTATACCACGGACACGTCACAATAGAGACCTTCAACCTGTCATCATGCATCACCGGCTTCTGGGCGATGACAAGTGTTGCATGCGGTGTAATAGGGGGAGCAGCCGAGACACGGCTTTAATTCAATTACCTTAAAACATTTTTTTTTTTAAATAAGCACAAAATGATCCTCCGATGAGCCTCAAAGACGATCTCATCCTGCCCGACCTTCTTCCCCCTCAGTGGCCTCTCCTTGTCTCTGCTGCGGCGGAGGCCACCCCTCTGCACTTAGCCTTGACCTCGTGACATCACATTGGAGGGCCTGGCAAGTCACAGCTGTTCCATCCACAGGATTCTGCTGCTGCTGCTAGCCTGGCCCTCGTGACATCACAGGGGAGGGCCTGGCATGGCACAGGTATTCCATCCACAGGGTTCCCCTACTGGTGATAGGCTGGACCTCGTGACATCACAATGGAGGGCTTGGCACGTCACAGGTGTTCCATCCACAAGATTCTGCAGCTGGTGCTAGCCTCGACCTCGTGACGTCACAGTGAAGGGCCTGTCACGTCACAAGTGTTCCATCCACAGGATTCTGCTGCTGCTGCTAGCCTGGCCCTCGTGACATCACAGGGGAGGGCCTGGCATGGCACAGGTATTCCATCCACAGGGTTCCCCTACTGGTGATAGGCTGGACCTCGTGACATCACAATGGAGGGCTTGGCACGTCACAGGTGTTCCATCCACAAGATTCTGCAGCTGGTGCTAGCCTCGACCTCGTGACGTCACAGTGAAGGGCCTGTCACGTCACAAGTGTTCCATCCACAGGATTCTGCTGCTGCTGCTAGCCTGGCCCTCGTGACATCACAGGGGAGGGCCTGGCATGGCACAGGTATTCCATCCACAGGGTTCCCCTACTGGTGATAGGCTGGACCTCGTGACATCACAATGGAGGGCTTGGCACGTCACAGGTGTTCCATCCACAAGATTCTGCAGCTGGTGCTAGCCTCGACCTCGTGACGTCACAGTGAAGGGCCTGTCACGTCACAAGTGTTCCATCCACAGGATTCTGCAGCAGGTGCTAGGCTCGACCTCGTGATGTCACAATGGAGGGCCTGTCACGTCACAGGTGTTCCATCCACAGGATTCCCCTGCCGGTGCTAGTGTGGACCTCGTGACATCACAATGGAGGGCCTGTCACGTCACAGGTGTTCCACCCACATGATTCAGCTACTGGGAAGGCGCAAACCTTTTATATAAATGTATAATGTGGAGTTTTCGTATTCTTCGTTTAAAATAAATGTTTTCGACATTAGGCGCATTGCCCTGCACCAGGTGCGCAACGAAGGTTGGGCTGACCTCGAGTCGGGGAGACTCAAGGGTGGATGGGTAGAGGCTGGGGAGTGAAGTGAAGGGAGACATCGGGGAGACTCATGGGATGGGTAGAGGCTGGGAGTCAGATGAAGGGAGACCTGGGGGAGAGTCAAGGGGTGGGTAGAGGGAGAGGAGTGAGGTGAAGGGAGACCTCAGGGAGACTAGAGGGATGGGTAGAGGCTGAGGAGTGAGATGAAGGGAGACCTCTGGGAGAGTCAAAGGGTGGGTGGAGGCTGGGGAGTGAGATGAAGGGAGACCTCGGGGAGAGTCATGGGGTGGGTGGAGGCTGGGGAGTGAGATGAAGGGAGACCTCGGGGAGAGTCAAGGGGTGGGTAGAGGCTGGGGAGTGAGATGAAGGGAGACCTCGGGGAGAGTCATGGGGTGGGTAGAGGCCGGGGAGTGAGATCAAGGGAGACCTAGGGGAGAGTCAAGGGGTGGGTAGAGGCTGAGGAGTGAGATGAAGGGAGACCTCTGGGAGAGTCAAAGGGTGGGTGGAGGCTGGGGAGTCAGATGAAGGGGGACCTCGGGGAGAGTCATGGGGTGGGTAGAGACCGGGGAGTGAGATCAAGGGAGACCTAGGGAAGAGTCAAGGGGTGGGTAGAGGCTGGGGAGTGAGATGAAGGGAGACCTCGGGGGAGAGTCATGGGGTGGGTAGAGGCTGAGGAGTGAGATGAAGGGAGACCTCTGGGAGAGTCAAAGGGTGGGTGGAGGCTGGGGAGTGAGATGAAGGGAGACCTCTGGGAGAGTCAAAGGGTGGGTGGAGGCTGGGGAGTGAGATGAAGGGAGACCTCGGGGAGAGTCATGGGGTGGGTGGAGGCTGGGGAGTGAGATGAAGGGAGACCTCGGGGAGAGTCAAGGGGTGGGTAGAGGCTGAGGAGTGAGATGAAGGGAGACCTCGGGGAGAGTCATGGGGTGGGTAGAGGCCGGGGAGTGAGATCAAGGGAGACCTAGGGGAGAGTCAAGGGGTGGGTAGAGGCTGAGGAGTGAGATCAAGGGAGACCTCGGGGGAGAGTCATGGGATGGGTAGAGACTGGGGAGTCAGATGAAGGGGGACCTCGGGGAGAGTCAAGGGGTGGGTAGAGGCTGAGGAGTGAGATGAAGGGGGACCTCGGGGAGAGTCAAGGGGTGGGTGGAGGCTGAGGAGTGAGATGAAGGGAGACCTCAGAGGAGAGTCATGGGGTGGGTAGAGGCTGGGGAGCGAGAGGAAGGGAGACCTCAGGGAGAGTCAAGGGGTGGGTGGAGGCCGGGGAGTGAGATGAAGGGAGACCTCAGGGGAGAGTCATGGGGTGGGTAGAGGCTGGGGAGTGAGATGAAGGGAGACCTCGGCGGAGACTCAAGGGTTGGGTAGAGGCTGGGGAGTGAGAGGAAGGGAGACCTCAGGGAGAGTCATGGGGTGGGTAGAGGCCGGGGAGTGAGATCAAGGGAGACCTAGGGGAGAGTCAAGGGGTGGGTAGAGGCTGGGGAGTGAAGTGAAGGGAGACCTCGGGGAGAGTCAAGGGGTGGGTGGAGGCTGGGGAGTGAGATGAAGGGAGACCTCAGGGGAGAGTCATGGGGTGGGTAGAGGCTGGGGAGTGAGATGAAGGGAGACCTCGGCGGAGACTCAAGGGTTGGGTAGAGGCTGGGGAGTGAGAGGAAGGGAGACCTCAGGGAGAGTCATGGGGTGGGTAGAGGCCGGGGAGTGAGATCAAGGGAGACCTAGGGGAGAGTCAAGGGGTGGGTAGAGGCTGGGGAGCAAGAGGAAGGGAGACCTCGGGGAGAGTCAAGGGGTGGGTGGAGGCTGGGGAGCAAGAGGAAGGGAGACCTCGGGGAGAGTCAAGGGGTGGGTGGAGGCTGGGGAGTGAGATGAAGGGAGACCTCAGGGGAGAGTCATGGGGTGGGTAGAGGCTGGGGAGTGAGATGAAGGGAGACCTCGGGGGAGAGTTAAGGGGTGGGTAGAGCTTGGGGAGTCAGAGGAAGGAGTTGTGGGTTTAGGGAGAGAGAGTTGTGGCATGTTTGTGAAGCAAAGGACGAGCTGCTACGATGATGAGGTGGTCATGGGGTGACGGGTTGAGGATTAGCTTTGGGGGGATGAGAGAGGTAGTGAAGTCAGAAGATGTCATCAGTTTGATGAGTGTGAAAATAAATGGAGGCTGTGGTGCAGGGGCAGAATAATTGGAGGATGGAGTAGGGGGCCAGTGGATTGGGGACTGGAAGGGGCAAAGCAAGGCACAGGCTGGATGTCCCTCAGTGCTAGACTGACAGCCAGTGTGGGCTAGTTCTAACTGACTGCATTGTCCACTGTTGGTTGTCGTCGTTGGGTCTGGTGGTAAATGAAGGAGGAGCATGGGGAGGAACCGGGTTCAAGGACCCCCTCACATACAAGTACCTTCACATGGAGTGGTCATGCCCATTCCCAATGTGTGTTCCATTGCAGAAGGCTGATTTTCTTGAACCTTTTCCTGCCAACCTCTGCCTGTCCACCACATCTATCTACCCTTCTGCTGATGCCCCAGCCTCTTGGTATGTGGTGCATTCCTCAACCTGCACAGCTCCGGTCAGGTCTGTGTGTCGGGCAGCAAACTGGCACGGTAGGTGGCTTGCCAGAGACTCTGATTTTTTACTATTTGCCTGTTTATATGCACCTGCTTGTGTGTTACTGTGAACCTATTTGCCTCTGCATATGTGAGCATATCTGTTACACACACACTTCACCCGTCTCTCAATGAATTGTGCTACGTTGTGGTAAATATGTGCATTGTTGTGAGATTGTGGAAATGGGGCAAGTGAGTACATTTCTATTGGGTTGTGAAAAATGGGCGAATATGTGCAATGCTGAGTTAGTAGTGTATGTCAAGGGGCATTAGACTGGGCATTGAAGGGTTAATGTGTGAGTATCTGTTTTTCTAATGTTATGTTGTCATGTTATCTGTTCTGCTAGGCTTGTACCATTAGTATGGTATTGCAATAGCGGTTGGTGTTGACCAAGAATGGTGGGGTGGGGAGATGGAAAAAAAAGTACCTTTGACCTGCGGCTTCACACTCTTTTGCTCCTCTCCTCTCCTCCAAGCACAGGCTCCCAGACTCCACTGCGGCCACTCCTGACGCTGCTCTCATGCTGCTGGTTGTAGCATGAAAGCAGTGTCAGGATTGGCCTGAGCGCCGTGAACTTACGCTCCCAGTGAGACTGGGAGTCTGTGCCTGCTCTCTCCAACGCAGCTTGGGTTAGAGACAGCTTCAGTGCACATGTGGGTTTGGCCGGCCAAACCGTCTTGCTCACTGAAGGCAGAGCCCACCACTCCCCCTCAGTGCCTGTAATCCCCCCTGGCCCGCCCCCAAAGACTCGTCAGTAAAGGAAAAATAAAACAATAATAAAAAGTATTTATTATCATTTTGCTATTCCTTTCCTGGCATTCAGAGGCAGCTGCCGAGGGTGGGGGGAGACGTTCCTACGCCATAGCAAAGGAGCCGCCACTGTGGCATTGTAGTGCTTTCACATTTGTGCCCTTTTGTACATTGGCAGATTTCCATCAATCAATTGTTAATTGTTTGGTTGTGTTTTGTAGTGATTTCCTAAAGGCTTTGTATAGTAAAGTTTATTGTTACTTAACGTGAAACTAACATGAGCTGATTGTAGTAAAGCTCTTCCTAGTGGTCAGTGTCTGTGGTGTGCTGAAGCACTTTGGTGTTTTCCATTGAGCTGGGTGGTCAGTTGTCCATTGGCCCGGCCTAGGGTGGTTGTTTTCTGGCAGCATCACTAGTCTGGTAAAAGTTACTGATACAATGTGTGTAGTAGATTTATGTTAAGATTATCTGAATGCCTCCAAGGAGTATGTTGATGTGTTGCTTGGGTAGAGCTGTGAAGCTGGCAGCAACTGTATACTGCGCCTGGATACCCCCCCCCCCAGGGGGGGATAAGTAGCTCTATAAAGTACTGACTGCTTGATTGATGGATATGACTTTTGTGTTCTGGTGTGCAGTCAGGGAAGCTATCTGTTGTGTTTGAGAAAAGAAGATAATGAATCTAGTAAGTAAGGTGTTGTGTAGTGGGTATGGTTGCAAAAAATAAAGTTCTTGGGTGATGGGAGGTAGGATCAGAGAAGTAAAGCAGGAGAGAGGGAGTGACCAAAATGAATTCAGTGTGTATGTGTGTGTGAATGTCTGTATGAGGCGTGTTTGCAGTGTTTTTTTGGCCTACGTCTTTGCAGAGTGCCAGTCTTAGCAGATGTTCCAGGGGTTGTCACACACTCTTCTGGGACTCTCCTCTCTGGAGAGATTTTTAGGATCGGTAGCTCAAAAGTAGCAGCTCCTCAAGACATTCTGCTCACTTCAACAGGAAGGAGAGAACACGTAGAGAGACCTGGAAAAGCAAGAAGAGACCAGAGCAGGGAAAAAACTGAGATGAAAATGAAAGGTAGTGTTGTATAGCTCCTATATATCCTTATATCGTGTTAAGTTAGCATAGGTACATTTCAGATTTAAACGCCATTTTTCCTTTCTTGCAACTTCTGCACACGACCCTTAATTGTTGACTTAGCTTTCAACCTAGTGGTTTGCCGTGGTGTATGTGAGAATAATATGTTATTGCTCTGATATCAGTCTTGTTTAATAAACCATGTCTGCACGGAGAGTGCTGAAGTTTCAGGAGCAACACGATATGGAATTGTTATGAGGTCTGATCTCCACGCCTTCATAGTCATAACACAAGTGCAGCCTTTGCCAACTTGGGCTTGAGGCGGGATTGATATTGCTTTACACGAGAATTGTTAACACACTTGATGCGGTGCACATGCAGAGAGAGCTGGTGTATGCTGATGTGATTCCTTCATGCTAGGACACTAAGGTATGGGCCCGCCCAAAAACAACCCAAAGAGACCTTCTTAGCTAATAATATAATATATGTGTCAGGGAGGGTGAGATATAAGTGTTGTTAACTCTTATTCATTACAGCATGTTAACATGCTGTCACCATTCGCTTTTTATGTCTTAGTAACTATGCTGATAATTTTGCTACTGATAATAAGTATACTTGTATTATCAAAGATACTGCGCCTGAGAAGACGGCATTAGTAAATAAACATTTCAAATGCACATGTGTCTTCTTTACTCCATGTTCTGGTTTGTAATGATAATATAACGAAAGAGTGTTCATGAGTCCCACGTACCCTGAGGTACTGTAAGTTCATGTTCTGGTTTGTCTAAACATTGGGTGTTTGATATGTCCAATGAGACACTGTAGCTAGCTCGGTAAGGGGTGAGTTGGTTGCTAAGGTAAGTTTTGGGACATCCTAATTTGCCGAGGTTCCACTCCTCTGTGCACAGTTCTGTGTGAGTACAGAAACCCTGCAACATGGCGCCCAACGGTTTCGGTGGTCTTATATCATGACACTCGAGTAGTTTATCGTTCATGCCTTAACCCCTTCACGTCCGTTTCCGGAAAACGGGGTGTTGGTGAAACCTACCTATTTTTTGAAATAGGTCTTTATTCAAGCTTGATTCTTACTTAAACGGTTTCTTTGAGTTACTACCCAGTTGTGCTACAAAGTATTCTTTGTGTTTACTTGTTTCCAATTCTGTGATGGCGGCAGCGGTGGCTATTGCACAGCATAGTCGCGTAGCGGTACGCAACCATCTTCAGACGTACCAGGTCCCAGTAGATGGGATGGCTGTGATTTTCGTGGTAAGTGCAGATCCGGCGTTTCCTTACGAGTTGTTTTACTCTTGGGTTACGTTTCCGGCTGTGGACGCTAATTCTGGTTTGTACCACTCCTACACCGCCTCGGATGTCCCGGCTGAATATACGCCATACAGGGCATTGGAAATACCTATTGATCATTGGCAGCATCGAGTTTGGTTTGATGGCGCCCTCCCCCACTCTTTGTCCCGTGCGAGGTTAGGTCCACTCTCGATTCCAGGTACGAATTGGCCTGCATTGGGTGGCTTTACCCCGCACCCGAATCACGGGGCTTGTACCCTGGCAGAAATTCGCAGGCTACATGTAGTTTCCATTTCCGTGATTCGTGCTTTAGTGCAATACATTGGTCGACATCTTCCTGGTGGTCCCCAGGGGGGTGCGGCCGCTCCCATGGAACGAGGCGGAATGCGTCTCAATCCAGTGATGGTAAATTCGGTTTTTGGTGCGCGTCCTGTTGACAACGATGACTTCCCATTCTGGCTAGCGGAGAAGTTTGATCAACTGGAGGCGGTTTTTCCGAATTCTACTCCTGCTGATAAACATAGAATGTTGACGATTACTCTACCGAAGGATATTACTCCTGAACTTGCTGACTGTGAAAGCTGGGGAAAAACTTTTGCGGCAGTTTATACGAGGTGCTTCGGCACCCCGTCTATGAATGCCCTGCCTGAAATCATTAGACGTGTTCAGAATGATCACGGTCCAGAGGCAGCGGTGGAATTGGGTATGCGCCTGTGTGGTTCTTTTGAGATTGTAAGTGATCTCATTCTCTCCAATGTTAAAGGAGATGCAGTTAACTTTCAGGTGTCGAATGCTTTGGCTGCTCTGCCCGATGCCGACAAACCCCGCCAGTTAGCAAAGATTGTAGTGGCCGCTTATAAAACGATTGGCCGCACAAGTAGAGGTCTGAAATATTTTCCAGTGAAGGATAAAAAACAACCACAGGGACAATCTGCAGTGACAGATGCCCAGCCCAAGTCCAAGAAATCGAATTGGCCTAAAAAACAGACACAGGGGAAGCAGACAGTGCAGACTCAGGGTACTTTTCCTGCAATACAAGCTCCTGCGCCATCCGAAAAAGTTTATGATTTGCGCGACCGCGCGATGATTAAATCACCTGATCGTTTTCAGGGTTCTGATCAACGCTCTCCTCGTTCCTTTCAGGACACATCGGCCCCGAAGACCGGTGGAGGAGGAGGGGGTGGACGTGGACGTGGTGGCCAACAAGGACGTGGTCAGTCCCGCCAGACGGACGGCGCAGTGAAGCAGGAGGATTCTACGCCTAGGCGTCCGCAGTTTGCGAAAAAGAAAGTCGCAGCCTTAACAGCGCATCGATATGCCACAGATAGTGAGAACGCGGCTTCGGAATCTGACGTGGGCTCTGACCTTGCTGGACAGCGCGGCGGAGATAACCATAGTCAGAGAGGCGCTGCGTCCACTACTGAGGGTGACAGCGACTGATGTCTACGTTGTGATAGAAACAGCGGATACGAGACTTGCTCCCCCTGAAAGACTATATGAAATTGTCCTGTTAATTGAAGGTGACATACAGCGTACCGTTAAAGGTGTATTTTGGGAGAATCTGTCTTCTACATATGATATTTTGCTTTCGGAGGCTGACTGGCCCCCACCTTTTGTGCTCGCGGCGCCGCGAGGGGAGGAGGTGATCCTACCCAGTTTCGCGAACACTGTCTCGAAAGAGCATGCGCAGCATTTTGCAGAAGAGTGGGCTCGGGCTCTTGCTCCGGCTCTGTACCGTAACCAATGTGGTTGGGATAAATTGTCGCCTTGCCACGAAATTCCGTTGCGGTCTCGGCCGCAGCCTCAACCTCAATATCCCATTCGGCGTGAAGCAAAATCTTCCGTCGCGGAAATCCTTGAACAATTGGAATATCAGGGAGTTATTGAAACGTGTGTGTCACCGATGAATAATCCCCTTTTTACTGTGAATAAACCTGACGGATCATATCGTTTGGTTTTGGATTACCGGCATTTAAACTCGCATTGCCGTAACTGTGCAGTACAGAATACCCACGGCTCTGCCCTAGTGGATAGTCTCGTGCGTAAGCGTTTCAAGACAACGCTTGACATATCCAATGGTTTTTATGCCCACAGATTGGACAGCTTTAGCTCCCAATGGACCAGTTTTACAAGCGCTGGAGTCCAAAAGCAATTCCGGCGTCTTCCAATGGGCTACAAGAATAGTCCTGGAATATTTACCGCTCGAATTGTCTCTATTCTGGAGGCACTAGACCCTGATGCTTTTTCGTATGTGGATGACATATATCTCACAGACGACGATATTTGGGAGCATCTGTGTCGTGTAAATTCTCTTGTTTGCAACTTCGCAGACATGGGTTACAAATTCAACTTTGCAAAATCGCACATTGCTGAACACACAGTGTTGTTTTTGGGCTATGAGCTCAACAATGAAGGTAGAGGTTTGGCTCCTCACTTCTTAGAGAAGTGCGCACAATTGCGCGCACCAACGACACTGAAAAAATTACAGTCTTTACTGGGCTTTTTGAATTTCGGCAGAACTTACATTCCGGAATATGCCCAGCGTATCAAGCCTTTGTATGCTTTGATACAACCAACTTTCTCAAAATCATGCTGGCTGCCTGAGCATTCAGCCATTTTGCAATCCTTGCAGGCTGATCTGCTCGCTTCTAAATATTTACTGACTCGTGATAACCACACCAACCTGGTCATAAGAATAATTCCTGGGACGGTGGGTTTCACGTACCTCACTTTTAATGAAGGTGACACGGTACCTATTGCTTACAAGTCACACTTGTACACTTCGGCTGAGATGCGGTTTCCCACAGTGGAAAAGGTTTTAACTGCTGTACAGATGGCAATTCTAAAAGAACGTGCTCTGTCACAGGGGAAGCGCATGCTAGTGGTAACACCCTGTCCTCATTTAGAGGCAGTCACGAAAGCCAGTGTACCAAATTCAAAGGCTTTGCACCCTCGGTGGATTCAGTGGGCTGCGTCATTATCATCCGCAGATGTCATGTTTATTTTTGACGCTTCCTTACGGTCGCAGGAGTACTTGCAGTATGAATTCGTTCATCCTGCTCCTCTGGCGATGCGACCTTTGGAAGACTTCCATTGCATCATTTACACTGATGGGTCGGCGCAGGTTGCGCATGGCTCTAAACATGCCTACGTTTCCGCATGCGCCATTGTGGTCGGTGCTATGTTGAATGATGAGTTCTTTTCCAGGGAGGTACACACGTTGCCCCTGGGCGATTGCACCGCACAATTGGCAGAGCTTCGTGCTCTCTTACTAGCTTTGGAGTACGCAGATCCAAGTGTTACTACTCTAATTGTAAGTGATTCTTACTACTGTGTCCAGTCTTACAATGAAAACTTGTTCTTTTGGATTCAAAATGATTTTCATGATTCCAAGGGTAGCACAATAAAACATAAAATGATCTGGGTTCGAGTGGCAGAGCTTAAGGCTATGTTGCCACTCGTTTATGTGATTCATACTCTCGGTCATCAGCGCGTGGGAGTACACGCTGTTGGCAACTCGCTTGCTGATGAAGCGGCGAAATCAGCAGTATCTACATACTTAGTTGCAGCAGTTACTAGGTCTAAAACCAAGATTGATAGCGACATCTTGGCAGCGGTTGCTGCCTCTGAGAAGGGAAGTAAACATCCTTCGGGATTCCCTTCGAAGTATAAATACCACTTAAGTCCCGAAAAGGTTCCTTTTGTGACAATTCCTGATGTTGGGGAACGGCTGATTCCCAACACGGATCGCAGAACAGACTTGATTACAGCGGCTCATGAAGGTGTGGCGTCTGCGCATGCGGGCGTCTCAGCCACTGTAACGCAACTACAACAACGTTTCTGGTGGCGGGGACTGTACAAACAGACGCGTGATTATGTCCTTCTTTGTGACATATGCCAGCAGATTAAACCTTCAACTGCTACGCGTCCGCCTCAGACTCAGTTGTACATTTCTAATAAACCACTAGGCTGTGTTTATTTAGATCACTGTGGTCCATTTTCATCTGATACTGCGTATAAATACATCTTAGTAGCAGTTGACTCATGCACACGCTTTGTGTGGGTATGGCCACATCGCAGCGCTGATTCCCGGACTGTCATCAGAGATTTGCGTATCTTTATAGGGATTTTTGCCTGTGGTACCTTCCATTCGGATCAGGGTCCGGCTTTCGCCTCTAAGGCGTATAAGGATGCCATGACTTCGATGGGGGTCCAAGTCAAGTTTTCGTCACCCTACAGACCTGAGGGTAATAGTGTAGTTGAACGAATGAACCGTGATTTAAAGCAATCTTTGACAGCCCGAGTTATAGGCACTGGCAGAAACTGGCTGGCTCACCTCTATGGCGTGCAGCGTGCTCTTAATAATCTCCCTAGAAGGTCTCTGGGTGGGCGGACCCCATACGAAATGCTCTTTGGCATCAAGATGTTCGTCCCTGACCTTGACGGTCTAGACTCGGTGGTTCGCGCCACTTCCTTTGACGCAGATGAACATTGCAATGTTTTACAGAATCTACAAAAGACGAGAGACACTCTTGCAAAGGAACATTTGCCCTCCACATCGGATGATGCGTTGCAGATCCCGGTAGTTGGCTGGCTACCCCAAGTTGGAGAACTGGTTCGAGAGAAGATCGACAACAAGAAAGAGTTTGGTCCCTCCTATCGAGCTCCGGTCCCAGTGCTTGGAGTGAAGGGCACAAGAACAGTCATTTTACCACCACTTCCAGGTCGTAAGGAAAACAGGTTTATTTCTATTGACAATGTCAAGATACACAGAGTGGCCGATTCTTCTTAGCATGACACCGGCTGTTTCCTGTCCTTCCATTGTGAGAAATTCAATTATGCCCACTGCTTCTAATAATGAACCTGAGGTGGCCATCGAATTACCTGCTGTTTCCAGTCCATTATTGAATAATTTACCAGGAACTAACCTTGATGAGACAGACTATACATACCCCACTGATTTGTCCATGCCTGACCTGCAAGCTCGTTTAGCCACGGAATCCAGATTTTCATTTGACTCTGCTTCCCTTGCCTCGAAAAAACCCTCTAAAATTGCAGTATATGCTAGCCTGTTTAAAAAACATTTTTTGATACCTCCTTGGATATACATTTGGCTGGTCCTTTTTTCAGTTTACCTTTTTATGTCAATTGGTTTTGTGTTTTATTTTTTTCGGATTATGAATGGACACTATGTCGAGGAGAGAACTTGCATTACTCATTTGAATGGAACTTTGGCCCCACTTTCCTCTTCACATTCTACACACAGATTAAAAAGAGACTTGACTTTGGTTAACATCACAGCGTGGCCTGTTCTGGATGGAATCGCGTGGGATGCAGTTCGTTTTCAGATTCATGGCCCAACGGAAGTCGTTAATGTCCCTAATGTACTAAGAGTTAATATGGGGGATGTGGTGAAACAAAACATTCGTTCTGATGATTGGGATGTTAATGCTGTGGAAAGTTTGTTTTCTGATTTGAAATATTATGCTGCTTTTGATGCTGAGGATTTATATTTAGAATCTGCTAATTATGGTGAATTGTTCTGTTACCAACATTATGGCAATCACTTCTTACACAAGACATCTTCCCGAAGGGATGCGGTTAATTTTACTCAGTGGGAACATTGCCCAGCACCAACACAAGGGAGTTCAGAAACGTTTCTTAAAAAGTATACTTATTTCACTGACTTTAATCAGTCCAATCCCGAGTCCTTTTATTTTAAATTTCACAAACAGCCACTGTCCAAGGTTCGACTTACAAATACAAAATTGTTATATTCAAAGGCCTTCCTGGATCAATTAGTTACTGGAGGGTATGAGTTATGGAAGGATACCATAGACCTTAAATCAGTTTGGGGCTCAAGGGCCTGGCAGGTACAAGGCACTGAGGCTTTGCACCGTGCATGTCTCATCCCAAATCATATGTGGTTTTTAAATGAAACCATTTCCCAGACCACATGCTTTGGATTGGCTACATCTAAAAGGTTAAACACCCCGTCTTTCCCGGAGTTGGAGGAATATGAGAATTGGAGTAATTTTACTAAATTGTCCATTAGAGATATACAGGCTCTGCTTCTGAATTCCTCCTTTAACATTTCCAGTATGAATCCCAAGGGTTGGCTGCTTTGGCACCGTAGTGCTGATTCTTGCCAAAAGAGATTTTTAAATATAACTGACGGTTTTAAGACTGTTAGATCTGATCCCCGTTTTGATTTGAGTCATACTGTCACCTCTTACTCAGTGGGCAAGTTGTGTCAAGCTTGGCTGAAACATTCTACTTTACCTGCGGTTAAGTATCACCTTTCCAAACTGAATGCAGACGTGGATTTGAATGATTTCATTAAGGGCCCAGCTAGTGGCAGGTCGAAACGTTGGTTATATGGTGTTTACAATGAAATTTGGAAACTCTCACAGATTGAGGCTGCTTCACGCCTTAGGGCTATTGATCAGGCAAATCTTGAGAAAGTTCTTGCAGTTGTTGACAATAGCATTAACGTGCTTTCCTCTAGAATTTACACATTAGATAATATTGTGTCGTCTGTTGTTGATATTGTACATGATGAAGTATCTGTATTATACCATGGTCAAAATCAATTACGTTCAATCATGCAGTTTGCATGGACACTTCAGACTCTGAAAATGGGTAAAGTTCCCTGGGGATACATGAATGTTTCTTCTTTATTTGCACCGTTTAATTTGACAGACAAACAACGCTTGCTTTCAATGCGTGATGCTTCCTTTTCTATGCTCCATATTGAAAGGTTGGAATCTTTACCTTTTTCTGTGGCAGAAGCCACTGCTGCTACGTGGCTTATCCACGGTTTAATAACGCTGCCTTTTGCTTTATATAAGTTTTCAAATTGTATGAAGTATGTGCCAATAGGTCGTTTTGAACCCTTAGGTAGCGGTTTTCTTCATGAAGTCTGGTCACTCCCATACACATACAGATGTTTCAAGGATGAACAAGAGGTTTATCTAACAGGGGATGAGTGTACTGAGACGCCAGATCATTCTTTAATGTGCAGACACATACAGTTACACGGTTCATGTAACAAGGACCGACCGAATATGGCTTGCGTTTTACAGGGCACGCCAGTTCCTGCTATCATCCCCACGTTTAAATTGTTAGAGAATGGTAGTTATTTAATGCTCAATAATGAAAACTGCTGTGGTTTAATTAAAGGTATAGCTTTCATAGTAACGGTTAGTGAGCGAGTTATTTGCTGCAGAAATGTTCTTTATCCTCCCACACGTGAACATAGGGAGTCTTCCATTTGGCCACAGATACCGACCTTGGGAGCAGAATTCAGCGGCATGGCTAGAATAAGAGCTCTATTGTCCCAGAAAGAGGTGGCCTTGAGCTCGGCCCGTGAAACTTTCGTGCTTCACATTGCTAACACCCGTACGGAGGTTCAGGCTCTAATAAACACGGATTTGCCTTTGCATTTCGGAGCCATGGTCTGTTCTATCTTTAACGCATCCTCCACAACGGGCCTAGCACATTTTTTTAAAGTTGTTAGCGGTGGTCTCGTGACTTCCTTTGAGAAGATATTTGGAGTCATCCCTGCCTTCTTCCATTCTATTTTTTCATCCTTATTTGGAGGGTTCCCGTTTTTGCTTGCATTAGCGGCTGGCGCATTGGTGGTTTTCTGCCTTTTTAAATATGGATGCCCTTCCTGTGCAAGACCACGAACAGCTACTACTGACGCGGTTTCGCAACCGCATGCTTGATTACTATGGCACACTGCCGTTAGCGACTCTAAGCACGGCGTTTGGATTATCTTTTCGGTTCTCCTATTTCACCTGTGTCCAGCCTGTATTTCGCTGTCTGACCTGCGATTTCCTTTGGGCCATTGATTTGTGTCTCTGCGGACCAGCATCTTCTGACGTCGATTTTGATCAACTGATGAGTCCTATCATTGCTCACGAGTTGGTTTGTTCTGACGAAAGGATTATGGCCTTGGCGGTGGCACATGGACTAATGGGTCCCTGGGATGTGTTGTCGGCAGCACAAAATTTCTTGGAACTAAGTTTTCTTGAGAACCCACCGAGCTGTCCTCTGATGGTTATAGAGGATCCGGTGCTGGAAGATCACGTATGTTCCTTTCATCTTTTAAATTGGATGGCTGAACTGTTTTCGGATGAGGACAGTGACTTCCTCCTGGAGGCTGTTGCAGCTTACTTTTCATATACAGTCTTATCATAGACACTGCCTCAAATTGACATGCTGATTGATAGCATTTCCTTGATTCTATTGACTGTTGGTCAAGACATTTTATTTTTGCTTGCCTATTGGCTTGAGCCACATTATATTTGTGGGCTATTTTTTAGCATTAGTTTTTATTATTGAATTTTTATTCATGCTCGTTTATAAATGGATTCTGCTCTCATGTGATGGCACTTCTGTTACCTTATTTAGTCCGTTCTCGGATCATGGGGGGGTGTTGTATAGCTCCTATATATCCTTATATCGTGTTAAGTTAGCATAGGTACATTTCAGATTTAAACGCCATTTTTCCTTTCTTGCAACTTCTGCACACGACCCTTAATTGTTGACTTAGCTTTCAACCTAGTGGTTTGCCGTGGTGTATGTGAGAATAATATGTTATTGCTCTGATATCAGTCTTGTTTAATAAACCATGTCTGCACGGAGAGTGCTGAAGTTTCAGGAGCAACACGATATGGAATTGTTATGAGGTCTGATCTCCACGCCTTCATAGTCATAACACAAGTGCAGCCTTTGCCAACTTGGGCTTGAGGCGGGATTGATATTGCTTTACACGAGAATTGTTAACACACTTGATGCGGTGCACATGCAGAGAGAGCTGGTGTATGCTGATGTGATTCCTTCATGCTAGGACACTAAGGTATGGGCCCGCCCAAAAACAACCCAAAGAGACCTTCTTAGCTAATAATATAATATATGTGTCAGGGAGGGTGAGATATAAGTGTTGTTAACTCTTATTCATTACAGCATGTTAACATGCTGTCACCATTCGCTTTTTATGTCTTAGTAACTATGCTGATAATTTTGCTACTGATAATAAGTATACTTGTATTATCAAAGATACTGCGCCTGAGAAGACGGCATTAGTAAATAAACATTTCAAATGCACATGTGTCTTCTTTACTCCATGTTCTGGTTTGTAATGATAATATAACGAAAGAGTGTTCATGAGTCCCACGTACCCTGAGGTACTGTAAGTTCATGTTCTGGTTTGTCTAAACATTGGGTGTTTGATATGTCCAATGAGACACTGTAGCTAGCTCGGTAAGGGGTGAGTTGGTTGCTAAGGTAAGTTTTGGGACATCCTAATTTGCCGAGGTTCCACTCCTCTGTGCACAGTTCTGTGTGAGTACAGAAACCCTGCAACAGTAGATAAAGTAGACAGAAGATATAAGCAAAAATATGAAAGAAATTAGAATGTAAGCGAGGAGACAAAAGCTCTAAAAGATGGGCAGGAAAGGGAAAAGAAGGAACATTCGTTATAAATTGCGAAAAGTGTGTGTTAAAAATGTGATTTAGGTGCCTCGTGATTGTCACCTTTCAAGAGTTATAGATGTAATTTGCTGTTGAGTGGCGATTTTTAAGGGTGGGGGGTGGTTAATGCACCATATGCAGAGATTATTTGTAATTTATTTGTCCCAGGTTCTGAACCTCCTCCTTTATGAAAGTGGGTAAACTCAGATTCTGCACAGATCTGTGTTACCTTTGTATCAAAAATTCCAATTCTAAAAACGTAGCTCCATTCCAGCAGTTTACTGCCAGTAGGAGCTTTGTATCAGGGTATAGGAATTAAATTGAGCGAACTTGAACAAACATATTAAAACATACTAAATTGCACCATTTCACGCCCAAGATCACCTCAATGTGTCCGAAATGACATGTTTTTGCTACTATAAAAAGCTTTGAACTTGTCTGTTGTGGTTCATGTACGGTTTAGTTATTAAGTAAGACAAGTGGATTTCTCTGAAGGGCGAGCAGATTTCTGAATTATTTTGCCCTTAAGGCAAGCAGATTTTTAAAAGACTTCCACACCCCTGAAACTGCCTCATCTTTTTTTCCCTATACATTCCAAAAATAGTAATGAAGTAGATTTCCCATTGAAACACAGTACAAACACAAAGTGTGGTCAAACCAATATTTCTGCCTTTTTATTTTTATAAGGGTTAGATTAACCAATAATACTGGGTGTCGTCATTCACATGTACCGTTGTATACCGCCAAGGTACCACAGTATACAGCGGCCCAATATATCACTAAGTTATTGTGCCTTATTACTGAAAAACAAGTGAAAAAATTCAGATCACATAACAAAAAAGACCCTTCTCACCCCATAATCTATATTCATGCCAGATTTCATGTACATCTGTTCAGTCATTTTGTCGCTACCCCTGTCTAAAAAGTCTATGGGAAATACATAGGTGGATAAACCTGTTTTGGGACCCATCATTTTTTCTTTGCACCGTCTTAACTAATCATCACAAAACTTTGTGTTGGCTGCCAATGTAGAAAAAAGAAAAGGTCTGCTAAGTTTCGTGGAGATTCATCAAACGGTCACAGTTATTAGCAAGCAAAAATCTGACGAATTCCTACCTCTGGGAATCCTAACTATAACTGCAGAGTGGCTACAGTCACTGTGTTATATATAAATATATAAAACTAAATTGAGTGTACGCCAAGAACTTGATTTTTTAGTTGAGGAAAGACTGAAAACACTACGACCAAGGCAGCAAAATAGGCCAGAAGGAAACGTAGAAACAAAAGAAGACGAGATATGCGCACACGGTGGAAAGCAAAACACAAAAAAGAAATCGTACTGGCAGAAGAAACGGCGGTAAATGATAACAGTGGCATCAATTTAACATCAATAGAGCTAACAAAAGCAGAACAACAATTGTTAGCTCTGGGATTAAACTTCAGTCCAGGCGATGATTTTAATTATGCACGTACTCGAATAGATGTGTATTGTTTTATTAGGACGTCTTGCAAACAACAATTAGACAAAAATACGGGCCAAGAAGAAGAATTCGCCCCATTGTTGGCAGCCTCTGATATTCCTAACTTGCTTGCATGACATGATTTAAATGATCAAGATGATCCACAAATGTTACATGATGATATTGATTTGTCCACTCAAGATAGATTACAAAAAATCAATCATGTTCAGAAAGGGGCTGGGATCAGTCCCTTTAAACCTAAATCTTGTTTTGTACCTCTAATGCCTAAAGACACAATCGACACATATCACAACATGGTTACCAATGATTTAAAAAAATTAAACCATACTGCTAACAAGAATAGAAAACAGGGAGGAGCTTCGCGCGCACCCAAGATGGTCGCGTGAGCACAGGGCTCCCGGACCCTCGCCACCTCCATCGACTATCCGGTACTTTATCCTGGTTCAGACGACGGGTGTTTATTGGCACAGTTCTACTGCTCATTTATTCGTTTCAACGAACTTTTTTGGACTTCGGGGTCCAGAGTTACAGACTGTCGCAGTTCTCTGGCCTGCTCCATGGTGACGCCCCGCGCTATCTTGTCTCGCTTGCCGTCCAGTAAGTGAACAACAACGGACTGCCAGACTTGCGTGGGCTGGTGATCGCTTTCGGTTTCGATTTCTGTCCGGAGCTCAACCTGACTTTGTCGGCTCCGTGGGCGGCCGGACACTCCTACACCCTTGGTCTCTCCGTTCCTACTGCCGATCTGTAGTGGCTTCCAGATGTGAGACTGGCACCACCTTCGCCCTTTTGGTCCTACATTTGCCATCGCAGTCACCATTTTTACCCGTCAACAGGCGACCTGTACGGGTCCAGGATCCAAGATGGCCACCAAGCCTGAGGGTGGGAAGCGCGGGCCTAAACCGGGCGTTCGAGGGAGTGCTCTGCAAACAAACATTATGGACCGGTACACTCAAGCTAAGGGATCGCCGGGAGCAGCAGTTAAAACCTCGACGACAATGCCGGAGGACTCATCGATTGAGGACGAGCCCTCGCTGCGAGATCTCATGGGTGCCATCACCGGTATGAAGGCCTCATTGGGGCAACAATATGAGGCCTTGACTCTCAAGCTGGATACGGTGTCGATTGATGTCAATCTGATCAGGGCGGACTTGGCGAAGACAAACGAAAAGGTCAAATCCTTGGATCTTAAGACCTCTAGCCTGGTCACCGACGTCTCTGACTTGCAGGCTGAAGTCGGGAATCTGAGGAAAGCCAACGATTATTACTCTGGGCGCCTAGAGGACTATGAAAGCCGTGCCAGGCGCAATAACATCCGCCTGATTGGGGTCCCGGAATCATCGACTGCTGCCTCGACGGACCTATTGGTGGAAGACCTGGTGCTGAATCACCTGGCGCCCAAGGGTCTCAGCAAGTTTTTCGCTGTCGAACGTGCACATAGGATCCCCGGCGGCACACCTAAATCGGGTGCTAATCCTCGACCTATCATTGCGAGGATTTTTCATTTCCGGGACAGAGATGCTATCCTGCAGGCTTCGCGGCAGTCAGGTCCCATTGCCTTTGAGAACTCTACTGTCAGCTTCTATCCGGACTTTACACAACAGGTCCAGAAACAGAGGCTGGGGTTTCAAGGGGTCAAGAAGAGACTCCGGGAAAGGTCTATGAAGTATGCCATGCTCTTTCCGGCCCGTTTGCGGGTGGTGCATAAGGATCGTACTTTTTTCTTCGACCATCCTGGGGTTGTGAGTGACTGGCTTGACACGCTGCCTACGGATCATGAACCTTTTGAGGACTCTGGCAAGTCGGATCGGGCGGAAGGTGGCCAGACGGAGCAAGAGTAACTGTTGACTTTGACCCCGTACCCTTCCCGCTGGCTTTGAACTGTGCTATGCTGGGTTCTTAATGTTTGCAAGTAATAGTCTTTTTGGGGGTGGGTGGGGGGTGAACGGGTCCTTTCTCCTCCTGGGTTTTCTTTTCGTAGATTAGTTGGGTGGTTGGGCGACAGGCACACTGCAAGTTTATGGGGCTCTTTGGTCTTCAGCAGGGGTGCGGGGTGGGGGGTGTAGTTGTTTTGACATTGTTGGGGGGACTGGGTTGTTTGTTTGAATTTTCTTGTTACTTGCAAGGCGAAGGAAAGGCGCACTCCTGTTTTTTGCAGTTGCTCTGGGTGTGGGGCGGGGGAGGGGCTGAACACGGGGATGGGGGGTAGGGGACTTCGGTTATTGTGTTGGAACGTGAACGGGTTGGGGGATGGGATTAAGAGGAGGGTGGTGTTGCAATTGCTTAAACGTTTGACTCCAGATGTTGTCTTACTACAGGAGACTCATTTGCTCGGCAACAAGTGCTACGCTTTGAATAGGCGTGGTTATCACCTTGTGGCGCACTCGGGTTTCACTTCGGGCTCTAGGGGGGCGGGCATCCTGGTTCGGACCTCCCTCCCCTTGGCCATTGATGATGTCATATTAGATGATAAGGGACGATACGCCGCCATTGTGGGGCGCTGGGAGGGGAAGGTTCTTATCCTGATTTCTGTGTACGTGCCCCCGGGCCTCCAGGCCACCACCTTTGCTGATCTGAGTGGACTTATCCTGGGCCTTCCCGAGGGTCTACTTTTGGTTGGGGGTGACTTTAATGCGGTGGTCTCGGGAATGCAAGATCGTCACCCTCCCAGGGAACTGCCGAGGGCCCAGACTTGGTTGAGCGACTTCCTGGAGACGTTGGGGCTCACTGATTGCTGGCGGTTGCTTCACCCGGGACAGTTGCAATATACCTATCATTCTGGTGCTCATGGTAGTCTCTCGAGGTTAGATCACGTTTTACTGCCCTCGGCCCATGCATCCCTCATACGGGAAGTTAAACATCTGGCACGGGGTATCTCGGACCATTCTCCGCTTTGGCTGGTGGTTGATGTACGGCAGGGTTCGGCGGGTCGAGTGGCTCCGATCAACCCCTGGTATTTGAAGGACCCCAGGGTCAGGGATGAGCTGGTTAAAGCACACGATTGTTATTTTGAGGAAAATGTGGGCTCTGTTTCCTCCCCTAGTGTACTTTGGGAAGCTTACAAGACTGTCATTCGTGGCCAGGCCCTCTCATTGATTGGTAGCGTGAAGTTGGCCAAACGTGCTGAGACGGTTCGACTTGAGGGGGAGGTCACGGCCCTGGAGGAGGGCTTGGAATCTGGGGTTACCGCTGAGGGGTTACATCTACTGGAGTTGAAACAACATGAATACAGAGCTCTGGTCACTGAAGCTGCTAAGGAAATGGGGAGGGAACAGCAGGGACGCCTGTATGATGTGGGTGATAAGGCTGGGAAACTGCTTGCTTGGTTGGATAAGAGGGAAAGTGCGAGTCGTGTCGTCCCTGTGATTGTTGCGGAGAATGGAGAGTGTTGTACGGACCCTGTTGATATTGTTGCATGTTTTGCCGATTATTTCCGCGAGGTGTACTCCCAGGTGTCTGATCGATCGGAGCAGGACTCCCGCCTGTTATTGCGTGATATAGCACTTCCTCGATTGTCTGACAATGATAGAGACGCTCTGGATGCTCCGCCTACTGTGGATGAGATTGCCGCTGCTGGCCGTTCGGTCCGATCCGGCAAGGCCTCGGGCCCTAATGGGCTCCCCATTGAGTTATATAAACTGCGCCCGGATTCGCTAGCTCCTCATTTGCGCTCTATGTTTCTTGAGTCTTTGGAGGTGGGGTTTCTCCCGCCGGACCAGAGACTGGCCACTATTGTTGTCATCCACAAGGATGGTAAACCTCGGGATCGCTGCGCCTCTTTTCGACCCATTTCGTTGATTAATGCGGAACCTAAAATCTTGGCCAAGCTGCTGGCGACACGTTTGGCGACCGTTATTGGGGACCTGGTTCACCCTGATCAATCCGGCTTTATACCGCATCGTAACACGGCGCTTAACCTCCGAAGGTTGCATGGCGTTCTGACACGGGCCGAGACGCTGCGTGAGCCCGCCATCTTGGCGTCCTTGGACGCTACGATGGCGTTTGATACAATAGAATGGCCGTATTTGTGGGCGGTTCTTGCTAAGTTTGGTTTCGGTTTGGACTTCGTTCGGTGGGTCAAATTGCTATACGCCGGTCCCATGGCCCAGGTGGTGGTCAATGGTCGGGTCTCTGCGCCCTTTGCACTGAGCAGAGGGACGCGTCAGGGCTGTCCCCTGTCCCCCTTGTTGTTTGCTCTTGCCTTGGAACCACTGGCGGCCTGGTTGCGGTGGGAACCGTCCCTGAAGGGCATTAGATGGAATTCGGAGTTTGAGGACCGTGTATCTCTCTACGCTGATGATATTCTGCTTTATCTTACATCACCCCATAAATCCCTCATTGTGCTGTTTGATGTCTTAACGTCCTTCCGCAAAAACTCAGGTCTTGTCATCAACTGGTCGAAGTCCTGTGTATACGTCCTGTTGGGTACCGCCCCCCTTCTGCCAAGCGGGTGTCCTATCGCGATTGTGGAAGATGGCTTTAAATATCTAGGCATTTTTATCTCGCTTAGCCCTGCACTGCGGTTCGACCGTAATTTACTGCCCCCTCTTCAGCGCCTTCGGGCTGATGTGGTCGCCTGGGGGAAACTTCCTCTCTCTCCCCTGGGTAGAGCGGCATTGTTTAAGATGATGTCACTGCCCCGCTTCCTCTACGCATTGCAAAACACACTTGACGTTGTCCCGGCTACATATTTCCGTGAGGTCGAGAGTTTACAGAGACGACTGGTGTGGGGGGGTAGGCCCCGGATTGCCATTGCTAAATTGTCGCTCCCGTGGTACGACGGTGGAATTGCTTTGCCTGATATCCGTCGCTATTATTGGGCGTCTCAACTGGGGGCAATAAATCATTGCATGTATGGCCCTTTGCCAAATCCGGCCTTCGAGATGGACAAATGGTTGTTACCGGGGGGCGACTACAATCGAGCCCTCTACTCGAAACTCACCCCTCGCAACGTGACGGGCCCCACTAGGACGGCCGTCCAGGTGTGGCGACATGCTTCCATGGCGCTTGGGTGGACTGATAAATTGACTCGTGCCACCCCCCTGTACGCATCTGATAGACTTGGCTCACTTTGGCAGTCCCGGGGGTTTGATAGGTGGGACTTGATTGGTATCAGCAGGATTAATGATGTTTGGACTAAAGGGAGAATGAAGACGTTTGAGGAATTGAAAACCGAATACGCTTTGAGCGATCGCGAATTTTTTTGCTATGCACAGGTCCGCCACGCGGTGCTCTTGGTCTTCCCTTCGGGTGTGGAGATTCCGGAGTCGTCCCCGCTTGAGGACAGGGTACTGGACGGATATGTTCCTGATAGTACGATTTCGCTTATTTATAAAAAATTAATCAACTCCAGGTCTGATCTCCTGTTTCGACTTAGAGAGGTCTGGACTGGTGATGGGCTGGAGCTGGACGATGAGGACTGGCAGGCGGCGATCTCCTCCCCTAAAGAGGTGGCCATCCAGGCGCGCCTTAGATTTGTGCAACTTAAAATCCTGCATAGAGTATATGTCACTGGTCCCCGTTTGGTGCATATGGGCTTCTCTGTGGATGGTTTGTGTCGGCGTGGCTGTGGTCTCCTGGGCACCTTTTTACATATCATCTGGGAGTGCCCTGAGATAGTGCGATTCTGGACCCGTGTGCACGAGGTGATGAGTGAGGTTACCGGGGTGCGATCGATGCCGGAAGCTAGGAGATGCCTGCTGAATGTATGGGAACCGAATGATTACTCCGTGTCGCAGCTTCGGTGGGTGACCTTGGGCAACATGATTGCCAAAAGAGACATTGCGCAATTGTGGGGCGCTCAGGGCCCGCCCGGACTTCAGAAATGGAAACAAAACATGGACTGGTGTATGTTCAGAGAAAAAACTGTGTATATTTCTCGTGGTACCCCCCGGAAATGGGGGAAGATATGGACTCAGTGGAACACTTACCGTGGTGATATATGTGCCCCTCCTCTTCCTGACCCTGATGTTGCACCTATGTCCCCGTAACCCGAGGGTTCCTTCACACACTATTGTATACTGTTTGCAATTTGTTTCTCTGCCCCCCCCCCTGTGCAACTCTTTCTCGATAGAACAAACGCTCATTGGATTGTCCTTCCCGCTCCAACGCCATGTAATGCAACGTTGTGTATATTGATGTCTCTTTTTCTTCCTCCTTGCAAGTTGTTTGTGTTTGTGTTATAAAATCAATAAAAAGTTTTTTAAAAAAAAGAATAGAAAACAGAAAAATGTGTTTTTTAGAAAACTAGCATACGATAAATTAATGAAGAAACTGGGTGAAAACTGTGAAATTGTCGTAGAAATATCTGGCAAAGGTGGTAACTTAGTACTGTGGCCCAAAAAAGAATATATTTCAGAAGCTTATAGACAACTAAGTGATGAAGGCTGTTATGAGAAATCTAGCACTAAAGAATATGATAAAGCCAAAGATGTATGACAAAGATTATTGGCTCAATGGAGAAGGGAAGGACTCATATCTACTGAGGAGTACAAATTCATGTATAAAGAGTTTCCTGTGTTACCCGTCCTATATCTAATACCGAAAATACATAAAGGGACAATGCCTGTTCCAGGTAGGCCAATTATTTCGGCCATCAATAGTGCAGGCGATAAAGTGGGTCAATATATTGACTACTTTTTACAGAGTTTAGTTAAGTCCCTACCTAGTTATGTTAAGGATACAGGTGATTTCCTTAAAAAAGAATAGGTGATTTGATTTGGACAGGTGATCTATATTTAATAACGCTTGATATAGAATCATTATACACGAGCATTGATCATACCCAGGGACTTAGAGCTGTAAGAAATTTCCTGGGCAGTAGATCTAGTGAATATTACGAACACAATAAAGTTGTTGTTAAGCTCATCACATGGTGTCTCACAGCAACTTTTTTCTCTTCAATAATGAGATCTTCAAACAACAGAGGGGAGTTGCTATGGGGGCCTGTTTCTCCCCCAGTTATGCCTGCTTGCATGTTGGCTGGTGGGAGGAACAGGTCCTCAAATGCAGGCACCTAGTGCCTTTCAGAACACACATTGTAGCATATTTCAGATACATAGATTATATGTTCATGTTATGGCGAGGCAAGGTAACTGAGGCCCAAGAATTCATTGATGATATCAATAATAATTCTATGAATCTGACATTTACCTCCCATATCCATAAGACACAAATTGAGTTTCTTGACATGAGGCTTTATGTCAATAATGGTAAACTCGAAAGTACTCTTTACAGAAAGCCTACGTCTGGTAACATCACATTGCATGCCAACAGCTCCCATCCCAGACATTTAATATTGAGTATATCATATGGAGAAATCCTTAGACTCAAGCCAATCTGTAGCAACAAACAAGATTTTGAAAGGTGCCAATATGAAATGCGGGGAAGGCTAAAAGCACGAGGCTGTAGCGATAAAATAATTGGAGAGGCTGTTGAAAAAGATAGTAAACGACCTAGACATGCCCTCTTCCAGAATGAAAATATTGAATCAGTACCCGCATCCATCACTGCGGCCAACAGCAGCGACACCCCCAGATTAATACAACTTTTTGTAAGCAGGAGTGAAAAATCAGAGCCATCATTCAGAAACATTGGCCAATAGTGTTTAGAAAAGGGAGATATATGGGTATAGATCTTGATAAAAACTCCCTTGAAACACGAAAAGCAGCAACATGGCTACAACCAACTAGAGGGTTCAGAAGGTGTACAACATGCAGTGCATGCAAGTTTGGTTGTAACAAAACAAACTATTATACTCCTTTTGATGCTTCTCCAATTTCCATCAAGGGTAGTTACAATTGTAAAACAGAATATGCTGTGTATGTTCTGACGTGCACCTGTGGCCTTAACTACATTGGTAGTATGAAGCTGCAGGTGCATGTCAGAATATTGCAGCATATTAGAGCCATCCTTCATAGTGATCCGGCTTACCCTGTGGCACCGCACTTTAAAAGATGTCATGCAAATTATATTAATTGTCCAACCTATTACGTGGTCAGTGCCATACCGAAATCCCGAAGAGGTGGTAATAGGGAATGCCAACTTAGACAATTAGAAACAAAATGTATCCTTGACTTTGACAGCATGTAGCCACAGGGTTTGAATAACACAGAAGACATGTACAATTTTTTATGAATATACTGTGTTTATGTGTGTTATTTGGTTCAACTTTGAAATGGGCATTGATTTATAACATCTGCCACTAAAATTACATGAAATTCTCCCGTTTTTAAAACTTTTTAAAAACCTGTTTTTAAGGAGAATGACGTTTTAGTAAGCAATTATTTATTTAATATGAATTTTAATAGTATCTTCCCGGGTGGAATTTTACTGTTGATAAAATTGATACGTTTGCTATGGAATTATACTAAAATTGATCTTTTGGATATAGTACTGCACTTTATATTTGCTTGTTTTGCACAGTTATGCACTATATTGCACATTGGAGAAAATATGCACTTTAAAATTGCGTAATCACTCATGCACTTTATTCTGGTATTATATCCTGGATTCATCCAGAGAGACAGATGTTGTTTACCAAAACGCTTTAACAAAACAGCAGTAAGAATGAGAAATTTGTTTACTTATGGATTAATCCTGTATATTTAATTTTTTTTAAATCATGTCATTTATGTATTAATACATTTACAGTTTTTATCAGTTTATACATATTTATTTATAAGCACTGATATGAAGACTTTTAATTGGCATTACATGTATATTTTCCGGGTGAGTTACAAATGGTTTTACCAGGAAGGCTGTTTTTTGCAACAAGTCTTTTTTCCATGACTATGGCCATGTGACCTGAGTAAGTGAAGGTGGGTGGTTACCAAATACTAATTTGCACATATATAAAAAAGTAATGGCGCAGTACCTAACCCCATGTGAACAAGGGCTTCTGTGGCCCTAAATGCGTCGTACGTGGGTTGTAGTAGTATATAAAAAAACATCTTGCCTGAAGAGCTGTGCGGTCTGAAACTCCTTCTTCGCTGCCGAGGGTTGGAAGTGGCAGGAGTTCAACGTTGGTGATAAATATATACATATATATATTATATATATATATATATATATATATATATATCACGCACAATGCACTTTGGGAGCAGTAGTTCAGCAGGGGAGCGCATCTTATGCTTTTTTTGGAATATATATAAATATATATATGTATATATATATACACACACACACACACACACATATGTATACATATATACATAACGGGCAACCATGCAATATGGTCCAATATTGCCATTGAGGAGTTTTGATGACATGATAAACCAGAAGGCTGAAGGCAAAGGAATTCACTAGAAGCCCAAGATGGGAATACTGATTGATATTACATGTTACCAGATATGTATTTTTTAAATTCTATATGTTAATTTTGGTATAGGTTCCTTTAAAATGCTGTATTCTTCAAAGAGCAGCTGACAGTGTGCACTGACTGGAATTAGTATGTTTCGGTTTGGTTCATCTTTCTTGAATAATTTGCTGATAAATTAATTAGCAATATTGATGGTCAGTGAATTTATGTGGTTCAGAGGCTGCAGCGTTTACAGTATAATTAAGGATTAGTGTTTTTGCCACTTAATTTAAACATTTTCAGATTTCGCCTACAATGTTTTTTCTAGCCCAAATGGATGAAAATAATATTGCCAGACAATATACTACATAATCATTTTTGACACATAATTTAGATAGCCTTGCCACATAATATGGTCTGCCATGCTGCCTAACCCCAGTTAAAGCTCTACTGAGTGGTTCAGGGGCTGTCATTATGAAGATGAAATCCCTATTCCAGAGGCAACCATGAAATTTATCCCATATATCCCATATTTCAGTTTCCTGTGATATATGGGTTTTTACTCCAGTACATTTTGTGCAATAAAAGTACCACAACACTATATATTATATACAGGTCTGTACGTGACTTTGGCCTGACCAATCAGGATGACCATGAAATGCGGACCGACTGGAGGTATTTAAATGAACTGTTGCTAGCGTTGGGGTGAGAGCTGGCATTTGATAAAGGCAAATGCCGAAACGCGTCATGCCTATGCTCAAGAAATAAAGCACCTTCCTACGGTACCCCATGGTGTCTCTCCGGTCTCTTCTTAACGAAAGGATCTTCAGGTGATATATGCTGCAAGCAAGTCCTGGGCGCGCATTGGAGAGACCCCTCTCAGCAAAGGGAAAGAGCGATTCGGACAGCTTCGGCAACTTTTTCTTTCTTCACGGTAGTGAAAAGCTCTAACCCACCACACCCGCCCTCGTTACCTGGCGGCTGCAGATTGCAGTTTGTGACTTCGCAAAGGGATCTCAATCACTGTACTCGAGCTTTCCAGGCCATTTCCAGGAGCGGATTTGTGTGGTTTGAGGCGTTGTGGGGACTCAGGAGGGGAACTTTGTTTTAATTGCCTTTACTACTGCAGTCCTAAACAGCGCTCTTAAACAAACCTGATTATTTACGGACTACACCGTTGTTGGGAGAAACACTTACTTTGCATGCAGTGGCTGTGCATGCTGGGATCTGTGGTTTTCTACAAGAACTACAGGTCTGTACGTGACTTTGGCCTGACCAATCAGGATGACCCTGAAAGGCGGAGCGACTGGAGGTATTTAAATGGACTGTTGCTAGCGTTGGGGTGAGAGCTGGCATTTGATAAAGGCAAATGCCGAAACGCGTCATGCCTATGCTGAAGAAATAAAGCCCCTTCCTACAGTACCCAATGGTGTCTCTCCGGTCTCTTCTTAACTAAAGGATCTTCAGGTGATATATATATATATATATATATATATATATATTCAGAGCAAACGTCCCTTGCTGGAGGAGGAGCGGCCGGCCAGCTGGTGCAGGTGACGAGTCAAGGACCAGACTCGTAAATTATTCCGAGCAATTTCAAAAAGACACCGCACTCTTCTCTGATGTTTTCAAGCGTATTTAATCCAACTTTAAGAAAAACTTCCTCACCTACGCGTTTCGAACACAACTGTTCTTGATCACGGTAGTAACAAGTCCGTTTTTACTTTTCAGTATTTATACCCTTACTACCCAATTGGCAATTAGGATGCATTGTGGGAGGGGTAGTTTGATTCCAGGTTGAATTTCAACCTATCAGTTTCCCTAACACCATAATTATAAGCCACATATTCATGACCTATTCTTAGTTACTGGGCTTAGTGCCTAATAATTTTAGAAAAATTATTTCCAATATACATGATGTGTGTTTTATACATCCTTATATCGCTTTGTGAGTTTGAATACATATGTTGCCACATGTTCATGACCTAATCATGCACGATTTGTGCATAGTATGGAATGGCTCAATTGAGACAGCTCAAGAATATATTGCAGTGCTGAATGACAATAATCATAACCTGATTTTCACCGGCCAGGTTAGCACTAGTGCTGCAGTATATTTAGATCTTAAAGTAGAAGTGATGGACAATAAGATCAAAACCTCTCTGTATAGAAAGCCTACAGCTGGAAATAGTACGCTTCATGCGTCTAGTAATCATCCCCACAAACTCATCAAAAATATACCCTATGGTGAGCTGTTGCGGTTAAAACGTAACTGTTCAACTAATGAGGACTTTGAGCTAGCGGCAAAAGAGAGTATTGAGAGATTTGAAGTCAGGGGGTACAATAGGACACTGTTGCAAAATACCCTAGATAGGGTTAGGATACCTTTGAGAAGCACTCTGTTTTCTAAAAAGAATAAACCCATGATAGATAAAGAGAAATTCAGAATGGTCACTCCCTATTCTCAGGACTGCCAACAACTCAGAATTATTCTGAAGAGGCACTGGCATATCCTGAAAAATGATAATATCATAGGGAATGACGTACCTGAAAATCCTCTTATCACTTTCAAACGAGCTCGCTCCTTGAGAGATATTTTGGTACAGAGCCATTTGTCACCAATTCCAACTAAGACAGGAAAGCTAAAAGATGCAAAAGGCTTTTTTCCTTGCGGACGTTGCAAGGCCTGTGCCAATAGCAAAAGGGTGTACACATATGACATCATAGGGTGTAGACAAAAGAAAATTAACCAGTTCCTAACCTGTAGCACACCATTTGCGGTTTACTGCCTGAAATGCCCATGTGGGCTTAAGTACATAGGGAGCACCATCAATCCTGTCAAATTGCGTATTCTAGAACACATGAGGGCAAATAGGGATTTCTCATATCCTGTCGCAAGACATTTTTCCATCAAACATAACAGCGACAGAAACCTTCTACAGTATTACTGCTTGGACGCCATTTTTGAAACTGCGTAGATTAGAATCTCGACATATCATTGATTGTCAGACTAAGGCCCCTGAAGGACTCAACTGCGGAGAGGAATTAGCTGTACATTTAGGTAGTTAAACAGTAAGAAATTGTAACTCATATGAATTTGCACTCTGTTATTTGCTAGGATTTTTCTTTCCACTATAGATGATGTAAAACCATGAGAGTAATTGATGATTTCCGTCTATGAAATGGACATAATGCTTCAAGTATGTATATTTGTGGATTTCGTAAGAGTTTGTTAAAGTTTTTATCTTTTTTATTCCAACGAATAACATAGGATATATTTGGTGGGATAATACTGAGTAATGGGCTTTGGAGATCAAAAGGCAACCTGACCGGTTGCCATAGGCCGATCCACTGCAAGATTTTGTTTCCTGCCCAAATGTGAAAACATGAGAGGACATTTGCCGATTCACGGCGTAATTTGAGAATGAGGTTTCTCATTGTTTTTCTTAATATGTTGTGTTTCTATTATAGATCTGCAATTATGTAAGAATTGATATAAGATCAATTTAGTACTTATGATTTTACGTACTAACAGTATGGCGCTTATGCGTCAGTCCTCTCTCTATGTCCCACACTTTGACCTGTGTGTTTTTTGAAATAAAATGGCGCCTTCGAGCGCGGTGCGATGTAACTACATTGAGAAAGGAAGTGCAGCTTCCGAAACGCGTCTGTGCAAGTAAAGTTGCTGTTGGAAATCTAAGATTCCCGTGTGTGCCGTCCTTATTTTCCAACCCGGGATCGAGCTTTAATTTACAGAGCGCGAGGCTCCGACGCGCTTGGACCGCACCCGTCAACAAGAGTGCCGCGCACTTTGGGGCAGAGAGCGAAGATATATATATATATATTGTATATATATATTTTATGCTCCCTGCTTGTTCAGGTTATTGAAAGGCACACAGACACACACAAGGCTCCAAGCGTAAGCCTTTAATATCTGGTACAGAAGTGTCTGGCTGCCCACCTTTTACAGTCAGATTCCCACTGCCTGACGCGTTTCGAAATAACTTCTTCCTCGGAGGCTTGTGTGGAAAATGAAGAAAGCACCAGCTGGCTCCAAACACTCCCTTTTCTCTGCATGATGCAATGCCCCCTGATGGGCTGCTCTGAATGAGTCCTGCGCTGTGCATTTAGGGAAATGTAGTGCCATTTCATTGCGGTGCTCTGTACAAAATGTTCTGTTGGTTTAAAGACCTGCAGATAGGTCCCGGCAGCAGGCGCTTCCTAATCCAAGGTAATGTGCCCCACATGTGAGGACCGGCTGTATGACGACCCCCATGGCCCCCAGGTTCTTGGAGTGGTGCACTTTCTGTCTGTGGTGTCTGTGTGCCTTTCAATAACCGGAACAAGCAGGGAGCATAATTTATTGGCGGCTGGGGGTCTCACTGGGCTTCAGAAAATCCCATCAGACCACCCTCGTGGCGGCATATCATCATGTGGGAATAAACAGTCGCTCCATGCACCGTCCACACCATCGAGTAACGGTGCGGAAATGAGAAGCGGCACATTCACCCAGCTTTGTGTGGGTGAAAACCTCACCTCGCCCGCCAATTTCTTTAGTCTGGGTAGTCAATTTTAGCAAGCACATTTTCTATAGCACTGCACCCCCTTTTGTAATATACTTTGAGCACGACTGCGGCTGAATGCGCCGCTTCTCATTTCCGCACCGTTACTCGATGGTGTGGACGGTGCATGGAGCGACTGTTTATTCCCACATGATGATATGCCGCCACGAGGGTGGTCTGATGGGATTTTCTGAAGCACAGTGAGACTCTATTTATTTTTCCACACATGTGTCCGTGTGATCCTTGTTCACCACTTAGGATAGCATACCACTTTGGACCTGGTCTTCTCTTTCTGTGTTGGTGTGGTAAATAAATAATTAATTACCGGTACTATTTTTCTATACATTAATTAAAACAGATAGCTCAATAAATAAGAGGCAGGATCCGTGATATCTGAGTCAGAATGGCTTTAATCGGATGGCTCGAGCCTAAAGACCATGAAGTGGCATGCAATGGAATGGAATGGCAGCTGCAACGTCTCATTAACATTACACAGTATATATAGTAAAACAGTACAATTGCATTGCATACAGTAGGCGTAACAAGTGACAAACGTAAGATAAGAACATATGGGCGTACAAAGAAGGCGTGCACAGGGCGTGCACAAGACATGTGATGAAAACGTCACAGAAGTGTCATAAATGGGTGGATACATGGAGGGGGCTACCTGGGCAGCTGGAACCTTTAACCTACTGGTGCGCGCAAACGGGCCATGACGTGTAACTAGGGAGAGCTGGGGGCTCTGACTTCTGCACTAAAAGAGGAGACTAAAGTCTGGGATGTCAGGATGACATGTACCTATAGCATATCTGGTATCTGGTGTTTGGAGTACATGTTGATTGAATCTAAATGTCATCAGAGTAAAGGCTACTTGACACTAAGGCTGGTGCATGCATATATTTTACATGTATTGCGTGTGCTATGAATCTTCTATTGATATTAATTCAGTAATTCTCTTGCATGGAGACAGGAAGACTAGACTATAGCTGAAGATGTTTATGCGGTTCGTTAGCTTAGGAATGTGAAGCCGGGGAGCTGAACTGATAACTAGAGGCGTAACATATTCTTGGCAGACAGGCAGGCAGGCCAAGCCGGGCACCGCGCTGCTTGGCAGAAAGTAAGCGAAGGGTCAGGGATGCGGGAGGGGCTGTATCGCTCCTCGGAGTGGTTTCAGGAGACTGGAGCTTGAATCTGGTGTCCGGGCCCTTTGAGGCCTAGAAACGGGGACAACTCGATGAATTAACGTGCACAATGTAAAACGTTGGCAACATAGGCCTAATACTCGTTGCTTTCACAAGGACTGGTAACTGGCATACTAACGTTGGACACAACTATAATTGCGTCTTTATTCGTCAAGGGGGAACATATGCATATCGATCATGCACATATAACATATAATGGGGAACACGTAGGGACACATGACAAGGCAAAATTCAATTTTCCTCATTCCCTCCTTGTGCCCTACGTTTCCTTCAGGAAACATCAATATTCATGATACCATCTATCTGTTCATATAGCATCATTTGCTCGTCTCGAATCTTCTTGGAACGGGACTTAGGACTTGGAATACAAGAGGCAGCGCACAAGCCGCAAATCGCAGGGCCACATTGTAAACATAGACAACAACTGAATATGATCATTACTACTATTCCTAAGAATGACAATACTTTCCATCCCCAGGCAGATATTATACTCCAGAGCCAACCGGACCATGTCCAGGTGCCTGGATTCTGGTGCAACTGATGGGCTATTTTATGAAGTCTGGTTATAGCTGAATAAACAGACGGTGCGTTATTAGGAATGAAAATGCAGCAACTAGATCCGATGACTCTACAAGCTCCGCCCCTATCGGCCAGTATGACGTCAAGGACAAGGCGATTTTGAAGGACAACAAATCTCATAGCAGATTGTTCTTCAGTTAAGTTACCTAGAGCGGAAGTAGTCTCATTCACTACTGCTTCAAGGGTTCTGGTTAACCTACGTATTAGCTTACTATTCTGGACAGGACCTATGAAGAAGAAACCTTTATTGAAGTCTTGATACTGTTCTAAGGTAGTTTCAGTTTGATCGACAATTGGGGACTCAGTCTCCCTTCTATGTCTAACGTGTACTAGATGTGTGTTTCTGTGATAATCGGATGGGGCTAGGAAAACTGGTGGCAGGAGGAAGGCAATGTAACATGTTCCATCCCAATCGAGGGGCAGACGAACATATGCGGTCTGACCACACACAAAATACGAATGACGTGAGGCTCTGAAATTAGATTTCCCACTGTCACTATACTCGACCACAGTAGTACAATCACTATGTCCTAGATGTACTGAACCATTCTTTCTGACACATAATTCGCCTTTCACTGGTAGGACTGTAATAGCAGGCAAATCTGGAGTAATCTCGGACTGAACATTCAAAACCATGAAATTCGAGGAATAATTACCTAGATCATATACTTCATTTTCTAGATCTAACCCTGTTCTATGGGAAAGTCCTTCCTTGTCTGGGAAACATGTTCTATTCAAAAGGGACTTATCGTCTGAGGATGACGTTATCGTAAACCATGCTCCACACGAACCATTGTGTGAAAACGGATAGGGAAAGAGTGGCAGAACTCCCTTCGGTGTCTGGAAAGGGGGGAGTCGACCACACACCCAACAATTTGTGGCATTGCTAGTCTGGTGTGAATAGTGTAACATTCGGATAAAAGTATTGTTGCGCATGGCAAGTCTGTAGGATAACTCGTGAGGAGGTAGTTCACTAAAGGTGTGCTCTACTGTATCATTAGAAGACAAATGTACATGTGAATCAATAGGAGGAAAATATACATGTAAAACATAACTTATGCATGTAACCGTAAGACTCAGAAATAACAAAAACAGTAACGTGATTACGCATCTGCTGCGCAAATTTTTACAGTAACGCATTTTCTTGGAGTTTCGACTAACTCTCTCACTATGGGGGTCTATCTCATACATGTCAGGAACCTGTCTAACCGCTTCACCCGAGAGGGACTTAAACAATTAAACTGTCTGACTTGCTAGACCTTAGTTTCATTTTATACTCCTGCTGCGGAGTTTTCTCTAACAGGGGGAGTTTAGAGTCAGTATCTGGGCAGTCCTTGAAAAAAGTCTTTGGACGGAGTCCATGAAAACGTTTAACGTGACTGGAGTGGAGCCATCCTTTGCGGCCCTCCACTTTGACGGCGGTCCTTGTGGTCATCAGAACAAGCTTCGGCTCTTTCCAGCGGGGCTCCAGTGGACTTGAACGATCAAAATTCCGGATCAAAACCAGATCACCTGGAACGACCTTGTGCGGTTTCACTTGGGTGTTGTCTGGAAAGGCAGCCGCAACCTGTGAACGACAAGAGAGTAGTGCAGACATCAAGGAAGCTAGGTAATCTGTCAGCATATTACTGTCAACATCAGTTATTTTACGTGGCATTGGTGTACCCCACATGTTCGGGGGACGACCGAAAACAACCTCATAGGGTGAGAGACCTGAACGGGAGTGAGCGACCATTCTCATATAAAAAAGGGCGACTGGCAGTGCTACCATCCAATCTACGCCTTTCTCTGCGCAAACCTTTGCAATGCGGATTTTCAGAGTCTGATTATGTCTCTCGACGAGGCCAGCTGCCTCGGGGTGTCGTACACAGTGGAACTTCCACTGGTACCCTAACAGAAGAGATACTTGTTTCATGAGTTCGGATGAGAATGGCTGGCCGTTGTCTGAATATACGACCCTGGGCAAACCATAGCGAGGAAAATACTCATGAACCAACTGCCGGGCAGTGGTCGCGGCAGTGTAATCTGGGACTGGGTATGCTTCCGTCCATCTGGACAAAGCGCATACAACTACGAGGACATACTTGAAACCTCGACATCGATCCATCTGAATATAATCCATCTGGAGGACTTCAAAAGGGTGGTCAGGAGGATGGAATCCACCTTGTTCCACCGGAACACCTTTACCTGGATTGAACTGACAACATATCATGCAGGTACGTACTTTCTGTTTAGCTGCTGCTCGTAAATGCTTGTTAGACCAAATATTCTGGATGCTGTCTAACATGGCTTTTTCTCCTAAATGTGCTGGACTATGTGCGGTATTAATAATAACTTGAACCATAGAGTCGGGGAGAAACCAGGTGGCTTTTCCCTTCGTCAACCATCCCTGATCTGTCTGGACCCCTCCTTGTTCAGACCATTTCTTGATTTCATCGGGAGTAGCATGTGACTGTATGTCTAGTACATCTCGTGTAGGGTCCTTAACTGTCATACAAGTAGTCTGATCTGGAATATGTATCTTGATCGTGTTAACTGGAGTGTCTGGAGTCTGGGCTGTAAGTTTGGCTGTTCGATCTGCTAGATCGTTACCTTGAGAAATGGTGTCAGTGGCTTTCTTATGTGCTTTGCACTTCATAATGGCAATGTCTTTCGGTAAATGTATTGCTTCTAACAGAGCTTGAATGAGGGGCCCATGCTGAATCTTGGCTCCATGAGAGGTCATGAAACCTCTTTCTTGCCAGAGGACTCCAAAGTCGTGTACGACTCCGAATGCATAACGTGAATCTGTATATATGTTTACTTTCAGGTTCTTGGCTCGTATGCAGGCTTGGGTCAGAGCGATGAGCTCTGCTGCTTGAGCAGACAGGGTGTCAATACGATGTGTTTCTATAACTTCAGTTTCAGTAGTCACTGCATACGCGGCTACTAACTCTCCTGTACTCGTTCTCATACATGAACCATCCACATAAAGTGTCAGGTCTGGGTCAGGTAATGCAATGTCCGTCAAGTCTTGTCTTGGCTTTGTCATGGTGGTAATAACTTCCACACAGTCATGTGTGGCAGGGTTTGATGTACTCGAGGGTAACAGTGTAGCAGGATTTAAAATATTGCAGCGTCTGATTTCTATGTGTGGCTGAAACAGTGTCAGTTCATAACCTGTTAATCGTGCAATTGTCAAGTGCTATGTCTGTGTTCGGTTTAAAAGGACTTCCACAGAGTGTGGGACTTGTACTGTCAGGGAGTGTCCTAACACTATGGAATCACTTTGTCTGATAGCTAGAGCTGTGGCTGCAACTGACTTGAGGCACGCAGGCAGAGCCTGGGCTACTGGATCTAATGTGCTAGAGAAATAAGCACAAGGCTTGTGTTGTCCTGCTTGATCTTGCGTGAGAACAGATAATGCTGTACCATCACGTTCAGTAACAAAAAGTGTAAAAGGCTTACTGTAGTTTGGTGTCGCTAACACAGGTGCATTACATAAAGCTTTCTTTAACTCGTTAAAAACAAGTGTATGTTCCTGGGTCCAAGGGAGGACAGTCGATGTCGCTGCCTCCTGTGTCGTTAACTGTATCAGTGGTTTAGCTAGATATGCATACTGAGGAATCCATTGTCTGCAGTAAGAAGTGAGGCCGATAAAAGCTCGTACCTCCTTCTGTGTCTTGGGCTGTGGAAGATGTGCTATTAACTGGATGCGGTCAGGTGTCAACTGTCTACCCCTCTTGGACAGTAAGTGTCCAAGGTATACCACTTGCTGGACACAGAATTGTAGTTTCGAAGGGGACACCTTGTGCCCCATCTCGGCCAGAAAATACAAAACTGTAAGTGACGCACGTTCGCAGTCACTTTCTGTACGGGCAGTGATTAATAGATCATCGACATACTGGAGCAGGGCAGTGTCAGTTGGCATGTGAATACTGTCTAGCTGTCTTTTAAGTGCTTGACTGTAAATACTAGGACTTTCTGTGAAACCTTGAGGAGCTCGTGTGAATTTATAGCTTCTTCCATTTAAACAGAATCCGAAAAGAAACTGGCTGTCTGGATGAATGGGGACACTAAAGAATGCGTTCTTAAGATCAATAACAGTAAAGAACGTAGCTTCAGAATCAATGGCAGTCAATAGGGAAGAGATATCTGGAACTAGAGGGTACTGGGGTATGATACATTTATTAAGTTCTCGAAGATCAATCACTAATCGATAAACTGGAGGTGCATTTGGATCAGTACGTTTAAGAATCGGAATGATAGGAGAATTACATACATTGGAGTCAGTTTCTACAACCACTCCTTGAGCAATAAGCTCGTCAATAATTTTCGATAAGGCTGCCACAGCCTCAGGTGGCAATTTGTACTGTCGGATTCGTGTTAATACAACACCTTGTTTCAGAGTGACACGATAGGGTGTAATGTGCATACAACCTACATCAGTTGGACCTTGCGCCCATAAATGCTGAGGTACATTCAGTAATCTTGGATCAAAATCACGTAACACATAATGACCTTTAAAATCACGTAAAAACAATCTCACTCCTTCTGGGGAACAGCATATAACTGCTCCTAGTTCTTTCAATGTTTTAATACCAAGTAAATTTTCAGGACATGATTTCGTAAGTAACAAGTCTGTAGTTCGGGACAATGGACCAACTTCTAGGGAAACTGGTTTCGATATTTCATTAACAATAGGCTTTCCTGAAAATCCCAGGGAAACGTTTCTTGAGCCTGAGAGTGGAGCCCCTGGAATCTCGTCATGACTGATGGTAGTCCTACTTGCCCCTGTATCAATCAGAAACTTTCTGTCTTTCCCTAATACTTGACTGTGTACATAGGGACCCTCTTGATCTACAGGAACCTCGATGAGAGGCAAGCCAACCTCCCTCTCTAGGCTGTTTCATGAATACTGCTGATATTCTGGATAATCTGACTGTGGGTACTGGTACATCTGTTGTGTGACGTGTTGTGTGGCAGCTATAGGCTGCGGTACTGTAACTGTCTGTTGTGCGTTCTGCGGTGGCTGGGAATTCTGCGGAACTTGTTCTTGTCTAGGAGGACGTGGTCTCTCTTTCGTCTTACCTGTAGCTATGTTGTGTTTCAGAACTGCACATTTGTTTATATAATGACCTGGCTGTTTACAGTAATTGCAGGTCCCTTTAACAGGAGCTGCAGAATGACTAGTCTGATTCGGACCCCTCTTCTGACTATCTGGTTGAACAGACTGTGCAACTAGTACTTTCATTTTCGTGTCTTTCATACGTCTCCTTTCGTGTTCTTGCTCTTCCCTGATTCTGTTCTGGTGATACTGTAGCATCTGGAGCATCTGAGACGGGGTATTAGCTTGCCAAGTACTTTCGACTTTCAATACTCTATTCTTAACTTGCGGTAAAGAATTCTCAACTAGTTTGGTAACAAAAAGATGTGGATACGACTCACTACTTGTTTTCAGGCCGCTATTAATAATGAAACATTTCTCAAATCTGGAATAGAAATCACTAGTGTCTTCGTCTTGTTTCTGTTTACAGGCTGAGATGGCATCCCAATCTTCCTTTTTCGTGGCTAGTAATCTTGGCAAGACCTGTATTAACAGTTCGGGTAACTCTTTGGCTCTATCCCCAAGACCAGTACCTGGGACCCGTGCATTATCTTCAGTCTCTAATGCGGTCCAATCTATCTTTTTCTCTCCCACCTCCCATTCTTTTTCTTTAAGTTTTTCATATATGCCCGCAGGCAACAGGACCTTTAACATTTTGATGATATCTGGATACGTGTATTCTCCCATACGGAGCATGTCTTTTAATTCTCGGTGGAACCCTGCTGGATCTTTATCGTGACAGGGTATTAACTTTTTCATTTCTAGTAGTTCTATTTTCGTGATCGGGGTGTAAACAAATACTCGTTCAAGATTACCCCCCGCTCCCTTAACTGGATGCACTTCTCGTAACGGATTCTGTCTGTCTATGTAGAACGGAGGTGAAACAGGAACAAAATGCGGAGTCAAGAACGTTCTGTATTTATGGCGCTGTTCTAAAATGACACTAATCAAATCGGTACCTAGACCTTTCCATCTGTTTAGTAGTAACTCGTTCAATACAGTATATAAGGGACCTGGATCAGAATGCTGACTCTCGTACAGTGTGATGAGGTGCTGGATCATGTACATACCCACCAGTCGCTGTTCGGCTGGGGGCAGTTTCAGAAACATTTGGACCACTACTTCGTCTGGAAACGTGGCAGAATCACTAACCCATCGGACTGCTGATCGGGCTAGTTCTTGTTCATGCATGGTACTAAGTTCACTGTAACTTATTCGTAGTTTCAGAACTTTATCGGTAGCCTGGAATACTTGTTCAAGAGAACACTGTTCTGGTACAGGAGGAGGAAAAGCTTTCTTGTAACCTAGGCGTGTGTGTCTATCGGAAAGTCTCGTTCTACCCACATACGCTATTCTAGTGGGAATCTCGCTGTCTACCTCTTCGTTTGAAGAGTCATTCTCTTTCTCGGCTACTCTCATTTCTTCCTCCTTTTGGTGTATACTTATAATTTCTTTACGAATCTTTTTGTACATTGATTCTACACAATTTTGTGTTCTGTGTTTTCCTTCTGCTATATTGTCACTCCATCTTGTCAGGACTTTCATATCTTCCTTGTTTTTGTCAGGATAATCCTGTTCTCTTATTAACCACATCGATGCTCGATGAGTTCCAGCCCTGTGCTGGAATATGCAAAAACCCATTATTCATGACGAGCTGGGCTCGTCATGAGCGTGCTGGGAGGCTACTGCATGACGAGCCCAGCTCGTCATGAGTGTGGAAGGGGTTAAACAATTTATCAGACACTGCAAAATCATGCCTTGAATCTCGACTTTCCTGTGTGCCATAGCTTCGTGAATACTTTCTGGATTCTCCCCTGTTTGAATAAAGTGGTATATTCTGTCTAGATGTGGTTCCATATTTGATATGGTAACCAAGAAGCTTGCAACTCGTCGTAAACGTATGGAATATATTAACATGCTATCTTCACCTGGCACGGGATCATATCTACAATCAGGTCCGCACTCTGTAAGATACTTTCTGAGGGCGTCATACGTAGCCAGTTTTGGCGTACGTTGTAACGCTACATCTCTCAGCGTCCGTCGCCTTGTTTGAGGCGGGGTAGTAGGAGCACCTCCCCCTGCCCCTCCTGAACTGGAATCGTCAATTAATACTGGATGTGCGGCTGCTGGTAACGTGACTGGTACAGTAGGGATACGTAATGTGGGTTGATCCTGCGGGACTGGCGCATGGACAGGACCAACGACTGGAGGCACAGGAATTACATTATTAACAGGGGGCTGGACTTGAACTTGGACTGACGGGGTAGGATCTGTATTAGCATATTCTGGGACAGTGTCGTCTAAATAGGAAGAAAGAAAAATTTCGGCTGCAGTCGGTTTATGACGCAGCTTAGTCGGAACCAAGGGTGGCGGTAAATTATGGAGTGCTTCCGGGGTCGCCTTCGGCAAACCCTCGGTGAGAAGAGGATACATACCTTTAATAAGGGCATTTCTCTGTCTGTCTGACTGTTCTGCTCTAACTCGTTCACCTTCTTCTAGTAGTTCCCTTTCTTGGGCTTTTTCGGAGGATTCTCTACTTAATTCTGCTTTTCTGAATTCTTTCTCTGTTCTTTTATGAGATTCCTTACGCCATAACTCTATGGCATCTTTCTGGGATTGTCTGGCTTTCTTTTTCCATAATGCTTCTTCTACTCTCATGATGCACTCGGCATCCCATGTTCCTGAAACAGGCCATCTATATTTCTCTTCGAGATGTTTGGTGTAGTCCACCCATAAATCTAGATACAGTATGGCATCTAAGCCATGCTTATGATACATGAAATGTCCAGGACTGTCCCTGGGAGGGACAGGAACTGATTCTTCGAGTAACCCTTTTCTCGTTTTTATCTGACGTAGTTTCGAAAACAGCGGCATATTTGAACCGTACTTGAACTTGAACACAATACACAATGAACACAGTAATGAATAGCAAAACAATCATTCATACCACGACATCAAGAACACATTAATAACAGTTCGAACAGAATACTACCTGATACATTGAAAATACAATACTTGAATTTCTCGAGAACGGACTTACTGGATGCACTGCTAAAACAGTACAGAACATACCGGTCTCCCAAAGAGACACGTCATACCGTATCCACCTAGGTGAACACGTCGGACCGGATCTGTGTACCCAAACCCGTCGGACCGGGCACAACTTAATGAACACCCGTCTAGATACCCCCAGCAACGGTACTCACCGGGAAGCAAAACTGAAGGCCTCGGACTGGACTGGACTGCTACGACGTCTGGTTACGGCTACACACTACGCATGTGCCTCGGGCTTCGGGCTTCGGTTACAGGTGGGCCTCCGGATACCTCGGACCTTGCTCTCTCGACTTGGGCTCTGGTCGGAACGACCCGCCTTCCTCACCGCCTCGTCTGGATGCCGGACCGCAGTCTCCGTCTCCTCCGTGGGCCTGAGGGAGACTTGAGCAGAAATATCTGCAGGTGCGCAGTAGAGGTCCGTCACGGCTGTAGAAGGGTCAGGGGGCCTGCGTTACATCGCCGGCGCGTGGGGAAGGGGCTCGTCCCTATTCGGGCGCCATTTTATGTGGTAAATAAATAATTAATTACCGGTACTATTTTTCTATACATTAATTAAAACAGATAGCTCAATAAATAAGAGGCAGGATCCGTGATATCTGAGTCAGAATGGCTTTAATCGGATGGCTCGAGCCTAAAGACCATGAAGTGGCATGCAATGGAATGGAATGGCAGCTGCAACGTCTCATTAACATTACACAGTATATATAGTAAAACAGTACAATTGCATTGCATACAGTAGGCGTAACAAGTGACAAACGTAAGATAAGAACATATGGGCATACAAAGAAGGCGTGCACAGGGCGTGCACAAGACATGTGATGAAAACGTCACAGAAGTGTCATAAATGGGTGGATACATGGAGGGGGCTACCTGGGCAGCTGGAACCTTTAACCTACTGGTGCGCGCAAACGGGCCATGACGTGTAACTAGGGAGAGCTGGGGGCTCTGACTTCTGCACTAAAAGAGGAGACTAAAGTCTGGGATGTCAGGATGACATGTACCTATAGCATATCTGGTATCTGGTGTTTGGAGTACATGTTGATTGAATCTAAATGTCATCAGAGTAAAGGCTACTTGACACTAAGGCTGGTGCATGCATATATTTTACATGTATTGCGTGTGCTATGAATCTTCTATTGATATTAATTCAGTAATTCTCTTGCATGGAGACAGGAAGACTAGACTATAGCTGAAGATGTTTATGCGGTGCGTTAGCTTAGGAATGTGAAGCTGGGGAGCTGAACTGATAACTAGAGGCATAACATATTCTTGGCAGACAGGCAGGAAGGCCAAGCCGGGCCTCCTCGCTGCTTGGCAGAAAGTAAGCGAAGGGTCAGGGATGCGGGAGGGGCTGTATCGCTCCTCGGAGTGGTTTCAGGAGACTGGAGCTTGAATCTGGTGTCCGGGCCCTTTGAGGCCTAGAAACGGGGACAACTCGATGAATTAACGTGCACAATGTAAAACGTTGGCAACATAGGCCTAATACTCGTTGCTTTCACGAGGACTGGAAACTGGCATACTAACGTTGGACACAACTATAATTGCATCTTTATTCGTCAAGGGGGAACATATGCATATCGATCATGCACATATAACATATAATGGGGAACACGTAGGGACACATGACAAGGCAAAATTCAATTTTCCTCATTGGTCATCTTAAATTTAGGGGCATGAGTTGACAGGTCGTTAAATTATTTTCCCTCTTGACCCTCCGGACCTTTGTTTTTTCAGTATTTAGAGCAACTTCTTGTTGCGGGTCTCTATTCCCAAGATGTAAACAGATCTGTTGGGTACATCATTAAGCTCACCCAATTTAATTGTGTGTGACTGCTACTGCCTGCCTGGGTCCCCCCGTTACCATAATTTGTTTGTCCTTATTGTTGGACTTTCTTTGGCCGGACATTTGGACAATCTTGCAGTGCCGCGGCTCCTCTTAAATGCCAGTTTTTTGCACTCATACAGTATTCTTGTTATGAGCATCATTGTGCTACAAAGACCAGATGCTTTCTACATTTACAATGATTAATGTTTTTCGCGTCTCCAAACAGCTCGGCGCATGCGCGAGGGTATAGTGCTGCTTTAAGCCCTGAGCACTACTGCGCATGCGCGTCGGGTTCTGAACCAGGCTTGCAAGACCTGGCTTCCCCGGGTTTGTTATTGCTCATTCCCTGATAATGCAGGTGAGCATACTGATATATTTTGACTCGTATTTAAATGGCCACAGTGGATGCCGTCATTGGCTGATCAGTCAGGAAGCCCCGATATTTAAACGGAGTAGTGAAATCCGTCGGTGCCTCCTCTTCCGCTCGGCTTTGAGCGATGGGCGCCGACGGACAGGTTAGTTTGGAGAGGTTGTATAGACCGTCTTGTAGCAATTTTTGTGTGTTTGGGCAGTGCTGCAAATTGATAGTCTCCACATTATTTGTGGTAATGTTTTGCGACTGCTTTCCTTTGCTGCTACCTACCACGGTATTTGTAGTGCTATTCAGGGCAACGCCTTCAGACTGGGGTCTTTTCCGGTCGGCAGCACTCTTTTGCTGCTATATAACATAGTACTCAAAGTGCTATTCACAGCATCAGCTACAGGGAAACATATGGTCGCTACTGGCATTGTCATCACCTTAGTTCTTCCAGGGTTATTTATTTATCTCCAGCGAACTGTGCTGGCCTATTGGGGGGTTCAGTCCTTGGCAGAGCAGTTTGTAGTCTATCACAGGTCCATTGGGTTATTTGTGTATAGCGATTGGGCTGGACACAGAGTAATTGTGCGCTAACTGTGTCCCTTTTTTCAACACATCAAAGCGGGGCCTCAATTTCCCGAGCGGTTGCCGGGCGAGGTGAGGTTTTCACCCACACAAAGCTGGGTGAGTATCACTAGGAGGAAATGCCTCTCTGTGATGAAGCTAATATGCTTATTTGTTATGCGGAACGCAAATTGTTCTCGCAGGTGTGTTCTGTCTTGATGGTGTCTGTGGGGTTATTTGGACTCTCGTGTGTAAATGAATATATGCTATTTTCTGTTTTTCGACAGGAAGAAGATTCTTTTCCTGTCTTCAGTGGACATTGGGGTTCCAAGTTCCAGGGAGATATATGACTCCCTTAAGTATATTGCATGATATTGATGTAACTAATGTTCTTTTACATCTGTACACCCTTTACACCGTGTTGCAGTAGCCGATTATCTTTAAGGTCCTGACGAAAGCTGGAGTAATACTCCATCTAGCTGAAACTAGTTGACCACCCTGCACAGCGCCATGACTGTAGTCTCATTTACCCACTACCAGGCGTATTTTTAATTTTGGCACCTACACTAATCTCTATAAGCAATTTCTTTAGTCTGGGTAGTCAATTTTAGCAAGCACATTTTCTATAGCACTGCACCCCTTTTGTAATATACTTTGAACACGACTGTGGCTGAATGCGCCGCTTCTCATTTCCGCACCGTTACTCGATGGTGTGGACTGTGCATGGAGCGACTGTTTATTCCCACATGATGATATGCCGCCCCGAGGGTGGTCTGATGGGATTTTCTGAAGCCCAGTGAGACTCTATTTATTTTTCCACACATGTGTCCGTGTGATCCTTGTTCACCACTTAGGACAGCACACCACTTTGGACCTGGTCTTCTCTTTCTGTGTTGTTCATCTTAAATTTAGGGGCATGAGTTGACAGGTCGTTAAATTATTTCCCCTCTTGACCCTCCGCACATTTGTTTTTTCAGCATTAGTACAAGTCCCTTACTCTTTGTGGTCTCAACATGCTAGTGATGTATGGCGGATTTTAACTACAGAGTATGTCAGTATCAGATTCAACCCAATGAAGAAGCGTCCCCTTATAGCCAGTAACACTGGAATTATGAGGCACGGGAGGGCCAAATTATGCAGCAGGGATGAATTAATTGGGCAAGAAAAGACAAATTATGAGGCATTATGCAGCACATTTTGGGATAGTAATACTTCATTATTTTGTCATTTTTAGGTCGAGACCTGCGTAGGTTGCGCTTGCGCAGTCGCAGGGAGAGATCTTATATTTCACAGTGTGGGGGCTTGAACCCGCCCCTCTTCTCCATTGGCTGGCTTCCTAAATGGAGGCCAGCCATTGGAGGAGAGGGGCGTCACTCCATTCAAGCCCCGTCTTTTTCGGATTCGGGGGGTGTTTTTTGCAGTTTTTAACTCCGTGACGTCATATGTCACTCAACAGCAAAAAACACGCCCCCGAATGCGAAAATGGCGGCGCTTTTCTGATGCCATTTCTGCCCGACCGCCGCCGGAAGAAGTAGAGAAGCTGCCGAGTCCTCAGCCCCTGCCGGTGAGTGATTGCTTTTCTGTCCCCCCTGTTCCTCGTTGTGCTCTCTTTTCTGCCCCCCTGTTGCCTCGCTGTGCTCACTTTTCTGCCCCCTCCACCCCCTGTTTCCTCGTTCTGCTCGTTTTTCTGCCCCCATCCCCTGTTCCTCGTTGTGCTCGCTTTTCTGCCGGCCACCCCATGTTTCCTCGTTCTGCTCGCTTTTCTGCCCCCCTGTTTCTCGTTGTGCTTGCTTTTCTGCCCCCCACCACCCTGTTCCTCGTTGTGCTCGCTTTTCTGCCCCCCACCCCCCTGTTGCCTTGTTGTGCTCGCTTTTCTGCCCCCACCCCCCTGTTGCCTCGTCGTGCTCGCTTTTCTGCCCCCACTCCCTGTTGCCTCGTTGTGCTCGCTTTTCTGCCCCCTCCCACGATCCTCATTGAGCTCGCTTTTCTGCCCCCCACCCCCCTGTTGCCTTGTTGTGCTCGCTTTTCTGCCCCCCCACCCCCCTGTTCCTCGTTGTGCTCGCTTTTCTGCCCCCACCCCCTGTTCCTCGTTGTGCTTGCTTTTCTGCCCCCCACCCCCTGTTGCCTCGCTGTGCTCACTTTTCTTCCCCCCCACCCCCCTGTTCCTCATTGTGCTCGCTTTTGTGCCCCCACCCCCTGTTGCCTCGTTGTGCTCGCTTTTCTGCCCCCCGTTCCTCGTTGTGTGTGTGTGGGGGGGGCTGTGTGTGTGTGTGGGGGGGCTGTGTGTGTGTGGGGGGGGCTGTGTGTGTGTGTGGGGCTGTGTGTGTGGGATTCTGTGTGTGTGTGTGTGGGGCTGTGTGTGTGTGGGGCTGGGTGTGTGTGGGGCTGTGTACGTGTGTGTGGGGCTGTGTGTGTGTGTGTGGGGCTGTGTGTGTGGGGCTGTGTGTGTGTGGGGCTGTGTGTGTGGGGCTGTGTGTGTGTGTGGGGCTCTGTGTGTGTGGGGCTCTGTGTGTGTGTGTGCGTGTGTGTGTGTGGGGCTCTCTGTGTGTGTGTGTGTGTGTGTGGCTCTCTGTGGGTGTGTGGGGGGGTGCAAATGCAATAGGTCTCGCATTTGCAAGAGATTAAGCTCTTCACATTTATTTATCTGTTTTCAAAACCAACACATAAATAAAAAAATTGTCATTTACAATGCCAATAGCTCTAACTTTGGCAAAGGCGAGACCGTTGCATTGTAAATGTTTGTTAAACTTATTAACACTCTCTGTGCATTAGTTGCAAGTCATTAGTACCAGTTTAACACCCCAAAAAAAAGCTACAGAAACATGACCAGATAACATTTCAAATGAGCCTTTGACTGCACTGCAACGCATGTTGCTGCGTTTTTATTAACTTTTAAACCATTTGAGGCAGTCGTGACCCATGCAGGTACACATGGTGGGGTGGGGTGGGGTGGGAGGAAGTGAAAGTGACAAACGACGGAGTAGAGAAAATAAAATAAATAAATAAATAAAACCACGTACCTTGCGCTCGTTGCATCACCAACATGGCAAGAGCAAGTAAGGTAAGTGCTTTTAATTGTTTATTTACCCTATTCCATCGATTGTCACTTCCAACCACCCCCGCCCGCACCGTTGCACCACCACGCAGTGTTTATCTGCATAGGCCGCAAATGGTTTGAGCTGGAAACATATTTTTTTGTTGTTGTAAAAGTCAGCAAATCATGCAGCAGATGATGGATTGTGTGGCAAATGCGGCTAATCTATAATCATGCTAAATTCACTGCAGTAGCACAACCGCATAATTCCAGTGACCCTGTTTATAGCACAATGTACCCTTTGTTCTGACACGGAATCCTGAACTTGTTAAAGCCAAAGGTTTCCGTCCACACTGTTAGCATCTGTAATTCCTTATTCCAGGAAAAGAAACATATCTTTTTTTGTTTTGTCTGTGTGCTAGTAATGCTATTACAGAAACCAGTTTCCCTGTTGTGCTGAAGCCAGTTACTCTCAGTTTTATCAGGTAAACAATCTACAGTCAGATGCTTCACTGTTGTCAATTTATGTTCGCTTTCTTTTCTGTCCTTATAACGTATGGTGCCAGGATAACGTGGCCTAAATATCGACTGATAAAAATATTATGCTCTAAATATAATTTACAAAACTATTGCCCCTTTAGAGTTAATAATAGAAAATCGCCATCCAGTACAGCAATATTCTTTTGTTAAAGATGTTTAAGCAACAATATGGCAAACAATATTTTTGATATTCTGACATACAACCACTTTTCCAAGCTGAAACTCAATTGATTTTTTCTCTTTTGGAGGCTCCCAAGTGATCTGAGCTGAACTTTGGGAGTAGAGTGTCACAAAGCCACATTCTATCTTTCCACAGCCACTTCAAGATGTGGTGGGATGATGCCCCATGTTTGGTGGGATGACGTCTCTTCTTTGGTGGGATGATGCCCCATGATTGGTGGTATGATGCCCCATGTTTGGAGGGATGACGTCTCTTCTTTGGTGGGATGAAGTCCCTTCTTTGGTGGGATGATGCTCTATGTTTGGTGGAATGACGTCTCTTCTTTAGTGGGATGATGCCTCATGTTTGGTGGGATGAAGTCCCTTCTTTGGTGGGATGATGCCCCATGTTTGGTGGGATGACGTCTCTTCTTTGGTGGGATGATGCCTCATGTTTCGTGGGATGACGTCTCTTCTTTGGTGGGAAGATGCCCCATGTTTGGTGGGATGATGCCCCATGTTTAGTGGGATGATACCCTATGTTTGTTGGGGTGGTGTCTCATGTTTGGTGGCATTTTGTTGCATTGTCAACTGATGATTTATTTTCTCCACTCAAGTTCTTATTGATGTCACAATAATCCTAGTTTAAATTACACCTGAAACTTCACTTGCCAATCGTCAACGACATGGTGAGTTATTTAGAGCGTTCAGGGATACACTGTCCTGAATTCACACAAATCCCACTTCTCACCTTACACTGATACAGGTTCACCACTCCTCAAACTCTCAGGGCACTCTGCTCACCCATCACTCACACAGCTCACCCTCCCTTTCCATTAACATATTGGACACCCTGCTGCCACTTGGGCATGCCACTTACCTTGCACTCATTTAGGCACACCTTCCACCCAGCACTCACAACGCTAACCATGCATTCACACCACTCACTGTCACCCCATGGGCACACCTTTCACACAGCACAAATTAAATTACTCAACACTTGTAAACATGCACATATATCTACAAATGCACCCACAGAGTATCTGCTCTTCCCATAGTACTCGTTGCCTTTCAGTTCCATCTGTAACCACAGGGTGGTGCCAGAGAGAAGAGTGTACAGAGACTGTGGGGTGGGGTGGGATGGGAAGGGAGATTGGGCTGAGGCTGTGGGGGCTGGTGTGCGGCGAGATCAGTCTTAGTCTGAGGGGGTGAGCCAGCAGGGAGTGGTCCTGTACTCTGTCAGGGGAAAGCAGGTGAAAGCTGCTGAATGGGGAGCAAGCAGCACAGGCTAAGGGTGAAGCACTGCATCTGAGGCTGTGGGCTGGTGTGAGAGTTGAGTGGGAGCAGCAGGCTAAGGTATGATGAGGGTGGGCACAGGCTTTAGATGTACTAGTTGGTAGTGAACTTGAGCCTTGCTGGCCTTCATATATATATATTTTTTTGGGGAGTTTTATATAGCGCAAACTAGACCCGAAGGTATCAGAGCGCTTTACATGAGCACTAGTTATGTTACAGAAGGACACATAAATTTTTGTTAGGCACGGGGAGATTTAGCGATTTGACCAGAATCACAGAATGTTGAGCATCCCTGCTGAGACTCGAACCCGGTTCCCCAGCTCCGAGGTCCACTGCCCTAGCCGTTAGGCCACATTCTCTCCCCCTTCATACTTTCTGCTGTGAAGGAAAGAGGTAGGAGTACCAGTGGCCAGACTTGTTTTCACTGCTTCTGAAGCCACAATGTAGACCAGCATCTGTACCCATTGCTCTGCATAGGGGTAGTACACTGCAGGGGCTGCTACTGGAGGGAAGATTGAGCTGAGGCTGTAGGGATTAGCGCGAGACAGGGGAGATGGTTCTGGAGGAGTCGCAGTGGTTAATTTGTAAAAAAAAATAAGTGCCTGGGGTCTTGTCAGGTAGCAGCCTGCACCAGCCCATTTCTTCTGTAACACTGCCTGAAACAGAGCCAACTACTAACTAGGCAGTGGGGAAAGGGTGTGGCATAATGAACAGAGCTGCGTACCTTGGAGCTGGGGAACCAGGTTTGGGTTTCGACATCAGCTCAACATCCTGTGATCCAGGGCAAATCACTTAATCTTCCTGTGCCCACCAAAAATGAGTGTGTCCTTTACTGGCGCTCATGAAACTACTGAGCCGGTGTTGATGATTAAATGTCAGTGCTGAGGACCAGAAACCACTGGCTCAAATTAAGCACTGAGGAGCTGGTGAACTTGGAGAGAGTGAACTGAAGCTGTGAGTTGGTGTGGGTGGAGTGTTGGTAGGAGGCTTTTTGGGATGTCCACCCATAGGCTACGGCTGCAGCAAACAGCACATTAATTGGATTGCTGGAAAGGGTGGATAGGTGTGTTTTCTGGACTTCATAAATGCAGATGGGGAAAAAAATATATAAAGAAGCTCAGACTTCATCACAATTTGTGCAGCAACCATTTTAATGTGGGACAAAACCTTATCGGAAAGCTCTATTCACCAATACTTCTACCAGTCATACTGCTAACGGCTCACAAAGCAATACTGTTAGCCAGTACTATTATACCATGATTTTGGGGTGTTCCTCTTGCACACTGCCATGTCATTACATTTTTATGGGGAATTCATGTTAGGTAAGGTAATAACCCTAAGGAGCAATAGGAGTGCAGAAAACACTCTGCAGCTAATTCACAAAGGTAAACGTAGACCTGGAGTCCAAGTTTAGACTTGAGGTCTAAGGGCCCAATTCTCAAGGGTAAATTTAGACCTGAAGTGTAAGGGCCCAATTCTCAAAGGTAAATTCAGACCTGAAGTGTAAGGTCCCAATTCACAAAGGTAGACTTAGACTTGAGGTCTAACTTTACCTTTGTGAACTTGGCCCTTGGACTTCAGGTCCAAACTTAGACTTCAGGTCTAACTTTACCTTTGTGAACTGGACCCTTAGACTTCAGGTCTAAAGTTAGACTTCAGGTCTAACTTTACCTTTGTGATCTTGGCCCTAAGACTTCAGGTCTAAACTTAGACTTCAGGTCTAACTTTACCTTTGTGATCTTGGCCCTCAGACTTCAGGTCTAAACTTAGACTTCAGGTCTAACTTTACCTTTGCAAATTGGGCTCTTAGTCTTCAGGTCTTCTAAACTTAGACTTCTTTACCATTGTGAATGGGGGCCTCTTTCTCTGCAGCAGCATGTAATCACTGCTCAATGACGTGCTTTACTCAAGGTAACCAACATGGGTTGAGCCAACACCTTCTCTTAGTTGTGCCCTTCATAGGTCCTTTTCTGTTGATCACACAAGTTCTGGCGGCAGCTGCACTATCAAGCCAAATCTAAAAAAGTAAGTCTCTGAAGTACTGAAATACACCCATGAAGGTGCTGAAAAACAATCTAAAGCACCAATCAAGTGCATTAACTCTTCGACAATTAAGCATGGAGTTATATCATGCGGCGGGGAGTACTGGTGAACATCAATAAAGTATTTCAAATAACAGAATTAGTTAAATTTAAAATCCCTCTGTTCTCACTCCTTTGATTTAAGTCTTTAGTGCCAAGAATTTTGCACCATTTCTTTCTGCATCCATTGTGCTCTTCACTACTATTGGAAATGTAGTATTGAGTGAATCGTAGTGACTATATAGAGTTAGGAGTCACACAGTGCATAGTTGGTCAGTTTGAGTACATACTCTTTCTATTAGAGGACATGTGTCAGACCCTTTCAGGGGGTGTGGTGTAAGCATGGGCTACTTAGACCTCGCTTTTAGGGCTGGAGTTGTTTGCCTCTGATGTCCAGAAAGCCATCCTATTAAGGCTGTAAAAACTGGGTCAAGTACATCCTCTGCCGCACTTCAGTGGTATCCATGGGAAACAGTCACAGGCTTCTCAGGGAGGTAGTGTGGGGTGTACAAACTCAGAACTCAACCACCCAGCAGACGATTTGTTTGCCCAGTACAGGGCTTAAATTGGATACATTGAGAACTCACTATAAATGGGATGTTACATAGGTATTAGTAGCAGGTGCAATAATATACATTGCAGCATGAACTACTGTGCCTTGGGATAATGCCCTCTTTCCCCGTTTCCCCAAAGTCACTCCTCTTGTGTCAGTCAGCCACTCAAATCACTTTATTTCGGCCACCATGGCCATAAAAGTACAAACAAGTTAAAGCAACAATAAATAGATAAAATCATTCATAAAAACATAGTTACAGACCAGAGCTACATTAAACAAGCATTTGCAATGCAATAGGTCTCGCATTAATTAAGTTTGAGCTATTGGCATTGCTAAATATTGCAACACCAATTGCAACAAAAGTCTATAAATTGTAGTCAATGTTGGACCCGGCCTCGTGGCGTGGTCCTACCCCTCCCGCATGGCGGGCCCCGGACGACATCGGCCCTCCATCCAGCCCGGGTCAGCCTCGGGCACACCTCTGCACGCCCTCCAAACCACCAGATCCGCCACCCGGCGGCCCACAACCACTGACACGGCACCCTCGGGCCGCCCCAGCATTACCGGTCCGGTGCCCACCCCGGACCCTCGTTCCAGGCCCGACGCCATCTTGGGCCCATCACGTCACAGACACGTGGTCCCGGACCAGCCGCGGCCACGGCCCCAGCGAGCCCGCCATTGAGGCACCAAGAACCCTCCGGGTGGTAGAGTGGCCACTCAACCAGAGACAAGGAGAGGGGAGTTTCGATGGCTCTCCAACCGTCCCCGGATGCCTGGTTTCGATTGGCCTCCGGCCTCCCTGAGCGCTGGCTCCACCCCCTGCTGGGTGCCTGGACACCATCATCCCGGCCCCTCTGACCCCCAGGCGAGAGGGTCCGGACATCAAAAGACTCCAGACCTATATCTGGGCCAACTCCGAAGTAGGACGGCAGTTGTATCCCGGAGTCGAGAAGCCCTGCTGACGCTGTCGCGGCTGACCCTGAGACGAACTCCCCTTGCTGTTCTACCTGGAACCTGCTGGCGCTGCCGCGGTCCATCTTCGCTGTAACCACTTTGGAGCCTGCTGGCGCTGCCGCGGTCCATCTTTGCTGTAACCATCTTGGAGCCTGCTGGCGCTGCCGCGGTCCACACTCGCTGAACCATCTTGGAACCTGCTGGCGCTGCCGCGGTCCACACTCGCTGAACCATCTTGGAACCTGCTGGCGCTGCCGCGATCCACACTCGCTGAACCATCTTGGAACCTGCTGGCGCTGCCGCGGTCCACACTCGCTGAACCATCTTGGAACCTGCTGGCGCTGCCGCGGTCCACACTCGCTGAACCATCTTGGAACCTGCTGGCGCTGCCGCGGTCCACACTCGCTGAACCATCTTGGAGCCTGCTGGCGCTGGCGCTGCCACGGCCCAACCTCCCGGAACTCCCCAGCTCGAGGATTGAGAGCTGTGCGTAGAGTCTCCTTGCAACCGACCATCTATAAGACTGTCCCGCTACCTTGCCCTTTGTCACGAGACTTTCCAGATCTCGGGATCTGCTGTATATATTGAAACAATACTTATTGCCAGATAAAGATTGAAAACTCTATCTACGTGTGGTGTATATTTGTAGTGGTGTGGTTACTCTGCTGTACGATTCTAGGAGAGGGCCCTCCCGTCGGAGGCCTCTCGACATCGCTCGGTCCCTTCTCTGAAGGAGGGGTAGACCTAGGGGGGGTCGGTCAGACACCTTCTGCCTCCCCCGGGTTCGCCTTTCTAACATTGGTGGCAGCGGTGGGATCCGAGCCAACGCAAAATCGTACAGAGAGTGATCTACCCGCTACGACGGAAAAACACACAGAGACCATGACGACCCAAGGAACCAACCTACCTGCCGAATTCCAGAAAGAGAAGATAGAAGAATACAGCCACAAAGAACTAAAACAATTCTGTAAAGACATGGGTATCGCTACCACTGGCCTGAGCACAAAAGAGGACTTCAAATCGGCCCTACAAGCCAGGGTGGAAACCCGAGACAGACCACCCCAAGAGGAGAATAGCCCGAACGGGCAACAGGAAACCAGCGCACCCCCGACGGGGGAAAGAACCGCAACACTAAACGCGGACCTCATCTATGAAGACGCTCGAGAACGAGAGCGCAACCGGCTACACGAATTGGAGCTTGCACGACTCCGGCTAGACGGAGAACTCCAGCTAGCGGAGAGAAAGATAGCCCTCGAGCAACTATGGCTGGAGGGGGATCTAGAAGAGAAACGGAGACAACGTGACCTCGAAGAAAAACGACTAGCATATGAACACGAACGAGGCCTGAGAGAACTAGAAATCAAGGCCAAGAGCAATGAAGATAGCGCGGCCGGGGCCAAGACCTCGGCCCCTCCCGTGGACCCCAAGGTTCACCTACTGAAAGATGTAGTCAAAGAATACTACAAGAACGATGATATCCAGCAATGGTTCAAAGCCTACGAGGTGGCCATGACCGCCCATCGGGTGCCCCTGAAGGATTGGGGCGCCGGCCTGTGGGGAAAGTTCGTCAACGAAGGGAGGGACGCCCTGCTGGAACTCCCTGACGCCAAAATGACCTCCTATGAACACATGAAAACGGCCCTACTCACACGCTACGGACTCACCCCCGAAATGTACCGGCAGAGGTTCCGAGACTGTAAAAAAATCCCTGGTACCACTTGGGTAGAATATGTGAACTTTTTTAGCAGAGCCTTCGAGGGGTGGGTCAAAGGCAGTCAGGTCACTACCTACCAGCAGTTGGTCGACCTTATGTTATGGGAGCACCTCTCCAACAACTGCTTCATTGAACTACGACAGCACCTCCTCGAAAGCAAGTTGACCGAGCCGCGAAAGCTAGCGGTCGAAGCAGATCGGTGGGCGAGCAACCGCGTCCACCGGAACACCACAGGAGAATACGGACGAGGGTCCCCGGGGAACCACCGGCTGCGAGGCGGCGGGTCTGGCATCAGCCGAGGCCGAGACCTTCCGCCGGGGTCTTCGCCCGCCTCCTCTACACCAGCCTCCAGCCCGAGGGGGGCCCATCCAGCCCGACCGGGGCCACGCCCCAACGTTACGTGCCACAGATGCCAGCGGCTGGGTCACTATGCCAATGATCCTCTCTGCCCCATGAACCAGCGGCCCGGCACCACCGGGCCCCCCGGTCGACAAATCACTGCAGCTGCTCTGAGCGAAGAAAAGGATGAAGAAGAAGAGGTCCCTATGGAACCAGAAGAATGTGAGTCCGCGGCCATGTGCCTCGCCTCCCTGGGCGACAAAGACATGATCCCCCGAGACCAGATTCCGATCAACACCCAGAAGTACCGCCAGTGGGTCACCATCAACGGACGCCGGGCCGAGGCTCTCCGTGACACAGGGGCCAGCATAACCGCCGTCCGCTGCCATCTGGTGACCCCAGAACAAATCTTGCCCCACGTTCTGTGCCCTGTCCGGTCAGCGGACAATTCCGAGAGCCTGTGCCAGATGGCCCGCATCCCCTTCGAGTGGGGAGGAGTGTCCGGCATGCTGAAAGTCACCGTCCGAGACGATGCCCCAGTGGACTGCCTCCTAGGGAACGACCTGGAAAGTTCCCCCTGGGCACAGATTGAGCGAAGAGAGCATCTGGGGATGCTAGGCCTTCCTGAATGGGTTTGCGTAACGACCCGATCCATGTCCACCCGGGACGCCGTCCCAACCGAAGACAATCTGCCCGAAGATCCTGAATGTCCGGCACCTCCGCCACCCGCCACTGCCACGGCCGAACCCAAACTGGGGCCGCAGGGCCCCAGCCATGAAGAACTTCCCGAGCTCGGGCCCCTTCCCGAACTAGCCCAGTGGCGCCAAGAAGGGGGCCCCACCCGCGAGCAGTTCCGTCGGGAACAAAAGACATGTCCTTCCCTTGAGGGACTCCGACAACAAGCCACCACGCAAGCCACAGGAGACTCCTCGGGGTCCCACTGGATCTATTGGGACCAGGACCTCCTGTACAGTGAACAAAAGATCGCCGAGCTGGCCGGCCGAGTGCTAGTCGTCCCCCTCCACTTCAGAGACTTTCTCTTAAACCTGGCACATGACGTGCCCCTCGCCGGGCACCTGGGGCAGGACAAAACCTACAGCCGCCTGGTGACCCCCTTTTATTGGCCGAAGATGCGCCGCGATGTGTACAACCACTGCCGAACCTGTCCGACCTGCCAAGCCAGCGGAAAGAGTGGGGGGAAAATCAAGGCCCCACTCCAACCGTTTCCCGTGGTGACCACTCCCTTCGAGCGAGTAGGGATCGACATCGTGGGGCCCCTGGATCCTCCAACCTCTCAGGGGCACTGCTTCATCCTCGTCCTGGTGGACCATGCCACCCGCTACCCAGAAGCTATCCCCCTCCAGACTATCACAGCCCCCGTAGTGGGTCGGGCGCTAATGGGGATCTTCTCCAGAGTCGGCTTCCCCCGAGAGGTCGTCAGTGATCGGGGCACAAACTTTATATCGAAATATATGCGGTCCCTGTGGCAACAGTGCGGGGTCGCGTATAAGTTCACCACCCCGTATCACCCTCAAGGGAATGGACTAGTGGAGCGATTTAATAGGACCCTGAAAGGAATGATCAAGGGCCTAGAAGAGCCCCTCCGGCGCAAATGGGACGTTCTGCTGCCATGCCTCCTGTTCGCCTACCGGGAGGTACCCCAGAAGTCCCTGGGGTTCAGCCCCTTTGAACTATTATATGGACACCCGGTGCGAGGCCCCCTCAGCCTGGTCAAGGAAGGCTGGGAGCTGGCCGCCTCCGATACTCCGCCCGATGTTTTCCGATACCTCTTGACTCTCCGCAACCAGACTCGGAAGTTCCGGGAACTGGCCGAAACCAACCTGAAGGCCAGTCAAGAGGAGATGAAGCGCTGGTATGATGAATATGCCTCGTCCATTGAATTCGAGCCGGGCCAGCAGGTCTGGGTCATGTCCCCGGTTGACCCCGGCGCCCTCCAGGACAAATGGACGGGGCCCTTCAACGTGGTGGAGCGCAAGAGCCCCGTCACCTACCTAGTGGACATGGAGTCCCCCCGGAACCCCCTCCGGGTCCTACACGCCAACCGGCTCAAGCCCCACTTTGTCCGAACCGAACTGAGCCTGTTGTTGGCTACCGATGACGGAGCAGAGGACGACTCCGAGCCTCTACCAGACCTCCTGAGCACCTCCGAGAAAGATGGCTCCGTCGAGGGAGTCTCCCTCTCTCCCACGCTGACACCCAAACAGCGCCAGGACTGCCAGAAACTGCTGGGTCAATTTGCGAACTTATTTTCCCTCACCCCCGGAGTCACCCAGTGGTGTGTTCACGACGTGGACACCGGGGACAGTCCGCCGTGCGGCACCGAGCCTACCGAGTCCCCGACCGAGTCCGGGCCTGCATCCAAGCCGAAGTTTCCAAGATGCTAGCCCTAGGGGTAGTCGAGCCCTCAGACAGTCCATGGGCCATTCCCGTCGTCCGGGTGCCCCCGGAGCTGCGGTTCTGTGTCGACTACCGGGGACTGAATGCCGTCACCAGGACCGACGCCCATCCCATTCCCCGAGCGGATGAACTGATCGATTGCCTAGGAGCCGCCAGGTACCTCAGCACCTTCGACCTCACGGATACTGGCAAATCGGCCTCACGCCGGGGGCACAAGAACGATCCGCTTTCTCGACCCCCGATGGCCACTTCCACTTCCACTTCCACTTCAACGTGATGCCCTTCGGCATGAAGAATGCTCCGGCCACCTTCCAGAGACTAGTGAATCGGGTGCTGGCAGGGCTGGAAGAGTTCAGTGCCGCCTATCTGGACGATATTGCGGTGTACAGCCTCTGTTGGGACGAGCACCTGACCCACCTCTGGAAGGTCCTGACGGCCCTCCAACGGGCCGGACTAACAATAAAAGCCAGCAAGTGCCAGATCGGTCAAGGGTCCGTGACCTATCTGGGACACCAAGTGGGGAGCGGCCAAGTGGCTCCTCTTCAACCCAAGATCGACGCCATCCAGGCCTGGGAGCCCCCCGTCACCCAGACCGCCGTCCGAGTCTTCCTGGGGCTCACTGGATACTATCGGCGGTTCATAAAGGACTATGGGAGCATTGTAGGGCCCCTCACAGAACTAACCTCCAAGAGACTACCCCCGAAGGTGCACTGGACCCCCGAGTGCCAAGTAGCCTTTGAGACACTAAAGACTGCCATGTGCACCGCCCCGGTGCTCCAGGCCCCCGACTACAGCCGAGAGTTCATCGTCCAAACTGACGCCTTGGAACACGGCATTGGGACCGTGCTGTCCCAAATGAACTCTGACGGAGTTGACCTTCCTGTGGCCTTCATCAGCCGGCGCCTGCTGGCCCGAGAACAACGATGGAGCACCATCGAGAGGGAAGCATTCGCCGTCGTATGGGCCCTAAAGAAGCTCCGGCCCTACCTCTTCGGCACCCACTTCCGAGTACAGACCGACCACCGGCCCCTGCGGTGGTTGATGCAGATGCGGGGCGAGAACCCGAAGTTGCTACGTTGGTCCATCTCCCTCCAAGGGATGAACTTCACCATGGAGCATCGCCCTGGCAACGACCACGCCAACGCTGACGGCTCCTCCAGATTCTTCCGCCTTGGCGAGGAGAATCCCCAAGAAGATGGGTGACTCTCCCCTGCCTTCAGCTGGGGGGGACGCGTGATGGACCCGGCCTCGTGGCGTGGTCCTACCCCTCCCGCATAGCGAGCCCCGGACGACATCGGCCCTCCATCCAGCCCGGGTCGGCCTTGGGCACACCTCTGCACGCCCTCCAAACCACCAGATCCGCCACCCGGCGGCCCACAACCACTGACACGGCACCCTCGGGCCGCCCCAGCATTACCGGTCCGGTGCCCACCCCGGACCCTCGTTCCAGGCCCGACGCCATCTTGGGCCCATCACGTCACAGACACGTGGTCCCGGACCAGCCGCGGCCATGGCCCCAGCGAGCCCGCCATCGAGGCACCAAGAACCCTCCGGGTGGTAGAGTGGCCACTCAACCAGAGACAAGGAGAGGGGAGTTTTGATGGCTCTCCAACCGTGCCCGGATGCCTGGTTTCGATCGGCCTCCCTGAGCGCTGGCTCCACCCCCTGCTGGGTGTCTGGACACCATCATCCCGGCCCCTCTGACCCCCAGGCGAGAGGGTCCGGACATCAAAGGACTCCAGACCTATATCTGGGCCAGCCCCGGAGTAGGACGGCAGTTGTATCCCGGAGTCGAGAAGCCCTGCTGACGCTGTCGTGGCTGACCCTGAGACGAACTCCCCTTGCTGTTCTACCTGGAACCTGCTGGCGCTGCCGCGGTCCATCTTCGCTGTAACCACTTTGGAGCCTGCTGGCGCTGCCGCGGTCCATCTTTGCTGTAACCATCTTGGAGCCTGCTGGCACTGCCGCGGTCCACACTCGCTGAACCATCTTGGAACCTGCTGGCGCTGCCGCGGTCCACACTCGCTGAACCATCTTGGAACCTGCTGGCGCTGCCGCGGTCCACACTCGCTGAACCATCTTGGAACCTGCTGGCGCTGCCGCGGTCCACACTCGCTGAACCATCTTGGAACCTGCTGGCGCTGCCGTGGTCCACACTCGCTGAACCATCTTGGAACCTGCTGGCGCTGCCGCGGTCCACACTCGCTGAACCATCTTGGAACCTGCTGGCGCTGCCGCGGTCCACACTCGATGAACCATCTTGGAGCCTGCTGGCGCTGCCGCGGCCCAACCTCCCGGAACTCCCCAGCTCGAGGATTGAGAGCTGTGCGTAGAGTCTCCTTGCAACTGACCATCTATAAGACTGTCCCGCTACCTTGCCCTTTGTCACGAGACTTTCCAGATCTCGGGATCTGCTGTATATATTGAAACAATATTTATTGCCAGATAAAGATTGAAAACTCTATCTACGTGTGGTGTATATTTGTAGTGGTGTGGTTACTCTGCTGTACGAATCTAGGAGAGGGCCCTCCCGTCGGAGGCCTCTCGACATCGCTCGGTCCCTTCTCTGAAGGAGGGGTAGACCTAGGGGGGGTCAGTCAGACACCTTCTGCCTCCCCCGGGTTCGCCTTTCTAACAGTCAAAAAAATGTGTATTTATTTTTTTTGCAATTGTGGCATGCTGCGCTTTAGATGAATATGTTTAGTAAAGTGCTCCAATAGTTATTTGTGGATGCGTTAACAATTGATGTGTGCACTGATGGCTGGTGGTGTGTGTGCCTGTAGAAATTGTGCACTGATGGCTAGTGGTGTGTGTGCCTGTTGGAAGCGTGCACTGACGGCTGGTGGTGTGTGTGCCTGGTGAAAGCGTGCACGGGCGGCTGGTGGTGTGTGCCTGGTGAAAGCGTGCACTTACAGTTGGTGGTGTGCGTGCCTGGTGAAAGCATGCACGGACGGCTGGTGGTGTGTGTGTGCCAGAAAGCGTGCATGGACGTCTGGTGGTGTGTGCCTGGTGGAAGCGTGCACTGATGGCTGGTGGTGTTTGTGCCCAGTTAAAGCGTGCACTGATGGCTGGTGTGTTTGTGCCCATTGAAAGTGTGCACTGACGACTGATGGTGTCTGTGCCTGGTGAAAGTGTGCACTGATGGTGTGGTTGAGTGTGTGGTTGAGTGTGTGGTTGTGTGTGTGTGGTTGTGTGTGTGTGGTTGTGTGTGTGGTTGTGTGTGTGGTTGTATGTATGGTTGTATATTAGGTTGTGTGTGTGGTTGTTGTTATGTGTGTGTGGTTGTGTGTGTGTGGTTGTGTGTGGTTGTGTGTGTGTGTGTGCATATGGTTGTGTGTGTGGTTGTGTGTGTGGTTGTATGTGTGGTTGTGTGTGTGGTTGTGTGTGGTTGTGTGTGGTTGTGTGTGGTTGTGTGTGTGGTTGTGTGTTTATGGTTGTGTGTGTGGTTGTGGTTGTGTGTGTTGTGTTTGTGGTTGTGTGTGTGGTTGTGTGTATGTGTGATTGTGTGTATGTGTGGTTGTGTGTACGTGTGGTGTTGTGTGTGTGTGGTTGTGTGTGTGTTTGTGTGTGTGGTGTGGTTGAGTGTGGTTGTGTGTGTGTGTGATTGTGTGTGTTGTTGTGTGTATGTGTGGTTGTGTGTATGTGTGGTTGTGTGTGGTTGTGTGTGTGTGTGATTGTGTGTGTGTGATTGTGTGTGGTTGTGTGTATGTGTGGTTGTGTGTATGTGTGGTTGTGTGTATGTGTGGTTGTGTGTGGTTGTGTGTTTGTGGTTGTGTGTGGTTGTGTGTGTGATTGTGTGTGTGTGGTTGTGTGTGTGGTTGTGTGTATGTGTGATTGTGTGTATGTGTGGTTGTGTGTTTGTGTGGTTGTGTGTGGTTGTGTGTGTGTGTGGTTGTGTGTGGTTGTGTGTGTGGTTGTGTGTGTGGTTGTGTGGGGAGTGAGACAGAAAGAACTAGCAGCTGGCAGTCTGGAGAGAGTAACACAGATAGAGACCATTAAATGTAGATATTCAAAGGAAAAATAAATTGTTAAGATGGCGGCCAAGTAGAGGTCGATAGCGGCAGCAGCGAGCTATGGACTGGTAAACTAGCGAAAAAAGAGCTCCCTGACTTCAACCATCACAAACCATCCCTGAACGGATCAGGTTGATAAAGATTCTTACCCCCTCCGCCTGTCCTATGCTAGGGTCACAAAGTTTTTGCAACACGCTGTGCCGTGTGTGTGTTGTGTTTGTGGTTGTGTGTGGGTGTGGTTGTGTGTGTGTGGTTGTGTGTTTGTTTGTGTTTGTGTGTGTGGTTGTGGTTGTCTGTGGTTGTGTGTGGTTGTGTGTGTGTATGGTTGTGTGTATGTGTGGTTGTGTGCTGGTGGAGTGTCGGACGATGCTACATTGAGAGGGCGGTCCTATGCTACCTGTGGCAGCTGACTGAGCCGGCTGCTGAGAGCTCCCGCTTCAAGGAGAGAATGGCACCGAAGAACGCGGCGAAATCCGCCAGTGTGAAGGGTGCCGCCGCGGTTCAGAGAACTCGCAGGGAAGCACAGATAGCCTCGGCACTCTCGGTCCCGGAGCAGCAGGAGCGGGCAATGGCTGGTTCAGGTCAGACCCCTTCACCTGGTGTGGCGAGACGAGCGAAGGGCGGGACCTCGTCGAAGAGCCGAGCACCACCCGCCTCCATAGCAGAGATGCTCACACGTGGGAAAGACTCGCGAATGCAGATCCAGACGGAGAAAGGGATGCCTAGAAGAAGTGAGGATATCCAGGTGAGCTTGAATGTGCCTGATGCCCCAGGGACCCCGACTGTAACAATACCAAACGTCTTGGGTACAGATGGACAGGCAGTAAATGGGGACTGTGCCCAAACTTCAATGAATAATGCTAATGGCGGGGATATCTCAGGGGACAAGTCTGAGGAAGCGGATCTCCCATCGGATCTCTCATCGGCCACTCAACTCAGTGCTCAGACTGTGGAGGAAAGTATGGGCAAAGAGATGCCGGGGCTTAATGAAACCGCTAATGGTGAGGGAATCCACTTGCTGGTCATGGAAAAAGAAATAAGTTGTACGACTCGGGCTACGGATGTAGTGCTTACTGATAAAGACATATTTGAGGGAGAAAAAGAGCCTATTGACTGCTTTATTTCACTTTCAGACGGAGGGGAATGGCCAGATCAGAGTTCTTCTCCAGGTACCAGCAACCTAGATTCTGATTTAGAAGAAGAAGAAAATGAAAGGGACCCTCCCATGACGGCTAAAAAGTATAATTCAATCGCTGGCCAGGGGCACGGAAAGAGAGACCTTAAATGGCACTATTCATCAACCACTGTCAGTTCAAGGATCGGATAACTCCCAGCCACAAACCAGCGGTGCAACACTGACACTTGAAGTAATCGGGCGATCCTCTCCCATAGGGAGGAAACGCGTCAGGATAGTTCGAAAGCCCAGGCGGTGATGAGGAAGCTTCAAGGGACAGTTAGGAAACTCTCCAAGGCTTGTGCCAACATAGGGGAAAGAGTGACAAACTTGGAGGAGAGAATCGTTACTATGGAAGCAGACGCCTCTAATGCGTTTGCCCAGTCGGAATTGCATACCTCGCAAATCAGTGACATCCAATGGAAGTTGGAAGTATCCGAGAATAGACAGAGGAAGAAATACCCCAGAGTCCTGGGTGTCCCTGAAGGGGTTGAAGGGCAAGATACAAGATCATTTATAGTCAATCTCTTTAAATCTGCCTTCCCTGAGCTGAGTGAATGGAACTGGGTGACGGAGGTCCAACGGGTCCACCGTATTCCGTTTAAACCTCGAGTACATGCAAAAGAAGGAGACAAACCCAGGGTGATTCTAATATTCCTAGGCAATTTTCTCTTAAGACAAGCCATTTCAGAGAAAGCCAGGCCAGAAGCAAAGAGGACAGCCGAGGGGGTCTCGTTCTTTGTCAGCCCCGATTTTTGCCACTCAACAGTGGAGAGACGCTGGAGATTGAGACAGCTAATAAAACCATTCCATGACAAGAATATCCAAGTCTACCTTATCAACCCGGCGCAGCTTAAGGTGGTCCATAATGGACAGACACGCTACTTCTCATCGGAGATTAAAGCGAAAGACTATTTAGAGACTGTAAATAAATTGGAAAAGTATAAGTTGAAAGAGACATTCTGAAAGTATATTGAGTCTTAGGTGTGGTCGGGAATGGGGGTTCTTGCTGACATGTTACACTTTATTCCATGTTTCCACTTTTTTTCTTCTTCATTTCCTTAGGGTATTTATGGCCATAGCTATTGGGGCAAGGGGTAGGGGGTGAGTAGGTGGGCACGGGTGGTGGTTGATTTGCTCACTATGAAGTAATGGCTAGAACGGGATTTAGGGGCTTGTGAATTATAGAGAAGGAATCTATGTGCCCTTAGCTTGCTGCTGCTGTGCGCATCACATGCCCAGACCAAGGTCTGAGCGCCTCAGTAGAGTAAGGGTTGTATGGGGTTGGGTGGGTGTGATGGGGGGATGGGGAGGGGAGGGGGGTTTGGGGTTAAGGGAGGGAAGGGAAAACAAAAAGGGAAAAAAAGAAAAATTCCTGGTATGTCTGTCATATAGAGTTGCTTTTATCCATGTCTATGATCTAGAGGTAATTATGATATGTTTTGGTAAAACAGAAGGAAATTAACTAGAATTGGAAGATGCTTAAAATCTGCACAATAAATACAGGGGGCTTCAATGACTGGAGGAAGAGGCAAAACCTAGGGTACTTTGTCAGGTCAAACCAGATGGATGTGATATGCCTGCAAGAGACCCATCTTCCCTGGTCTTAAAAACATTTACTCAGTCTTCGGGGGTATGATCTCTTGGCCTGTTCTACACAGACTTCAATGATCATAGGCGTAGCAGTACTGGCCAAATCCAATGCAGTTAAAGTTAGACGCCAGTTGGTGGATAGGTTAGAGAAATGGGCTTTGGTGGAATTGGAAACGGGAGGTACAGTTTGCACAATTTATGGCTCAAACCTAGATGACCCTGATGTTCTTAATTTTATGGAGATAGATTTAGTAAAATGGCCAAGACCAACGATTTTATGTGGAGATCTGAATATCTCTGCTGATTTAACGAATAATATGACTTATGGTGGCCGCAAACCCAAGGTGTATCGGTCCCTGAGCTCGTTGTTGAAATCACACGGGCTGGTGGATGTCTGGGGGAATAAGGAGCCTAATAAGGAGGGCTATACCTATTTTTCATGCCCATATAAACAATACACTAAATTGGATTATTTTTTTATAACGTCAACGGAATTAAATAGGGTTGCGATTAAAAAAACTACCCAAGCTTCTTTCTGATCACAATCCACTTATTTTGCAGTATGATACAGGCATCTCTTCTAGGATTCACTCTAATTGGACCTTCGAGAAAAAGCTCTTAGCTAATCCATTATTCATAGAACATCTAAGGAAATGGACAACAGAGTATTTTGACATGAATCGGTATAGTGCTAACAGAAATAGTGTCTGGGATGCATTTAATTCTGCCCTTAGAGGGGGAACTATAAGTTACGCCACTAGACTTAGAAAAAAAGAGCGCCAGGATAATGAGAGATTAACCGCTCAATTGGTGGAGAGTGAAGAACATCACATAGAAGATATTATTCAGGGAAATTACGCTACTGAGAGGTGGCAGAAGATCATGGCTATAAAAGCAGAGTTATGTAGCGGGATAGCACAGAAAGCGTCAGATGATTATCAGACTTATGGGGGTAGAGTCTATGAGACAGGGGAACAGGCAGGGAAACTTTTAACGCTGAGAATAAGACAGGGTTTTAATAGGAATATAATAACTGATATAGAAGAGGGTGCACGGAATTATACAGAGCCAGAAGATATTTTGAGGGTATTTAGAAACTTTTATCAGAAGTTATACACTGAAGAGATACAACCCGATCGCTCGGATCCTGAATTTAGGGACGACGGACCCCAGTTGGCAGCGATAGATAGAACGCAGCTCGATGAGGATATAGGTATTAAAGAATTAGTAGAGGCACTCCAGGAGTTGGCGCCAAGGAAGGCCTCAGGACCAGATAAAATCCCCCTTGAAGTGTATAAAAGTCTGCAGAATGAAAATGCTCTCATGTTGTTGGACTTATTTAATGGTATTGTTTTTTCTGGTAAGGTACCACACTCGTGGGAAGAGACAAATATCATTTTATTCCATAAAAAGGGCAAACCTAAAGAGAAACTTGGCTCTTATCGCCCAATATCCCTCATAAATTCGGACACCAAGATCTATGCAAAGGTCTTGGCCAAGAGGCTGGGGGGGTCATTGGTTGTCTGGTTTCTCTGTGGCAGCATGGGTTCATCCTGGGTCTTGGGACCACAGACCATATCAGACGTGCCATCTCATTGTTCGATGTCCATGCTGTCACGGGGAACCGATGGCCATGATCCTCCTCGATGACGAAAAGGCCTTTGATCGTGTTGCATGGAATTGTTTGTGGGGGATATTGGGCCGAGGAGGCTTTGGCCCTAAAATTACGGGAGCAATTAGGGCAATGTATTCTGAGCCAAAAGCAAGGATCCAATTAATGGGAGGCTCTTCGGAACCATTAAGTATTTCAAGAGGGACACGGCAGGGGTGTCCCTGTTCACCCATTCTTTTTGCAATGTATATAGATCCGTTGGTGCAATACCTATTAGATAGCTTAAAAATTAAACCAGTGGTCTGTAATGGCTATGAAAAAAAGCTGCTAGCCTATGCAGATGATCTGGCTATCATCTCGCCAGAAACAGAGAAAGCCATGGTAGCGATTGCGTCTATAGCAAAGGAGTATCTTCTTAATGAAAGTAAAACACAGATAATTTGCACAAACAACATCTTAAGGGCAGATCAAAGATACCAGGATTGTGCAGTCTATCTAGGAGTTAGCGTTAGCTCTGTGATTACGGATATTGTAAAAACTAAATTTAATCCATTGCTAAAAACAATAAATGAAGAGCTTAAGAGAATAGATGGTCTCCATCTTTCTATTATAGGAAGAGTAAATGTACTCAAAATGACTATGCTCCCTAAGATACTCTATCTTTTCCGTTCAATTCCTTATCTAATTGATGACATTGCGTTAAGAACGATTGAGTCCGTTTTTATAAATTTTGTTTGGCAATATGGCAAAATTAGACGATCGGGGAAATTCATGTGACTTCCTCCACCAAGGGGTGGGCTGGCAATGCCAAATATCAGATTTTATCAATGGGCCTGTTTGCTGAGCCAGATGGCGATATTATTCGAAACGGCGACAAAAAAATCTGGCACTCGCTACGATAATCAAGATATACCATCTATATATGAGCTGTTACAGGGTAAAGAGGCACTAGGTCTCCTGATACATAAAAATAATAGGCGATATTATAAGAAGATGCGCTACAAGGTTTTGGAGAGTGTATGGGAAATTTGGTCAAGAATTCGAAAGAGGCTAGAAATTCCTAAAATCAACTATTATACACCCCTTTGGAATTCTAGCATCTTTCCACAAATCAGTAATGATAGGATGGGGGTACTGTGGGAGCAACAGGGGATTAAAAGAATAGGAGATATCTATGAAGGTGATAACCTCCTGAGCTTCTCTGAGATACAGCAGAAATTTGGAATTTCAGCAAGTCAGGCTTTCAAGTTCTTGCAAATTTCCAGTCTACTGAAGAACATCAGACCCCGGATTATTCCAGGAGGTCAGATCAGTATGATCGAGTATTTGTTGAAGGGTGTATCTAAAATTAAAATGATCTACGGTAATCTGGTTTCTAGCTTGCATGACGACCTGGAAAAAAGTGAAAAGTCTTGGGCTCTCAAATTGGTTGACACGGATGTGGATTTATATAAATCTTTGCAGCTATCAAATAGGGTATTGCGGTCCTCAAATTTGAAAGTCCAACACTATAAGACACTTTTTAACCTGTATTTCACCCCTGCCAAATTGTTTGATTGGGGGAAAAAAGAGGATAATAAATGCCCAAGATGCTTGGAAGGTCCAGCTGACCTTCTACATATGTTTTATTATTGCGATAAGCTAAATGTAATTAAGGGGGAGATAAAAAAATTCTGGGAGGGGCTGCTAGGTTTTAAGATCGACCTATCCCCTACCCTAATGTTAATTGGAGCTGATAGTAGTCTGGGCCTTATCAAGGAGAACAAAGCTTTTATATTTATATCTGTAGCTGGGTGGAAGGATGTATCACCCCCTTCTTATCAGATGTGGCTGGCAAGGCTCTTGGGAATCTATAACATCGAATATGCTCTATATCTACGTAGGGGTAGAATGATGAGGGAGTGGGGGCAGAATATTTGGAGACCAATCACGGATTGGATTACTCCCAGTATATAACCTTGTATATTCCTACAAATAAATTATGTGTTTTCCTGTTTTCTTTTTTGTACTGCTGTTTTAATTACTGTTTCAAACCTACTTTTATCTAAAGCATGAGTGTTTTTAAGCTAAGATATATGTTTGAATGAAATGTATTTATTCTCTGCATCACAAAGTCTTTTTTCTAATAAAAAAAAAGGAAAAATAAATTGTTAAAGCCGGACAGAGAAGCAAAGGCAGGGTTGAAACAGGGAGAAAGGCAGGTGAAAAGGTTATGAGCGATTAAATAAAAGAGGAGATTAGAGAAAGAAAATAAAGTGGGCACATTTTGGAGGTAGCGAAACAGAGGTGTAGGAAAGAGCGTGAGAGAGAAAAGAAAATAGCAGAGAGGTGAAGCAGGTGACTGGTCTATACATAGATGTAGGATGGAAGACAGGAGAGAATAAAGTGAAAGGAAGAAACGAGAGTTGAGAGCAGAAAAAGACAGAAGTGAAGATAGTGGAGGAGAAAAGGAGGTAATGAGGGAGATGAGAAATGCAGAATAGACAGTAAAAAAGGTTGAATAGGGAGAGAGGAGCAAAATATTAGAAGAGGGAGCGACGGAGAGCACGTTTACAGTTAGTTTCAAATAGTACAGCTGTAAACTGTGACTGCTCTGCTGCCCATATTTTGCTTGAAAGTACATCAGAATAGACAAATGTTTTGATGGTTCAAGATATAAAACACAAAAAGTTATGTTTTTATAAGAACCAAGTCCACTCTTCCAGGGCTGAGGCATGTCATTTGTGGATTCACCGTGAGTGGTGGGGGGCCTGGATGGACATTAGTGGGAGTGCTGTCCTGCGTTCCCGTGAGCTGGCCTAAGCAAGCCCATGCGCGCACCCGTTTATCAAGAGGGCAAAAGAAAGGTGCAATTAAGTGGAAAACGAACCTGAAATATAGGAGTCACAGCGTGCAGGTTACATGCACAGTCCTCTCAGTGTGTTCATTGTCACCTTTATAATGGATTGTGAGGTAGCTTTCAGTGAGGTAGCAACACAGATCCGATTGCCCGAGCACGTGTTTTGAACTTTGCTTGAATTCATATAGCGCTTGGTTGCTTACCAAACTCATTGTGAGACGTAAAGCGCTCGGCCAACGACAACCCCGCTTGTCAGTGCAGAGCTGGTACCAGAGAAGCGCAAGAGCGCCATCACTCGTCGCAAGGCTGGCAGGCTGCCTCTGAAACTTGGGAGGGTGGAAGTGAGGAAGTAGAGGTGGGGGTGTGTAGCCACCCCATGGGGTAAAGTGGTTGCGCCCAGTTTGTACTGGAAAAAGATGCGGTTTCTGTAATTTGTTTCTTGGACGTGATTAATAACAGGAGAGGACACTGGTGGATCACAAATGCATCACGATGATAGTGCGTTAAAACAATTAGGGAGATAACATTCTGAAATGTAAATTCTGTTTATTCAGCGGAAAAGTCGTGCGTTGTCACCCCGTGTGGTGTTAGGTTGATTTCTGCCAAATCCTGCAGAAGTGAGACGAAAGTGGCCAGCGGCAGTATTTTTATCCGGGAGAGGGGGAAGGCAATGGGCACCGCCTCGTGAAATGGATAAAAAAAAAAAAAAAAGCTCTCGGCATTGCTGTGGCGGAGGCGGGTTACATGAGGTAAAAGTGATAATTGTGAGCAAACAAAATACAAGAGGTAGCAAACGGTGCACAGTGACATGTGTGCAAGCTACAAAGGTGTAACTCAGGAGGCAGATGACTGCAGTGATGAAAGATGCTGGCGAATGTCGAGCCAGGGCAAACTCCCGTGACCTGCCCTAAGCAAGCACATGCACGCACCCGTTCATCAAGAGAGCAAAAGAAAAGTGCAATTAAGTGGAAAACGAACCTGATATATAGGACCAAACACCGGATATGTAACAAGATTTGTCACAGCGTGCAGGTTACAAGCACAGTCCTCTCAGTGTGTTCATTGTCACCTTTATAATGGATAGTGAGGTAGCTTTCAGTGAGGCAGCAACACAGATCTGATTGCCGCAGCACTTGTTTTGTACTTTGCTTGAATTCATATAGCGCTTGGTTGCTTACCAAACTCATTGTGAGACGTAAAGCGATCGGCCAACGACAACCGCGCTTGTCAGTGCAGAGCTGGTACCAGAGAAGCACAAGAGCGCCATCACTCGTCGCAAGGCTGGCAGGCTGCCTCTGAAACTTGGGAGGGTGAAAGTGAGGAAGTGGAGGCGGGGTGTGCGCAGAGGTTAAGTGTTCCTCACACTTAAGATAAGGTCTGTAGTTCAGGCACGGTCAGGAACAGTGCGCAGAGGTTAAGTGTTCCTCACACTTAAGATAGGGGGTGTGTAGCCATCCCATGGGGTAAAGTGGTGGCAAATGGAATCAGAGTGGCCGCAGTCGCTTTGATGTTCTTGTCTTGTCTTGCTTTGTGGGAGGGGTAGGGGGAGCGTATTGATGTGCACACGCCTGGCTCACATGAACTGTACACGATCCACAGTGGTAGACTTTTTAGGTCTACTTACTACAAATCTCGCCTATCATCCCTTCGGGATGGACAGGCAAGACCTAAAAAATAAAAGCTAAGTGCAATGTTAATCACGGATTTGAAAAAGGAAGTGCACATAGATACGACAACAGGATTTCCCCAGGATAAATAGTCAAAGTGATGTCAGGCAAATACAGGGGAACCTTCCTTCTAAGGCCTCTTATAGCAGTCAAGGATTTGGCAACAGATATGGCAACAACCGCGCGGAATAATTACAAACGTCTAGCAGCATACATATAGTAGCTAGCCAGGTGCGGCAGGGGAGGAGTAAGTTGGACACAAGTGGTAGCGGATCGCTTTGCTCTGCCCGCACAGTGTGCAGAGATTTGCCTACTCCACGGAGAATGTGGAGAAGGCAAATCTCCGCACACTCTACAGCGGAGCAGAGGTGACCAGCCCCTGCCTCGACCCCGCCTATTAAGAATTAATTAAAAATACATTAAAGGTGAAAGAAAAAAGCGTACCTTGACTGCAGTGCCCTGGCGTCCTTGCGAAAAAGGCGCATGCGCAGGTGTGAACGCATGCGCAGATCACCATGAGGCGGCGAGGAAGAGGAGGACAGCAGTCCGGGGTAGTCGCAGTCAAGGTAAGTCTTTTTTCTTTTACCTTTAATGTATTTTTAATTAATTCTTATTAGGGGAGTGTAGGCGGGTGACGGAGCGGAGTTCCACAGAGTTTGTTCCCAACTCCGTGGATCTCCATGTAGTCCCGCTCCGCCAGCTCCGCCCAGGGTTACTGGACACACAAAGAAATATGCGAAATGCTCTTGACTGTAGAGATCTAAGCAGGGCACGCCAAAGCTCCCCCAGCCGGCCAATTGGAAATGAACACTCTCAGTGGGAGGGTACCCACTCGGACCTGGAAGATAAGCTTCATGTCCAGCACAACAGACACCTGATCCCAGAAGAGCTCAAACCCACAAGTGGGCTTGAAATCAATCTAATCATTAGTAAGCTTAGAGGAGGCAGCTTTTCTGGAATTATTACCCATTAGGGTTACCCAGTAATGATTTTATAGAAAATCTTTGGACAGAAAATTAGTGGAATCTGGCTGATCCCACAACTCAGGCATTCCAAGTCAGTGTAACGCCTCCTTGATTCTCGTGAGCCAGGGGACCTTGCTGAAGTGGTCAGCCTTCATGACATCCTTAAGACCAATCACATAGTGGACAAGTTTAGGGGTGGTCCATAGGCATCTCCAATAACATAGAGGGTTAGAAGGAGTTTACCCGCAGCCCTATTTACTCCCAGGTCCATTAAAAGCAAACAGAGTGGAGCGCTAGAAGGAAGATAGTCAAGATTTCTAAAGATTTTTTTTTCAGTTATGGTTAATTCTACATGGTTGGAAAATCCCCACAGTTCCGCCCTGTGTAGGGTGGAACCCAGTGCTTTGGCCTTGGAAAGCCGGCGTAATGGGTTGGGTGTATGAAGTTGAATACTTCTTAAGGTACACCCTAGTGGTCTGCTTAAGTTTCAAGGCTGCCTTATTGATGTGGGAGTCATACCCCCAGAAAACGTTACCCCAAGATAGGTAAAAGAATCATCCCTCTCCAGGGAGACTCCCTTCCCCCCACACTCTCCCCCCCAGGACTATACTCCCCTTGTACGATTTATGTGGATCAAACAATATCACTTTGGTTTTAGAGGTGCTGATCTCCAAGCCAAGAGCAAGGCAAACTAGTTGAAGCAAGTCAAAAGTGTCTGAGCCCAACAAAGTGTTGTCTGCAAAGAGGAGAATGGGAGATATGATTTGCGCCAAGGAGGGAGCATCTGTATCAAAGTGGGACAGGAAGTGAACAATATCAATTATAAATAACAAGAATAATGTGGGGGCCAGAACAGAACTCTGGCAAACACTTTTGCGAACTGCTAGCCTTCCAGTCAATTGACTTTGCGCCCCTCACCTAATATGCGCATAATGGTTCTCATGTAAACAGATTAGTAATGATTGAATGTGAGGAGGTATAGCCAGATCGGCAAGGGATTTCCAAAGGGCAGACGGGGGATCAGGTCAAAAGCCAATTTTAGATCGACAAAGGCAATGTAAAGGTTGCACTGGTCAATCACAACGGTTCTCCCAATAGATTTTTAAAAATGGAAGACCTTATCCCTGGTTGAGACCTTCCTGCGAACTGGGACTGAGGACATCTTGTTCCACAATCCAATCATGGATTTTTGGCAGCAGACAGAGGCAAAACCACTTTTTGGAGGCAGTCTATTGAGCTTATTGGTCTGTAATTGCTCAGTTGAGATCGGTCACCCTTTTTATGGATAGGTAAAACCATTGCGCCCTTCCAAGAATCAGGAATGGGTGCCCCATCTGACTGATGGCATTAGCAATGGCTAAAATATAGCTGGACAATCCTCCATATCAAATAAGAATGTGTCAGCTGGAACACCATCTGGTACTGCAGCTTGGCCCCGCGAGACAGCGTTTAGGGGCTCGACGATATCAGTGATAGCAAACATGGGCATAACATGGGAGATTGGCAGAAGGACTTCGGTTGGAGCCTGTGTTGGATTGTTAGAGTCACGAGAATATAAAGTGTGAAAGTAATAAACCCATTCAGATGGAGCAACTTTATTCTATGGTTCCAATGTGGCTGAAGAGCCAGCACATGCGACTAATTGCCAGAATTTGGTAGAATCTGTGGCTGAACATACATCCAAAAGGGCCCTCCACCTCTGTTCATCCCAGTCCTATTTAGCATTAGCAATGGCCATCTTGTAGGTCTTCCTATACAAGGGAATGTGGACAGATCCTTAGATGTGATTACTGCAACTAGGGAATGATTGAGTTTGCGGCATTCTTTATTAAACCAGGATCGATTCTTATCAGTACATTTCCCATTGCGTGAAACAGGGATGGTGAAATTACCTAAAATGCGCTCAAAGGGGGCCTTATGATTATGCATCAATTGGCCTGGTGTGTCTAACTGGTCAATCTCAATTTGAGCAGGGCTGTTTTAAGGCCCATATCTACGACAGATAATATATCAGGAAGAGCAGCTACCTGATGTCATTTCAGGTAACGCTTGTCAGCAGTCAAGGTAATATCCCTGGTGTAAGAGGGCAGATCAAGATCTGAAGGGATGCTCTCACAAAAGGCATGGGTGGTCAAAGAGAGGGGGTTGTGATTGCTTTCTGATCTTTCTAAAACAATCATATCGATTATAGATGACTACAGCCTTAAGTCAACTAACATATAATCAATTTGGCTTGTGTGATGTGGCTTGTTGTAAGTGTCGACACCTTTTAAATCAGATTTAGTTCTACCATTAAGGGCCCTGAGGCCATGTTCCACTGTAAGTGCCTTTAATCGGAGAGCGGCTTTTGTCCATCTGTTTATTGGTGGAATATCTAACAAAGGAATAGCCCAAGCATAATCTTCATCTCTGGTTAAATAAACGTCATCATTGTCGAGTGGCTAGAATATTATGTTAAAGTCACTCGCTACAATAAGACAGTATTGGTAAGAGCGCTGTTCAAGAAATTTTTCAAGCACCTGTAGCGTTTACGAAACCATACTGTCGCTGACCCCTCCTACATAGACATTAAAGATGGTTATTCCGTGGTTATTTCTAGTGTTCAACTAGATACCCAAGATGTCAGTAGAATTAATGTTAGGTTGACGTATTCAACAGTTTAGTGAGGCTCTAACCCAGATGACTAGACCCCCTCTGGTTAGGAATTGCAAGAATGAAAAAACTAAGATAATCTTACCTGTGGATTGAATCTAGAGCATTATTCACGTACAAGGGGAGAGGGTCAAAAGCAAAGAATAAACTCCACCACCCGCACCCCCTAATGTAATATGTAAACACAAAATGGGGTGGGGAGCAAAAAAAGAAATTTGCACATGTAGCGCACTATAATCAGACAGACAAAAATCAATCTGTTTGAAAACTGCCCTCACTCACACACAAAAGTGTGTAACTTGCTTCATCATCGGGTCTGCTTACAAAACGCCCTGGTGTAGCCACGCTCAAGGCGGAGCATAGGATGGGGGGAAATAAAAAAAAAAACAGACTGCAAAAATGCACAAACAAATCTCACATAACATAAATGTGACACATACAGTGATAAAGTAGTGAATATCACCCTGTGACTGGGTATAGTGATAGAACAAAGTGCAGCAAAAAGAGTGCTTAAAATTGGCTTGTGGATACCAACAACACCTTTATTTCTAGGTTCCACATCAACAGGGCCCCTGGGAACACCAGAAGCACCAGCACAGCAGCAGGCCTCCCTAGGGTGACGGGTCATTCACGCTGCGGTGCTTGCAGCGTATGTCATCTCATCTCCAACACTAATTAGATTGACCTGGGACTCCATTCACCATGGGAACAGAGATCCCCTACTAACTGTAATTCGCAAGGGGTGATTTACCTACTAACTTGTCCATTAATTAATTAATTAATTGTGGGTTTCTAAAGCGCTAGAATCGACTCCCGAAGGAGTATCTCTGCGCTGTAGACCGCTGGGGAACCCGTCCTGGCTTTCCCTGTGAGATAGTCCCTACTGGGTATCTCCAAGGTGAAACCAGGCATCCCCGGCGTATATGGGGGGCCGTTGTGGAGATGAGGCAAGCTAATGTCCAGAGTTGCAGAGTGTGATCCCTGGTTAGAGTAGGCACCGAGGCGAGAATTCTCGAGTCCACTGACCCTGGTCCACGACCCTGCCGCGTCGGGAATAGAACCCTGGTCCCAGGCCGTCCTCTGCTTCCGGGTCTGCCACCTCTAACCAGTGAGCCACACCACTCCATGCCACAAACAGTACGTAGGCATGACCAATAGAAAGGTCAAAACACGAATCACAGAACATCGGAGCACTATCAGATGTGGCAGATCTAATACTAGGCTCACTGCCCACTTCCTTGAGGTACGGCAGACCCCGGAAGACCTAAGTTGGACTTTGATTGAAAAACTTCATTTGGGCAAGTTAGCGTGAGATGATCATAGAACCCTACTGTTACGTGAACAGAAGTGGGTGTACCGTATGAAGTGCCACATAGTGGGTCTCAATGACGATATACCTTGGCAGTCTCTGGCTAGATAATGTCCTGCTTTCCTTCCCTCTGTTGACTTCTTTCTCGGGATCGAGACACAAATATCTGTGAGGCTCTGAGTTTTTGCAAGTCTCTGCTGGCATCGACAGAGAGATAAGGACAATCCTGGATCTGAATGAATGTAGAGGCGTTTCTGTTGCCCCCCCTCCTCCTGGGTCCTCCTATTTCTGTCTAAGGAGGCCTGCTCTCCTTTGCACCTTACATACATCTGTATACTTCAGGGCCGTAATATTGACTTTCCACCCGTGGATACTTATTTGTTCACTAGGAGTGGCAACTCCATCAAATAAAGAGATGACATTACCAATAAATGACCCGGGACGTTTCCAACTTTATTTGGTATGTTTAGAAACAACTTAATATGGGTAGATCGGACATGTATGGGTGGCCCTAATTTTAAGACTTTTGTGCAATAGTTTGGTGTCCGGTCCAAATAGGATAGATTTGAGACAATGGGGCACTTGGCTGCTGTATCCACACGTTAGCGTACCACGTGATTAGATATGGACTTCATGTCCCGACAACCAAACACGCAGGAACGTGTATAAGTGAACAACGTCATTCCGATTACGCGAGGGGGAGTGTGCCTGGCCGTCCGCTTTGAAAAATGGAGCCGCCAATTGTAAGGCTGACTACGCGGCGACCCAAGAGCACGCAAACGGACGAGGGCATTCCTACGGAACAGTAAGGAGGCTAACGCTGCGGGTTTGGGGTCACACACAGAGGGTATTCACATTCCCGCTTGGCGAGTAGATTCAAATGCCACATGCCTTTTGAACAGCTATGGCAACAAGGTAAATTTCGCATGAAGGCGCTGCACTTGTAACTTGATGTACAGCGTTTCTTTCGATTTATCTCTTTCTTGCCTTATTTGATTATCACTTGCTACTGGTTTTTAATTCGGGTTGGGGTAAGAATGGGGTGGCTCCAGCTTTCCCGATTGATGAATATATTCATACGCCACATGACATTTGAAAGATTATGGTAGCAAGGGAAGTCCCGCTTCGAGGCGCTGCGAATGTACCTTAATGTGCAGCTTTCTCTCGATTTATTTTTCCTTTGCTTCACTCCATTATCGATGTCATTCTCTTTAAACTTGAACACAGTTTGTGTTCTCTGGAACCTTCCCTGCTGGGCGCCATTGCGAGTTGCATATATTGATAAACTCGGTGAGTACGCCAAGTGGGTCGCATGTTGATTACTGAAATCTTTTAGAAATCAAGATGACTACTGATATTGTACATTTTAATCAAAGAGACTGTATATATTTACATTCGGGGTGTGTGGCAACGTTTGAGACAGCAATACTTTTTAATCTTTTTGATTTGATGCTTGGCCCAAAGTTTGGAAAGAATGGCTGATTTAATAAACCACCTTGTGGGCTTACATAATCTAGTGGCCTTGCTACCTTCAATTTCAGAGGGGGCTAAGAAACAGACATGAGACGTCTTATGATGTCGATTAATATGTATAATACATACAAGTACATGATTTATTTGTATCTTTGATCGTTGCAGTAAGTGTTTCCCGTGATGGTGGGACTCTCCTCCACACGCTGTGATCAAATGAAGATCCAGACAATCCACATTTTGACCACCATTTAGCCGGATTTAGGTGAGGTGTGTAGCAGGACTGGGAGAGATAGACGTCCTGACGAAGACCGGGGTGACCTTTCGGCACAGTAATACGGTCGAAACATGTTGACATAAGCAGTACTAGGAGGGGTGTGGTGAGATCTTAATACTCTCTGGCAACACAGCCCAGCCTTTACGTTTTTAATCCTGGATGTGGAACCTAGAAATAAAGGTGTTGTTGATATCCACAAGCCAGTTTTAAGCACTCTTTTTGCCGCACTTTGTTCTATCACTATACCCAGTCACAGGGTGATATTCACTACTTTATCACTGTATGTGTCACATTTATGTTATGTGAGGTTTGTTTGTGCGTTCTTGTTGTCTGGTTTTTATTTAATTCTCCCCCCTATGCTTTGTCCTGAGCATGGCTACGCCAGGGCGTTTTGTAAGCAGACCCGATGATGAAGCATGTCACACACTTTTGTGTGTGAGTGAGGGCAGTTTTCAAACAGATTGATTCGTGTCTGTCTGATTATAGCGTGCTACATGTGCATATTTCTTTTTTTGCCCCCCACCCCTTCTTGTGTTTACAGATTGAATCTAGAGGCCAGGTTTCTTGTACTAGACATTTATCATAATTGTCCATAAATTGGTTCCAGTCTAGAAGGGTTACTTTCGATCTAAGCCCTGTCACATTCCAGGAGACAAAGAGCAGCTAGCTGGGCTTAGAAGATGGAGGTCCCTTGTGAATAGCACCATCACGGCTGGACTGGGAACCAAAACTGGCCCTGGTAAACACCTCGGCCGGCCCCTGGGCCTGCTAGTTTGAAGCACCACTCCCATCTCACCGCTGCAGTTTACAATGGGCCGATATTGCAGCTATGTTGCAAAACCACCCACGGTAACAAAAACGGCCTCCCAGGGGTCCAAAATGGGTCCCAACCCTGGCGGCCCACTGGGTAAATGCCCGGTGCCTACTATGGCCAGTCCTAGCACTGAGCACCATTCGAGACATCTCAACTGAGATTACACTATTGGACCACTAGAGGAATATTCACAAGCAAGCAATGGATTAAAGTTAGTATTAGACATGATCAACGTCTCGTAGGGACAGGAAAGAATTGGATGGTCACACCCCCCTAGCATCCATTGGACTGCCAGGCAGAGCAGAATTGAATGTAAGCAATATTGATGGGTCAGAAGGTGGAACAGCCGCCCCCCTGAGTTAGTCATTATCACTAAGATGTGAGATGGAATTGACAGACACCCTCCAGGATCTCTCGTCAGGGAACTGAACTGTCCTGGGATACTTAAATTGAATACTGGAATGCCTAGGGGGCTTATCCTAACATCAAGGGCCACCAAATTGTCAACCATAGCTTTGTAAATGAGAATTAGTCCTATCGCGTCAAAGTTGGAATCAGGGATGACTATCGTTTTGGCACTGATAATGTCATCTCGGATAAGTGAATGACAACCCCTGACGTAACATATCCAGTGTGTCACTTTGTTCTTTATATATTTTTCCTCTTTATGGCCAATTTAATGGGTCAGCTTAGGACAGGGGCCTCCAAACCTTTCAGTAATAATAGCTACATATGTTCAATGAAGGTCATCCTGAGCTAATAATAGCACGAGTGTTATAATAGTGACCATATCAGACAAGATTACATTAGTGGTCACCATATGCAAGATGACTAACAGTGATCTCATCAGTGCATCAGTCAGGGTTGCCGGCAATAATGTTAATAAGCCTTTATCAATTTGGAATGCCTCTACATCAGAGGTCTTCAAACTGTAGGGTGTGCCTCCCAGGTGGGCGCAAATGCCTCTGCAAGTACATGCAAATGAAGATGGCCTGGAAGTGCAGCGATGTTTATTTTCTGCATTTCCAGGCTGTCTTCATTTACTCCGAAACCCTTGAAGTGAGATCATAGTGCCGTCGGGCCGGAGGTCAGTGAGTGTGCTAATGTGGGCTTGGCTGGGCAGTGCCTGGAGTCTTATCTCTGGCACACCCAAGTTTTTCACAGGTCTTTAAAGACCATTTGCATCTTTACATACCGTTGTATGCCTCCATTATTTTTATGGTTCCAGTACCCCCTATTCCTTACATTTGTATTTTACATTTACTAATGTGAGAATGCATTTCATGAAAAGGAATATAAAGTAGGTTTGCCAAAAGATAAATGCCAGCCATATGTGGTTTAAAGAACCTGCAAAGACCTCGTCTTGGCACTAAATAGGGTTATAAATAAAAAGTATGTATTCATTTGTAATGTGACTTTTCTGTCTTTGTTCCCTTTAATTATCAGTCAGGAATCATTCAGGCAACCGTAGGGCACAATTAAAAGACCTACCTATTTATATTTGCTGTTCGAAGTGCGTACCCGTTTATTTTTGTACTGTCTGCAACATCAAAATAATGAGCTGGCAACCCTAATCACAAGACTAGAAGTTTGTTGCAGGATCAGCACATTATTTATTTTCTCCACCCTCGATCCCAGAATAATGCCATAATAGCAATAGTTTAACTTATATCTGGAACCCTACGCCGCCATCAATAGCATGCTGAGTTACCTCAAGTGTCTGGGCTTGCACCCTGCATTCAGACAACTCACTACTCACTCTCGCCGTTCACTTTCTTGCTCACCCTGCACTCACAGCGATTACAATGCTCTCACACTGATCACATGCACTCACACATTCACCCGCTCATCCTGCACTCACAGTGATCACTCTACACTCACAATGCACTTGCGCTGTTCACCCTGTACTTCACCCTGCACTTTTTTAGAAGGTTTAGAATATACGGGGGTGCAAGATCACGAGGAGTGTCGCTATCCTGTAGCAAGGATCTCGTGTGCGACATGACCTCCTTCAGCGTGTCCAGCATACAGGACCTCATCTCCTTCTGTAGGAAAATTTTAAAGGAATCATCAGTATGGTTAGGGGAGCTAGCGACAGCGCCATCAGACTCCATATCAGACTTGACGGATAGGTATGTTAAGATAATTTATCAATTAATAAAAGTTACTTATCTATATATAATTTTTTCGTTCCTGCTGTGAAGGGTCCAAAGGGCAGACCAAAAGGGGGGCTGACGATTTGGGCTCGAAAGGCACTATTTGAAAAAATAGTAGAACTCCCCACAGGTAATAATGACATCCAGCACATAAGATTAAATGTGACCAAGGGGGAACCGCTAGACATCTACAATTTGTATAGAAGAGGTTCAAACGGGGAAAAATCTCCAGTTCTAGTAGTACTTGATCAGTTGATCGAAGCCCAGCCAAGTGACAACAACATGTTAATTGCAGGGGACTTGAATATGACCTTTGAGCCCCTATCTATTGAAGATTGGCAACCTGGAGAGGAGGCAGACATAGAGTGGGGGGTCCCCAAACTGGGTTTAAATCCTGTGAGTAGATGGTCAGCTGAAGTAATTCAGATGAATGCCTTATGTATTGAAAGGGGGGTAAGAGCTCTGAATGGAAGGTCAGCAAGTGATGGACACGGGGCTAATACATTTGACAATGGACGTTGGCAAAGTAGAATTGATTATGTCATCTGTAACTTGGTGATTTGGTACCTAATGACTGACATGAGGGTGGTCAGTAGGCAGGAGAGTGACCATAATCCCCTATGTATCACTCATAAACTGTGGGGTGGGGAGGTGGAAGGCTCAAACAATACAGTAGAGGGGATACTAGAGATCGTTCTAACGAACGACATGAGAAGAGTAAAGTGGCCCAAAGTAGCGGTGAAACAAGAGGCTTTGGATAGTATTAACAAAGAACTGGAGACTACTACTGTTGCCATGGAAGCTATGTTGAAGATGGGAACGGAGGGTGGTATAGAAATGGATGAGATCACCAACCTCCATTGTGCATTCTTTGGCCTAATAAAAGGCCACTTCTATAGGGCAGTACGTGTGCAACCTGGTAAGAAAACCTCCCCACATCAAGCAGGGTGGTATAACGCCCAGTGTAGGGCAGCAAGAAGTTCACTGGGGATGGCTATTAAGAGTAAAGCTGCTGTGAGGGAGGCGAGGCATGTGTATAAGGCCAGTGTTCTCCGGGCTATTAAGGACTGGGATATGCAGCATTGGCTAGATCTTAAAGCTGCCAGTTTGGCCAAAGATTCCAGATTATTCTGGAATATAGTTAAGTGGGGGAAAGGTGGCATCCCCGAACCACCCTCAAACTATGTCTCCCAAAGTAGCTGGTTGGACTGCTTTGGGCCCCTATACATGTGTCGCCCGGAGGACATCTTGGGAGAACCTGCGACAACTACAGTTTTTAAAATACCACCTTTTATTAAAACTGATGTAGCAATGGCCCTAGATTCAGTGGCGCGGGGCAAGGCCCCGGGTCCAGATGGGGTGCCCGCTGATGTCTTTCTCCACGGAAAAATTTGTTGGGGGAAGTATATCTTGAACCTGGCGAACGCGGTAGCTCTAGGGGCACCAGTGCCAAAATCGTGGCTGGGAGCAGTAATAAGTCCCGCTTCGAGGCGCTGCGAATGTACCTTAATGTGCAGCTTTCTCTCGATTTATTTTTCCTTTGCTTCACTCCATTATCGATGTCATTCTCTTTAAACTTGAACACAGTTTGTGTTCTCTGGAACCTTCCCTGCTGGGCGCCATTGCGAGTTGCATACATTGATAAACTCGGTGAGTACGCCAAGTGGGTCGCATGTTGATTACTGAAATCTTTTAGAAATCAAGATGACTACTGATATTGTACATTTTAATCAAAGAGACTGTATATATTTACATTCGGGGTGTGTGGCAACGTTTGAGACAGCAATACTTTTTAATCTTTTTGATTTGATGCTTGGCCCAAAGTTTGGAAAGAATGGCTGATTTAATAAACCACCTTGTGGGCTTACATAATCTAGTGGCCTTGCTACCTTCAATTTCAGAGGGGGCTAAGAAACAGACATGAGACGTCTTATGATGTCGATTAATATGTATAATACATACAAGTACATGATTTATTTGTATCTTTGATCGTTGCAGTAAGTGTTTCCCGTGATGGTGGGACTCTCCTCCACACGCTGTGATCAAATGAAGATCCAGACAATCCACATTTTGACCACCATTTAGCCGGATTTAGGTGAGGTGTGTAGCAGGACTGGGAGAGATAGACGTCCTGACGAAGACCGGGGTGACCTTTCGGCACAGTAATTCGGTCGAAACATGTTGACATAAGCAGTACTAGGAGGGGTGTGGTGAGATCTTAATACTCTCTGGCAACACAGCTCAGCCTTTACGTTTTTAATCCTGGATGTGGAACCTAGAAATAAAGGTGTTGTTGATATCCACAAGCCAGTTTTAAGCACTCTTTTTGCCGCACTTTGTTCTATCACTATACCCAGTCACAGGGTGATATTCACTACTTTATCACTGTATGTGTCACATTTATGTTATGTGAGGTTTGTTTGTGCGTTCTTGTTGTCTGGTTTTTATTTAATTCTCCCCCCTATGCTTTGTCCTGAGCATGGCTACGCCAGGGCGTTTTGTAAGCAGACCCGATGATGAAGCATGTCACACACTTTTGTGTGTGAGTGAGGGCAGTTTTCAAACAGATTGATTTGTGTCTGTCTGATTATAGCGTGCTACATGTGCATATTTCTTTTTTTGCCCCCCACCCCTTCTTGTGTTTACAGATTGAATCTAGAGGCCAGGTTTCTTGTACTAGACATTTATCATAATTGTCCATAAATTGGTTCCAGTCTAGAAGGGTTACTTTCGATCTAAGCCCTGTCACATTCCAGGAGACAAAGAGCAGCTAGCTGGGCTTAGAAGATGGAGGTCCCTTGTGAATAGCACCATCACGGCTGGACTGGGAACCAAAACTGGCCCTGGTAAACACCTCGGCCGGCCCCTGGGCCTGCTAGTTTGAAGCACCACTCCCATCTCACCGCTGCAGTTTACAATGGGCCGATATTGCAGCTATGTTGCAAAACCACCCACGGTAACAAAAACGGCCTCCCAGGGGTCCAAAATGGGTCCCAACCCTGGCGGCCCACTGGGTAAATGCCCGGTGCCTACTATGGCCAGTCCTAGCACTGAGCACCATTCGAGACATCTCAACTGAGATTACACTATTGGACCACTAGAGGAATATTCACAAGCAAGCAATGGATTAAAGTTAGTATTAGACATGATCAACGTCTCGTAGGGACAGGAAAGAATTGGATGGTCACACCCCCCTAGCATCCATTGGACTGCCAGGCAGAGCAGAATTGAATGTAAGCAATATTGATGGGTCAGAAGGTGGAACAGCCGCCCCCCTGAGTTAGTCATTATCACTAAGATGTGAGATGGAATTGACAGACACCCTCCAGGATCTCTCGTCAGGGAACTGAACTGTCCTGGGATACTTAAATTGAATACTGGAATGCCTAGGGGGCTTATCCTAACATCAAGGGCCACCAAATTGTCAACCATAGCTTTGTAAATGAGAATTAGTCCTATCGCGCCAAAGTTGGAATCAGGGATGACTATCGTTTTGGCACTGATAATGTCATCTCGGATAAGTGAATGACAACCCCTGACGTAACATATCCAGTGTGTCACTTTGTTCTTTATATATTTTTCCTCTTTATGGCCAATTTAATGGGTCAGCTTAGGACAGGGGCCTCCAAACCTTTCAGTAATAATAGCTACATATGTTCAATGAAGGTCATCCTGAGCTAATAATAGCACGAGTGTTATAATAGTGACCATATCAGACAAGATTACATTAGTGGTCACCATATGCAAGATGACTAACAGTGATCTCATCAGTGCATCAGTCAGGGTTGCCGGCAATAATGTTAATAAGCCTTTATCAATTTGGAATGACTCTACATCAGAGGTCTTCAAACTGTAGGGTGTGCCTCCCAGGTGGGCGCAAATGCCTCTGCAAGTACATGCAAATGAAGATGGCCTGGAAGTGCAGCGATGTTTATTTTCTGCATTTCCAGGCTGTCTTCATTTACTCCGAAACCCTTGAAGTGAGATCATAGTGCCGTCGGGCCGGAGGTCAGTGAGTGTGCTAATGTGGGCTTGGCTGGGCAGTGCCTGGAGTCTTATCTCTGGCACACCCAAGTTTTTCACAGGTCTTTAAAGACCATTTGCATCTTTACATACCGTTGTATGCCTCCATTATTTTTATGGTTCCAGTACCCCCTATTCCTTACATTTGAATTTTACATTTACTAATGTGAGAATGCATTTCATGAAAAGGAATATAAAGTAGGTTTGCCAAAAGATAAATGCCAGCCATATGTGGTTTAAAGAACCTGCAAAGACCTCGTCTTGGCACTAAATAGGGGTATAAATAAAAAGTATGTATTCATTTGTAATGTGACTTTTCTGTCTTTGTTCCCTTTAATTATCAGTCAGGAATCATTCAGGCAACCGTAGGGCACAATTAAAAGACCTACCTATTTATATTTGCTGTTCGAAGTGCGTACCCGTTTATTTTTGTACTGTCTGCAACATCAAAATAATGAGCTGGCAACCCTAATCACAAGACTAGAAGTTTGTTGCAGGATCAGCACATTATTTATTTTCTCCACCCTCGATCCCAGAATAATGCCATAATAGCAATAGTTTAACTTATATCTGGAACCCTACGCCGCCATCAATAGCATGCTGAGTTACCTCAAGTGTCTGGGCTTGCACCCTGCATTCAGACAACTCACTACTCACTCTCGCCGTTCACTTTCTTGCTCACCCTGCACTCACAGCGATCACAATGCTCTCACACTGATCACATGCACTCACACATTCACCCGCTCATCCTGCACTCACAGTGATCACTCTACACTCACAATGCACTTGCGCTGTTCACCCTGTACTTCACCCTGCACTTTTTTAGAAGGTTTAGAATATACGGGGGTGCAAGATCACGAGGAGTGTCGCTATCCTGTAGCAAGGATCTCGTGTGCGACATGACCTCCTTCAGCGTGTCCAGCATACAGGACCTCATCTCCTTCTGTAGGAAAATTTTAAAGGAATCATCAGTATGGTTAGGGGAGCTAGCGACAGCGCCATCAGACTCCATATCAGACTTGACGGATAGGTATGTTAAGATAATTTATCAATTAATAAAAGTTACTTATCTATATATAATTTTTTCGTTCCTGCTGTGAAGGGCCCAAAGGGCAGACCAAAAGGGGGGCTGACGATTTGGGCTCGAAAGGCACTATTTGAAAAAATAGTAGAACTCCCCACAGGTAATAATGACATCCAGCACATAAGATTAAATGTGACCAAGGGGGAACCGCTAGACATCTACAATTTGTATAGAAGAGGTTCAAACGGGGAAAAATCTCCAGTTCTAGTAGTACTTGATCAGTTGATCGAAGCCCAGCCAAGTGACAACAACATGTTAATTGCAGGGGACTTGAATATGACCTTTGAGCCCCTATCTATTGAAGATTGGCAACCTGGAGAGGAGGCAGACATAGAGTGGGGGATCCCCAAACTGGGTTTAAATCCTGTGAGTAGATGGTCAGCTGAAGTAATTCAGATGAATGCCTTATGTATTGAAAGGGGGGTAAGAGCTCTGAATGGAAGGTCAGCAAGTGATGGACACGGGGCTAATACATTTGACAATGGACGTTGGCAAAGTAGAATTGATTATGTCATCTGTAACTTGGTGATTTGGTACCTAATGACTGACATGAGGGTGGTCAGTAGGCAGGAGAGTGACCATAATCCCCTATGTATCACTCATAAACTGTGGGGTGGGGAGGTGGAGGGCTCAAACAATCCAGTAGAGGGGATACTAGAGATCGTTCTAACGAACGACATGAGAAGAGTAAAGTGGCCCAAAGTAGCGGTGAAACAAGAGGCTTTGGATAGTATTAACAAAGAACTGGAGACTACTACTGTTGCCATGGAAGCTATGTTGAAGATGGGAACGGAGGGTGGTATAGAAATGGATGAGATCACCAACCTCCATTGTGCATTCTTTGGCCTAATAAAAGGCCACTTCTATAGGGCAGTACGTGTGCAACCTGGTAAGAAAACCTCCCCACATCAAGCAGGGTGGTATAACGCCCAGTGTAGGGCAGCAAGAAGTTCACTGGGGATGGCTATTAAGAGTAAAGCTGCTGTGAGGGAGGCGAGGCATGTATATAAGGCCAGTGTTCTCCAGGCTATTAAGGACTGGGATATGCAGCATTGGCTAGATCTTAAAGCTGCCAGTTTGGCCAAAGATTCCAGATTATTCTGGAATATAGTTAAGTGGGGGAAAGGTGGCATCCCCGAACCACCCTCAAACTATGTCTCCCAGAGTAGCTGGTTGGACTACTTTGGGCCCCTATACATGTGTCGCCCGGAGGACATCTTGGGAGAACCTGCGACAACTACAGTTTTTAAAATACCACCTTTTATTAAAACTGATGTAGCAATGGCCCTAGATTCAGTGGCACGGGGCAAGGCCCCGGGTCCAGATGGGGTGCCCGCTGATGTCTTTCTCCACGGAAAAATTTGTTGGGGGAAGTATATCTTGAACCTGGCGAACGCGGTAGCTCTAGGGGCACCAGTGCCAAAATCGTGGCTGGGAGCAGTAATAATACCCGTATTCAAAAAGGGAGACAAAACTATACCGGGGAATTACAGGCCCATCAGCCTAATAGATACGGTCCAGAAGGTTGTAGGAAAAATGACCCTAACAAAGATCATGAACTGGGTGGAAGAATCTAATGTATTATCTCCCTATCAAGCTGGATTTCGTAAATTGACCAGCACAATAGACCAGATCTGAGGTTACCTAGTTTTCGGCCCCGCTTCGCTATAGCCACCATGTCGTGTTTAGCCGCCATTTTATGTTGCCTCACTCAGGCAGCACGGCTAACGCGGTAAAATGGTCTTTCTGCCGTTTTCGGCTGCTCCATGTTTTTCTTGCTAAAGAACAAACTTTGTCCTTGTGTGTGATACTGATGTCAGGGTCTGGCCGAGTTCGCAAAGCCATGTCTAGGCTGATTAATCCGTGACCTACTCCACTGTTTGGGTCCCACCATTCTTCTCTACCATATCTTATTTAACTGGCCTTCACTATTCTCTTCGTGTGTTCTCTTGTTACATAGCCCTTCTTTTGAAGCATTCTACACATGTTTTGCCACCTGCAAATTGAATTACGGGCACTAGTGTTGATTAACCTGATGGGAGGAGAGCACACGGGGTCTGAAAGGAGGGTGTGTTTTAGACATCCGATAGCTTGTTTTCGAACTATTCCTATTTGTCAGTTTTGTGTATATTGGGAGTTGTCATTGTAAACTTGTGTTGTATAATAGACAGTGCGCCACGGATTGAAGTGGCAGTCTCTTGAGAACCTACCTGTGTGGTACTTCTTAGATAACTGTGCTTAGCTGCAGCTAATAAAACTACTTTTCTACGCCTAACAGAGTGTCTCGTGTCTCTGTCGGTCGAGGCAGGTGAACCCGGAGATCTTAGGCGTGCCCTGCGCCGCCTGGCCCATAAGGTCAGGTTCTCCAATTGGCGGCCCAACGTGTGGGCGACTTCAGCAGTAGTAGTTTTGCCCGAGAGTCGTGAGGAGCTTCGCAAGAAAATTCCGAAGGATTTCGCGAACCACGTGAGCGACCCCTGCATGTCGAAGTGGACGAAGGTCTTTTGAAGCGTGGCTACTCCTTCCCGACGGCTGCTGACGACTGCTGCCCTGACTGTCGCCCTGCCTTGGCCCTTTGGTGATGATTGGTATCGCGAGACGATAGACGGACATCTGTTGGCGTGAGAAAAGCATTTAGTTAAGTAATTGTGGGTAGCGCCCACTCTCTTTGTTTTTGTATTTGTTATTCGATTAGCGCGCTAACCGAAGCCAAGGGGTAAGTACGTTTGTGCTGTGACTCTATTGTCTGAAAATCCCTTGACGTTTGTAAGAAAGTCCAGTTCGTTACGAAATGCCTGGATTTAGTAAATGTAAGAAATTTTGTTGTTTTGGTTGTTCTAGGGATTCCCGGCTAGAGGATTCTTGTCCGATTCCTCCAGTTGGAACTCCTACTTACGAGTTGTACTCGAAACATGGTCTGGGTCCTATAGTTTTTAATGAAACATAGATCCGATACACTAAGAAAGACGGTGTTTTACAGTGGCCACAAAATGGGTCCTTTGAGCCAGATATATTAGATAATTTGGAAGCGATTCTATTCAAGAGAAAAGCCCGGCCGGCAATGTTTGACTCCTTTCGCCTATGGCGCAAGGAAGCCAAACAGAAAGAAATTAAGCAAATAAAGAAAGATAAGAAAGAGCAGAGTATGTCAATTCTAAAGGCTGCCCAACAATTTAAAAATGATGAAGCTGATCAGGTGATTGAGGTGTCGTAAAGACAACATCGTATGGAAATAGATAGATGCTATCCTGTATTACCCACTGTACCAAAGAGTAAAACCCCTGATGATGATTCTTTTATGTCCCATTTGTTGACATTACCTCCACCTTATGTGTTAGGTGCTAATGCACCGCCATTACAACCTGCTGTTAATCCAGCTGCTTTGGTTCCTGCAGAGTTGCCTATTCCTGTGATTCCGCCTCAGCCCCCTTTGCCAGCGACGTCTGTACCCCAATCTCCTGTGCCTCAGCCTTCTCCATCTGTCGTTTCTTTTGCTACAGATGCTTCACCTATTTTACAGAATACGTTGTCCCCTGTTTTGGTGTCAGATTCCCCTGCAGCTCGACGACGTTTAGTCGACACTGTTTCAGGTCTTTTGTCGCCTTTTCTTGGACCTCTTTTCTTTTCTCCTGCGTCGTCTAGGAGACAGTCCCGTAGTCAGTTTCCGGATTTGGATGAACGGACTAAATTAGATTCTCTTGCTTATAATTGGATCATGAGTCGTGTACAGTATAGTACACGTGATATTTTAGATACTTTCCTTCAATGGAACGCGCCCACACAGAGATACGTATTTGATGTTATGTGTAATACTCTGATTAAAGAATGGGGAGACGTAGATCTAGACTCGCCTCCTCAGGATTTATTTGAAATACAGGATCAATTTGATAAGGGACTTATTGTGGGTCCTGCTGTAGAGCATGCTGTTCAGAATCTTGTTGCTTTTCGATCCACCTTTTTCTCTCAAAGTTCTCTTGAACCTGATCCCGCGGTTCGTCGTAAGACGGCACAATATCCAATGCGAGAAGTTCCTCCAATATGGAGAGATGCGGTCCCACAAGCAGGTAATGTCCCTGGTGTCCCTGCTCATTTTCAGCGTATATGGGTGCATGACCCTTGGAAAAGGTCAGAAGTATTGGCACTCAAACAGTCTTTACCGGATCCTCGTAAGAATCCTGCTGGGTATTATAAAGAGCTGTCCCAGACTGTTGACGCTTGTATTATGAATTTGGCAGATATTGACTTACTTATGGGAAATATAGTCCCACAAGCAATATGGACCAAGATTCGTAGGCAGGATCATGCGGCAGCTTTAGGTGGTGATTGGGCTGCCATTACAGCTGCGGATGCAGGACAAGTAGGTGGTGCCAAACCGGATGTCTTGATTACGGAATTGCCTGGAAAAATAATAGATTTGATGAAAACTATGATGCCTGCGGTGCGCGTTAACTGGGATAAGTTAGCGGCGTGTAAGCAAAAGACGGATGAAAGTGTTTCTCGACTTCTTTACTCGTTCCGAGGAGACTTTCATCGACCATAGTGGTCAAGACATGAGTTCCATAATGCATTCTAAACTCCCTGGGGCACCTTTGTCTGGCTTAACAAATGTTTCTGTGGGATTCTCTGGCGCCCCAGTTTCAAATCCTATTTCTTGTCCTTTGCCCATTTCTATTGGTCCATACGATTTGGAAGCTCCACTCCTTTTAACGACAGGATGCGGAGAGAATTTATTGGGTTTGGATTTATTGAAACGTTTACATGCTACCCTGTATTGTTCGTCCTCTGGTGTGCACCTCACTTTAGGTGATAAATTGACTTCTCCAATGTACGTATCTAAAGAACAGCTACCACCCGAGTTGCGTTCACTTTCTGCTACACTTTGGGCTGTGGGTCCAAATGATGTTGGCTTATTGCAAATTCCACCATATGTGATTACTGTTAAAGACAATGTTAAGATGCCACGTGTTCCCCAATATAAAATATCCAGTGATGGTGAGAGAGCCTTGTTGGCCATTGTTCATGATTTGGTTCAGAAGGGTGTGGTTGGAGAGACTAGAGGGAATGTTTGCAATAGCCCTGTTTGCCTATTCTTAAACGTACTGATCCCTCTCAGCCACCTGTGTACTGTTTTGTGATTGATCTTCGAGAGGTCAACAAAATTGTTGTCCCTCAGTTCCCTGTTGTACCAGATATAACAGCTTTGCTTACTATGATTCCTGCATCAGCAGTCTGGTTCTCGGTTATTGATCTTAAGAATGCTTTCTTTAGCATTCCTATTGCTGAGGAAAGTAGGGATCTTTTCGGCTTCTCTCTCGGAGGCCGAAGCTTCCGGTTTAAGCGTGCACCCCAAGGCTATTGTGAAAGTCCTTCAATATACAGTCAAGCTTTGAAATCTCAACTTGACACCTTTTCTTTGCCCTCAGGTGCCACTCTTATCCAATATGTGGATGATTTATTGATCGCTGCTGATTCGGAAAATGTCTTTAAAACAGCAACTGTATCACTCTTACGACATTTGTCTGATTTACATCATAAAGTATCATCTTCTAAGTTACAATATTGTCGACAAGAAGTTACCTATTTAGGTCATCTCTTGTCGAAGGAGGGAAGGCGATTGACTCCAGAACGTATTCATGCAATTGCACGAATGCCTGTACCGTCCACACAAAGAGAAGTGTGTGCTTTCTTAGGCATTACCTCTTACTGTAGACAGTGGATTCCAAATTTTTCCCTACTTGCTAAACCTCTGTTGGCACTTACACTTAAAGATACGCCCCAGCCTCTGCCTTGAACTGATGGATGTCAAAAGAGTTTTACAGATTTACGTACTGCCTTGTGTTCTGCTCCTGTGTTGGGTACTCCAGATTACAGTAAACCTTTCACACTCTATGTCCATTAAAGGGAAGGTTGCGCATTATCAGTATTGACGCAACAATTCGGCGATAAACAAAGGCCGTGTGCCTATTTTTCTGCAACATTAGATCCAGTAGCTAAGGCATTACCTAGTTGCCTTAGAGCAACAGCAGCAGCGGCAATTTCTATTCGTCAATCTGCTGGACTGGTGCTAGATCATACTCTTAATGTTATGGTGCCACATGCAGTAGATAGTCTTCTTAACAGGACAAAAACTCAGCACTTAATGAGTGCTCGCTTGTCTGGATATGAGTTGACACTTCTAGCTAGCCATATACACATAAAAAGATGTAATGTTCTGAATCCAGCAACATTGTTGCCTACTTTGGATGCGAACCATGTACAAGATCAGCATGATTGTTTTCTTTGCACTGAAGAAGAAACAAAGGGTCAAATAGATCTGAAGGATACACCACTTGTGGATCCGGATGGGATCCTATGGGTAGATGGGTCTTGTTTCAAGCTTCCTAATGGCGAAACCACAGCTGCCTATGCAGTAACGACTTTGTACACAGTGGTAGATATTGCACATATTCCGCATAACTCAGCACAAGCTGCAGAATTGATTGCGTTGACAAGAGCATGTGTGTTGGCGAAAGGGAAAAGAGTGACTGTCTATAATGACAGCCAGTATGCATTTGGCGTTGCCCATAGTTTTGGTCGTTTGTGGAGGGAAAGAGGATTCTTTACCTCCCACGGCACCAAGATACAGCATAGTCAGTTGGTAACTGACCTTCTTGAATCACTTGCTTTGCCTACTCAAATCGCGATTGTAAAGTGCAGTGCACATAAAAGATTACTGATGACGTCGGTCAAGGAAATGCATTTGCAGATGAAATAGCGAAGGAGACAGCGAGGAATGTTGAAAGTCGCATGTATGTTGCGGGTCCTGCTAGATGGGTTGCAGAAGCTGGTATGTGTGAAGACACAGTGGAAAGTATGAAAGCGATCCAGAAGGAGGCCACTGAGAAAGAATTAAGTACGTGGAGAGAAAGTAAGGGAATGTTGGATAGTACGGGATGTTGGACGGAATTGTCAGAACATCAACGATGGTTACTACCAGATGCATATGTACTGCCTGTAGTTACTATGGCCCATGGACCAGCCCATATTAATGCACGGGGTATATGTAAGCTTTTAGCTCCAGTATGGCAGAATGATGGTATCCCTAAAAGTGCAGAAAATGTGGTGAAACATTGCATTGTTTGTTTGATGCACAATCCAGGAAAGGGAACTCCAACTCCAGCAGGTCATTTTGCACCCCCTACGTACCCATTCGAGGTACTGCAAATAGACTACATCCATATGGAACGCTTTAATAATCTCAAGTATGTCCTGGTGGTGATTTGTGCCTTTTCCAGATGGATAGAGGCCTACCCCCTAAAGGACAACACTGCCCTGTCCACTGCAAAAATACTTTTGAAAGAATTCTTCCCGAGGTTTGGTTTGCCGCGCATTGTCTGGAGTGACAATGGAAGTGAATTTGTAGGTCAAATTATGCAAAAGGTGTGTGTGGGTCTAGGCATTAGACAGAAATTCCACGCGGCAAACCATCCTCAGTCAGCAGGTCTGGTAGAGTGCTATAATGGCACTCTAAAACTTAAGTTAGCAAAGATTCATGCAGCACAGGCCTTTCTTGGCCTGATGCCTTGCCTTTAGCACTCCTTTCTACTAGAACTACTGTTCATTCTCGTTTGGGGCTTAGCCCATACGAGATTGTGTTCGGACGCCCAGCTAATGTCTGGGGAGTCCCCAGACCCAAAAAGTACTCAGATATTCCATATCCACTGTTGGTCGACTATTTGCATGATCTCACCACTAAATTGCATGTTATTCGTCAACAGGTCCAAAACGCTTTACCAGAGGCCTCCTCAGATCCCGGACACTCCATCCAGCCTGGGGACTGGGTGTGTCTGAAAAACTTCCACAGGAAAAAGAACTTGGAACCTCGCTGGGGGCCTCCGAGACAAGGCCTACTTACGACTCGTACAGCTGTCAAGGTCCTGGGAAAGAAGAACTGGATCCACGGTGTGCATTGCAAAAGGGTACCATTGCCTTTACCTTATGACCAATGGGTCCGAGAAGGTGTTGGTGATAGTGAATGTGAGAAGATACCCCGCTTCGTACCGTTCAGCAGTGCACACCTGGATTGGACTAGTTCAGAGAAAGAGGATGATGATGTCTTACAGGAAGCTGTACCTGTTCATCTAAGACTTAATACCACAGATCCCGAACATTTGTTCAAGGACCAAACAACGCCTGGAAAGAGACGATACAATTTGAGAAAGAAGTTGCCTAAAGACAATTAATTCTGGTTTCTTTTATTTTGTTTATAAAGGAACGTTTTCTTTCTTTTTCTTCCCTTGTCCATCAAGTTGCAGGGTCATGGTAGGAGTCTTGAGCTGTGACCTGAATAGTGACTAGGTCAACAGGACTTGCAGTGTCATAGGACGGCTAACAATCACAGCCAAGTGATTAAGGAAGATTATCGTGAGCAACGCCTTTAGAGTAATGGATAGTACAGGGAAAGGAAGTGATATTAAAATGATGAAGAGAGGTCATTATAAGAAATTATTATTTGGTCATTGTGGCGTAGCACTATGTGTTTTAGTATGTTTAAGTAGTTTATTAGCATGCATAGGATGGCTTATTCACGTCCTGCAGTTAGTACCCGTTCCCGTTTCTGTCCCTCTAACTCCCTCTACTACTGTTTCACCGCATAAATTTTACTCACTCCCAGATCACGAGCAAATGAGAAGAATGGAATATCTTAACAATTCGTTCATTCAACTGTTACACCAGCATCAATTAATAGTAAATGTTACTGATTGTTGGGTATGTGGTCTCATACCACATAATACACAAAGAGGAATGCCGTATCTAGTCCTCCCCTTTTCATATGAAGGTTCTGCTTGGGCCTATCTGGCTATGTTTTCCAATGCATACCAGAACTTACTTCGATACCGTTCTGGTGGATCCTATAATGGTGGAGTGGATTTCAGTCACAGTTCCTTGATAAAGGGTATTGTAACTATGGCAAAGATTGCGGACATTATTAAAATTCCCAGAGACGAAAAGAGAGCATACGATGGGTGGAATATAACTCGTTATACTCTCAGCCTCACTGACAAGCTAAAGCAACAGAGTTCTACACCGATTTGGGTACTACCCCAAAGAGGTCGTTTGTGCTTACAAATAAATGGCCAGAATACCAAAAGCATGAGAGGAGCAACTGTTCCCATACCTATGTCTATACTCCTTCTACACCTGCACCATTAGTGGCATCACAAGGTACATATTTCATCTGTTATGACAAAGCTTATACATGGCTTCCCACACATTTCTCGGGAACATGTTATATAGCTTTTCTCCTTCCTCCTACATACACTGCTCCTGCTGATTATCACAGAAAGAGAGTTCGTAGAGGATTTGTAGATTCGGAAGATACAGCAGGGCAAGAAGTAGGGGATTTCCTGAAAGGGTTTCTTCCCTTTTGGGGTCCGATGGCCAATAGCAAGAATATCAGACAGTTGATCCGTGTGGTTGATGCCACAATAAATGTAACTTCTGGAGCATTACAGAATTTGACTGCTGAGCTTCAGGCGGATCGACTTATGACTTTACAGAATAGAATGGTTTTAGACATAATGCTTGCAGATAAAGGAGGAGTTTGTAAATTGATTGGGTCTAGTTGTTGCATTTATATTCCTGACAATGCCCCTACAGTATACCAAGCCATCTCTAAGCTACATGTCATCTCTGAGTCTATTCACCAAGATACTGGGGATTGGTCTGTGATGGGATGGTTTTGGGGATTACTGTCCACTTGGGGATGGAAAGTGCTAACTTTCCTCGGAATGATTTTAGCACTCGTCTTTTCTTGCTGTCTTTGTCTACAGTGTGGTCCAGCCATTTGTGGACTCTGTGCCACGATCTGTGTCTCCAAACCAGTAGCACAGCAGACAGAACACATTAAGATGATGGTGCAACAACATCTCAGTGACCTCATGATCATTGATATTGACTCAGACTAACATGGGTTCCTTTGTGCATTGCCTGAGTATGGCAAAAGGATGGTCTGAGGTTATGTAGTTTTCAGCCCCGCTTCGCTATAGCCGCCATGTCGTGTTTAGTTGCCATTTTATGTTGCCTCACTCAGGCAGCACGGCTAACGCGGCAAAATAGTCTTTCTGCCGTTTTTGGCTGCTCCATGTTTTTCTCGCTAAAGAACAAAGTTTGTCCTTGTGTGTGATACTGATGTCAGGGTCTGGCCGAGTTCGCAAAGCCATGTCTAGACTGATTAATCCGTGACTTACTCCACTGTTTGGGTCCCACTGTGGAAAAGTAAATTTTGCCATGTTCTGTGTCCCTACGTGTTCCCCATCTTATGTTATATGTGCATGATTAATATGCATATGTGTTCCCTTATGATCGATTAAAGACGCAATTACAGTTGTGTCCATCTCTAGTATGCCAGTTCCCAGTTTTCGTGAATACAACGAATATCAGGCCTATGTAAAGCTACGTTGCCACGTTTCACAGTGTGCACGTTATTTCATTGTAAAGTCCCCGTTTCTAGGCCTCAAAAGGGCCCGGACTCAGATTCAGCTCCTGTCTTCTGAACCCTCTCCGAGGAGCGATACAGCCCCCACCTGTATCCCTGACCCTTCACTTACTTCCTGCCTCACAGTGCCCGGCTCGTCCAGTCTCTGCCTCCAGTCTGCCAAGAGTATGTTATGATTCTAGTTATCAGTCCAGCCCTCCTTCTCTGCATTCCTAAGCTACTGAATCGCATCAATAGTTTCGTCATGGTCTAGCCTTTACGTCTCCATGTAAGAGAAATACTGTATTAATGGTCATTTAATATTCCTCAACACGCACTACATGTAGAATAATGCATGCACCAGTCTTAGAGTCTGTTAGCCTTTACCCTGATAACTTTTGGATTCTATCAGCATGTTCTCTAAACATCAGATACTAGATAGTGTTTAGGTACATGTCGCTCTGACTCTCCAGACTTTAGTCTCTCCTTCTAGCGCAGAAGTCATAGCCCCCAGCTTCTCCCTAGTAACACGTCATTGCCAGCTTGCGCGCACCACTAGGTTAGAGGTCCCGGCTCCTTGGGTAGCCCCCTCCATGTTTCCGCCCCATTTATGACATATTCTGTTACGTTTACATCACATATCTATGTATACGCCCTGTTCACGCCTCTTGTTACACCTACTTTCTGCCTTATCTTTCGCGACTGCTACAGACCCTGCCCACTGCTACGCCTATTGTATTGAACATCATGTATTTTGTTTAACTATATATACTTGTGCACTGTTATTAAATGGGTGCAGAGCTAGCCATCCCAGATCATGCCCGTGCAGGTTGTCCTGTTCCTGTCCTTTATGCTGTATTAAACCTGCAAACTCCAGCTACCCCGAATCTTGACTCTTATTTATTGAGCTATCTGTTATTGTATATCTAGTCAAAAATAGAGGTATTATTTATTTATTTACCACATAATGGCGCCCGAATAGGGACTTGCCCTTTCCCCACGCGCCGGAGAAGCCACGCGAGCCCCCTGACCCTCTGCAGCCGTGACAGAACCATACCGTGCACGTGCAGATATTTCTGCTTCAAGTATCCCTCAGGCCCACGGAGGAGACGGAGGTTGCGGTCCAGCATCCAGACGAGGCGGTGGAGGAACGCGGCGAGTCCCGACCAGAGCCCAAGCCGAGAGTCCAAGGTCCGAGGTATCCGGAGGCCCACCCGTAACTGAAGTCCGAAGTTCGTCCGTCCGGCGTCGTAGCCGTCCAGTCCAGTCCGAGGCCTTCCGTTCTTGCTGCACGGTGAGTACCGTTGCTGGGGTAGTATCTAGACAGGGTCAATTGCATTGTCTCTGGTCCGTGGGTTTGGGTACACAGATCCAACACGAAGTGTCCACTTAGGTGGATGCGGGTCCTGACGTGTCTCTGTATGAGACCGGTAAGTTTCGTACTGTTTTAGCAGTGCATCTAGTTTCTGTTCTAGTCCGTTCTGTTCTCGAGAAATTCATGTATTCTGTTTTCAGTATTCCAGGTAGTATTCTGTCCGAACTGTTATTTTAAATGTCATTCATGTATTTCAATGTCGTGGTATGAAAGTGGTGTTCTTCAGTAATTATCGTGTTCATTGTGTATTGTATTGTGTCTAGACTCCAGCCCAGTCATGCCATTGTTTTCCAAGTTACGTCAGTTAAAAACTAGAAAAGGTCTGTTAGAAGAAGCAGTTCCTGTCCCGCCTAGGGACAGTCCAGGTCATTTTATGTATCAAAAGCATGGCATAAGTGCCATATTGTATCTAGATCTGTGGGTGGAATACACCAAACAGTTAGAAGAAAAGTATAGATGGCCCGTATCGGGTACATGGGATGCCGAGTGCATCATGCGAGTAGAAGAAGCATTATGGAAAAAGAAAGCCAGACAGTCACAGAAAGATGCCATCGAGTTATGGCGCAAAGAATCTCATAAAAGAACAGAAAAAGAAATCAGAAAGTCAGAATTAAGTAGAGAATCCTCAGAGAGAGCCCAAGAAAGGGAACTAATCGAGATAGGTGAACGAGTTAAAACCGAACAGTCAGACAGACAGAGAAATGCCCTTATTAAGGGTATGTATCCTCTTCTTGCCGAGGGCTTGCCAAAAGCAACCCCGGAAGCACCATGTAATTCTCCGCCACCCTTAGTTCCGACCAAGCTACGTCACAAACCGACCGCAGCTGATATTTTTCTCTCGTCCTATTTGGACGACACAGTCCCAGAATATGCAAATCCTGTTCCACTAGCTCCTGTAAATAATGTAATTCATGGTCCTCCAGCCACCGGGGCACCTGTTGCAGTACCTGTTACGGTACCCCCGGTCCAGCCCGTAGTACAAATTCCCGCCACATCAGCCACTCTGCCAGCACGAAGAGTATCAGTCGACGATTCCAGTATAGGGGCCGCGGGAGGAGGTCCTCCTGGTACCCCGCCGCCAAATAGACGTCTAGGGCCAGTCGAGTTACATGAACGTGCATTACAGCGTACGCCCAAATATCAGTCCATTGCAGAAATCAGGCGAGCTCTTACTGAATGCTGTTATGATCCAGTCCCAGGCGAGGATAGTATGGTTATATATTCCGTACGTATAAGGCAGGTGTCCGAGTATTTGGTCACCCTACCAAATATGAAAGAAGATCTAGACAGAATGTATCGTTTCATTCGTACAGGACAAGATCCAGAAAGTATCGGTGAAGTCATGTCTCACAGAAAATCTGAAATCCAGTTCATGCTATTAAAGTTTCTGATCAATTGTTTAATACGGGAACAAGATTCCCAGACTAAAGATCCGACCGAAATGAAAATTCTGACAAAGTGGAGTGATAATATAGCCGAGGGTAAGCACAAGACACTCAATAGTATAGAGAGTATGTACAAGAAAATACGTAAAGAAATAATAAGGTTACACGAACAACGCAAAGCAGCACAAGTAAGCGAGAAAGAGAATGACTCTCCTACTGAAGAGGTAGACGACGAGAATCCCGCCAGAATAGCGTATGTAGGTAAATCTAGATTTCCAGACCGACATTTACGCCCAGAACACAAGAAAGTCTTTCATCTTCCAGCACCAGAACAAGGCTCTCTAGAACAAGTATTTCAAGCTACCGATCAAATTTTGAAATCACGAATCAGTTATAGTGAGTTAAGTACCATGCATGAACAAGAACTAGCCCGATCAGCAGTCCGATGGATTACTGATTCTACCACTTTTCCAGACGAAATAGTGGCACAAATGTTTCTGAAACTGCCCCCAGCCGAGCAGCGACTGGTGGGTATGTATATGATCCAGCACCTCATTACTCTGTATGAGGGTCAACATTCTGATCCAGGTCCGTTACATGATATCCTGAACGAGTTACTCCAGTATAGATGGAAAGGTTTAGGTACCGATTTAATTAGTGTCATTCTAGAACAGCGCCATAAATATAGAACGTTTCTGAACCCGCATTTTGTTCATGTCTCACCTCCAGAAAGTAAACCGTTTTATATAGACAGACAGCATCCGTTACGAGAAGTACACCCAGTTAGGACAGCGGGTGGTGAAATGCAACGAGTATTTGTTTACACCCCAGTTACCAAGATGGAACTCTTAGAAATGAAGAAGTTAATTCCCTGTCACGACAAAGATCCAGCAGGGTTCCACCGAGAATTAAAAGACATGCTCCGTATGGGAGAATACACGTATCCAGATATTATTAAAATGCTAAAAGTCCTGTTGCCCGCAGGGGTATACGAAAAACTCAAGGAAAAGGATTGGGAGGTGGGAGAGAAAAAGATCGATTGGACAGCTCTAGAAGCTGAAGATAAAGATACGAGTACCAGGTACCGGTCTTGGAGACAAATGTAAAGAATTACCTGAACTATTAATACAAGTTTTGCCTAGATTATTAGCCACTAAAAAGGAAGACTGGGATGCAATCTCAGCCTGTAAACAGAAACAAGACGAAGACACTAGTGATTTTTATTCTAGATTTGAGAAATGTTTTATAATAAACAGCGGTTTAAAGACAAGTAGCGAGTCATACCCTCATCTTTTTGTTACTAAATTAGTCGAGAATTCAAGTCCACAAGTTAAGAATCGAGTTTTGAAAGTCGAAAGTACATGGCAAGCTAGTACTCCGTCCCAGATGTTACAGATGCTCCAGTATCACCAGAATAGAATCAGAGAAGAGCAAGATCACGAGAGAAGACGTATGAAAGACACGAAAATGAAAGTACTAGTTGCACAATCTGTTCCACAAGACAGCCAGAAGAGGGGTCCGAATCAAGCCAGTCATCCTGCAGTTCCCGTTAAAGGGACATGCAATTATTGTAAACAGCCAGGTCATTTTATAAACGAATGTGCAGTTCTGAAACACAATATAGCCACTGGTAAAACTAAAGAAAGACCACGTCCGCCTAGACAAGAACAAGTTTCACAGACTTCTCAGCCACAGAATGCACAACAGACAGTTCCAGCACCGCAGCCTATCGCTGCAACACAGCATGTTACACAGCAGATGTACCAGTATGCACAGACAGAGTATCCAGAGTATCAAGCGTATTCATGAAACAGCCTAGAGAGGGAGGTAGGCTTGCCTCTCATCGAGATTCCTGTAGATCAAGAAGGTCCCTATGTTCATAGTCAAGTATTAGGGAAAGACAGAAAGTTTCTGATTGATACAGGGGCAAGTAGGACGACTATTAGTCATGACGAGGTTCCAGGGGCTCCGCTCTCAGGCTCTAGAAATGTTTCCCTTGGATTTTCAGGAAAGCCTATTGAAAACGAGATATCAAAACCAGTTACTCTAGAAGTAGGTCCATTGTCCCGAACTACTGACCTATTACTTACGAAATCATGTCCAGAAAATATGTTAGGCATTAAGACACTGAAAGAATTAGGTGCAGTTATTTGCTGCTCCCCAGAAGGAATACGTTTGTTTTTACGTGACTTTAAGGGTCACTATGTATTACGAGATTTTGATCCAAGATTGTCTAATGTTCCGCAGCATCTATGGGCACAAGGTCCAACTGATGTTGGTTTCATGCAAATCACACCCCATCGTGTGACTCTCAAACCAGGTGTAGTGTTACCACGAATCAGACAGTACAGATTGCCACCTGAGGCTGTAGCAGCCTTATCCAAAATTATTGACGAGCTCATGGCTCAAGGAGTAGTTGTAGAAACTGACTCCAATGTATGTAATTCTCCTATCATTCCAGTCATGAAACGTACTGATCCAAATGCACCTCCAGTATATCGATTAGTGATTGACCTTCGAGAACTCAATAAATGTATTATTCCCCAGTACCCAGTAGTACCAGATATCTCATCTCTATTGACAGCCATTGATCCTGAGGCAATATTCTTTACCGTAATCGACCTCAAGAATGCATTTTTCAGTGTTCCGATTCATCCAGACAGCCAGTACCTTTTCGGTTTTTGTTTAAATGGAAGGAGCTATACATTTACACGAGCTCCTCAAGGTTTCACAGAAAGTCCTAGCATTTACAGTCAAGCACTTAAGAGACAACTAGACAATATTCACATGCCAGCTGACACTGCCCTGCTCCAATATGTCGATGATCTACTGATCACAGCCCGTTCTGAACGTGCTTGCGAGCGAGCATCACTTACAGTTCTGTATTTCCTAGCCGAGATGGGGCACAAGGTGTCCCCTTCAAAGCTTCAATTCTGTGTCCAGCAAGTGATCTACTTAGGCCACTTACTGTCCAAGTGGGGTAGGCAGTTGACACCTGACCGTATCCAGTTAATAGCGAGTCTTCCACAGCCCAAGACACAGAAGGAGGTGCGTGCTTTTATCGGCCTTACTTCTTATATCAGACAAAGTGATTCCATAGTGTTAGGACACTCCTTGACAGTACAAGTTCCACACTCCGTGGAAGTTCTTTTAAACCGAACACAGACTCAGCACTTGACAATTGCACGTTTGACAGGTTATGAACTGACACTGTTCCAGCCACACATAGAAATCAGACGCTGCAACGTTCTAAATCCTGCTACACTGTTACCGTCAGTTACTTCAAATCCTGCCACACATGACTGTGTGGAAGTAGTTAACACTATGACTAAACCAAGACAAGACCTGACAGATATTCCATTATCAGATCCCGACCTGACACTTTATGTGGATGGTTCATGTATGAGAACAAGTACAGGAGAACTAGTAGCCGCGTATGCAGTGACTACTGACACTGAAGTTATTGAAACACACCGTATTGACACCCTGTCTGCTCAAGCAGCAGAGCTAGTTGCTCTGACTCAAGCCTGCATACGTGCCAAGAACCTGAAAGTTAACATTTACACAGATTCACGTTACGCATTCGGAGTTGTACACGACTTCGGAGTGCTCTGGCAAGAGAGAGGTTTCATGACTTCTCATGGGACCAAGATTCAGCATGGTTTCCTTATTCAAGCTCTGTTAGATGCAATACATTTACCGACAGCTCTCGCTATCATGAAGTGCAAAGCACATACGAAAGTTACAGACATTATTTCTCAAGGAAATGATCTAGCAGATCGAACAGCCAAGCTCACAGCTCAGACTCCAGACATTCCGGTTAACACGACACCGACATCCACTCTAGAATAGACTACTTGTATGACAGTTAAGGACCCCACTCAAGATGTCATAGATATCCAGTTACATGCTACTCCTGAAGAAATCAAGAAATGGTCCGAACAAGGAGGGGTCCAGACAGATCAGGGATGGGTGACGAAGGGAAAAGCCACATGGTTTCTCCCCGACTCTATGGTTCAAGTCATTATCAATACCGCACATAGTCCAGCACACTTAGGAGAAAAAGCCATGTTAGACAGTATCCAGAACATTTGGTTCAACAAGCATTTACGAGCTGCAGCCAAACAGAAAGTCCGTACTTGTATGATATGTTGCCAGTTCAATCCAGGTAAAAGTGTCCCGGTGGAACAAGGTGGATTCCAGCCCCCTGACCACCCTTTTGAAGTCCTCCAGATGGATTATATTCAGATGGAGCGATGTCGAGATTTCAAGTATGTCCTTGTAGTTGTATGCGCTTTGTCCAGGTGGACAGAAGCATATCCAGTCCCAGATTACACAGCCGCGACCACTGCCAAGCAGTTGGTTCGTGAATTCTTCCCCCGCTATGGACTCCCTAGGGTCGTGTATTCTGATAACGGCCAGCCATTCTCATCCGAACTTATGAAGCACGTTTCCCTTTTGTTAGGGTACCAGTGGAAGTTCCATTGTGTACGCCATCCTGAAGCAGCAGGTCTCGTAGAGAGACATAATCAAACCTTGAAAATACGTATTGCTAAAATCTGTCAAGAAAAAGGTGTAGACTGGCTAGTAGCCCTGCCAGTCGCCCTATTTTATATGCGCATGGTCGCACACTCCAGATCAGGTCTGTCCCCTTATGAGGGCGTATTCGGCCGCCCCCCGAACGTGTGGGGTATACCTAGACCCCGAAGTATTACAGATGTTTCCAGTAATATGCTGACAGATTACCTAGCTTCCTTGATGTCTGCCCTACACTCTTGTCGTTCACAGGTTGCCGCTGCCTTTCCCGACAATACTGAAGTCAAGCCACACGAGATCCTTCCCGGCACCCTGGTTTTAATCCGGAATTTTGATCGTTCAAGTCCGCTGGAGCCTCGCTGGAAGGAGCCGAAGTTAGTCCTTTTGACCACCCGCACGGCCGTGAAGTTGGAAGGAAGAAAAGGCTGGGTGCATCTGTCTCATGTCAAGAAATTTCATGGACTAAGACCTAAAACTTTAAATAACACTTCTACAGACACTTTTATCAAGGACTGTCCCGCTAATGACTTTGATTCAAATCCTCCCCTGTTAGAGAAAACTCCGCAGCAGGAGTATAAACAGAAGCTTCGGTCTAGTAAAATAAGTCAGCCAGTTTAATTGTCTAAGTCCCCCTGGGTGAAACGGTTAGACAGGTATCTGACATGTATGAGATAGACCCCCATAGTGAGAGAGTTAGTCAAAACTCAATCCGATGTATCGTTTTTCTAAGTTTTATATTGTTTTTAAGCTTGATGGTTACCTGCACAAGTTATGCATTTCATTTATGTTTTCCAATTTCCCATGTAAATATGTTTTCTAATGCTACAGTAGAGCACACGTTTAGTGATCTGCCTCCTCATGAACTGTCTTATCGTCTTGCTATGCGCAACAATACATTTATCCGTATGTTACATTATTCACACCAGACCAGCAATGCCACTAATTGTTGGGTGTGTGGTCGACTCCCCCCTTTCCAGACACCGAAGGGAGTTCTGCCACTGTTTCCTTATCCGTTTTCACATAATGGTTCACGTGGAGCCTGGTCCATGTTAACGTTATCCTCAACTGATATGTTCTTTCTGAACAGTACATGTTTTCCAGACAAGCAAGGTCTTCCCCACAGAACAGGGTTAGATCTAGAAAATGAAGTTTATAATTTGGGTAATTATTCTTCGAATTTCATGGTCCTGAATGTTCAGTCTGATCCTACTCCAGACTTACCTGCTATTTCAGTCCTACCAGTCAAAGGCGAATTATGTGTTAGAAATAATGGTTCCGCACATGTAGGACATAGTGATTGTACTACTATTGTCAAGTATAGTGACAGTGGGAAATCTATTTTCAAAGCTTCACGTCATTCTTATTTTGTTTGTGGTCAGACCGCATATGTTCGCCTGCCCCTCGATTGGGAGGGAACCTGTTACATTGCCTTCCTACTGCCACCAGTTTACCTAGCCCCATCTGATTATCATAGAAACACACATCTAGTACACATTAGACATAGAAGGGAGATCGAGTCCCCGATTGTCGATCAAACTGAAACTGCTCTAGAACAGTATACAGATTTCAATAAAGGTTTCTTTTTCTTTATAGGCCCTATCCAGAATAGTAAGCTAATCCGTAGATTAACCAGAACCCTTGAAGCAGTAGTGAATGAGACTGCCTCTGCTCTAGGTAACTTAACCGAAGAGCAATCTGCTATGAGATTTGTCGTGCTCCAGAATCGTCTCGTTCTTGACGTCATACTGGCCGATAGAGGAGGAGCATGTAGAGTCATCGGATCTAGTTGCTGCATCTTCATTCCTAATAACGCTCCGTCTGTTTATTCAGCTATAACCAGACTTCATAAAATTGCCCATCAGTTACACCAGAATCCAGGCACCTGGACATGGTCCGGTTGGTTCTGGAGTATAATTTCTGCCTGGGGATGGAAAGTATTGTCATTTCTAGGTATTGCAGTAGCGATCATATTCAGTTGCTGCCTCTGTATACAATGTGGCCCTGCGATTTGCGGCATTTGTGCTACCTTTTGTATTCCTAGTCCTAAGTCCCGTCCTAAATCCCGTTCCAAGAAAATTTGAGACGAGCAAATGATACTGTATGAAATGATAGATGGTATCATGAATATAGATGTTTCCTGATGGAAACGTAGTGACAAGGAGGGAATGTGGAAAAGTAAATTTTGCCATGTTCTGTGTCCCTACGTGTTCCCCATCTTATGTTATATGTGCATGATTAATATGCATATGTGTTCCCTTATGATCGATTAAAGACGCAATTACAGTTGTGTCCATCTCTAGTATGCCAGTTCCCAGTTTTCGTGAATACAACGAATATCAGGCCTATGTAAAGCTACGTTGCCACGTTTCACAGTGTGCACGTTATTTCATTGTAAAGTCCCTGTTTCTAGGCCTCAAAAGGGCCCGGACTCAGATTCAGCTCCTGTCTTTTGAACCCTCTCCGAGGAGCGATACAGCCCCCACCTGTATCCCTGACCCTTCACTTACTTCCTGCCTCACAGTGCCCGGCTCGTCCTGGCTCTGCCTCCAGTCTGCCAAGAGTATGTTATGATTCTAGTTATCAGTCCAGCCCTCCTTCTCTGCCTTCCTAAGCTACTGAATCGCATCAATAGTTTCGTCATGGTCTAGCCTTTACGTCTCCATGTAAGAGAAATACTGTATTAATGGTCATTTAATATTCCTCAACACGCACTACATGTAGAATAATGCATGCACCAGTCTTAGAGTCTGTTAGCCTTTACCCTGATAACTTTTGGATTCTATCAGCATGTTCTCTAAACATCAGATACTAGATAGTGTTTAGGTACATGTCGCTCTGACTCTCCAGACTTTAGTCTCTCCTTCTAGCGCAGAAGTCATAGCCCCCAGCTTCTCCCTAGTAACACGTCATTGCCAGCTTGCGCGCACCACTAGGTTAGAGGTCCCGGCTCCTTGGGTAGCCCCCTCCATGTTTCCGCCCCATTTATGACATATTCTGTTACGTTTACATCACATATCTATGTATACGCCCTGTTCACGCCTCTTGTTACACCTACTTTCTGCCTTATCTTTCGCGACTGCTACAGGCCCTGCCCACTGCTACGCCTATTGTATTGAACATCATGTATTTTGTTTAACTATATATACTTGTGCACTGTTATTAAATGGGTGCAGAGCTAGCCATCCCAGATCTTGCCCGTGCAGGTTGTCCTGTTCCTGTCCTTTATGCTGTATTAAACCTGCAAACTCCAGCTACCCCGAATCTTGACTCTTATTTATTGAGCTATCTGTTATTGTATATCTAGTCAAAAATAGAGGTATTATTTATTTATTTACCACACCACCATTCTTCTCTACCTTATCTTATTTAACTGGCCTTCACTATTCTCTTTGTGTGTTCTCTTGTTACATAGCCCTTCTTTTGAAGCATTCTACACATGTTTTGCCACCTGTAAATTGAATTACGGGCACTAGTGTTGATTAACCTGATGGGAGGAGAGCACACGGGGTCTGAAAGGAGGGTGTGTTTTAGACATCCGATAGCTTGTTTTCGAACTATTCCTATTTGTCAGTTTTGTGTATATTGGGAGTTGTCATTGTAAACTTGTGTTGTATAATAGACTGTGCGCCACGGATTGAAGTGGCAGTCTCTTGAGAACCTACCTGTGTGGTACTTCTTAGATAACTGTGCTTAGCTGCAGCTAATAAAACTACTTTTCTACGCCTAACAGTGTCTCGTGTCTCTGTCGGTCGAGGCAGGTGAACCCGGAGATCTTAGGCGTGCCCTGCGCCGCCTGACCCATAAGGTCAGGTTCTCCAGATCTTTAGGTTTACCTTGCTATATTGGAAAACAGTGCAGCTGGAGAAGGGTAGTCTGTACGCAGCTTTCATCGACTTGCGTGCAGCTTTTGATTTAGTCCCCTGCTCCATGCTATGGAAAGTCTTAAGCAGGATGGGTATGCCAGCTGAGATTTTATCCCTGGTCATGAGACTACACAAGACTAATTATGCAAAGATCCAGTGGGGTAGGCATGGCCAGGTATCTGAGAAGTTCCCAGTGGAAAGAGGGGTACGCCAAGGCTGTGCCATGGCGCCAACACTTTTCTCTATATATATTAATGGTGTTGTGGAGCGCATGTTGTCTGCGTCTCTCGATGCTCCAACTTAGGATGGTTTGAAAACCCCAATACTACTTTTTGCAGACGACACACTGATATTATCTAAAAAACCTAGTGGCCTCCAGCGTGCCCTGAACATTTTTGAGGACTTTTGTAGGGATCGTGGCCTTGAAGTAAATGTGGCTAAAACAAAGCTCATGACTTTTAATCCTCACCCCAGCCTCAGAGGGAACTTTTTCTTGGATGGCCAAAAGGTGGAAATAGTATCAGACTTCGTCTATCTGGGAGTTCATATAGACAAGGGTGTTAAGTGGAAGAAACATGGAATTGGTGGCCCTCAAATTCCGGCAAAATACAGGGGTCATAAGTGCTGAGCATAAAAAATCATTGACTAGACCAATCAAGCCAGCACTTCAGGTATATGAGGCCAAAGCAGTTAGCTCTGCGCTATACGGCGCTGAGCTTTGGGGCTATGACAACCTGGTACCACTAACACTCACAGAAAACAAATTTCTCCGAAGCCTTACTGCCCTACCTAAAAGTACACCCATGAAGCCGCTACGTTGCGAGTTGGGTAGGAAAGCCATATCTGATATGGCTAGATTGCGACCCATTCTATACTGGCGTTGCATCTGGGTCACTCCTGAACTCGCACATTATGCAAGGGGCTTCCTGGATGTAATCAACCGTGATAAGTTCCACAAGATAGGTTGGTTAGGGGATTTGCGTAGATCTTTGGGGATTTTGGGTTTGAATGAGCTTTGGGAGAAACCAGAGGAGGTGCAGTTCCCGGCTAAAGAAATTATAAAAACAAAGTACTGGGAAACAGTAAACCATAGGAACTGGAATGATGCTGACGCTTCTACTTTGGAGGGCCAGTATCTTGAAGTGAAATCTTGCCCCTCCCTTGAGTCTTACTGGGACATTATAACTAAGCCCCAGGAAAGGAAGTTATACTTCCAGCTCAGGGTGGGGTCTATTCCTATTAGATCGTTAACTGGAAGATGGGCCGAAGGTAACTCTTATATTTGTCCATCTTGTAAAGTCTGCACAGAGACCATTGCCCATCTACTGTTTGTATGTACAGCCTACTGTCTACCCCGACGTGTCTGGTTGAGGGCCATGTGTAAACAGCTTGGCACAAGGGATAGTGTTGTGGCCCTTAGAATAATACGTACCAATTCTTTCCCCACCATTGCTGTGGCTGTTGCGAAATATTTAGGCTGGGCATGGGCAATTAGAAGAACTTTCCTAGCACAACAATAGGATGTTTAGAGAAATGTAGTCCTTTTTCTGCCTTTCCAATTAGCTATTGAGAATCAGCCTATACATTGGTGTTGTATTTGTATGAATTTTGTGGTTTTATAGTGAATTTTAATGGAAGTCTTGCAGCTTTATTTTTTTAACTTTTGCGTGATTGTAAATAGGTTTTTAATATTATTGCTATGAACGTATGGTCTTATATGTGTTCTGCTTTTATGAGTTTTTTTACCTCGAATAAAGCATACTTGACTGACTGACTGACTGATATATATATTAACTTATTTTTTTTTTATTTTTTTTGCTTAATTATATATATATTATAAATTGGGTATAAAATACCCTAACCCCCTTTCTTTTTTTTTTATGGTAATAAGGACAACAATAAGGATAAGGAATATTGCGGTGTGGGCAAAAAACGGACAAAAGTGGATTTAGGAGAGCCCAAAGACTTATTGCTAAGAAGGATAAACAAGAAACAGTTGATCGGTAGCGTCTGAAAAGCGCAACCGAAGTTCTTGAGACAGCCTTTCCCGGAGAGGTAGAGGAATGGCCCTTAGGAGGCATGGGGCGTAACGCCGTCGCTGCCGAGGGCCATTCCTCTAAACCCGAAGAGAGTTTGGAGAAGCGCCCTCAAAAGAAAACAAAATGCAGAGGTAGCGTTGAAAAAAGAAGGACCGCACCTAAGGGCTTTTCAGTTAGGAGGTCAGTAGAAAAGAACCGAAAATGAGGCGGAAATCACCCCGAGGGCCAAGGGTACGAAAAACAAGCCCACGCATCGGTGAGGAAGGGGAGGGGGGGGGGAACGACGACCATAAATTGGAAGTCGAGGGAGAGAAAAGGGTTACAGGGGAGGTAACCAAGCCAAGGAAAGGGGTTGGGAAACCAATGATAAAAAGTCGATAAGCATAGTGTGGAAAAGTAAATTTTGCCATGTTCTGTGCCCCTACGTGTTCCCCATCTTATGTTATATGTGCATGATTAATATGCATATGTATTCCCTTATGATCGATTAAAGACGCAATTCCAGTTGTGTCCAACTCTAGTATGCCAGTTTCTAGTTCTCGTGAAAGCTACGAGTATTAGGCCTATGTAAACCTATGTTGCCACGTTTCACAGTGTGCACATTAATTCAGAATAAAGTCCCCGTTTCTAGGCCTCAAAAGGGCCCGGACTCAGATTCAGCTCCTGTCTCCTGAACCCTCGCTGAGGAGCGATACAGCCCCCACCTGCATCCCTGACCCTTCACTTACTTCCTGCCTCGCAGTGCCCGGCTCGGCCTGGCTCTGCCTGCCAGTCTGCCAAGAGTATGTTATGATTCTAGTTATCAGTCCAGCCCTCCTTCTCTGCATACCTAAGCTACTGAATCACGTCAATAGTTTTAGTCATGGTCTAGCCTTTATGTCTCCATGTAAGAGAAATCCTGTATTAATGGTCATTTAATATTCCTCAACACGCACTACATGTAGAATAATGCATGCACCAGTCTTAGAGTCTGTTTGCCTTTGCCCTGATAACTTTTGGATTCTATCAACATGTTCTCTAAACATCAGATACTAGATAGTGTTTAGGTACATGTCGCTCTGCCACTCCAGACTTTCGTCTCCTCTTCCTAGTGCAGAAGTCATAGCCTCCAGCTCCTCCTGGTAACACGCCATTGCCAGCTTGCGCGCACCACTAGGTTAGAGGTCCCGGCTCCTTAGGTAGCCCCCTCCATGTTTCCGCCCCATTTATGACATATTCTGTTACGTTTACATCACATGTCTATGTATACGCCCTGTACACACCTCTTGTTACACCCACTTTATGCCTTATCTTTCGCGACTGCTACAAACTCCGCCCACTGCTACGCCTACTACACTGAATGTAATGTAATTTGTTTTAGTATATATATGTTATGCACTGTTATTAAAGTTAGCGCGCTCATCCCAGATCCTGCCCCGGCAGCTGCCAGGCCCTGCCATCCTTTTCCCATGCAGGTTGTCCTGTTCCTGTCCTTTATGCTATATTAAAACCTGCAAACTCCAGCTACCTCGAATCTTGACTCTTATTTATTGAGCTATCTGTTATTTATATATCCAGTCAAAAATAGAACAGGTATTTAATTATTTATTTACCACATAATGGCGCCCGAACAGGGACTTGCCCTTTCCCCACGCGCCGGAGAAGCCACGCAAGCCCCCTGATCCTCTGCAGTCGTGACGGAACCATCCTGCGCAGTGGCAGATATTTCTGCTTCAAGTATCCCTCAGGCCCACGGAGGAGACGGAGGTTGCGGTCCAGCATCCAGACGAGGCGGTGGAGGAACGCGGCGAGTCCCGACCAGAGCCCAAGCCGAGAGTTCAAGGTCCGAGGTATCCGGAGGCCCACCTGTAACTGAAGTCCGAAGTTCGTAGTCCGTCGTCGTAGCAGTCCAGTCCAGTCCGAGGCCTTCCGTTCTTGCTGCCCGGTGAGTACCGTTGCTGGGGTAGTATCTAGACAGGGTCAATCTAATTGTCTCTGGTCCGTGGGTTTGGGTACGCAAATCCAACACGAAGTGTCCACCTAGGTGGATGCGGGTCCTGACGTGTCTCTTTATGAGACCGGTAAGTTTCGTACTGTTTTAGCAGTACATCCAGTCATTCTAGTTTCTGTTCTAGTAAGTTCTGTTCTCGAGAAATCCATGTGTTCTGTTCTCAGTATTCCAGGTAGTATTTTGTCCGAACTGTTATTTTAATGTTATTTCAATGTTTCTTCAATGTCGTGGTATGAGTGATTTGTTTCTTAAATTATTATCGTGTTTATTGTGTATTGTATTGTGTCTAGATTCTAGAAATCATGCCTCTGTTCTCCAAATTACGTCAGTTAAAAACTAGAAAAGGGCTGCTCGAGGAAGCAGTCCCTGTCCCTCCTAGGGACAGTCCAGGTCATTTTATGTATCACAAGCATGGCTTAAGTGCCATAATATATCTAGACTTATGGTCTGATTATACCAGACACCTCGAAGAGAAATATAGATGGCCCGTATCGGGTACATGGGATGCCGAGTGCATCATGCGAGTAGAAGAAGCATTATGGAAAAAGAAATCCAGACAGTCACAGAAAGATGCCATCGAGTTATGGCGCAAAGAATCTCATAAAAGAACCGAAAAAGAAATCAAGAAAGTCAGAATTAAGTAGAGAATCCTCAGAAAGAGCCCAAGAAAGGGAATTAATTGAAATAGGTGAACGAGTTAAAACCGAACAGTCAGACAGACAGAGGAATGCCCTTATTAAGGGTATGTATCCTCTTCTTGCCGAGGGCTTGCCAAAAGCAACCCCGGAGGCATCCAGTAATTTTCCGCCACCATTAGTTCCGACCAAGCTACGTCACAAACCGACCGCAGCTGATATTTTTCTCTCGTCCTATTTGGACGACACAGTCCCAGAGTATGTAAATTCTGTTCCGCCAGCTCCTGTGAATAATGTAATTCCTGTTCCTCCAGACACCGGGGCACCTGTTACAGTACCTGTTACGGTACCCCCGGTCCAGCCTACAGTACAAGTACCCGCTACATCAGTCACTCTGCCAGCACGAAGAGTATCAGTCGACGATTCCAGTTTAGGGGCCGCGGGGGGAGGTCCTCCTGGTACCCCGCCGCCACACAAACGTGTAACGTCAGTCGAGTTACATGAACGTGCGTTACAGCGTACGCCCAAATATCAGTCCGTTGCAGATATCAGACGAGCTCTTACTGAATGCCGTTATGATCCAGTCCCAGGCGATGATAATATGGTTATATATTCATTGCGTGTAAGACGGGTGACCGAGTATTTGGACACCCTACCGAATATGAAAAAAGATCTAGACAGAATATATCGTTTTATCCGTACAGGAGAAGATCCAGAAAGTATTGGCGAAATCATGTCTTTAAGGAAAGCTGAGACCCAGCTCATGCTATTAAAGTTTCTAATTAATTGTTTAATAAGGGAACAAGATTATCCGACTAAAGATCCGACCGAAATGAAAGTTCTGACAAGGTGGAGTGATAATATAGCCGAGGGTAAACACAGGACGCTTAGTTGTATAGAGAGTATGTACAAGAAAATTCGTAAGAAAATAATAAGGTTACACGAACAACGGAAAGAAGCACTAGTAAGCGAGAAAGAAAGTAACTCTTCTACTGAAGAAGTAGAAGACGAGAATCCCGCCAGAATAGCGTATGTAGGTAAATCTAGATTTCCAGACCGACATTTACGCCTAGAACACAAGAAAGTCGTTCATCTTCCAGCACCAGAGCAAGGTTCTTTAGAACAAGTATTCCAAGCTACCGATCACATTCTGAAAGCACGAATTGGTTATAGTGAGCTTAGTACCATGCATGAACAAGAACAAGCCCGATCAGCAGTCCGATGGGCTACTGATTCTACCACTTTTCCAGACGAAATAGGGCACAAATGTTTCTGAAACTGCCCCCAGCCGAGCAGCGACTGGTGGGTATGTATATGATCCAGCACCTCATCACACTGTATGAGGGACAACATTCCGATCCAGGTCCGTTACATGATGTATTAAACGAGTTACTACAGTATAGATGGAAAGGTCTAGGTACCGAATTAATTAGTATCATTCTAGAACAGCGCCACAAATACCGAACGTTTTTAAACCCGCACTTTGTTCACGTCTCACCCCCAGGAAGTAAACCATTTTACATAGATAGACAGAATCCGTTACGAGAAGTACATCCAGTCAAGAAAGAGGGTGGTGGTCTAGAACGAGTATTTGTTTACACCCCTATCACAAAGATGGAACTCTTAGAGATGAAGAAATTAATTCCCTGTCACGACAAAGATCCAGCAGGGTTCCACCGTGAATTAAAAGACATGCTCCGTATGGGAGAATATACGTATCCAGATATAATTAAAATGTTAAAGGTCCTGTTGCCCGCAGGGGTATATGAAAAACTCAAGGAAAAAGAATGGGAGGTGGGAGAGAAAAAGATTGATTGGACAGCTCTAGAAGCTGAAGATAATACACGTGTACCAGGTACCGGTCTTGGGGAGAAATGTAAAGAATTACCTGAGCTGTTAATACAAGTTTTGCCAAGATTACTAGCCACGAAAAAGGAAGACTGGGATGCAATCTCAGCCTGTAAACAGAAACCAGACGAAGATACCAGTGATTTTTATTCTAGATTCGAGAAATGTTTTAGTATTAACAGTGGTTTGAAGACGGGTAGTGAGTCATACCCTCATCTTTTTGTTACTAAACTAGTCGAGAATTCAAGCCCACAAGTTAAAAATCGAGTTTTGAAAGTCGAAAGTACCTGGCAAGCTAATACTCCGTCCCAAATGCTTCAAATGCTCCAGTACCACCAGAATAGAATCAGAGAAGAGCAAGAACACGAAAGGAAACGTATGAAAGACACGAAAATGAAAGTATTAGTTGCACAATCTGTTCCTCAAGACAGTCAGAAGAGGGGTCCGAATCAAGCCAGTCATCCTGCAGCTCCCGTTAAAGGGACCTGCAATTATTGTAAACAGCCAGGTCATTTTATAAACGAGTGTGCAGTTCTGAAACACAACATAGCCACTGGTAAAACTAAAGAAAGACCACGTCCGCCTAGACAAGAACACGTTTCACAGACTTCTCAGTCACCACAGAATGCACAACAGACAGTTACAGTACCGCAGCCTATAGCTGCAACACAGCATGTTACACAGCAAATGTACCAGTATGCCCAGTCCGAGTATCCAGATTACCAACCGTATTCATGAAACAGCCTAGAGAGGGAGGTAGGCTTGCCTCTCATCGAGATACCTGTAGATCAAGAGGGTCCCTATGTTCACAGTCAAGTATTAGGGAAAGACAGAAAGTTTCTGATTGATACAGGGGCAAGTAGGACTACTATCAGTCATGACGAGGTTCCAGGGGCTCCGCTCTCAGGCTCTAGAAATGTTTCCCTTGGATTTTCAGGAAAGCCTATTGTAAACGAGATATCAAAGCCAGTTTCTCTAGAAGTAGGTCCATTGTCCCGAACTACTGATTTGTTACTTACGAAATCATGTCCAGAAAATTTGTTGGGTATTAAGACATTGAAGGAATTAGGTGCAGTAATATGTTGCTCCCCAGAGGGAGTTCGTTTGTTTTTGCGTGACTTCAAGGGTCACTATGTATTACGTGATTTTGATCCAAGATTACTGAATGTCCCCCAGCATTTATGGGCACAAGGTCCAACTGATGTTGGTTGTATGCAAATCACACCCCATCGTGTGACTCTCAAGCCAGGTGTAGTGTTACCACGAATCCGACAGTACAGATTGCCACCTGAGGCTGTAGCAGCCTTATCCAAAATTATTGACGAGCTCATTGCTCAAGGAGTGGTTGTAGAAACTGACTCCAATGTATGTAATTCTCCTATCATTCCAGTCATGAAAGGTACTGATCCAAATGCACCTCCAGTATATCGATTAGTGATTGACCTTCGAGAACTTAATAAATGTATCATTCCCCAGTACCCAGTAGTCCCAGATATTTCTTCCCTATTGACAGCCATTGATTCTGAAGCCACATTTTTCACTGTCATAGACCTCAAAAACGCATTTTTCAGTGTCCCCATTCATCCAGACAGCCAGTTCCTTTTCGGATTCTGTTTAAATGGAAGGAGCTATAAATTTACACGAGCTCCTCAAGGTTTCACAGAAAGTCCTAGTATTTACAGTCAAGCACTCAAGAGACAACTAGACAATATTCACATGCCAACTGACACTGCCCTGCTCCAGTATGTCGATGATCTACTGATCACAGCCCGTTCTGAACGTGATTGCGAGCGAGCGTCACTTACAGTTCTGTATTTCCTAGCCGAGATGGGGCACAAGGTGTCCCCTTCGAAGCTTCAATTCTGTGTACAGCAAGTGATCTACTTAGGCCACTTACTGTCCAAGAGGGGTAGGCAGTTGACACCTGACCGTATCCAGTTAATAGCAAGTCTTCCACAGCCCAAGACCCAGAAAGAGGTACGAGCTTTTATCGGCCTCACTTCTTATTGCAGACAATGGATTCCTCAGTATGCATTTCTAGCCAAGCCACTGATACAGTTAACGACACAGGAGGCAGCCGTATCGACTGTCCTCCCTTGGACATCCGAACATACACTTGCTTTTAATGAATTAAAGAAAGCCTTATGTCAAGCACCTGTTCTAGCAACACCGAACTATAGTAAGCCTTTTACACTTTTTGTCACAGAACGTGAAGGTACAGCATTATCTGTTCTCACACAAGATCAAGCAGGACAATACAAGCCCTGTGCTTATTTTTCGAGCACATTAGATCCAGTAGCCCAGTCTCTGCCTGCGTGCCTCAAGTCAGTTGCAGCCACAGCACTAGCTATCAGACAAAGTGATTCCATAGTATTAGGACACTCCCTGACAGTACAAGTTCCACACTCCGTGGAAGTTCTTTTAAACCGAACCCAGACTCAGCACTTGACAATTGCACGATTAACAGGTTATGAACTGACACTGTTCCAGCCACACATAGAAATCAGACGCTGCAACGTTCTAAATCCTGTTACACTGTTACCGTCAGTTACTTCAAATCCGGCCACACATGACTGTGTGGAAGTTGTTAACACTATGACAAAGCCAAGACAAGACCTGACAGATATTCCATTACCTAATTCCGACCTGACACTTTATGTGGATGGTTCATGTATGAGAACTAGTACAGGAGAACTAGTAGCCGCGTACGCAGTGACTACTGAAACTGAAGTTATAGAGACACATCGTATTGACATCCTGTCCGCTCAAGCAGCAGAGCTAGTTGCTCTGACCCAAGCCTGCATACGTGCCAAGAACTTGAAAGTTAACATATACACAGATTCACGTTATGCATTCGGAGTCCTACACGACTTTGGAGTGCTCTGGCAAGAAAGAGGTTTTATGACTTCTCATGGAACCAAGATTCAGCATGGTCTTCTTATTCAAGCTCTGTTAGATGCAATACATTTACCGACAGCTATCGCTATCATGAAGTGCAAAGCACATACGAAAGTTACTGACATCATTTCCCAAGGCAACGATCTAGCAGATCGAACAGCCAAGCTTACAGCTCAGACACCAGACATTCCAGTTAACACAACACTGACACACAGTCCAGATCCGACTACATGTATGACAGTTAAGGACCCCACTCAAGATGTCATAGATATCCAGTTACATGCTACTCCCGATGAAATCAAGAAATGGTCCGAACAAGGAGGGGTCCAGACAGATCAGGGATGGATGACGAAGGGAAAAGCCACATGGTTTCTCCCCGACTCAATGGTTCAAGTCATTATTAATACCGCACATAGTCCTGCACATTTAGGAGAAAAAGCTATGTTAGACAGTATCCAGAACCTTTGGTTCAACAAGCATTTACGAGCTGCAGCCAAGCAGAAAGTCCGTACCTGTATGATATGTTGCCAGTTCAATCCAGGTAAAAGTGTCCCGGTGGAACAAGGGGGATTCCAGCCTCCTGACCACCCTTTTGAAGTCCTCCAGATGGATTATATTCAGATGGAGCGATGTCGAGGTTTCAAGTATGTCCTTGTAGTTGTATGCGCTTTGTCCAGGTGGACAGAGGCATATCCAGTTCCAGATTACACAGCCGCGACCACTGCCAAGCAGTTGGTTCGTGAATTTTTCCCCCGTTATGGACTCCCTAGGGTCGTGTATTCTGATAACGGCCAGCCATTCTCATCTGAGTTAATGAAGCATGTGTCCCTTCTGTTAGGGTACCAGTGGAAGTTTCATTGTGTACGCCATCCTGAAGCAGCAGGTCTCGTAGAGAGACATAACCAGACATTGAAAATCCGCATCGCCAAAGTTTGTAAAGAGAAAGGTGTAGACTGGCTAGTAGCTCTGCCAGTCGCCCTATTTTATATGCGCATGGTCGCACATTCCAGATCAGGTCTGTCCCCTTATGAGGTCGTATTCGGCCGCCCCCCGAACATGTGGGGTACACCTAGACCCCGCAGTATTACAGATGTTTCCAGTAATATGTTGACAGATTACCTAGCTTCCTTGATGTCTGCCCTACACTCTTGTCGTTCACAGGTTGCCGCTGCATTTCCAGACAATACTGAAGTCAAACCACATGAGGTCCTTCCCGGGGATTTGGTTTTAATACGGAACTTTGATCGTTCAAGTCCGCTGGAGCCCCGCTGGAAACAACCTCAACTTGTCCTTCTGACCACCCGCACGGCCGTGAAGTTGGAGGGCCGCAAAGGCTGGGTGCACCTGTCCCACGTCAAGAAATTCCATGGATGTCGCATAAAAACATTGGACTGTTCCATTTTAAAGGACTGCCAGAATTCTAAAGACTGTTCCATTTCTAAGGACTGTCCCGCTACAAACTTTGAATCAAAGCCTCCCCTGTTAGAGGAAACTCCGCAGCAGGAGTATAAAAAGAAGCTCCGGTCTAGTAAAATAAGTCAGCCAGTTTAATTGTCTAAGTCCCCCTCGGGTGAAACGGTTAGACAGGTATCTGACATGTATGAGATAGACCCCCATAGTGAGAGAGTTAGTCAAAACTCTATCAGATGTATTGTTTTTCTAAGTTTTCTATTGTTTTTAAGTTTAATGGTTACCTGCACAAGTTATGCATTTCATTTATGTTTTCCAATTTCTCATGAAAATAAGTTTGTTAATGCTACAGTAGAGCACACATTTAGTGATCTGCCTCCTCACGAGTTATCCTATCGTCTTGCTATGAGAAATAATACATTCATTAGTATGTTACACTATTCACACCAGACCAGCAATGCCACTAATTGTTGGGTGTGTGGTCGACTCCCCCCTTTCCAGACACCGAAGGGAGTTCTGCCACTTTTTCCTTATCCGTTTTCTCATAATGGTTCGTGTGGAGCATGGTCCACGTTAACGTCATCTTCTAATGATATGTTACTTCTGAATAGTACATGTTTTCCAGACAAACAAGGTCTCACCCATAGAACAGGGTTAGATCTAGAAAATGAAGTTTATAATTTAGGCAATTATTCCTCGAATTTTATGGTCCTGAATGTTCAGTCTGATACTACTCCAGACTTACCTGCTATTTCAGTACTACCAGTCAAAGGCGAATTATGTGTCCGAAAGAATGGTTCCGCACATGTAGGACATAGTGATTGTACTACTATTGTCGAGTATAGTGACAGTGGGAAATCTATTTTTAAAGCCTCACGTCATTCTTATTTTGTTTGTGGTCAGACCGCATATGTTCGTCTGCCCCTCGACTGGGATGGAACCTGTTACATTGCCTTCCTACTGCCACCAGTTTTCCTAGCCCCATCAGATTATTATAGGAACACACATCTAGTACGGTATACAACCTTTACCACGCAACTTTTACCACGACCTACCTTTACCACGCAACTTTTACAACGCAGGAACATTGACCACGCATACCATTACAACGCTGGTATTTACAACGCAGGTACTTTTACAACGCATACCATTACAACGTAAGTATTGGTAAGTATATAATTTTATTTAAAATATTTTAGGTTTGGGTTTTGGGTAAATGGGTATTTTTAGGGTTCAGGGTCAGTTTTCAGTTTTTGGGTAAAGGGGTATTTTTAGGGTTCAGGGTCAGTTTTCAGTTTTCGGGTAAATGGGTATTTTTAGGGTTCAGGGTCAGTTTTCAGTTTTTGGGTAAAGGGGTATTTTTAGGGTTCAGGGTCAGTTTTCAGTTTTTGGGTAAAGGGGTATTTTTAGGGTTCAGGGTCAGTTTTCAGTTTTTGGGTAAAGGGGTATTTTTAGGGTTCAGGGTCAGTTTTCAGTTTTTGGGTGTAGGGGTATTTTTAGGGTTCAGGGTCAGTTTTCAGTTTTTGGGGTACAGGGGTATTTTTAGGGTTCAGGGTCAGTTTTCAGTTTTTGGGGTACAGGGGTATTTTTAGGGTTCAGGGTCAGTTTTCAGTTTTTGGGGTACAGGGGTATTTTTAGGGTTCAGGGTCAGTTTTCAGTTTTTGGGGTGCAGGGGTATTTTTAGGGTTCAGGGTCAGTTTTCAGTTTTTGGGGTACAGGGGTATTTTTAGGGTTCAGGGCTGGGTTTGGGTTTTGGGGTTCAGGGGTATTTTTAGGTTTTAGGGCTGGGTTTGGGTTTTGGGGTACAGGGGTATTTTTAACATATATATTTAAAAATTAATAATTAAATATTAATATAAATAATTAAAATATTAAATATTAAAATAATAATTTATTAATTAAAAAAAATATTATTAATAATTATTTTACCATATTATTTACTTACCTATAATTACGTTGTAATGGTATGCGTTGTAATAGTACCTGCGTTGTAAATACCAGCGTTGTAATGGTATGCGTGGTAAAGGTTCCTGCGTTGTAAAAAATGCGTGGTAATGGTCTGCGTGGTAAAAGTCCGCGTTGTAACGTCATATATCCATCTAGTACACGTCAGACCTAGAAGGGAGATCGAGTCCCCAATTGTCGATCAAACTGAAACTGCTCTAGAACAATATCAAGATTTCAATAAAGGTTTCTTCTTCTTTATAGGACCTGTCCAGAATAGTAAGTTAATCCGTAGGTTAACCAGAACCCTTGAAGCAGTAGTGAATGAGACTACTTCTGCTCTAGGTAACTTAACCGAAGAGCAATCTGCTATGAGATTTGTCGTGCTCCAAAATCGTCTCGTTCTTGACGTCATACTGGCCGATAGAGGTGGAGCATGTAGAGTCATCGGATCTAGTTGCTGCATTTTCATTCCTAATAACGCGCCGTCTGTTTATTCAGCTATAACCAGACTTCATAAAATTGCCCATCAGTTACACCAGAATCCAGGCACCTGGACATGGTCAGGTTGGCTCTGGAGTATTATTTCTGCCTGGGGATGGAAAGTATTGTCATTCCTAGGTATAGCAGTAATGATCATTTTCAGTTGCTGCCTCTGTTTACAATGTGGCCCTGCGATTTGCGGCATTTGTGCTACATCCTGTATTCCAAGTCCTAGTCCTAAGTCCCGTTCCAAGCCAATTCGAGACGAGCAAATGATACTGTATGAAATGATAGATGGTATCATGAATATTGATGTTTCCTGATGGAAACGTAGTGACAAGGAGGGAATGTGGAAAAGTAAATTTTGCCATGTTCTGTGCCCCTACGTGTTCCCCATCTTATGTTATATGTGCATGATTAATATGCATATGTATTCCCTTATGATCGATTAAAGACGCAATTCCAGTTGTGTCCAACTCTTGTATGCCAGTTTCCAGTTCTCGTGAAAGCTACGAGTATTAGGCCTATGTAAACCTATGTTGCCACGTTTCACAGTGTGCACATTAATTCAGAATAAAGTCCCCGTTTCTAGGCCTCAAAAGGGCCCGGACTCAGATTCAGCTCCTGTCTCCTGAACCCTCGCTGAGGAGCGATACAGCCCCCACCTGCATCCCTGACCCTTCACTTACTTCCTGCCTCGCAGTGCCCGGCTCGGCCTGGCTCTGCCTGCCAGTCTGCCAAGAGTATGTTATGATTCTAGTTATCAGTCCAGCCCTCCTTCTCTGCATACCTAAGCTACTGAATCACGTCAATAGTTTTAGTCATGGTCTAGCCTTTATGTCTCCATGTAAGAGAAATCCTGTATTAATGGTCATTTAATATTCCTCAACACGCACTACATGTAGAATAATGCATGCACCAGTCTTAGAGTCTGTTAGCCTTTGCCCTGATAACTTTTGGATTCTATCAACATGTTCTCTAAACATCAGATACTAGATAGTGTTTAGGTACATGTCGCTCTGCCACTCCAGACTTTCGTCTCCTCTTCCTAGTGCAGAAGTCATAGCCCCCAGCTCCTCCTGGTAACACGTCATTGCCAGCTTGCGCGCACCACTAGGTTAGAGGTCCCGGCTCCTTAGGTAGCCCCCTCCATGTTTCCGCCCCATTTATGACATATTCTGTTACGTTTACATCACATGTCTATGTATACGCCCTGTACACACCTCTTGTTACACCCACTTTATGCCTTATCTTTCGCGACTGCTACAAACTCCGCCCACTGCTACGCCTACCACACTGAATGTAATGTAATTTGTTTTAGTATATATATGTTATGCACTGTTATTAAAGTTAGCGCGCTCATCCCAGATCCTGCCCCGGCAGCTGCCGGGCCCTGCCATCCTTTTCCCATGCAGGTTGTCCTGTTCCTGTCCTTTATGCTATATTAAAACCTGCAAACTCCAGCTACCTCGAATCTTGACTCTTATTTATTGAGCTATCTGTTATTTATATATCCAGTCAAAAATAGAACAGGTATTTAATTATTTATTTACCACAATAGTTGCAAGAGTAGAACACAAGCAATCAAAGATCAACAGATGATAAGCACAGTAAAATACCAGCAATCAAGAGATTAAAAGAATCTTAATAATATCTCTAAACAGTGTTAAAGGAAGAGAAAGGAAGGTAACTTATCTGTCTGCGAGCCGCATTTAAAAGAGGCAGCTCTGCTCTTGCACTTGCCTCATATTGTTGCTATGTTGTCATCACATTCTTATTCTTTCCTTTGTGATGTAAGCGGCTGTTTGTGAGTTGCATTAAAAGGATTAATGCATAACGTAGCCTCCTTGTCTTGTAATGAAATCAAGGCAGCAAGCTTACTTATCAGATCAATGCAAACTGACCCAGTCAAACAGCTTAAGATGCTTAGATGCAACAAGGGGTTGCAACTAGCAAGATACAGCAAATAACAGTAGATTTTGGTGGTAAAAATAGACATTGTCGGGAGGCCCAGCCTCCTCCGGGTATTGTATGGCCCAGGCTTTGTGAAATAGCGCTGTTGATGAATCCCAGGTGAGGGTCCCAGGGTTGTGGGACTTGAAGTCCCTATAGGTGGCGGCAATCAGCTGCGGCGGCTGCCCCATTAGGCAGATGACAGCGTGGGTTCAGTTATGAAGCCCCCACTTAGCAGGGCTTCAGGAAGGTCTGTGCTCCACCCCCAACAAGTGCAAATGGTCCCAAAGGGAAGAGCAATACTCCCTCCTCTTGCGACTCTAGAATTGTCCCCCTTAGGTTAGAGAGTTTTGTATAACACGATTGAAGGCTCAGACGGAGACACCCTAGTTCAGTAATGTTTGAGCTCAGCTTAATCAGGAACGAGGAGTTAGCCTAACTGCTTGGGCGGTCGACCTCGAATCTGGGGAACTGGGTTAGTGTCTCTGCCAGGCTGCCCAAGGCCACCGAAGGGGGCCCCCTAAGAGGGCGGCCATCCTTAATGCCACACGATGGCACAGACACCAGTTAGCGTTATAGTCTAGGGGACCTGTGTGGGTACCCTGGTGACGTCACTTCCGGCGGGGGAGGGGCGGGAGAGGTATTTGTTTCCTTGCCATCCTCCAAGCGCCCTCTTTGGTTCCTGGTCGGCGACAAAGAAGGACAGTCCCCCTTCTTTTCTTTTGCCTTGGTTTCTGGGATTTCTCTTTGTGTCGGCGCAGGTGTTGGGCAGGTTCCGGTTGGGGGTCCCATTCCGGGCGAGTGTTGGAGGGTTGTGTGGGTTCTTTGTGTTGCCTGGGGTGTGTGGCTGGGCAGTGGAGGGTCCTTCTTTCTGGTGTCCTGGGGGCAGGGGTTAGCGGGGTATGGCATCAGGGGCACGCTTGCCGCGCAGGTCCGGGGTGTGGGGGCAGGGTGCCAGGGGAAGGGGTTTCATCCTTGTCGGTCCATGCTTTGCACGGTGAGGGCCGGCGGGGCTCCTGCTTTCCAGGGGATGTGGTTCCGGCTTGCGGCGTTATGGGTTGGGGGGTGGCGGGTGTGCGGCTTCCCTGGGGTTAAGTATGTCGGCTTGCGGGGGCCGAGGGGGGGAGGTCTGTTTGGCATGCTTGGTGTTGTCGGCTGCCCCCTCGTGCGGCCTTGCCCGCTCCCTCTCGCGGGGGAGGGAGGGAAGGTGCGGCCCTTTGTTCCAGCGTGCGGGGGTTCGGGAGGGTGCGTTTTTTGTGTTGAGCGTGCGCGCGGGGGGTGCTCTTTCCACTGTGGCATTTCCTTGTCCGGGTTGCGGGGGGCAGTGTTAGGCCTGTTCATGGTGGCCTTTTGCCCCCTCTCGTGGGTTTTACCGATGCGGGTGGGGAAGAATTGCTTCAGCACTTTTACTGTTTGTCCCTCTTTCCTCGCACTCTGCATTTGTACCTGGAGGCGGGATGGGTCATCTCTCCCCTCCACCCCTCCTCGGGGCGGTGCTCCGCATCGCCGGTGCCTTAGGTGAACCTAGTGTTAGGAGCATGTGGTTCCGTCCGAGCCCCCCCCTCCCTACGCATGGCCGGTAGCGGCTTTCCTTGTACCTCACGCTACCATTAGTACTATCTGCTGGCTGCATTTGATGCTCAATGTGTCTACGTCTGCAACGCAATTGGCGCATGCATATAGCGCGAGGTTACCATCGGGTCGAGTTCAAACTTTTTAAATTGTGCAGGAAACAATTGCTAACTATGCCTACATCATACAAAACGCTGCTTAGTTAGCATGGGCCATTTCATACAGATATATATGTTTACGCACAGCGATGTACAGTGATGCCTTCGGTGGGGTCGATTGCTCGGGGACACCTTGGGAGGCAGGGATAGGTGTCGGCAGTTCCTGGCATGTGCTGCGTTTCTGTGCTGTGCTGGGTTTCTATGATTTATATTGCATGTCGGCCACAGTGGCTCTCTAGTGACTGTCTCCTATGTACTGTTCTACATTGTGCTAGCGAAATAAGATGGCGGTGCACCACCAGTGCGCCCATAGTCCTTCTTGGCTTTAGGGCAGGGTCTACATTGGGGCTTCAGAGCGCTGCCTGAAGTGAGGGGTTAGGGCAATCGACGTTGTGTTCTATGTTCATGCAGGAACCAGGTGGAAGAGGACGTCGGGGCTCCCCTTGGTAGGCCACGGGTGAGATCGTTGGGGTTAAGAGGGGGTGGCACACTGGGGTCAGTGTGCCACAGTTACTGGCAAACAGGTGTGGGATGAGGCTAACATGTTTTTCTAATGACAGATTCTCTGTTGGCCTGAAATTTAACGACACAGAGGACTTGGAAGTGGTCAGGAGCAGGTATGGTCTGACACTCTGCGTGTAAGGGGCAGGTCGGCCTCGGGAGGAGAAGGTGCCGTAAGGGGTTTCAACAAGCAACGTGATTTTAAGGATGCGAGGGGTGCGCTGCTAACCTTTCTTTTCATCCTATATACAGAATGGTCGTGCTTAGGACTCCTTTGCAGGCTCGGATCACGTATACGCTTAGCCTCCTAAGTTTGAGTAAGTAAATGCTGGGACTTGGGGACGCGGGCTCAGCAGTGGCGGCAGTAGGACTGGCTTAGCCAGGGGAGTTTTAGGATATGTCTGACTCTGACTTTATCTCCGTAGATTGAATGACGCAAGCCCGACGATACGCCATGGAGAGCCAGGGCTCCCCACCTCTTTTTACGCAGACGTCACAGGTGGATGATTCGTTGCCGGATGCTACGCAGGAAGCACAGTGGGCAGCGTTTATTCGTATGGCCAAAGGAGGGGGTCTGTCTTGGGCCACGGGGATCTTGAAGGATGTCGAATCTGAGGACTCGGGCATCATCTGTGAGCACCCCCCCACGGACCTTTACCTCAATCAGGAGCCCGGCCCTTCGAGGGCATCGAAGCGGGCCTGCAAGCCCATGTCCAAGGAATTCCCGCCAGACCCAATGCCAGCAAAAACTAGGGCATTGCACGTCCAGATGGAGGCGATGCCCCTGCCGATCACCCCTCAGCCCTTGGCGCCCGTGCCTCCCCATGACATTATCCCGACCGCGGCGGGGTACGCTACACGTGAAGACCTGGGTAAGCTCTTGGACACTCTGAAAGACTTCATGGCAGAGCTGAGGGGGGGTCGGGTTACCCCTTCTCCGGCCCCGCCGGTCAGTGTCCCAGTTGTTGGAGAGGGAGGGGCTAGGGCGGCGGCAACAGTGTGGGTGAACCAGGTGAAGGTGCCACAGGCTCTGCTGGGGGCTCCCCCCCTTAGCCCAAGTGTTCCTTTGGTGGTCATGGCCACACCTTTGCATAGTAGGCCCACGGAGGGAGCCTTGGAGTCCCCTGCCCCTGTGGCGCCCATTTGTCCTCCCACACCTAGCAGCAGTCGTGAAGCTTTGGACTCCACAGCCACAGTGTTAGCCAACTCTGTCCCGACCACCGTCTGTTTACCCTGTACCCACCAGTGGGGCCGCACAACTTCCTTTGGCCGCGAGCGACAAACCCAGTGTAGTTTCCCCTGCCGCGCAGTTAGCCCCCCCCCCCCCCTCAGCGCCGGTGCAGTCGGTCGCCGCTGCACCCCTGTTATCTGGTCACTGCTCCTTGTCCTGGAAGGTACCTTTAGCTTCCGAGGAGGTTATTTAGAGGCGAGAGCTAATAGACATCTTTTTACTACTCTTACTGGGGCAGGAAGGGGTGGATGTCAGGAAGGCGGGGTAAAAGAGGAAGACAAGAAAACTAAGTACCAGCAGTGGCCAGAAAAAACTTTTGATAACTGGCTTGACGCTTTTGCTATTCTATCAGATGTCATCTTATAGAAGCATCCCAAGCAGGCGCAGGCTCTCGTCCAATACGGCACTCTCATTCGCAAGGAGGCCATGAAATGGGGCAGACAGGGTTGGCTGAGTTATGACCGGGAGTTTAGGAAGAGAATGTCATTGTGTCCAGAAATGAGGTGGGACCAGAAGGAAGTGCAATTATGGTTGGAAAACATGGGTTCTCACATGGTGCAAGGCGCAGTGGCACAGAGTAAGAGTCAGGGGAACAAGGATGTCGGCAGTGGTGCCTTTCGATATGAGACGCGGTGGGACAAGCAGCCCTGATGGGGGGGGTTCAGGGGGAGAGGGAGTAACAGAGGGGGGTTCAGGGGATCACCATCGGGGACCTGTCATGTGTTCAATTCAGGGGCTTGCTCTTGGGGCAAGACATGCACATTTGCACACGCTTGCAACAGATGTGGAGGCCCCCACCAGCATCCTCTTGCCACTCTCAGCAAGGGGGCACCCCCAAAAGTAAACAGGATGCAGGAAATCAGTAAGGTCGTCTGGGGTCCCCCCTCTCCCACCTCTCCCCCTCCCAGGTTTAGCTAGGCAATGGTCATCCCCCAGCACCCCGCCCAACCCTCATTGGTCCCCTCCACAGGTAAGATTGACGTCTTTCAGGGTGCAGTGAAGGGCCCTTCGCCAGTGGTCATGTCAAACTTGTTGCCTCTCTTGAGAAAATACCCGCTCACGCTGGACAGTCAGTTGCTACTGGAGGGGTTTAGTGAGGGTTTCAAGATACCTTACATAGGACCCGAAGGTCCCAGGGAGGCAGACAATCTTAGGTCAGTCAAAGATCTGCCAGATGTGGTCAGGGCCAAAGTGGAGAAGGAGAGGTTACTGGGGAGAGTAGCGGGTCAGTTTTCGAGGCCACCTTTGGACAATTTTGTGGTGTCTCCTCTGGGAGTGGTACCCAAGAAAGAGCCTGGTGCTTTCCGCTTAATCCACAACCTCTCTCACCCCGATGGGGCCTTTGTCAACCATGGTTTGGAGGAAGGCATTTGCTCGGTCACGTATTGTACTCTGGACGTGGCTTTGGATTTAGTCAGGAGTGCAGGCAGGGGAGCCTGGTTAGCCAAGGCAGACATTGAGTTGGCTTTCCGGTTACTACCAGTGCATCCGTGCAGCGAACACCTGCTAGGTTTCAAGCTAAAAGGCCAGTACGTTTACGACCGATGCATGCCCATGGGTTGCGCAGTGTCATGCGTGTACTTTGAGGTGTTCAGCAGTTTCCTTCAGTGGGCTCTTCAGTCAAGCTATGGGGTCAGAGGGGTGTCTCACTACCTGGCCGATTTCCTTTTCATCGGGAGTGATGGGTCACAGGAGTGTAGGGATGCCCTACGGGACTTTGAGTTACTGGCTGCGCACCTAGGGGCCCCCCTGGCGCCGGGCAAGACTGTGGGTCCGGCGCAAGTGTTGACTCTTTTAGGAATTGAAATTGACACAGTGGCAGGTGAATCCAGGTTACCAGCGGACAAGGTCCAGGACCTTGGGCAGCACATCAGGCAGCCTTAGGCCAGGAGAAGGTGACACTAGGTTTCTTGCAAGGCTTGCTGGGCAAACTTAACTTCGCCGCCAGAATCATACCTGCAGGGAGGGTCTTTGCTCGCAGAATTGTCAGGGCTACAGTGAAGGTCAACAGAAAGTACCACTTAGTCAGACTGAGTAGAGGGATGAAGGAGGACTTAATAATGTGGTCAAGCTTCTCAGAGGACTTCAATGGTTCAGTGGTTCGGAGGGCGCCTTGGGCGGAGTCTCCGGAACTCACTTTGTTCACGGATGCATCAGGTAGAGAGGGCTTTGGGGTCATCTTGGACACGGAGTGGTGCGCGCAGGGATGGCACAATGTATGGCAGAAAAAGCAGATCACAGCGAACATTACGGTCCTTGAACTCTCTCCGATAGTAGTGGCTTTCCACCTTTGGCCAGTAGGGTCTTGTTCTGGTCAGAAAATTTGGCGGTGGTGCAAGCCATCAATTCGCAGTCAGCGTCCTGCCCGCTAGTCTTGTGCTTTCTCAGGGAACTGGTGAGGGTGTGCTTGGTGAACAACGTCGAGTGTAGAGCGCAACATATTCAAGGGGTACATAACATAGCGGCTGACGCTCTTTCTCGCTTTCAGTAGCACAGGTTCGGGAGGCGTGACCCCCTTCCCAGTACATCTGTGGTTCCTCCTGAATCTAAAAGGCGCTTGATGGGGCTAAGTGAGCTGTCCTTGGCACCTCGGATGATCAAGCGGTACCGGGCGGGTGTGGAGAAGTTCTGCGCAGTAACCGGTGCTTGGGAACAAGTGAGGCATTCCCTGGAAAACAGGACTTCATAATGTGGGCCAAAGACCAGGGGAAGTCACAACCGTGAATAGCAGGACACTTGTCAGCAATCAGCCACCAAGCTAGGTTAAGGGGGTAGTTAGATCCTACCAAGTCCTTCTTAATAAGGTTGGCATTGAAGGGCTGGGCCAGGAGCGAGCCGCGAGCACCCAACACCAGGTCAGCCATAGACTTTGTAACTCTACAGGGGATGCTAGATTGGGTGGACAGGGCCACTCACTCTGTTTTTGAAGCAGTTCTTTTTTCTGCAACTTTTGGGCTGGCTTTCTTTGGAGCTTTTAGAATGGGTGAGCTGGTAGCAAAATCCAAACAGGACACATCAGGTGTAGCTTTGTCCAGGCGGGATGCAGTACTGACAGAAGAGGTCCTGACCTTAATGCAGCGGAGATCAAAAATGGACCGGGAGGGGGCAGGCAAAGTGATTGTGCTGAACAAACTGGAGATCGCAAAATACTGTCCAGCGCGCCTAGTCGCGAGATACCTGGCGCTGCACCCCTCTAGCGAGGGTTACCTCCTGATACACGCAGATGGTACCCCTTTGACCAAATTTCAAGTGCAGCGCATAATGGATGTGTGTTTAGAACTCTCAGGCAATAAGGTCCAGGGCAAGCGTTTTTGTAACCACTCATTTAGAATAGGGGCAGTAACCACGGCCTTCCAGGCGGGCTTGCCAGTGGAACACATCAAACAAATGAGGCGTTGGGAGTCAAATTGTTACAAGAAATATATACGTTCGTAAGAGTTATGATTGAACGATGATTCAGGAGCTTAGAGGGATAATTATTGTGCGACTCAAGTGTCAGTGTATTTGTGATGTTGATGTGGTTGAAGAACTGAGTTTTGTTGATTTAATAAACAGTGTGCCAAACTTCTGCATCTTTATTTACCAGGTAAAACGGTCTGTGAGATTGGACATGCTGGAATCCTGAGGGTATCTCAGTGGGCTGATAGCAGATAATGGAAACACAGGTTCACTGCAACGAGGATAATTTGGCTGGGGACACCCGACATGCGTTGGAATAGCTTGAAGCGGAAAATTCTTCAGAGACTGGGCAGGGGGACTCGCCACCCGACGTAATGGTAATACACCTAGGAGGTGAAGAGTTAGTTCCCCTAGGACGTAGGGACCTGCTTCTGGAGATGAGGGGCACTTTGTGCGAATTGAGTAACATGCTGGGGTCCTGTGAACTTTGGTGGTCCGAAATTATGCCTAGACTGTTTTGGTGGGACGCACGGTCAGGGGAGGCCATGGAGACCTCACGCAGGTGGGTGAACAGCGCGATGCGCAAATTCACGGAGCAAAGAGGTTTTGGTTTTGTCAGGCATGGGTTACTGTATGCGAAAAGCACGGGGTGCTTCGCAGACGATGGGATACACCTATCCAAAGTAGGTATGGACCTATTTCTGCTTGACTTAGGTGAGGCATTGGTAACAGCAGGTTGTAAGTGAAGGTTAAAATTAGGTGGGGGGGCCCTGGGACGGCAAGGGCCACACCCAGAGCCATGGTGGAGTTTCAGGGCGATCCAAAGGCTATAAGGTACAGAAGGGTACCCTCTACAGGAGCACAGTAAGGGTGCTAAAGCCAATTATCCCCAGGGAGGTCCTCGCGTGGGGATCCTGGAGGAGCGACGGCGCCCCGTTAGTCCTACAGGCGGTTGTGGACCTGAGCAACCGGGGGTTGCCTGCAACTCTCTGCCCCCCCTTAGTGGGGAGGGGTGTGAGTAAGGGGTGGACTGGAGGTCCACCGTGGGAGGGGCTATCCCTTCCTCCAAATTGACAATACCCCACGGTTAATACCACTGGGGTTTATGGCTCATCAACTGGGTAGGTGGCGAGGGGCTGCCTGCCCCTGGATCGCCCGTAAGGTAACCCAACATGTTGGCATATTGTTATGCAAATAAACCTGCAACAACTTTCTCCACCAAACAATTGTGTTTTGTCAGTTATTCAGTAATTGTAGGAGGGCTGGGGTATGGGCCGATGTTGGCACTATGCAATGACGCTGAGCATCCTGTGGTTCTGGGCAAATCACTTAAGCTCCTCATGCCTAACAAAAAATGAATGTGTCCTCATGTAACGCTATGGTGCTATGTAAAGCGCTCTGATACCCGATTCGGGTCACGTTGGTGCTATATAAAACTCTGTAAAAAAAAAAATCCAGTCTCCTTTGATAGAGTCTCACCACAACACTGTCTACATGTCCTTTTGACAGCAGGTGTCTCCAATCCCTCTCACTTCTGGGACGTGGTGGTTGCAGAAGAGGCCGTTGATCTTGGTAAACTGTTAACAGGATGGGTAGCTCGGTTGGTAGCAAGCCAAGACTCCAGGGAATAACCCCTGTCATCTGGGAAGTTGGCTGTAAGACAGACACAAGATCTGGGTGCACAGCAGTCCTCACTGTATGCTGCAGAGCAGAGTGATGCTCCCGGTAGTACGGTAGTCTCCATCCAGGAGTAACCACAACAGAGGCACAAAGAGTCGTGAGTTTTCTATACTTGGGGTATCAACAACCACACCATGCATTGATCAGGGGAAATACAAAAGGGTGGCTCATCTAAAAGATCCTTTCCACACTGAAAAGGAGACTTCAGCCCCACCCTTCACCGCCACCACCTTCCAAGTGGCAGTGCTACAGCAGCTCCTCTCAGCAAACGGGCTTCAGTGACTTTCTGAAGGTGTCTTATCTCCTCTGTCCCCACTTTGTTGTCTTCGTCTCCTCCCCCAGCTTTAGGAATGTCAGCAAAACACTTCCACTGTCTGGGAAAACAATCTCACCTCCATCTTGTGCACAGGAGCAGATTTGGGGCTTCCAGAATGGAATCCAGAGGCATCCATTGAACGGGCACAAGTGTGTACATATTGCGTGTACCATACAAGACACAACATAAACACACACAGCATATATTTTGAATGTTAGCACAAGGGTTAGGAGTAGCGCACTGAGGCAGAACTTCCCATCAGTGGGGCCTTCAATCCAGTGACATATAAAAAGGCCTGTTCATGACCATGTGTTCATAAAACATGGTATGCTGTGCCATCGATCTACATGCTAAACCTGTGGCAGGCTGGTAGTTCACTATCAGGAAAATGAGGGCATACTTGACATGCCCCTCAAGGTGACAGGATAGGTCCATGACCTCCATCATGTCAAGGGACAGCATAGGCCTCTATGCACTAGATTACCACGAGGCTAGGGCCAACATTAAATAATGTCTGGGACACCAGCTACTCACAGTTGAGTTTTCAGGATAGGGCAACCTGACATACCTCACAGGGGACATTCCAGTCCCAATAGCATGTTCAGGCAATATTATGTTTTCCTAAATTAATATTGCTTCCCATATGGTCTTTCCACTCTGTAGGTGTAAATCTGATGTTTTGTGGATTCTAAACAAGTGCACATGTGTGTCTTAATGTATAGTCACTGGTCTAAACAAACATTTCTATGCACACATGCGGTAATAGCCGCTCTGCAGCCGGTAACGGTAAACAATGTGGAGAGCTGCAGATTGGCCTGTAAACCTGATGAGAGGCCTGTAAGTCACAAGCAACAGCCCCTCTAGACGAGTTCAAAACAGAAAGGATCAGCCAACCGCAAGACCTGAAGTGGTATTACCTAAGAACAGCTTGGTTCCTCGGCAACACACTAAAAAGACCTTCACACCACTGACCCTGGCGGTCTGCAGGACACACCTGAAATAATTCCAACTCACCCATGTCAGTCTCCCTCCTTGCCTTCCCACTGCTCAACCACAATTCTAGTAGCAAAGCTCGGTTCACCAGAAAATAAAACCTGAAAGCAACTACAATTAATCACCTTCAACCTTCCTAACCATGAAAGAATTCATCAATGCTGAAAACTCTTGCCTTCTGGATAAGTCTGTCTGCTCGTGCCTTGCTACCCAGGGGGTGAGCAGGGGTTATCTAGAGTGTGTATCCCCCTTACCCTGACTAGAAGCAACGGTCTCAATTTGGACAAAGGTACCTACCTCTGCCAAGTAGAGAACACCATTTCTAACAATAAAGTAACATGTCACAAATCGAAATATTGATATGCAGCAAAAGGATCAAACACTGCTATGAACAATTTGGCCTTAGTACCTTGCCCCCCACATAACCCTAGCGAGGAATATAAGGGTAACCATGGAATCTTTCAATCATAATCAGATTGGGTTTGTCCAATGTGTCAAAACTACAATATGGGTCACTTCTTTCGCTCTTATTGGCTATAAAGATGGCTCTGCACGCATTGCCTGAAATTCTTGGCCCGCACTACTTGCTGGAAGTATTAGCCCCCCCCCTCCTCTCCGCTCCCCCCCCCCCAAAAAAAATAAGGTTGGGTCTAGTTGCTCTCCTAACCTGAGCACAGGTTTTTCGCAGAGCTGCCAAGTTTTCCAGATCCATCCGTGTTGTGCTGCTCCAGTCCACGTTTTTACCTGGAATTCTGGAATTGTGTATTTCATTATAAAACAGGACTACACGCCCCACAATTCAGTGGGAAAAAACCTGGACTGGAGCGGCTCATCACACAATGACCTCGGAAACTTGGCAGCTCTGACTAAGACTCACAGGGAAATAGAAGCACCCCGGAGCAACACACAGTTAAGATTGTTCTAGAAATTCACTCCAGTGAGACCCCATTACGAGCCTGGTGAAGAATGAAAACTCCTGCTGTAAATGAGTTACCGTCCACGAGGGGAGACCCATCTATCAGCAGGGACGCAACAACTGCTCCCGGGTGTGATTGGTTCGAAGTTATCTCACTGTGACCAATGCAGAGTGGCCCTATTTGGGCTCTCTTGGTAAAGTTAATAAATACTAGCGTATGACACCCCCGTATGAGAGTCTTCGCACGTGCTTGTATGGATGTGTGTGTGTGCAAGTTGTGACAACCTTAGGGCCCCGCCTTCCCAGCAGCAGAATCCTGTGGATGGAACACATGTGGCGTGCCAGGTCATCCCCTGTGATGTCACGAGGCCCAGCCTAGCACCAGCAGGGGAATCCTGTGGATGGAACACCTGTGACGTGTCAGGCCCTGCACTGTGATGTCACGAGGTCCAGCCTAGCACCAGCAGCAGAATCCTGTGAATGGAACACCTGTGACGTGCCAGGCCCTGCACTGTGATGTCACGAGGTCCAGCATAACACTAGCAGGGGAATCCTGTGGATGGAACACCTGTGACGTGCCAGGCCCTGCACTGTGATGTCACGAGGTCCAGCATAGCACTAGCAGGGGAATCCTGTGGATGGAACAGCTGTGACGTGCCAGGCCCTCCCCTGTGATGTCATGATGTCCAGGCCAGCACCAGCAGGGGAATCTGTGGATGGAACAGCTGTGACGTGCCAGGCCCTGCACTGTGATGTCACGAGGTCCAGCCTAGCACCAGCAGAAGAAGCCTGTGGATGGAACACCTGTGACGTGCCAGGCCCTGCACTGTGATGTCACGAGGTCCAGCATAGCACTAGCAGGGGAATCCTGTGGATGGAACACCTGTGACGTGCCAGGCCCTCCAATGTGATGTCACAAGGTCGAGGCTAAGTGCAGAGGGGAGGACTCCGCCGCAGCAGAGACAAGGAGAGGCCACTGAGGGGGCAGAAGGTCGGGCAGGATTAGATCGTCTTTGAGGCTCATCGCAGGATCCTTTTGTGACTAAATAGATTTTTGCTTTTTTTTTAGGTAATTGAATTAAAACCGTGCCTCACCTGCTCGCCCCCCCCCCCCCTATACACTGCCACACCAGTCATCGCCCATTAAGCGGTGATGCATGATGACAGGTTGAAGGTCTCTATTGTGACGTGTCCGTGGTATACACGGCTGGTAACCAGGCAGCCTCAGCATTGCACTCATGAGCACCGGACGGAGAGGACCACAGCTGGCGGCCGGAGCCGAGGCCCCCAGAGGCCGAGGGGGCCGGGGTCTCACAGGCTCCAAAAAAACTGGGCGGGGCTGGATGAAAGGGACAAGGTGAGTATAGAAACCAAATGAAAAACGAACTTGAAACTGAACTGAAACCAAACTTTAAACTGACTTGATACTGGCTTGATACTGACTTGATACTGACTTGATACTAGCTTGATACTGACTTGATACTGGCTTGATACTGACTTGATACTGACTTGATACTGACTTGATACTGGCTTGAAACTTCCCTTCCCTCTTCCTTTCTCTTTCCCGTTTTTCCTTCTCTGCCTTACCTTCCTATCTCTCCTCTCCTATCCCCTTCTCCCCCTTTCTTTTAAGTTCCCTTTTTCTCCATCACTCTTTAATCCTCTCCCCATCTGTCACTCCCCTCCCCTACCCATTCAATCCATTCCGGTCCCATCCTGCACCCTCTTATCTCCTTTTCCATCTCCACCCCTTCCCTTCTCTTCCCCTGAATTCGCTCCCATTCAAAGCCTCTTTCCCTTCCAATCTGGTCCCATCGCCTCTGCTCCATTTCTGCTCCCCTTCCACGTACCCATCCTTTCTTCCTTGTTCTTCCTTCCTTCACCACACTTCCACTTCACCATTTCCTCCCCTTTCCCCTGACCCATCCCTTCTTCCATACCCTACCCTTCCCCTCACTACCCTTCCCCTCACCTCCCTCTCTCTCATTTGCCCTCTCCCCTCCCTCTTCCCTTCCTTTCCCTGCCTTTCTCCTCCTTTCTCTTCTGCTCCACATTCGTCCCCTCATTCTTCCTTTCCTTTCCATTCCATTCCCCCACCCTTCCCTAACCTATCCCTTCTTTTCCTTTACCCCACCCTCCCACTACCCCTCTCCCTCCTTGTTCCCCTCCCCTCCCCCTTTATTCCCATTAATTTCTTCTTTACCTCTTTAATCCTCTCCCCTTCTGTCACTCCCTCTTCCCTTCCATCCCATTCACCGCCTCACCTCCCATCCCACTCTGTTACCCCACACACACAACCCCACACACGCACAACCCCACACAAACACCCCCCACACACAACCCCCCACACACAAACCCCCACACATACAACCCCACACACACACAACCCCACACACACAGCCCCCCACACACACAACCCCACACACACAACCCCCTCACACACAACCCCCAACACACAATTCCCCCATACACACAACCCCACACACTCACACACAACCCCACACAAACACAACCCCCCCACACACACACAACCACACACACACAACCCCACCCACACACAACCCCACACACTCACACACAACCCCACACACACACACAACCCCACACACACAACCCAACTCACACACAACCCCCCACACACAACCCCCCCCACACACAACCACACAATATCCCACACACATACCACCCCACACACAATCCCACACACTCACACAACCCCACACACTCACTCACAAACACCCCCCCACACACACACACAACCCCCCCACACACACAACCCCATAGACAAACACAACCCCCTACAAACACAACCCCACACACACAACCCCCCACACACAACAAAACACACACACAACCCCACACACACAATCCCACACACACAACCCCACACACAACCACACACACAACCTCACCCACACAACCCCCACACACAACCACACACACAACCACACACAACAAACCACACACACAACCACACAACCTCCACACACAACTCCACACACACACAACCCCACACGACACAACCCCACACACAACCCCCCACACACAACCACGCACACACACACACAACCCCACGACCACACAAACCCCCCACACAAACAACCCCCCACACACAACCTCCCACACACAAGCCCCCCCACACACAACCCCCCCACACACAAACCCCACACATACATCCCCACACACAACCCCAAACACACAACCCCACACAGACAACCCCACTCCACACACACACAACACCCCACACACAACCCCCCCTACACAACCCCACACAAACACACCCCCCCCACACACAACCCCCCACACACACAACCCCACAAACTCACACCCACACACACAACCCCATAACCACACACACACAACACCCCCACATGCACAGCCCCACACAGACACAACCCCCCACACACACGACCCCCCACACACACAACCACACACAAATAACCCCACACAACCACACACACAACCACACACAAACACACACAACCACACACACACATGCCCACACACATTACCCTACACACGCACACAACCCCACACACCACACAACACCCCACACACAACCTCACACACACAACCCCCTCAACACAGAACTCCCCCCACACACAACTCCCCCACACACACAACCCCCCACACACAACCCCCACACACAAAAACCCACACACAAGGCCACATACACAACCACAGACACACACAACCCCACACACACAACCCCACACACACACAACCCCAGACACTCACACACACAACCCCCCACACACACAACCCCACACACAACCCCACACACTCACACAACCCCACACACTCCCACAACCCCACACACTCCCACACACAACCCCCACACACACAACCCCACACACAAACACAACCACACACACCCCACACACACAACCACACAACCACAAGCACACACACACAAACAACCACACACACAACCACACAACTCCCCCCACACACACCACACACCACACAACACACAACCCCCCACACACAACCCCACACACACAAACCCCCCACACAAAACCCCCAACACACACAACCCCCCCACTCACGCACCCCCACACACAACCCCCCACACACAACACCCCCACACACAACCCCACACACACAAGCCCCCCACACACACACAAACTTCACACACAACCCCACACACAACCCCACCCCACAAACACACAACCCCCCACACACAAACCCACACAAACACACACACACACACCCACACACAACCCCCCACACACAACCCCACAAACTCACACCCTTACACACCACCATAACCACACAACCACACACACACTTGCCCACACACACAACCCTACACACACAACCCCCCCCACACACACCCCCCCACACAACCCCCCACACACAAGCCCAGACACAATCCCACACACACAACCCCACACACACAAACCCCTACACACAACCCCCCACACAAACCCCACACACACCACACAAACCCACACAAAACCACACACACACACAACCACACACACACACAACCATCCACACACACAACCACACAACTTCTACACACAACCCCACACACCCACAGCCCCACATGACACACAACCCCACACACACAACCACACACAACCCCACACACACAAACCCACAGACACACACACAACCCCCTCCCAAAACACAACCCCCACTCACAACCCCCCACACACAACCCCCCACACACAACCCCCTACACACACAACCCCCCACGCACACAACCCCCCACACACACAACCCCACACACTCACACAACCCCACACACTCCCACAAACAACCCCCCACACACACAACCCCACACACAACCACAACCACATAACCCCCACACAACCCCACACACACACAGCCCCACACACACAACCACAAACACACACACACAAACAATCACACACACACAACCACACAACCCCCCACACACAACACCACACACCACACACCCCCCACACACAACCCCCCCCACACACACAACCCCACACACAACCTTACACACAAAACCCCCACACACAACCCCACACTCAAAACCCCCACACACAACCCCCATTCACAACACCCCCACACACAAGCCCCACACACACCACCCCCCACACACACACTTCACACACATAACTCCACACACACAACCCCACCCCACAAACCCACACACCCACACACACAACCCCCCCCACACACAACCCCACAAACTCACACCCATACACAACACCATAACCACACAACCACGCACACACTTGCCCACACACAACCCTACACACACAACCCCACTCACACACAACCCCCCACACACAACCTCACACACACAACCCCCCACACACAATCCCCCACACACACAACCCCCCACACACAAGCCCCCACACACAACCCCACACACACAAACCCCCCACAAACACAACCCCCCACACACAACTCCCCCACACACACAACCCCCCCACACACACACAAACTTCACACACAACCCCACACACAACCCCACCCCACAAACACACAACCCCCCACACACAAACCCACACAAACACACACACACACACCCACACACAACCCCCCACACACAACCCCACAAACTCACACCCTTACACACCACCATAACCACACAACCACACACACACTTGCCCACACACACAACCCTACACACACAACCCCCCCCACACACACCCCCCCACACAACCCCCCACACACAAGCCCAGACACAATCCCACACACACAACCCCACACACACAAACCCCTACACACAACCCCCCACACAAACCCCACACACACCACACAAACCCACACAAAACCACACACACACACAACCACACACACACACAACCATCCACACACACAACCACACAACTTCTACACACAACCCCACACACCCACAGCCCCACATGACACACAACCCCACACACACAACCACACACAACCCCACACACACAAACCCACAGACACACACACAACCCCCTCCCAAAACACAACCCCCACTCACAACCCCCCACACACAACCCCCCACACACAACCCCCTACACACACAACCCCCCACGCACACAACCCCCCACACACACAACCCCACACACTCACACAACCCCACACACTCCCACAAACAACCCCCCACACACACAACCCCACACACAACCACAACCACATAACCCCCACACAACCCCACACACACACAGCCCCACACACACAACCACAAACACACACACACAAACAATCACACACACACAACCACACAACCCCCCACACACAACACCACACACCACACACCCCCCACACACAACCCCCCCCACACACACAACCCCACACACAACCTTACACACAAAACCCCCACACACAACCCCACACTCAAAACCCCCACACACAACCCCCATTCACAACACCCCCACACACAAGCCCCACACACACCACCCCCCACACACACACTTCACACACATAACTCCACACACACAACCCCACCCCACAAACCCACACACCCACACACACAACCCCCCCCACACACAACCCCACAAACTCACACCCATACACAACACCATAACCACACAACCACGCACACACTTGCCCACACACAACCCTACACACACAACCCCACTCACACACAACCCCCCACACACAACCTCACACACACAACCCCCCACACACAAGCCCCCACACACAACCCCACACACACAAACCCCCCACAAACACAACCCCCCACACACAACTCCCCCACACACACAACCCCACACACTCACACACACAACCCCACACACAACCCCCCACAAACAACCCCCACACACACAACCCCATACACAACCACAACCCCACACACACACAACCCCACACACAAACCAACACACACAACCCACCACACACACGACCCCACACACACACAACCACACACAAATAACCCCACACAACCACACACACAACCACACACAAACACACACAACCACACACACACATGCCCACACACATTACCCTACACACAACCCCACACACCACACAACACCCCACACACAACCTCACACACACAACCCCCTACACACAGAACTCCCCCCACACACAACTCCCCCACACACACAACCCCCCACACACAACAACCCACACACAATGCCACATACACAACCACAGACACACACAACCCCACACACACAACCCCACACACACACAACCCCAGACACTCACACACACAACCCCCCACACACACAACCCCACACACAACCCCACACACTCACACAACCCCACACACTCCCACAACCCCACACACTCCCACACACAACCCCCACACACACAACCCCACACACACAACCCCACACACAAACACAACCACACACACCACACAACACACAACCCCCCACACAACCCCACACACACAAAACCCCCACACACAACCCCCAACACACACAACCCCACCACTCACACACCCCCACACACAACCCCCCACACACAACACCCCCACACACAACCCCCCACACACAAGCCCCCCCCACACACACAAACTTCACACACAACCCCACACACAACCCCACCCCACAAGCACACAACCCCCCACACACAAACCCACACAAACACACACACACACCCACACACCCACACACAACCCCCACACACAACCCCACAAACTCACACCCTTACACACCACCATAACCACACAACCACACACACACTTGCCCACACACACAACCCTACACACACACAACCCCACACACCACACAACCCCACACACACAACCCCCCACACACAACCCCTACACACACACAACCCCCCACACACACAACCCCCCACACACAATCACCCACACACACAACCCCCCACACACAACCCCCCACACACAAGCCCCCACACTCAATCCCACACACACAAACCCCCCCCACACACAACCCCCCACACACAACCCCACACACACAACTCCCCCACACACACAACCCCCCACACACACACACAACCCCACACACAACCCCCCACAAACAACCCCCACACACACAACCCCATACACAACCACAACCCCACACACAACCCCACACACAAACCAACACACACAACACCACACACACACAACCCCACACACAACCCAACACACAACCACAACCACACAACCACACACACAACGCCACACACAAACCCCCACACACAACCCCTCACACATAACCACACACACACAACCACACACAACCATCCACACACACAACCAAACCACCCCCCACACACAACCCCACACACCCACAACCACACACACCACACAACCCCACACACAACCCCCCACACACACAACCCCCCACACACATAACCCCCACTCACAACCCCCTCACACACACAACCCCCCACACACAAGCCCCCACACACATGCCCCCCACACACAACCCCTCCCACACACAACCCTACACACCACACAAACCCAAACACACACAACCCTACACACACACAACCCCACACACCACACAACCCCACCCACACACAACCCCCCACATACACACAACCCCCCACACACAACCTCTCACACACACAACCCCCTACAAACACAACCCCCCACACACAAACCCCCACACCCACTCCCACACACACAACCCCCACACACAAACCCCCCCACACACACAACCCCCCCAACACACAACCCCACACCCCCCCACAACCCCACACACTCACACACAACCCCCACACACACAACCCCCACACACACAACCCCACATACACAACCCCATACACAACCACAGTCCCACACACACACAACCCCCCACACACACAACACCACACACACACAACCCAACACACAACCACAACCACACAACCACACACACACACCACACACACACCCCCACACAACCCCCCACACAAACCCACACACAACCATACACACACACAACCACACACACAACCATCCACACACACAACCCTCCACACACAACCCCACACACCCAAGACCCCACACACCACACAACCCCACACACAACCCCACATACACAAACCCACAACCACACACAACCCCCCACTCACAACCCCCACTCACAACCCCCCACACCCCCCCCACACACAACCCCCCCACACACAAAACCCCACACACAAACCCTCACACACACAACCCCACACACCACACAAACCCACACACACAACCCCCCCACACACACAACCCCCCCACACACAACTCCCCACACCCAACCCCACACACACAACCCCCCCACACACACAACCCCCACACACAACCCCCCCACACACACAACCCCACACACAACCCCACACACACACATACCACCCCACACACAACCCCACACACTCACACAACCCCACACACTCACACACACAACCCCCCACACACAACCCCCCACACACAACCCTATACAAACACAACCCCACACACACAACCCCACACACAACCCCCACACACAACCCAACACATACAACCCCACACACACACAACCCCACACACACACACAACCACACACACAACTCCACACACAACCCCCCACACACAACCACACAACCCCACACACAACCACACACAACCCCCCACACTACACACCACACAACCCCACACACAATCCCCCACACACACAACCCCACACACAAACACAACCCCCCCACACACACAACCCCCCCACTCACAACCCATCACACACAACCCCCCGCCACACAACCCCAAACACACACACACACACAACCCCACACACACACAACCCACACACAACCTCCACACACACACACAACCCCACACACACAACCCCACACACAGCCACACACAAACACACACAACCACACAACCCCCACAACACTACCACAACACACTACACCTACACAACAACCCAACACTACCACACCACACAACCCACACAAAACCACACAATACCACTACCAGCCCCACCACCCCCACAAAACCACAACACTAACCACAACCCCATACACACACAACCCCAACACTCACAACCCACCGCACACAACCCCCGCCACACACGCACAACCCCCCACACACAACCCCAAACACACACACACAACCCCACTCAAACACAACCCACACACACACAACCCCATAACCACACACACACAACCCCCTCCCACACACAACCCCCTCCCACACACAACCCCCTACACACACAACCTCACACACACACAATCACACAACCACAAAGAATCTATCACAGACACTCACAGACTCTCACACTGTCTCACACTCTCACAGACAGACTCACAGTCTCAGACACTCTCTTACAAACACTCTCAGCCACTCTCTCACAGACTGTCTTGCACAGACACTCTCTCACAGACTCTGTCTCTCACACTCTCACAAGCACACTCTCATAGACACTCTCTCTCACAGACACTCTCACAAGCACACTCTCACAGACACACTCTCTCACATGCACACTCTCAAAGACACACTCTCACACTCACACTCACACTCTCTCAGGCTCTCATAGACACTCTCACAGACACTCACAGACATTCTCTCGACACTCTCACAGACACTCTGTCACAAACACTCACAGACAGTCTCACAGACACTCTCACAGTCTTACAGACACTCTCAGTCTCTCCCAGACACTCTCTCACAGACTCTCAGACACTCTCTCACAGACACTGTCTCACACTCTGTCAGACTCTCACAGACACTCGCATACACTCTCTCACATACACTCTCACAAGCACACTCTCACAGACACACTCACAGCCTCTCAAACACTCTCTCACAGACTCTCTCTCTCAGACTAACAGACACTGCCTCACAGACACTCACAGAAATTATCTTGACACTCCCACAGACACTCTCACAGGCACTCTCACAGACTCTCACAGACACTCTTTCAGATACTCTCTCACAGACACTCTCTCAAAGACACTCTATCAAAGACACTCTATCAAATACACTCTCACAGACACTCTCTCACAGACTCCCTCATAGTCTCTCACACTCTCACATACACTTTCCCAGTCTCACACTCTCACAGACACTCTCACACTCTCTCACAGACTCTTACAGCCACTCTCTCACAGATACTCTCCCACAGATACTCTCTCACAAGCACACTCTCACAGACACTCTCTCACAAGCACACTCTCACAGACACACTCTCACAAGCACACTCACTCACAGACACTCTCAGATACTCTCTCACAGACTCTCTCGGATACTTTTTTCATATGTCTCACACTCTCACAGACAGACTCTCACAGATACTCTCTCACAGACACTCTCACAAGCACACTCACACTCACAAGCACTCTCACAGACACACTCTCTCACAGACATTCTCTCACAGACACTCTCACAGACTCTCAGACACTCTCACATACTCTCACAGACACTCACTCACAGACTCCCACAGACACTCTAAGACTCACAGACACTGTCTCACAGACACTCACAGAAGTTCTCTTGACACTCTCACAGACTCTCACAGACACTCTCTCACAGACACTCCCTCACAGAACTAACTCTCTCACAGACACTCTCCCAGACTCTCACATACACTCTCTGACAGACTCTCACAGACACTCTCACTGACTCACACACACACTCTCTCACAGACAATCTTTCACAGACACTCTCCCAGACTTTCACAAACATTCTAACTGACTCTCACACACACTCTCTCTCAAAGACACTCTCTCACAGACTCTCACAGACTCTCTCAGAGACTCTCACAGACATTCTCACTGACTCTCACACACACTCTCTCACAGACACTCACAGACACTCTCTCACAAACTCTCTCCCAGACACTCTCCCAGACAGACACTCAATCTCTCACAGTCTAACAGACACTCTCTCACAGACACTCTCACATACACTCTCTCATAGATACTGTCTCACAGACACTCTCTGACACTCTCACAGACAGACTCTCACAGACAGTCTCTCAGTCTCAGACACTCTCTCATAGATACTGTCTCACAGACACTCTCACAGACTCACAGACACTCACAGTCTCACAGACACTCTCTCAGACACTCTCTCACATACACTCTCTCACAGACACTCTCACAGACACACTCACAAGCACTCTAACAGACACACTCTCTCACAGGCACTCTCACAGACACTCTCACAGACTCTCAGACACTCTCTCACTGACTCTCACAGACACTCTCTCACAGACTCTCACAGCCACTCTGTCACAGACACACTCACAAGCACTCTCACAGACACACTCTCTCACAGACACTCTCCCACAGACACTCTCACAGACTCTCAGACACTCTCACAGAATTTCACAGACACTCACTCACAGACTCTCACAGACACTCTCAGACTCACAGACACTGTCTCACAGACACTCACAGAAGTTCTCTTGACGCTCTCACAGACTCTCACAGACTCTCACAGACACTCCCTCACATAAACTCTCTCACAGACACTCTCCCAGACTCTCACAGACACTCTCTCACAGACACTCCTTCACAGAAACTCTCTCACAGACACTCTCCCAGACTCTCACAGACACTCTCTCACAGACACTCTCACTGACTCGCACACACACTCTCATAGACACTCTCTCACAGACACTCTCCCAGACTCTCCCAGACTCTCACAAACATTCTCACTGACTCTCACACACACACTCTCACACTCTCACATACACTCTCTCACAGACTCTCTCACAGACACTCTCACAGACAGACTCTCACAGACAGTCTCACAGACAGTCTCTCACAGACTCTCTCACAGACACTCTCTCACAGATACTGTCTCACAGACACTCTCACAGACAGACTCTCACAGACAATCTCTCACAGTCTCACAGACACTCTCACAGATACTGTCTCTCTGACACTCTCACAGACTCCCACAGGCACTCTCTAAGACACTCACAGTCTCACAGACACTCTCTCACATACACTCTGTCACAGACTCTCTCACAGACATACTCTCTCACAGACACTCTCTCACAGACACTCTCACAGACTCTCAGCCACTCTCTCATTGACTCACAGACACTCTCTCACAGACTCTCACAGCCACTCTGTCACAGACACACTCACAAGCACTCTTACAGAAACACTCTCTCACAGACAATCTCTCACAGACACTCTCACAGACTCTCAGACACTCTCTTATAGACACTCTCTCACAGACACTGTCTCATAGACACTCACAGAAGTTCTCTCAGACTCTCACAGACACTCTCACAGACACTCTCTCACAGACTCTCACAGACATTCTCACTGACTCTCACACACACTCTCTCACAGACACTCTCACAGACACTCTCTCACAAACTCTTCCACAGACACTCTCACAGACTCTCACAGACAGTCTCTCACAGATAGTCTCACAGACACTCTCTCACAGACACTCACAGACACTCTCTCACAGATATTGTCTAACAGAGACTCTCTCACAGACTCAGGCAGACTCTCACATACAGTTTCTCACAGACAGTCTCACAGCCACTCTCTCACAGACACTCAAAGTCAAAGTCAAAAATAGCTTTATTCGATTTTGAATAAAAATCATAAAAGCACAATAAGATTATAAATATACATTTACATCGTTAATCATTCTATGAATGAAATTGATTAAGTTTAAAAAAGATACAATAAGAAATACAGTAAAAAAGCTTCTGAAAAAGGAAGAGTCAAGATGTTATTTACAGCGTTATGTTTAGTTAATTCATAGTATTCCTGTATTTAATTATAGATTTTAAAAAGGATGAGACAAGTGTTATATTTAGCCTGTCTCCTTTCTGTCCATGGGATTCCACTGTGACTCACATGATGTCACCACTAGAATGTTTGGTGACATCATGGAGTGTTGGGGGCTTGCCCTGGTCATGACTGACAGTTGGCACCAGGCAGGCTGAGTGACAAGGAGGTCACTCCTGGTGGGTCTTCACTGTGTCTTCTGTATTTCCATCTTAATGACTTGATCTGAAATACAGCCTGAATAAAGACAGCTTGATAATACACCCGGCACCAAGGTCTTCTATTTACAACAAGGTACATAATTAATTTGTCTTCCTACATTTGTAATTTCAACAATGCGGTCCTACATTGCCTTAAGCCCCAATTTTTTAGAAGTGGTATCAAAAATCTTTCTTGGCAGGGTATAAAATTTGCAGAAAAGTGTACAGTGTAGGGTGGACTGTTTTGACACATTGTCACAAGGACATAGAACCAGATCTTTAGACCAGTAATTTAGATCCGGGAATGTTATCATTCTGAAGAAGGTGCCCCCCCTAAATTTTGTTAATAGCATGCGTGAATAGCAGCTTTGCACCTTGATCAGGTATTGCTGAGTGCCCTGACCCTGGAGAATCAAGTGGTTCTCCATGACCGATGTTTTGTTTTTCTCGACCATCCAGCATTTACTCTCAAGGAAATGCAAACATAGGTGCTTAAGTTTCTTCCTAGAGACTGACACTAAGCATTCCGGGAAGTCAAAATATTCTGTATGCCCAATGGTGGTCAGGAAACCCTTAACATAATTGTGCCAGGGTATCCTGGTAACCCCCTCTAGTTTTAAACAATCGAATATTACGTCCCTATTCAGACCTGTCTCCTCGGTTGACCACACTTTATGACATAGTAAAATGGGGTCAGCTTTGATTAGATCTGAGATATAGTGTATGCCTAGTTCTTGATGGCATACAAACGTTGAGGTGTTACTGGGGACAGCTAGTAAGTAACAAAGAAATGTGTTTTCTCCGAGCTGTATGATATTGGGGTCAGTTATTCCCCATAGGCCTGCGCCGTATGTTGCAGTGGACACGCATTTTGCTTTAAATATGTCCATTAATGCTGGAATCGGGCGACCCCCCAACTTATTTGCAAAACATCGAACAGCCCCGATCGCTCTGCAAAATGTAATTTTTCTTGCCTCCACTGCCGAGGACCAGGTCCCCTTTTTGTTAAAATGAATTCCCAAATATGAGAATGTTTCTGCCGTGGCTATTTTGGAGCCTGAAAGAAAAATCTTGCATTTTAGGGTCTTCTTTGTAGTGCAGCACATGGTGAAGGTCTTGCTTATATTTATCTTAAGGCCTCTGTCACTCATGTACTTGGAAAATTTAGTCATTGATCTTTGGAGGCCTATTTGTGTCCTGGCCATAATTACTGCATCGTCTGCATATAAAAGTATGGGTGCTGGGGAATTCTTAATTCTGGGATAATCGTACTGATCTTCCATAAGGTGGGATGCTACGCTATTTATGTACAGATTAAATAGAAAAGGGGCTAGTATACATCCCTGCCTTACCCCCTTTTGAATATCAAATTTGGTGGTACATTCGCCCTTGTTTCCGTACCTCACCCTAGCCCCAGCCCCCCTATATAGTTCCTTATGAAGACTAGCAGTTCAGATTCAACTCCTAATTGCACTAATATGGACCACAGTTTGTCGTCGTTCAAACAGTCAAAGGCCGAACTTAAATCTACAAAACATAAAAATAGGTTTTCCTTTTTGGCCATGGTGTACTTAGAGATTATCAAAGCTAAATTCAGGCCTTGCTCCGTGGTGCCAAGTCCAGCCCTGAACCCATATTGGAATTGTGAGAAGACACCTTGATCTTCCACCCAGGTCTGCAGTCTGTTAAGTATGACTCTCCCGGTGACTTTCATTAGCGAATTCAATAGGGATATTGGTCTGTAACATTTTGGATCGCCGCGGTCGCCTTTTTTAAAAATTGGGATCACTATGGCCTCTTGCCAAGTGTTAAAAAACCCATTATTATTGCAGCTGTTTAAGACGTTTGTTAAAAGTGGGGCCCATAGTTCTAAATTAGATTTGTATACATCTATTGGGACCCCGTCCGCTCCCGGGGCTTTCCCAGCGACACCATTATTGATGGCCAGTTGTACCTCTACTAAAGAAAATTTAACATTTAAGGGGAAGTTTTTTTGGACCATGTCCTGAGCTCCAAGTATTTGCTTGGTACTCTCAATCTCACTTAGGGCGTCTGCCTTGTAAAGCTCACTGAAGTGTGTTACCCAAGTATTTTCAGTGATTGCCACTTCTATTGTGTTGGAAGCTTTATCTACAAAAAAGGGGGCATCTACAGCCTTCCAAAATGCAGTGTTATCTTTTGTCAAGCAGGCTTTGTGTAACGCCTGCCAGGGGTCTTGCTTCAACTCTCTTTTGCGATTTTTTATTGCCAGATGATAATCAGTTCTTGGAGATCTTATAGCTATTTGATTTAGTGGCAAGCTTTTTAGGGAAGACATTAGGTGTGCGTGTGTTTTACAGCACTCAGAATTGAACCATCTTTTTTCAGTGCTCCTATCAGATCTCTGCGGCCTGGTAAGAAGATTTTGAATTTCTTCTGTAATTTTGAGAAAAGCCTCACAAACTTGAGGATCTAATTTTTCCCAAGAGGGACATATCTCGAACTCACTCTGTTTATCGTTGATAAGATTTGTAAGAAAAGCCGCTGGTTCTACTTTGATCCATTTCAAGGAGTAAACATTTTTCTTTGCCAGGGTTAATTTATAACTATATAAGTTCTCAATTAAAGTGTTTGTTTTGCCCCGCGTCCCTACGAAAAGGAGGGATAAGCTACATGGATGATGGTCACTCATTGCTACTGCACATAGACTATAATTAAGAATGCGGCAAGAATGCCACTTAGCTATTAAAGCATTGTCTATGATGGATTGGCAGCATTGTCTATGATGGATTGGCAACCCCTCCCGATAAAAGTTGGCTTAAAAGGGACCGGTGGGGAACATAATTCATTTATGAACCCCAAGTCTAGTTGAAAAATTATATCATTAAAATAATTGCCCAGGGTTGTGTGGGAAAAATGTGCGCTGACATCCTCTCTATCAGAACCCAAACCACAAATGTTCAGGTGGCTATGTGGACATAAGAGGGAGTTGAAGTTCCCCACCAATATGACGCAGTTATCGCCTGTCTGATTCTCTTCGATGCTGCTCAGGGTTTGAAGTAGATCCTCTAGGATACTTGAAATCTCTGGTTTAACCCCTTCGGGGCTAATGACGAGCTGGGCTCGTCATCGCGCTTACCTGTCCTGCGCGGATGACAAGGCCAGCTCGTCATCAGCCCCACCCTCGGGGGAAGCGCTGGCGCTCCCCCCGAGGCTCTCAGATCGTCATTGTTTTGCTGGGGGCGGCAGTGGAAGAGCTTCCGCTGCCGCCCCCGCCCCCCCCCATGGTAATCCCTGATGACGTCAGCGCGCACAGCGCGCGCTGACATCATCAGGGATTCCCAGCGCTCGGGAAGCCATTTGCTTCCTGCGCGCTTCAGAAGAAGGTAGGTTTTGGGACTCCGGCGGGGGTTTGGGGCAGCGAAGAGGCATCAGGGGAGAGGAAAGAGATTTTCCTTTCCCCTGATGTCTCTTTGCAGGGCATTTCTGCCTCACGATCGCGCACAGCGTCGCGATTGTGCGGCGGAAATGCCCCCACTAGACACCAGGGATATACTTTTAGTTTTTAGGAAGTGACCCCTTGGGCAAGGGTCACTTCCAGGCTGGCTGGCAATATGTTTTCGTTTTTCTGCCCCCCCTGGGGGGAAATCGGCCCGTTTTTTCGGCCGTTTTGCCCCCAGGGGGGGCAGAAATTCCCCACTAGCACCAGGGATATAGATTTGTACAAAGATGGCGGCCATTTATTTTGTTTACGTTTTTCTGTCCCCCCTGGGGGCAAATCGGCCCGTTTTTTTTTGCCGTTTTGCCCCCAGGGGGGACAGAAAATGCCCACTAGACACCAGGGATGTAATTTTAGTTTTTAGGAAGCGACCCCTTGGGCAAGGGTCGCTTCCAGGTGGGGTCTGAGTATGTTTTCGTTTTTCTGCCCCCCCTGGGGGGAAATCGGCCCGTTTTTCGGCCGTTTTGCCCCCAGGGGGGGCAGAAATTACCCACTAGAACCAGGGATTTTTGTTGGGGCAATGTGTTTGTTTTGGGAAGCGACCCCTTGGGTAAGGGTCGCTTCCAGGTGGACATGATTGTGTTTTTGTTTTTCTGTCCACCCTGGGGGCAAATCGGCCTGTTTTTTTTGCCGTTTTGCCCCCAGGGGGGGCGGAAAATGCCCACTAACACAAAGTTTTTAGGAAGCGACCCCTTGGGCATGTTTGCTGGTGGTGTGTGTGGGGAGTGGTACTTGGCTGGATGGTGTGCGTGGAGCGGTGCTTGGCTGGCGGTGTGTGTGGAGTGGTACTTGGCTGTCGGTGTGCGCTGAGTGGTGTTTGGCTGGCGGTGTGCGTGGAGGGGTACTTGGCTATCTATGCACAGAGTGGTGCTTGGCTGGCGGTGTGTGTGGAGTGGCGCTTGGCTGGTGGTGTGTGTAGAGTGGTACTTGGCTGTCTGTGCACGGAGTGGTGCTTGGCTGGCGGTGTGTGTGGAGTGGCGCTTGGCTGGTGGTGTGCGTGGAGTGCTACTTTGCTGTCTGTGCACGGAGTGCTGCTTGGCTGGTGGTGTGCGTGGAGTGGCGCTTGGCTGGTGGTGTGCGTGGAGTGCTACTTTGCTGTCTGTGCACGGAGTGCTGCTTGGCTGGTGGTGTGTGTGGAGTGGCGCTTGGCTGGTGTTGTGCGTGGAGTGCTACTTTGCTGTCTGTGCACGGAGTGCTGCTTGGCTGGCGGTGTGTGTGGAGTGGCGCTTGGCTGGTGGTGTGCGTGGAGTGCTACTTTGCTGTCTGTGCACGGAGTGCTGCTTGGCTGGCGGTGTGTGTGGAGTGGCGCTTGGCTGGTGGTGTGCGTGGAGTGCTACTTTGCTGTCTGTGCACGGAGTGCTGCTTGGCTGGCGGTGTGTGTGGAGTGGCGCTTGGCTGGCGGTGTGTGTGGAGTGGCGCTTGGCTGGATGGTGCTTGGCTGGCGGTGAGTGGTGCTTGGCTGGTGGTGCTTGTGGAGTGGCGCTTGGCAGGTGGTGTGCGTGGAGTGCTACTTTGCTGTCTGTGCACGGAGTGGTGCTTTGCTGGCGGTGTGTGTGGAGTGGCGCTTGGCTGTTAGTGTGCGTGGAGTGCTACTTTGCTGTCTGTGCACGGAGTGCTGCTTGGCTGGCGGTGTGTGTGGAGTGGCGCTTGGCTGGTGGTGTGCGTGGAGTGCTACTTTGCTGTCTGTGCACGGAGTGCTGCTTGGCTGGCGGTGTGTGTGGAGTGGCGCTTGGCTGGTGGTGTGCGTGGAGTGCTACTTTGCTGTCTGTGCACGGAGTGCTGCTTGGCTGGCGGTGTGTGTGGAGTGGCGCTTGGCTGGATGGTGCTTTGCTGGCGGTGAGTGGTGCTTGGCTGGTGGTGCTTGTGGAGTGGCGCCTGGCAGGTGGTGTGCGTGGAGTGCTACTTTGCTGTCTGTGCACGGAGTGGTGCTTGGCTGGCGGTGTGTGTGGAGTGGCGCTTGGCTGTTAGTGTGCGTGGAGTGCTACTTTGCTGTCTGTGCACGGAGTGCTGCTTGGCTGGCGGTGTGTGTGGAGTGGCGCTTGGCTGGTGGTGTGCGTGGAGTGCTACTTTGCTGTCTGTGCACGGAGTGCTGCTTGGCTGGCGGTGTGTGTGGAGTGGCGCTTGGCTGGTGGTGTGCGTGGAGTGCTACTTTGCTGTCTGTGCACGGAGTGCTGCTTGGCTGGCGGTGTGTGTGGAGTGGCGCTTGGCTGGTGGTGTGCGTGGAGTGCTACTTTGCTGTCTGCACGGAGTGCTGCTTGGCTGGCGGTGTGTGTGGAGTGCTGCTTGGCTGGCGGTGTGTGTGGAGTGGCGCTTGGCTGGTGGTGTGCGTGGAGTGCTACTTTGCTGTCTGTGCACGGAGTGCTGCTTGGCTGGCGGTGTGTGTGGAGTGGCGCTTGGCTGGTGGTGTGTGTGGAGTGCTACTTTGCTGTCTGTGCACGGAGTGCTGCTTGGCTGGAGGTGTGTGTTGAGTGGCGCTTGGCTGGTGGTGTGCGTGGAGTGCTGCTTGGCTGGAGGTGTGTGTTGAGTGGCGCTTGGCTGGTGGCGTGCGTGGAGTGCTACTTTGCTGTCTGTGCACGGAGTGCTGCTTGGCTGGCGGTGTGTGTGGAGTGGCGCTTGGCTGGTGGTGTGCGTGGAGTGCTACTTTGCTGTCTGTGCACGGAGTGCTGCTTGGCTGGCGGTGTGTGTGGAGTGGCGCTTGGCTGGTGGTGTGCTGGAGTGCTACTTTGCTGTCTGTGCACGGAGTGCTGCTTGGCTGGCGGTGTGTGTGGAGTGGTGTTTGGCTGGCGGTGTGTGGGGAGTGGTGTTTGGCTGGCGGTGTGTGGGGAGTGGTACTTGGCTGGATGGTGTGCGTGGAGTGGTACTTGGCTGTCGGTGTGCGCTGAGTGGGGTTTGGCTGGCGGTGTGCATGGTCTGGTGCTTGGATGGTGGTGTGGGTGGACTGGAACTCTGCTGGCGGTGTGTGAGTAGTTACTTTCTGTTGGTCACTACACACACTGCTAGTTGAGTGACACTCTACGCAGTCCATCATTTTCTGTAGTTGCTATGTCAGATATGTGGGCGTGTGAAAGTGATGGGCGGCTGGCGGTGTGAATGTTTTGTATGTGTCACACGTACAAAAGGTGTATGAATGTCCTTACTGCCCCTGTGTGATATGGGTACTGGTAGTAGCAAAAGACTGACTGGCACCAAAGTGGTCAGGCACTTTACAAAAATTCAAAAAATTATCCAGTGTCTTGATGTTAAAACTCATCTAATCTCATTTGGTCTAAGCCCTAATTGATGGCCCATCTGGCCGAATTTTAATTTGGGGGGCAAATTTGTGTGTTGTTTTTTTAATTGTTATATTGTTTGTGAAATGTGGTAGTAATTTTTTTTTCTTCTCTATTTTTGTCTTGTTCCAGGCTTTTGCTGTTTGGATTGTTGTAGGTTGCGTGTCTGTTTGCAGCTTGTGTAGTTGCTTGTGCTTGGTAAGTGAATGTATTTTGTACTACTTCTCCTTGATGTTTGTCTTTTTGAAAAAGGTTGTACCTCTAGCAGTTTGTGTGGCTCTGTGTTTTTTTTTTCAGGATTAGTGTTTGATGTGCACTTTGTTTTCTAATGTCATTTCTTTTTTTCTTTCTAGTGGGATTTCATTTCTTTTCGCTGTGTCTCAACAGAGTAGGTGCTGGTGAGTGTAGCTATATTTTGTAAGAGTGAAATTGTTTTGGATTGTATTTATCTTTTAGTGAAAGCCTTACCTTGTTTACTTCTTACTTTGCACAGTGTAGGTTGTTGTTCACTTGTGTGTGCAGTCTTCTTGCTTTGTAAGGATAATGGCTAGTCGCAGGATTACTGCTCAGCAGGTTCTTGGTTTGCTTTTTGAGTCTTCCTCGGACCATGGTTCAGAGTCTGAGTCCGATTCGGACTCCCAGGAAGTGGCAGAAGATTCAGGCAGTGAGTTTTCTCTTCGCATGGAATCATCATCATCGGATGATGACTCTTCTTCTAGTGCTGATGAAGGGCCTATGGTACAGGAGGACATTGTGTTGCCGGTAGTGGGCCAAGAGGCACCTGTGCTGCTGCCTAGGGCCGCAAGGTTTCCTTTCTTTTTACGTCGGCAAGAGGCATGTGGGCTGGAGCCTGCACCCAAAAGGCTTCACATTGCTGTGGTGCGCAAAGGGGCATCTGGTGCTTTTCGTCTTCCTGCTCGTGTAGTGCAGCAAGAGGCATCTGGGGCTGTTAGGCTTCCCATTGGTGTAGAGCGGCAAGAGGCATCTGGGCCTGCTGGGTTTCCCGGTGGTGTAGTGCAGCAAGAAGCATCTCAGGCTGCTGGGCTTCCCGTTGGTGTAGTGCAGGAAGAGCCCTCTGGGGATGCTACGTCTTCTGTTGGTGTTGTGCAGCCAGAAGTATCTGTGGCTGTTAGGCTTCCCGTTGGAGAACAGCAGCAAGATGTTTCGGTGCTGCAGGCTGGGGTGGCTGCTCCCCCCGTTGATAGGGATGGCCTCTGGGTTCCCCCTGGCTTGGTGCAGCCGGCATTGCCAGAGTTCACTGGTGTTCCTGGGTGTAGAGTGAATACAGAGAATTTTCTGCCAATTAATTTTTTTCAGTTGTTTTTTGACGATGTGTTTTTGCAAAAGATTGTTGAGCAAACCAATTTATATGCAGAACAATATTTGAGGGCCAACAGTGCCAGCCTTAAGCCCTATTGTAGAGCAATCCGGTGGACTCCCACCAATGTTGAAGAGATGAAGAAGTTTCTGGGATTAACTTTTTTGATGGGCTTGATAAGGAAGTCATCAATTACTTCATATTGGTCCACTAGTCCCTTGATGGTAACAGCTGTATTTCCAGCAGTCATAAGTCGTGATCGGTATACGCTTCTTCTTCGGATGATGCATTTTGCTGATAATAGTTTAGCGTTGTCACGCGATCACCCTGATTGTGACCGTTTGTTTAAAATTCGGCCTGTCCTTGATCACTTTGTTGATCGTTTTTCTGAGATTTTTGTCCCTGGTAAAGAAATTGCAGTGGATGAGTCTTTGGTGTTGTTCAAGGGCCGCTTGGTTTTTAGGCAATACATTCCTAGTAAGAGGTCACGCTATGGAATCAAACTGTATATGCTGTGTGACAGTGAGACTGGATATGTCTACAATTTCAGGGTGTACACTGGTAAGGAGTCCCGCATTAACCCTCCCGGTTGTCCTTCTACTTTTGGAGTAACTGAGAAAATTGTGTGGGAACTAGGTAGAGGATTATTTAACAAAGGCCATCATTTATATGTAGATAACTTCTACACTGGTGTGCAGTTGTTCAAGGAGTTGGCCAAAGTGGGCACTGTTGCTTGTGGCACAATGCGCAGTAACCGTAAAGGTTTCCCAAAGGAACTTGTTTGCAAAAGGCTTGTGCGGGGACAGTCTACGGCATTGCGATGTGGGGAGCTTTTAGCTGTGAAGTATTCAGACAAGAGAGATGTGTACATGCTGACTACTATCCACGATGAAAGTACTGTACCTGTGCCTGTTTGGGGTCAGGGTGCTGAAGTGCGCAAACCTGTGTGCATTCTAGCTTACAATAAGTTCATGGGTGGTGTTGACAGAGTAGATCAGAGGTTGGAACCTTATGCTGCTCTTCGAAAGGCTTACGTTTGGTACAAGAAGTTGGCTATCCATCTGTTCCACTTGGCATCATTTAATGCTTTCGTTGTGTACCAGAAGTCTTGTTCTGGGACGAAGATGACTTTTCTTAAGTTTCAGGAGTCTATAATAGGCAGCCTTGTACTTGTGCAGCAGGCAAGTGTTCCTAGATTTGGAGTGGTGGAGGAAGTGGCTAGATTGCAAGATCGCCACTTTCCTGAATCTATTCCTTCCACTACTGCTAGAGACTTTCCGACTAGAAGATGCAGAGTCTGTTGGCGAAGAGGCGTGCGGAAGGAGTCTCGTATATACTGTCCTGACTGTCCTTCTAAGCCTGCATTGTGTATGTCAGCTTGTTTTAAATCGTACCACACGCAAAAGAACTATTGGGAGTTTGATTGAGCTGTAAAGTGAATTGCTTGGTCTGCATTCTGTAAAACATTTTTAGTTTGTTTCAAGGATTGGCATTAGTGCAAAGTTTTTATTTTAAGAATTTGTGTTACCTGATTTGTAGGTATTTCCATTTGTTTAGTGTCATTTTCAAAAAAAGAATTCTAAATGTGTTTGTGGTGTGTGCCGGCTGGTGCTTGGCTGGCGGTGTGTGTGGAGTTGCGCTTGGCTGGCGGTGTGTGTGGAGTGGTGCTTGGCTGGCGGTGTGTGTGGAGTGGTGCTTGGCTGGCGGTGTGCGTGGAGAGGCGCTTGGCTGGTGGTGTGCGCTGAGTGTTTGGCTGGCGGTGTGCATGGTCTGGTGCTTGGCTGGTGGTGTGGGTGGACTGGCGCTCGGCTGGCGGTGTGTGAGTAGTTACTTTCTGTTGGTCACTGCACACACTGCTTGTTGAGTGACACTCCACGCAGTCCATCAATTTGTGTAGTTCCAGTGTCAGAAATGTGGGCGTGTGAAAGTGATGGGCCCTTGAATGGCGCTGTTTGCTGGTGTGAGTGTTGAAATGTGATGGGTCCGCGGCTGGCGGTGTGAATGTTTTGAATGTGTCACACGTACGAAAGGTGTATGAATGGCCTGTAAAGAGGTTGGTGCCTTGACGTGGCTTTACAGCTCACGAGCTGTGAGTCAGTGGTTCAGTTTATCATACTTGCAATTATACACAGTGTATTTCATTTTTGTGAAATTACTTGCGTATACAATTGTATGTACTGAATCATCACTCACCCTCGTGCCAAATCCAACCAGTATGTGTGTGTGCTTGCGGATTAGATGGGTGTGCAGTAATAATTGTTTTTTTTCTCTTTCTGCATTAGGGTGTACCTTGTCCCTTATTGTGATTGTTGTAATGTGTTGCTTTTATTCCAGATGGTGTCAGTGGTCTTGTTTGTATCAGGTATGAAAGGTGCGTGAATGGCCTGTAAAACGGTTGGTGCCTTGTCGTGGCTTTACAGCTCACGAGTTGCGAGTCACTAGTTCGGTTTTTATGCATTTATTTATTGACAGAGCATTTCATTTTTTTGAAATATCTTGTTAATAAAATTTTATATACTGAACCATCACTCGCCCTCGTGCCAAATCCAACCTGTATGTGTGTGTCTTTGAGGAATAGATAGCCGTGCTTGAATGTTTGTCTTTTGAGTAACTCTGTTAAGGTGAGGTACCCTTTTACTCGGGAGAACAAGGGGAACGCTGGGTGGTAGGACATTTTTGCCGGCACGGCGATCCCACGGCAAAGTTTTTGTAAAAGTGCTATTTTTACCTAATTAAGGTTTGCAAGGAGTTCTGGGTAGGAAAACATTGGGGGACCCACGCATGCCATACCTCCCTGGACTCCCCCGGGTGTCTACTTTTCAGAAATGTGTGGGTTTGGTAGGTTTCCCTAGATAGCTGTCTCGCACGGGGCCAGAAACCCAGGTAACCCCTCTTGCAAAAGCTGGAGAATTCATGTCCACCAGCTTTTGCAAGAGGGGTTACCCGGGTTTTTGGCCCCGTGCGAGACAGCCATCTAGGGAAACCTACCAAACCCACACATTTCTGAAAAGTAGACACCCGGGGGCTTCCAAGGAGGTATGGCTTGCGTGGATCCTCCAACGTTCCTTTACCCAGAATCCCTTGCAAACCTCATTTTTTGCTTGGAAATAATCATTTTTTTTCACACGTTTTAGTGTGGGAAAGCGTGGCATCACTGGGCTCACACAAATTACCTCCCACCCAGCGTTCCCCAAGGTCTCCCGATAAAAATGGTACCTCACTTGCGTGGGTAGGCATAGCGGCTGCTTTAGGAAAAGGCCCAATTCATACTGTGGAGACAAAAACATTACCTTTAGCCAAATAATCTTATTTTTTGAGGGGGTCACCTGAGCTTTTGGCCCGGGGCTTGGCAGGCATCTTTGGAAACTACCAAACCCAAACAGTTCTGAGAACTAGACACCCGGGGGAGTCCAGGGTGGTATGGCATGCGTGGGTCCCCCAATGTTTTCCTACCCAGAAACCCCTGCAAACCTGAAATTTTGGTCCAAAAACCAACTTTTCCATACTTTTTTGGGTGGGATCTCGCTGCCGGAACAAATGTCCTACCACCCAGCGTTTCCCTTGTTCTCCCGAGTAAAATGATACCTCACTTGTGTGGGTGGGCCAAAGGCAAGTGACTTAGGCTGGGGTGCTTAATTTGTAAAACGTAAATATGAGTAAAAACTACCTTTTTCAAAATTCATTTTTGGGGTGTTCTACTTTGGGGCACCCACACAAGTGAGGTATCCTTTTACTCGGGAGAACAAGGGGAACGCAGGGTGGTACGACTTTTTTGCCGGCACGGCGATCCCACGCCAAAAAGTTTGGAAAAGTGCAATTTTTACCTAATTTTAAGGTTTGCAGAGAGTTCTGGGTACGAAAACATTGGGGGACCCATGCATGCCATACCTCCCTGGACTCCCCCGGGTGTCTAGTTTTCAGAACTGTTTGGGTTTGCTACTTTGCAAAGAATACCACCGAGCCCCGGGCCACAAATTCAGATCCCCCCCCCCCAAAATCAAGGTAGTTTTGCAATAAGGTAATGTAAATTCACCACCGTACGATTTGAACCGTTTCCTGTTGCAGCCACTATGTCTACCCACGCAAGTGAGGTACCGTTTTTTTCGGGAGACCTGGGGGCACGCTGGGTGGGTGGAAATTTGTTGATCCACGCAGATTCCAGAACTTTCCACCACAGAAATGTGAGGAAAATGTGTTTTTTTGGTCACATTTTTATGTTTTCAAGGAGTTCTGGGTAGGAAAACATTGGGGGACCCACGCATGCCATACCTCCCTGGACTCCCCCGGGTGTCTACTTTTCAGAAATGTGTGGGTTTGGTAGGTTTCCCTAGATGGCTGTCTCGCACGGGGCCAGAAACCCAGGTAACCCCTCTTGCAAAAGCTGGAGAATTCATGTCCACCAGCTTTTGCAAGAGGGGTTACCCGGGTTTTTGGCCCCGTGCGAGACAGCCATCTAGGGAAACCTACCAAACCCACACATTTCTGAAAAGTAGACACCCGGGGGCTTCCAAGGAGGTATGGCTTGCGTGGATCCTCCAACGTTCCTTTACCCTGAATCCCTTGCAAACCTCATTTTTTGCTTGGAAAAAATCTTTTTTTTTCACACGTTTTAGTGTGGGAAAGCGTGGCATCACTGGGCTCACACAAATTACCTCTCACCCAGCGTTCCCCAAGGTCTCCCGATAAAAATGGTACCTCACTTGCGTGGGTAGGCATAGCGGCTGCTTTAGGAAAAGGCCCAATTCATACTGTGGAGACGAAAACATTACCTTTAGCCAAATAATCTTATTTTTTGAGGGGGTCACCTGAGCTTTTGGCCCGGGGCTTGGCAGGCATCTTTGGAAACTACCAAACCCAAACAGTTCTGAGAACTAGACACCCGGGGGAGTCCAGGGTGGTATGGCATGCGTGGGTCCCCCAATGTTTTCCTACCCAGAAACCCCTGCAAACCTGAAATTTTGGTCCAAAAACCAACTTTTCCATACTTTTTTGGGTGGGATCTCGCTGCCGGAACAAATGTCCTACCACCCAGCGTTTCCCTTGTTCTCCCGAGTAAAATGATACCTCACTTGTGTGGGTGGGCCAAAGGCAAGTGACTTAGGCTGGGGTGCTTAATTTGTAAAACGTAAATATGAGTAAAAACTACTTTTTTCAAAATTCATTTTTGGGGTGTTCTGCTTTGGGGCACCCACACAAGTGAGGTATCCTTTTACTCGGGAGAACAAGGGGAACGCAGGGTGGTACGACTTTTTTGCCGGCACGGCGATCCCACGCCAAAAAGTTTGGAAAAGTGCAATTTTTACCTAATTTTAAGGTTTGCAGAGAGTTCTGGGTAGGAAAACATTGGGGGACCCATGCATGCCATACCTCCCTGGACTCCCCCGGGTGTCTAGTTTTCAGAACTGTTTAGGTTTGCTACTTTGCAAAGAATACCACCGAGCCCCGGGCCACAAATTCAGATCCCCCCCCCCCAAAATCAAGGTAGTTTTGCAATAAGGTAATGTAAATTCACCACCGTACGATTTGAACCGTTTCCTGTTTCAGCCACTATGTCTACCCACGCAAGTGAGGTACCGTTTTTTTCGGGAGACCTGGGGGCACGCTGGGTGAGTGGAAATTTGTTGATCCACGCAGATTCCAGAACTTTCCACCACAGAAATGTGAGGAAAATGTGTTTTTTTGGTCAAATATTTATGTTTTCAAGGGATTCTGGGTAACAAAACCTGGGGGTAGGCAGACGAGTCACCCCATCCTGAATTCCCCTGGGTGTCTAGTTTTCAAAAATGTATAGGTTTGCTAGGTTTCCTTAGGTGCTGGCAGAGCTACGGCGCAAAAACAAAAGGTAGTCTTTTTGTCCGAATCGTGCAAAATTTCACTGGGAAATTGAGGTGCGACCATGCTGGGTTTTGCGCTGTTTCATGTCGCAGCCACTATGCCTACCCACGCAAGTGAGGTACCATTTTTTTCGGGAGACCTGGGGGCACGCTGGGTGGGTGGAAATTTGTTGATCCACGCAGATTCCAGAACTTTCCACCACAGAAATGTGAGGAAAATGTGTTTTTTTGGTCACATTTTTATGTTTGTAAGGGATTCTGGGTAACAAAACCTGGGGGTAGGCAGACGAGTCACCCCATCCTGAATTGCCCTGGGTGTCTAGTTTTCAGAAATGTATAGGTTTGCTAGTTTTCCCTAGGTGCTGGCAGAGCTACGGCGCAAAAACAAAAGGTAGTCTTTTTGTCCGAATCGTGCTAAATTTCACTGGGAAATTGAGGTGCGACCATGCTGCGTTTTGCGCTGTTTTATGTCGCAGCCACTATGCCTACCCACGCAAGTGAGGTACCATTTTTTTCGGGAGACCTGGGGGCACGCTGGGTGTGTGGAAATTTGTTGATCCACGCAGATTCCAGAACTTTCCACCACAGAAATGTGAGGAAAATGTGTTTTTTTGGACAAATATTTATGTTTTCAAGGGATTCTGGGTAACAAAACCTGGGGGTAGGCAGACGAGTCACCCCATCCTGAATTGCCCTGGGTGTCTAGTTTTCAAAAATGTATAGGTTTGCTAGGTTTCCTTAGGTGCTGGCAGAGCTACGGCGCAAAAACAAAAGGTAGTCTTTTTGTCCGAATAGTGCAAAATTTCACTGGGAAATTGAGGTGCGACCATGCTGCGTTTTGCGCTGTTTCATGTCGCAGCCACTATGCCTACCCACGCAAGTGAGGTACCATTTTTTTCGGGAGACCTGGGGGCACGCTGGGTGGGTGGAAATTTGTTGATCCACGCAGATTCCAGAACTTTCCACCACAGAAATGTGAGGAAAATGTGTTTTTTTGGTCAAATATTTATGTTTTCAAGGGATTCTGGGTAACAAAACCTGGGGGTAGGCAGACGAGTCACCCCATCCTGAATTGCCCTGGGTGTCTAGTTTTCAAAAATGTATAGGTTTGCTAGGTTTCCTTAGGTGCTGGCAGAGCTACGGCGCAAAAACAAAAGGTAGTCTTTTTGTCCGAATAGTGCAAAATTTCACTGGGAAATTGAGGTGCGACCATGCTGCGTTTTGCGCTGTTTCATGTCGCAGCCACTATGCCTACCCACGCAAGTGAGGTACCATTTTTTTCGGGAGACCTGGGGGCACGCTGGGTGGGTGGAAATTTGTTGATCCACGCAGATTCCAGAACTTTCCACCACAGAAATGTGAGGAAAATGTGTTTTTTTGGTCACATTTTTATGTTTGTAAGGGATTCTGGGTAACAAAACCTGGGGGTAGGCAGACGAGTCACCCCATCCTGAATTGCCCTGGGTGTCTAGTTTTCAGAAATGTATAGGTTTGCTAGTTTTCCCTAGGTGCTGGCAGAGCTACGGCGCAAAAACAAAAGGTAGTCTTTTTGTCAGAATTGTGCAAAATTTCACTGGGAAATTGAGGTGCGACCATGCTGCGTTTTGCGCTGTTTCATGTCGCAGCCACTATGCCTACCCACGCAAGTGAGGTATCATTTTTTTCGGGAGACCTGGGGGCACGCTGGGTGGGTGGAAATTTGTTGATCCACGCAGATTCCAGAACTTTCCACCACAGAAATGTGAGGAAAATGTGTTTTTTTGGTCAAATTTTTATGTTTGTAAGGGATTCTGGGTAACAAAACCTGGGGGTAGGCAGACGAGTCACCCCATCCTGAATTGCCCTGGGTGTCTAGTTTTCAGAAATGTATAGGTTTGCTAGTTTTCCCTAGGTGCTGGCAGAGCTATGGCGTAAAAACAAAAGGTAGTCTTTTTGTCCGAATCGTGCTAAATTTCACTGGGAAATTGAGGTGCGACCATGCTGCGTTTTGCGCGGTTTCATGTCGCAGCCACTATGCCTACCCACGCAAGTGAGGTACCATTTTTTTCGGGAGACCTGAGGGCACGCTGGGTGGGTGGAAATTTGTTGATCCACGCAGATTCCAGAACTTTCCACCACAGAAATGTGAGGAAAATGTGTTTTTTTGGTCAAATTTTTATGTTTGTAAGGGATTCTGGGTAACAAAACCTAGGGGTAGGCAGACGAGTCACCCCATCCTGAATTGCCCTGGGTGTCTAGTTTTCAGAAATGTATAGGTTTGCTAGGTTTCCCTAGGTGCTGGCAGAGCTACGGCGCAAAAACAAAAGGTAGTCTTTTTGTCTGAATCGTGCTAAATTTCACTGGGAAATTGAGGTGCGATCATGCTGCGTTTTGCGCTGTGTCATGTCGCAGCCACTATGCCTACCCACGCAAGTGAGGTACCATTTTTTTCGGGAGACCTGGGGGCACACTGGATGGATGGAAATTTGTTGATCCACGCAGATTCCAGAACTTTCCACCACAGAAATGTGAGGAAAATGTGTTTTTTTGGTCAAATTTTTTTGTTTGAAAGGGATTCTGGGTAACAAAACCTGGGGGTAGGCAGACGAGTCACCCCATCCTGAATTGCCCTGGGTGTCTAGTTTTCAGAAATGTATAGGTTTGCTAGGTTTCCCTAGGTGCTGGCAGAGCTACGGCGTAAAAACAAAAGGTAGTCTTTTTGTCCGAATCGTGCTAAATTTCACTGGGAAATTGAGGTGCGACCATGCTGCGTTTTGCGCTGTTTCATGTCGCAGCCACTATGCCTACCCACGCAAGTGAGGTACCATTTTTTTCGGGAGACCTGGGGGCACACTGGGTGCATGGAAATTTGATGATCCACGCAGATTCCAGAACTTTCCACCACAGAAATGTGAGGAAAATGTGTTTTTTTGGTCAAATTTTTTTGTTTGAAAGGGATTCTGGGTAACAAAACCTGGGGGTAGGCAGACGAGTCACCCCATCCTGAATTGCCCTGGGTGTCTAGTTTTCAGAAATGTATAGGTTTGCTAGGTTTCCCTAGGTGCTGGCAGAGCTACGGCGCAAAAACAAAAGGTAGTCTTTTTGTCCGAATCGTGCAAAATTTCACTGGGAAATTGAGGTGCGACCATGCTGCGTTTTGCGCTGTTTCATGTCGCAGCCACTATGCCTACCCACGCAAGTGAGGTACCATTTTTTTCGGGAGACCTGGGGGCACACTGGGTGGATGGAAATTTGTTGATCCACGCAGATTCCAGAACTTTCCCCCACAGAAATGTGAGGAAAATGTGTTTTTTTGGTCAAATGTTTTTGTTTGAAAGGGATTCTGGGTAACAAAACCTGGGGGTAGGCAGACGAGTCACCCCATCCTGAATTGCCCTGGGTGTCTAGTTTTCAGAAATGTATAGGTTTGCTAGGTTTCCCTAGGTGCTGGCAGAGCTACGGCGCAAAAACAAAAGGTAGTCTTTTTGTCCGAATCGTGCAAAATTTCACTGGGAAATTGAGGTGCGACCATGCTGCGTTTTGCGCTGTTTCATGTCGCAGCCACTATGCCTACCCACGCAAGTGAGGTACCATTTTTTTCGGGAGACCTGGGGGCACACTGGGTGGATGGAAATTTGTTGATCCACGCAGATTCCAGAACTTTCCACCACAGAAATGTGAGGAAAATGTGTTTTTTTGGTTAAATTGTTTTGTTTGAAAGGGATTCTGGGTAACAAAACCTGGGGGTAGGCAGACGAGTCACCCCATCCTGAATTGCCCTGGGTGTCTAGTTTTCAGAAATGTATAGGTTTGCTAGGTTTCCCTAGGTGCTGGCAGAGCTACGGCGCAAAAACAAAAGGTAGTCTTTTTGTCTGAATCGTGCTAAATTTCACTGGGAAATTGAGGTGCGACCATGCTGCGTTTTGCGCTGTTTCATGTCGCAGCCACTATGCCTACCCACGCAAGTGGGGTACCATTTTTTTCGGGAGACCTGGGGGCACGCTGGGTGGGTAGAAATTTGTTGATCCACGCAGATTCCAGAACTTTCCCCCACAGAAATGTGAGGAAAATGTGTTTTTTTGGTCAAATATTTTTGTTTGAAAGGGATTCTGGGTAACAAAACCTGGGGGTAGGCAGACGAGTCACCCCATCCTGAATTGCCCTGGTTGTCTAGTTTTCAAAAATGTATAGGGTTGCTAGGTTTCCCTAGGTGCTGGCAGAGCTACGGCGCAAAAACAAAAGGTAGTCTTTTTGTCCGAATCGTGCTAAATTTCACTGGGAAATTGAGATGCGACCATGCTGCGTTTTGCGCGGTTTCATGTCGCAGCCACTATGCCTACCCACGCAAGTGAGGTACCATTTTTTTCGGGAGACCTAGGGGCACGCTGGGTGGGTGCAAATTTGTTGATCCACGCAGATTCCAGAACTTTCCACCACAGAAATGTGAGGAAAATGTGTTTTTTTGGTCAAATATTTATGTTTGCAAGGGATTCTGGGTAACAAAACCTGGGGGTAGGCAGACGAGTCACCCCATCCTGAATTGCCCTGGGTGTCTAGTTTTCAAAAATGTATAGGTTTGCTAGGTTTCCCTAGGTGCTGGTTGAGCTACGGCTCAAAAACAAAAGGTAGTCTCTTTGTCCAAAGAGCTTAAGATTTCACTGGGAAATTGAGGAGCGACCACGTTGCATTTTGTGCCGTTTCCCGTGGTAGGCACAAGGCCGACCCACACAAGTGAGGTACCATTTTTTTCGGGAGACCTGGGGGCACGCTGGGTGGGTGGAAATTTGTTGATCCACGCAGATTCCAGAACTTTCCACCACAGAAATGTGAGGAAAATGTGTTTTTTTTTTCAAAATCTGAGCTTTGCAAGGGATTCTGGGTAACAAAACCTGGTGGTAGGCAGTCGAGTCATCCCATCCTGAATTCCCCTGGGTGTCTACTTTTCAAAAATGTATAGGTTTGCTAGGTTTCCCTAGGTGCCGGAAGAACTAGGGTGCAAAAACTACAGGTAGGCACTTTGCCAAAAAAGGGTCAATTTGTAACTGCAAAATTTAGGTGTGACCACGTTGCATTTTGCGCCGTTTCCTGTCGCAGGCACAAGGCCGACCCACACAAGTGAGGTACCGTTTTTATCGGGACACTTGGGGTAATTCAGATTTGTAAATCAACTGTTATTACCAATTGAGCTTTCTTGCATTTCTCCCTTTGAATGAAAGATATTGTGTAGAAAAAAAAACTTTATGAAAAATGATCAATAATTCTCATGCTAGTATGAGTATTCCCAACTTTGAAAATGTGCAATTATATACTGTTTCTGAACTCTATAATTTGTACCCAATTCATACATACATAGGTGTCTTTCATGCAGATTATTCCATGTGTACATTTTCCAAGACAAAGTGCACTATACCCAGTAAATGAAAAAATACCATTGCAAGTTGCTGCTCAGTTTTTGGATCTGGGTTCGTCGGGTTCTTGGTGAAACTACAAGTCCCATATATCCCCACAACCAGGAAGGTCTAACGGATGTAACGGTATATTGCTTTCCAAGAGCTGTCAAAATTAGAGAAAGTTATAGGTGAAAACGTTGAGACAAAAGGCCGTTGTTTTCAACAAATTTTCAAATATTCCAATATCTAACTGTTAGTTTCTATAACGAACCCTTCATGGATTTAGACAAATGACCCCTTTCTGAATTCAGAATTTTGTCTATTTTTCGGAAATGTAAAGCTTTCCAGGATCCATTATTGCTTTCAAACTCATTTCTACCATTAACTGGAAGGAGGTGGAAAGCTCTAAAAATAGCAAAAATAGGCTATGTCCCAGAAAAATGCCAAAACTGAGTGAAAAATTTCGGTTCTCTGACAAAACACTGTCATTCCCTAAAAGCTGAGAAAATGGAGAATTCAGCCCCACAAACCCTTTTTTGATACCATATTCAGGGAAAAAGCCAGAGGCTTTCATTTGCAGCCCGTTTTTCCCATTTTTCTGAAAAAAACAAAAAAAACACTATATTTTGGTTAATTTCTGGGACCCCTCCAAGGGAATCCACAAACCCTGGGCGCCTTTAGAATCCCCATGATGTTGGAAGAAAAGGACGCAAATTTGGCGCGGATCCCTTATGTGGTCAAAAAGTTACAAGGGCCTAAGTGCGCACTACCCCAAAACACCAAAAAAAGCCTTAGCACAGGAGGGGGAAAAGGCCTAGCAGCGAAGGGGTTAAGGATGTTATTATAAAAATTTACCAGGACTATTTTTTGATTTCTCCCGTCAGTCATCGATAATATCTGGTAATATCCAGACGTTGGTTCAAATTTTATAGTTATGCCATCTAGGAGGTTTGATATGTAAGTGCAAAGGCCATCCCTGTTCCTGCCCCTTATCGTGTGGGTGGCTGTTGTGTGAAAGGTACGGAAACCATTTATATGAATGGCATCCAAGGCCCAGGTTTCCTGCAGACATATAATTGTATGTTTTTGGAAGAGAGTTAGACAGTCCATGTCGTCAATCCTGCCCGATAGCCCCGCTATGTTCCATGACATCAGACTAGTGCTATCAATCATTTCCACGTTTTTATTGTGTGATCTATCCATTTTCTGCGTGGGAATGTCGGCAAGGTTTCCTTCATTTTCTGTCTCTATGGTCTTAAACTCTACCAGTGACATTTCCAGCTCGTCCTCAGTGCTAATAATTTGGGTGGTATTATCACAGAGATAACTACTGAGGGTATTGTCGTTGATCTCTATGCACATTTTGTCCAGTTTATTTGGGGTAACAATATTTGATGGCAGTCAGTCCACCATTTCAAGTGTACTATATCTGTTACTAATTGGGAAGCCCATTACCTGACCTAGATCATCACAAACTTTTCGGTTTATGGGGTATCTAATTCCTGGGTTCACCGCCCGGTGATTTCCCTGAGAGGGATAGTTTGGTATACCCGTTTCTAACGTATAAAAGTGTGTAAGGTCAAACAACTGTATCCTAGTACCTGTCATATGATGCCACTCGTCACATATGTATCTAGGGGCTTGCCTGTCTCCAAAATGTATAATGATGCAGTCTCCCTGAATGTTTTTTCAGCTTCTCCCTACCCAATTAACCCTCCGTACGAACAAAATCCTACTACGGATGTGTGGGGGTAACGGCCTATTAGTATTGAGCCAGTGTGTCGTCTTGTTCTTTAATTCTACAAAGGATTCTATATTACCCTGCCCTAATTCAGGGACTCCTGTCAGAATGACGACTTAAGGTGTGGATTCTGGGGGCAAGTCTATAATTGGTAATAAACAGGGTTCTACATCAGCTGTGGCAGTACAAGTTCCCCGCTTTGGTGTTTTTTTTTTAATTCTCCCACCCGTCAAGTGTCTCGGATTCTCTTTCACTGATGTTTTTTCGACAGTCTTTGTGCTCTGGGCACTTTCCGTCCTTATTTGTGGTGAGCTTGTTGTTAAATCACATCCAGGTAGGTTAGGTGTTGCGGGTGTGGCCTTTGTTTTTCTTAACTCTTTTGGTGCGGCAGATCTCTCCTTGGTCGCTGGTAGATTTGTTGAGTTGGATTTTTTATTTAACTCAAGATTCGTTAGGGTCAGCTGCTCAAGTTTTTTTAAATGCTCCTCCATATGCTTTAGTCTATCGTTAATAGGCCTTATAGAGGATGTCAGGATCCCGCTCAGTTTTACCCAGAAACTTTCCCCTGGAAGTGCAGAAGAACAAACTGTCATATTTGCAGGGGTAAGGTCGGATCCCGCTGTATGTTTCTCAGCGATAGATTTGGTGGTAAGTGTAGCATCATTTTTGTCGGCTGGTAAAATCTTAGCTTACCTGCCCTTTTTGGTTGCCCCTGCCCTCTTCTGTTTAGGTATCGCTCCCAACGTAATACTCTTTGAAGGAGTAGAGCCCCCTTTATCGGCCAAGGTTTGTGCTCTAGTTGATACTCCTTCAGGAAGAATTATGACTGGAGTTTGTGTGTTTAATGACTGTGTGTTTATAGCTTCATTAGTACTAATACTAGAGAGATCATCAGCTATGTCATTGATTAGGTCCATGGCAACTGCATCATTTGTTGTATTAATAACTGCATGTCTTTCTGGGCTGTTAGTCAAGGCAATTTTGCCCAGAGAGGACCATTTGTTAAATGATAGGTCCGTAGAAAGCCGGCGTTCAGTTAACTCGATCTCGCGGGCTAAAACTGAAGCTGCTCTAATGATGAAGTTGTCTAGGGTTCCAGACACAGTGCCAGCTCGTGTATTTGCTCTTGCAGGTTGTTCAGCCATAACAAGGTGGAGTAAATACAATAAACAGATGCAAATTTGGGTTAATGCACTTACTCAATTAGTTGATCCGTCCAGATGTTAAGGGGGTGGCCCAGCCCAGTCTCTCAGGACTCGAACGGGCTCAAACGGGCCAGCCCTTGGCCCGGGCTTGGTCCGGCGCGACCCGCGTGCGATCCCGCGACGCGGGGGCTTTCGTCCGTTTAAAGCACCTCAGGGTGCGGGAATGGCGGTGGCGGCTTCCGCCGCGAAGCAGAGCAGCCTGGGGGATGTAGTCTCCCTCCACTCGGCGGCCGCTGGATGTCAAGCTGCAGCGGCGGGAGGGAGACCAAGAGTGGCAGCGTATTCACCAGGAAGCAGGCAAATCAGGAAAGCGTCCCCCAACGATAGCCTAGGAGTATGCAGACAGCGCCCGCTCCACTGGGGCTGTCGTCCGTTTAAAGCGCCTCCGGGCGTGAGAATGGGGGTGGCGGCTTCCGCCGCGAAACAGAGCAGCCTGGGGGATGTAGTCTCCCTCCACTCGGCGGCCGCTGGATGTGAAGCTGCAGCGGCGGGAGGTTGACCAAGAGTGGCAGCTTATTCACCAGGAAGCAGGTAAATCAGGAAAGCGTCCCCCAACGATAGCTTAGGAGTATGCAGACAGAGCCCGCTCCACCAGGGCTGTCGTCCGTTTAAAGCGCCTCCGGGCGCGGGAATGGCGGTGGCGGCTTCCGCCGCGAAGCAGAGCAGCCTGGGGGATGTAGTCTCCCTCCACTCGGCAGCCGCTGGATGTCAAGCTGTGGCGGCGGGAGGGAGACCAAAAGTGGCAGCGTATTCACCAGGAAGCAGGTAAATCAGGAAAGCATCCCCCAACGATATCCTAGGAGTATGCAGACAGATACTGTCTCACAGAGACTCTCTCACAGACTCTCTCACAGACACTCTCACAGACAGACTCTCACAGACAGTCTCACAGACACTCTCTCACAGACACTCTCACAGACACTCACTCACAGATACTCTCTCACAGACACTCTCTCACACACTTTCTCACAGACTCACAGACACTCTCTAAGACACTCACAGTCTCACAGACACTCTCACAGACACTCTCTCACAGACACTCACTGTCTCTCTCATAGTCTCTCCCAGACACTCTCTCACAGACTCTCACAGACACTCTCTCACAGACGCTGTCTCACACTCTCTCACAGACACTCACAGACACTCTCTCATAGTCTCTCACAGACACTCTCTCACAGACACTCTCTCACACTCTCACAGACTCTCACAGACACACTCTCTCACATACACTCTTTCTCAGACACTCTCAGACTCTCAGACACTCTCTCACAGACTCTCACAGACACTCTCTCAGACTCTCACAGACACTCACAAGCACTCTCACAGACACACTCTCTCACAGACACTCTCACAGACTCTCAGACACTCTCTCACAGACTCTCACAGACACTGTCTCACAGACACTCACAGAAGTTCTCTCGGCACTCTCACAGACTCTCACAGACACTCTCATAGGCTCTCACAGACACTCTCTCACATACTCTCGCAGACATTCTCAATGACTCTCACACATACTCTCTCACAGACACTCTCCCAGACTCTCACAGTCTCTCACAGACAGTCTCACAGACACTCTCTCACAGACACTCTCACAGACACTCTGTCACAGATACTGTGTCACAGACACTCTCACAGACTCTCACAGACAGTCTCACAGACACTTTCTCACAGACACTCTCACAGACACTCTCTCACAGACACTCTCACAGACACTAACAGACTCTCTCATAGTCTCTCACAGACAATCTCTCACAGACACTCTCTCACAGACTCACAGACGCTGTCTAACACTTTCTCACAGACACTCTCTCACAGACACTCTCTCACAGACTCTCTCATAGTCTCTCACAGACACTCTCTCACAGACACTCTCTCACACTCTCTCTCACAGACACTGGCACACTCTCTCAAAGACAGACTCTCACAGACACTCTCACATATACTCTCTCACAGATACTCTCTCACAGACAGTCTCTCACAAGCACACTCTCACAGACACTCTCTCACAAGCAGACACTCTCACTCTCTCACAGACACTCTCCCAGACTCTCACAGACACTCACAGACTCTCACAGACATTTTCACTGACTCTCACACACTCTCTCACAGACACTCTCCCACAGACACTCTCCCAGACTCTCACAGACAATCTCTCACAGACTCTCACAGACATTCTCACTGACTCTCACACACACTCTCTCACAGACACTCTCTCACAAACTCTCTCTCACAAACTGTCTCACAGACACTCTCTCACTGACACACTCACAGACACTCTCTCACGGACTCTCTCACAGACAATCTCACAGACTCTCAAAGCCAGTTTCTCACAGACAGTCTCACAGACTGTCTCACAGACCCTCACTCACAGATACTCTCTCACAGACACTCTCACACACACTCTCACACACTCACAGACTCTCACAGACACTCTCTCACAGACACTGTCACACACTCTCAAAGACAGACTCTCACAGACACTCTCTCAGATATACTCTCTCACATATACTCTCTCACAGACACTCTCTCACAAGCACACTCTCACAGACACACTCTCTCACAAACAGACACTCTCACACTCTCTCACAGCCTCACTCTCTCATAGTCTCTCACAGACACTCTCTCACACACTCTCACAGACTCGCACAGACACTCTCTCAGACTCTCACAGACACTATCTCACAGACATTCTCTCACAGACAGACTCTCACAGACAGACTCTCACAGACACTCTCACAGACACTCACACTCTCACAGACTCTCACAGACACTCTCACAGACTCCCTCACAAACTATCACAGACACTGTCACAGACCCTCTCACAGACACTCACAGACACTCCCTCAGACTCTCACATACACTCTCTCACAGACACTTTCACACACTCTCACAGACATTGTCTCACATACACTCTCTCACAGACAGACTCTCACAGAAAGACTCTTTCAGACACTTTCTCACTCTCTCACAGACACTCTTTCACAGACACTCTCACATACTCTCACAGACACTCTCAGACTCACAGACACTCTCTCACAGACACTCTCACAGACAGTCTCTCAGACTCTCAGACTCTCACAGACGCTCTCTCAGACTCTCACAAACTGTCACTCCCAGACTCTCACAGACACTCTCTCCCAGACACTCAGAGACTCTCACAGACTCTCTCACAGACACTCGGACAGACTCTCACAGACACTCACAGACACTGTCCCACAGACTCTCTCACAGACACTCACTCACAGACACTCTCTCACAGACAGACTCTCACAGACTCTCACAGACACTCTGACTCACAGACACTCTCACAGACACGCTCAGACACTCACAGACTCTCACAGACATTCTCTCAACACTCTCACAGACTCTTACATTGTTTTACAGACACTGTCTCAGACGTGCTCTCACAGAGAGACTCTCACAGACAGTCTCTCACAGACAGTCTCTCACAGACACTCCCCCAGACTCTCACAGACTCTCACAAACATTCTCACTGACTCTCACACACACTCTCTCACAGACATTCCCACATACACTCTCTCACAGACTCTCTCACAGCCCCTCTCACAGACAGACTCTCACAGTCTCACAGACAGTCTCACAGACACTCTCTCACAGATACTGTCTCACAGACACTCTCTCACAGACTCTCTCACAGACACTATCACAGACACTCTTACAGACAGTCAAACAAAAACTTTGTCACAGACACTCTCACAAACATTCTCACTGACTCTCACACACTGTCTCACAGACACTCTCTCACAGACACTCACAGACTCTCACAGACTCTTTCAGAGACACTCGGACAGACTCACACAGACTCTCACCAACTCTCACAGACACAGTCCCACAGACTCTCTCACAGACACTGTCTCACAGACACTCACTCACAGACACTCTCTCAAAGACAGACTCTCACAGACTCCCACAGACACTCTCACAGAAACGCTCTGACACTCACAGACTCTCACAGCCATTCTCTCATCACTCTCACAGACTCTCACATTCTTTAACAGACACTCTCTCACAAACTCTCACAGACACTCTCTCACAGACAATCCCCCAGACTCTCACAAACATTCTCACTAACTCTCACACACACTCTCTCACAGACACTCTCACATACACTCTCTCACAGACTCTCTCACAGACACTCTCCAGACAGTCTCACTGACACTCTCTCACAGATACTGTCTCACAGACACTCTCTCACAGACTCTCACAGACACTCTCACAGACTCTCACAGACAGTCTCACAGACACTTTGTCACAGACACTCTCACAGACACTCTCTCACAGATACTGTCTCACAGACACTCTCACAAACATTCTCACTGACTCTCACACACTCTCTCACAGACACTCTCTCAGACACTCTCTCAGACTCTCACAGACTCTCACACTCTCCCACAGACACTCTCACACTCAGACTCTCAGAGAATCTCTCTCACAGACTCTCACAAACTGTCACAGACACTCTCTCACTGGCACTCACAGACTCTCACAGACTCTCATGGACACTCGGACAGACTCACAAAGTCTCTCACAGACACTTTCTCACAGACTCTCACATACTCTCACAGACTCTCACACTCTCACACTGTCCCAGACACTCTCTCACAGACACTGTTTCAGACACTCTCTCACAGACATACTATCACTGACACTCTCACACACACAGACTCTCACAGACATTCTCTCAACACTCACAGACTCTCTAGCAAACTCTCACAGACACTCTCACAGATAGACTCTCACAGACAGTCTCTCACATACAGTCTCACATACACTCTCTCACAGACACTCTTTAAGACACTCACAGTCTCACAGGCACTCTCAAAGACACTCTCTCACAGACACTCTCTCACAGACACTCTCAGACACTCACAGACTATCTCATAGTCTCTCATAGACACTCTCACAGACACTCACAGACTCTCAAAGATCCTGTCTCACACTCTCTCACAGACACTCTCACACATTATCTCACAGACTCTCACAGACATTCTTTCACAGACACGGTTACACACTCTCTCAAAAACAGCCTATCACAGACACTCTCTCACATATACTCTCTCACAGATACTCTCTCACAGACACTCTCTCACAAGCACACTCTCAGACACTCACAGACACTCTCACAGACTCACTCTCTCATAGTCTCTCACAGACACTCTCGCACATACATTCTCTCACAGACTCTCACAGACACTCTCACAGACACAGACTCACACTCTCTCACAGACTTTCTCACAGACACACTCTCAGAGACACTCAAAAGACACTCTCACACTCTCACAAAGTCTCACAGACAGTCTCTAAGGACACTCTCATAGACACTCTCTCACAGACACTCACTCACAGACACTCTCTCACAGACACTCTCACAAACTCTCACAGACACTCTGACTCACAGACACTCTCACAGACATGCTCTGACACTCACAGACATTCTCTCAACACTCTCACAAACTCTCACATTCTTTTACAGACACTCTCTCACAAACTCTCACAGACACTGTCTCACAGACACGCTCTCACATACAGACTCTCACAGACACTCTCTCACAGACACTCCCCCAGACTCTCACAAACATTCTCACTGACTCTCACACACTCTCTCTCACAGACACTCTCACATACACTCTCTCACAGACTCTCACAGACAGACTCTCACAAACAGTCTCACAGAGAGTCTCACAGACACTCTCTCACAGATACTGTCTCACAGACACTCTCTCACAGACTCTCCCACAGACACTCTCACAGACTCTCACAGACACTTTGTCACAGACACTCTCTCACAGACACTCTCACAAACATTCTCACTGACTCTCACACAGACACTCTCACAGACAGACTCTCACAGACAGTCTCATAGACACTCTCTCACGGACACTCTCACAGATACTGTCTCACAGACTCACACACTCTCACAGACAGACTCCCACAGACACTCTCTCACAGACTCTCACAGACAGACTCTCACAGACACTCTCACAGACACTCACACTCTCACAGACACTCACAGACACTCTCTCACAGACACTCACACACACTCCCTCAGACTCTCACATACACTCTCACAGACTCTCACAGACACTCTCACAGACACTTTCACACACTCTCTCAGACACTCGCAAAGACACTCTTTCACAGACAGACTCTCACAGAAAGACGCTTTCAGACACTCACTCTCTCACGGACACTCTTTCACAGACACTCTCACATACTCCCACAGACACTCTCAGACTCACAGACACTCTCACAGACAGTCTCTCAGACTCTCAGACTCTCACAGACCCTCTCACAGACTCTCACCAACTGTCACTCTCAGACTCTCACAGACACTCTCTCACAGACACTCAAGACTCTCACAGACTCTCTCAAAGACACTGGGACAGACTCACACAGACTCTCACAGACACTCTCTCACAGACTCTCACCAACTCTCACAGTCTCACAGACACTGTCCCACAGACTCTCTCACAGACACTCACTCAGACACTCTCACAGACTCTCACAAACATTCTCACTGACTCTCAAACACACTCTCTCACAGACACTCTCACATACACTCTCTCACAGACTCTCACAGACAGACTCTCACAAACAGTCTCACAGAGTCTCACAGACTCTCTCTCACAGATACTGTCTCACAGACACTCTCTCACAGACTCTCCCACAGACACTCTCACTGACTCTCACAGTCTCTCACAGAGTCTCACAGACACTTTGTCACAGACACTCTCACAGACACGCTCACATATACTGTCTCACAGACACTCTCACAAACATTCTCACTGACTCTCACACACTCTCTTTCAGACACTCTCACATACACTCTCTTACAGACTCTCTCACAGACACTCTCACAGACAGACTCTCACAGGCAGTCTCACAGGCACTCTCTCACATACACTCTCACAGACACTCTCACAGATACTGTCTCACAGACTCACACTCTCACAGACAGACTCTCACAGACACTCGCACAGACACTCTCTCACAGACTCTCACAGACACTGTTTCACAGACATTCTCCCACAGACAGACTCTCACAGACAGACTCTCACACTCTCACAGACTCTCACACTCTCACAGACTCCCTCACAAACTCTCACAGACACTCTCACAGACACTCTCTCACAGACACTCCCTCAGACTCTCACATACACTCTCACAGACTCTCACAGACACTCTCTCACAGACACTTTCACACACTCTCACAGACATTGTCTCACAGACGCTCTCAAAGACACTCTCTCACAGAAAGACTCTTTCAGACACTCTCTCACTCTCTCACAGACACTCTTTCACAGACACTCTCACATACTCTCACAGACACTCTCAGACTCACAGACACTCTCTCACAGACCCTTTCTCAGACTCTCACAAACTGTCACTCTCAGACTCTCTCACAGACACTCGGACAGACTCACACAGACTCTCACAGACACTCTCTCACAGACTCTCACAGACACTCTCACAGACACTGTCCCACAGACTCTCTCACAGACACGCTCTGACACTCACAGACTCTCACAGACACTCTCACAGACTCTCACATTCTTTTACAGACACTCTCACAAACTCTCACAGACACTGTCACACAGACACTCTCTCACAGACAGACTCTCACAGACAGTCCCTCACATACAGTCTCACAGACACTCTCACAGACACCCTCTCACAAATACTCTCTCACAGACAGTCCCTCACATACAGTCTCACATACTCTCTCACAGACACTCTCACAGACACTCTCTCACAGACAGACTCTCACAGACAGTCCCTCACATACAGTCTCACAGACACTCTCACAGACACCCTCTCACAGATACTCTCTCACAGACAGTCCCTCACATACTGTCTCACATACTCTCTCACAGACACTCTCACAGACACCCTCTCACAGATACTCTATCACAGACAGTCTCTTACACACTCTCTCACAGACTCTCACAAACATTCTCACTGACTCTCAAACACACTCTCTCACAGACACTCTCACATACACTCTCTCACAGACTCTCACAGACAGACAGACTCTCACAAACAGTCTCACAGAGTCTCAAAGACTCTCTCTCACAGATACTGTCTCACAGACACTCTCTCACAGACTCTCCCACAGACACTTTCACAGACTCTCACAGTCTCTCACAGAGTCTCACAGACACTTTGTCACAGACACTCTCACAGACACGCTCACATATACTGTCTCACAGACACTCTCACAAACATTCTCACTGACTCTCACACACTCTCTTTCAGACACTCTCACATACACTCTCTCACAGACTCTCTCACAGACACTCTCACAGACAGACTCTCACAGGCAGTCTCACAGACACTCTCTCACAGACACTCTCACAGACACTCCCACAGATACTGTCTCACAGACTCACACTCTCACAGACAGACTCTCACAGACACTCGCACAGACACTCTCTCACAGACTCTCACAGACACTGTTTCACAGACATTCTCCCACAGACAGACTCTCACAGACAGACTCTCACACTCTCACAGACTCTCACACTCTCACACACTCCCTCACAAACTCTCACAGACACTCTCTCACAGACACAGACACTCCCTCAGACTCTCACATACACTCTCACAGACTCTCACAGACACTCTCTCACAGACACTTTCACACACTCTCACAGACATTGTCTCACAGACGCTCTCAAAGACACTCTCTCACAGACAGACTCTTTCAGACACTCTCTCACTCTCTCACAGACACTCTTTCACAGACACTCTCACATACTCTCACAGACACTCTCAGACTCACAGACACTCTCTCACAGACCCTTTCTCAGACTCTCACAAACTGTCACTCTCAGACTCTCTCACAGACACTCGGACAGACTCACACAGACTCTCACAGACACTCTCTCACAGACTCTCACAGACACTCTCACAGACACTGTCCCACAGACTCTCTCACAGACACGCTCTGACACTCACAGACTCTCACAGACACTCTCACAGACTCTCACATTCTTTTACAGACACTCTCACAAACTCTCACAGACACTGTCACACAGACACTCTCTCACAGACAGACTCTCACAGACAGTCCCTCACATACAGTCTCACAGACACTCTCACAGACACCCTCTCACAAATACTCTCTCACAGACAGTCCCTCACATACAGTCTCACATACTCTCTCACAGACACTCTCACAGACACTCTCTCACAGACAGACTCTCACAGACAGTCCCTCACATACAGTCTCACAGACACTCTCACAGACACCCTCTCACAGATACTCTCTCACAGACAGTCCCTCACATACTGTCTCACATACTCTCTCACAGACACTCTCACAGACACCCTCTCACAGATACTCTATCACAGACAGTCTCTTACACACTCTCTCACAGACTCTCACAAACATTCTCACTGACTCTCAAACACACTCTCTCACAGACACTCTCACATACACTCTCTCACAGACTCTCACAGACAGACAGACTCTCACAAACAGTCTCACAGAGTCTCAAAGACTCTCTCTCACAGATACTGTCTCACAGACACTCTCTCACAGACTCTCCCACAGACACTTTCACAGACTCTCACAGTCTCTCACAGAGTCTCACAGACACTTTGTCACAGACACTCTCACAGACACGCTCACATATACTGTCTCACAGACACTCTCACAAACATTCTCACTGACTCTCACACACTCTCTTTCAGACACTCTCACATACACTCTCTCACAGACTCTCTCACAGACACTCTCACAGACAGACTCTCACAGGCAGTCTCACAGACACTCTCTCACAGACACTCTCACAGACACTCCCACAGATACTGTCTCACAGACTCACACTCTCACAGACAGACTCTCACAGACACTCGCACAGACACTCTCTCACAGACTCTCACAGACACTGTTTCACAGACATTCTCCCACAGACAGACTCTCACAGACAGACTCTCACACTCTCACAGACTCTCACACTCTCACACACTCCCTCACAAACTCTCACAGACACTCTCTCACAGACACAGACACTCCCTCAGACTCTCACATACACTCTCACAGACTCTCACAGACACTCTCTCACAGACACTTTCACACACTCTCACAGACATTGTCTCACAGACGCTCTCAAAGACACTCTCTCACAGACAGACTCTTTCAGACACTCTCTCACTCTCTCACGGACACTCTTTCACAGACACTCTCACATACTCTCACAGACACTCTCAGACTCACAGACACTCTCTCACAGACCCTTTCTCAGACTCTCACAAACTGTCACTCTCAGACTCTCACAGACTCTCTCACAGACACTCGGACAGACTCACACAGACACTCTCTCACAGACTCTCTCACAGACACGCTCTGACACTCACAGACTCTCACAGACACTCTCACAGACTCTCACATTCTTTTACAGACACTCTCACAAACTCTCACAGACACTGTCACACAGACACTCTCTCACAGACAGACTCTCACAGACAGTCCCTCACATACAGTCTCACAGACACTCTCACAGACACCCTCTCACAGATACTCTCTCACAGACAGTCCCTCACATACAGTCTCACATACTCTCTCACAGACACTCTCACAGACACCCTCTCACAGATACTCTATCACAGACAGTCTCTTACACACTCTCTCACAGACTCTCACACACTCTCTAAGACACTCACAGTCTCACAGACACTCTCACAGACATTCTCTCACAGGCACTCTCTCACAGACACTCTCTCACATACTCTCACACTCTCTCACAGATGCTGTCTCACACTCACAGACACTCTCACAGACACTCTCTCAGACACTCTCCCACAAACACTCTCAGACACTCTCTCAGTCTCTCATAGACACTCTCTCACACACTCTCTCCCAGACTCTCACAGACACTCTCGCACAGACACTGTCACACACTCTCTCAAAGACACTCTCTCACAGACACTCTCACAAGCACACTCTCACAGACACACTCTCTCACAGACACTCTCATACTCTCATACTCTCACAGACTCACTCTTTCAAAGTCTCACTCTCAGACACACTCTCACACTCTCTCACAGACACTCACAGACACTCTCTCACAGACTCACTCTCTCATAGTCTCACACAGACACTCTCTCACAGAGAGACTCTCACAGAAAAACTCTTTCAGACACTCTCTCAGACACTCAGACTCTCACAGACTCTCACACTCTCCCACAGACACTCTCACACTCAGACTCTCAGAGACCCTCTCTCACAGACTCACAAACTGTCAGACACTCTCTCACAGGCACTCACAGACTCTCACAGACTCTCTCATGGACACTCGGACAGACTCACAAAGACTCTCACAGACACTCTCTCACAGACTCTCACAGACTCTGGCACTCTCTCACACACTCTCACACTGTCCCACAGACACTCTCTCACAGACACTGTCTCACAGACACTCTCACAGACACTCTCTCACAGACAGACTCTCACAGACACTCTCTCACAGACACCTTCTCACAGATACTCTCACAGACACTCTCACATACCATCACAGACACTCTCAGACTCACAGACACTCTCACCGACATGCTCTCTCACAGACACTCTCATACTCTCACAGACTCTCTCACAGACTCACTCTCTCATAGTCTCACTCTCAGACACACTCTCTCACAGATACTCTCACACTCTCACAGACCCTCTCTCACAGACTCACTCTCTCATAGTCTCTCACAGACACTCTCTCACAGACAGACCCTCACAGAAAGACTCTTTCAGACTCTCTCAGACACTCTCTCAGACTCTCACAGACTCTCACTCTCTCACCGACACTCTCACACTCAGACTCTCAGAGACTCTCACAGACTCTTGCAAACTGTCACAGACTCTCTCACAGGCACTCACAGACTCTCACAGACTCTCTCATGGACACTCGGACAGACTCACAAAGACTCACAGACACTCTCTCACACTCTCACATACTCTCACAGACTCTCACACTCTCTCACACTGTCCCACAGACACTCTCTCACAGACACTGTCTCACAGACACTCTCACAGACACTCTCTCACAGACATACTATCACAGACACTCTCACACACACAGACTCTCACAGACATTCTCTCAACACTCTCACAGACTCTCTCACATTCTTTCAGACATTCTCTAACAAACTCTCACAGACACTCTCACAGATAGACTCTCACAGACAGTCTCTCACATACAGTCTCACATACACTCTCACAGACACTCTCTAAGACACTCACAGTCTCACAGACACTCTCAGACACTCACAGACTCTCTCATAGTCTCTCACAGACACTCTCTCACAGATGCTGTCTCACACTCTCTCACAGACACTCTCACACATTATCTCAGACTCTCACATACATTCTTTCACAGACACGGTCACACACTCTCTCAGAGACAGTCTCTCACAGACTCTCTCTCACATATACTCTCTCACAGATACTCTCTCACAGACACTCTCTCACAAGCACACTCTCAGACACACTCACAGACACTCTCACACTCTCACAGACTCACTCTCTCACACTCTCACACAGACATTCTCTCACAGACTCTCTCTCACATACACTCTCACAGACACAGACTCACACTCTCTCACAGACTCTCTCACAGACACACTCTCACAGACACTCTCTCACACTCTCAAAAGACACTCTCACAAACTCTCACAGACACTCCCTCACACTCTCACAGACACTCTCACAGACTCTCACATACACTCTCACAGACTCTCACAGACACTCTCTCACAGACACTCTCACACTCTCACAGACAATGTCTCACAGACACTCTCTCACAGACAGACTCTCACAGACAGACTCTCACAGAAAGACTCTTTCAGACACTCTTTGACACTCTCTCACAGACACTCACATATTCTCACAGACACTCTCACAGACACTCTCGCAGACTATATCACTCTCCCACAGAGACTCTCACAGAGCTTCTCTCACAGACTCGCTCACAAACTTTCACAGACACTCTCTCACAAACTCTCACAGACTCTCTCACAGACACTTGGACAGACTCGCACAGACTCTCACAGACACTCTCTCACAGACTCACAAACTTTCACACTCTCACAAACTCTCACAGACTCTCACAGACACTCTCTCACAGACACTGTCCCACAGACACTCTCTCACAGACACTGTCTCACAGACACTCTCGCACAGACACTCTCTCACAGACACTCTCTCACAGATACTCTCTCACAGACACTCTCACATACTCTCACATACACTCTCACAGACACACTCTCACACTCACAGACTCTCACAGACATTCTCTCAACACTCTCACAGGCTCTCTCACATTCTTTCACAGACACTCTCTCACAAACTCACAGACACTCTCACACACACTCCCTCACTCTCTCAGACTCTCACTCTCTCATCTGCTCTCACAGACACTCACAGACTCACACTTTCACGGACTCTCACAGACACTCTCACAGACACTCTCACACTCTCACAGACACTCTCTCACAGACTCTCTCACACTCTCACAGACTCTCACACACACTCTCACAGCCACTCTCACAGGCACTCTCTCACAGACACTCTCACAGACTCTCTCACAGCCACACTCTCTCACAAGCACACTCTCACAGACACTCTCACGGACACACTCTCTCACAGACATTCTCTCACAGACTCTCACAGACACACTCACAGACTTTCAGTCACTCTCTCACAGACTCACACTCTCAGACTCTCAGACTCACATTCTCTCGACACTCTCACAGGCACTCTCTCACAGACACTCTCTCACAAACATTCACAAACTCTCACAGACACTCTCGCAGACTCTCTCACAGACAGTCTCACAGACACTCACAGACACTCTCACAGACATTCTCTCACACACTCTCTCACAGACTCACTCACAGACTCTCAGACACTCTCTTAAAGACCCTCTCAGACTCTCACACACTCTCTCAGACTCTCACAAACACTCTCACGGACACTCTCAGACACTCTGTCACACACTCTCTCAGACTCTCACAGACACTCTGTCACAGGCACTCTCTCAGACTCTCACAGGAACTCTCAAAGACACTCTCTCACAGACACTCTCATAGACAATCTCACATACTCTCACAGACTCTCTCTCACAGACTCTCTCACAGACACTCTATCAAAGACAGTCTCACACACTCACAGAAAGACTCACACTCTCACAGACTGTCTCACAGACATTCTCTCACAGACTCTCAGACACTCTCACAGACACTCTCACACTCTCACAGACACTCTCACAGACTCTTACACTCTCACAGACACTGTCTCACAGACACTCTCTCACAGACAGACTCTCACAAAAAGACTCTTTCAGACACTCTCTGACACTCACAGACACTCACATATTCTCACAGACACTCTCAGATTCACAGACACTCTCACAGACACTCTCGCAGACTATATCACTCTCCCACAGACACTCTCAGACTCTCACAGACCTTCTCTCACAGACTCGCTCACAAACTTTCACAGACACTCTCTCACAAACTCTCACAGACTCTCTCACGGACACTTGGACAGACTCGCACAGACTCTCACAGACACTCTCTCACAGACTCACAAACTTTCACACTCTCACAAACACTCACAGACTCTCACAGACACTCTCTCACAGACACTGTCCCACAGACACTCTCTCACAGACACTGTCTCACAGACACTCTCGCACAGACACTCTCACAGACACTCTCTCACAGATACTCTCTCACAGACACTCTCACATACTCTCACAGACACTCTCACAGACACGCTCTCACACTCACCTACTCTCACAGACATTCTCTCAACACTCTCACAGGCTCTCTCACATTCTTTCACAGACACTCTCTCACAAACTCACAGACAATCATACACACACTCCCTCACTCTCTCAGACTCTCACTCTCTCATCTGCTCTCACAGACTCTCACAGACACTCACAGACTCACACTTTCACGGACTCTCACAGACACTCTTACAGACACTCAGACACTCTCACAGACACTCTCTCACGGACTCTCTCACACTCTCACAGACTCTCACACACACTCTCACAGCCACTCTCACAGACACTCTCTCACAGACACTCTCACAGACTCTCTCACAGCCACACTCTCTCACAAGCACACTCTCACACTCTCACAGACACACTCTCTCACAGTAACTCTCTCACAAACTCTCACAGACTCTCTCACGGACACTTGGACAGACTCGCACAGACTCTCACAGACACTCTCTCACAGACACTGTCTCACAGACACTCTCTCACAGACAGACTCTCACAGACAGACTCTCACAGAAAGACTCTTTCAGACACTCTCTGACACTCTCTCACAGACACTCACATATTCTCACAGACACTCTCAGATTCACAGATACTCTCACAGACACTCTCGCAGACTATATCACTCTCCCACAGACACTCTCAGACTCTCACAGACCTTCTCTCACAGACTCGCTCACAAACTTTCACAGACACTCTCTCACAAACTCTCACAGACTCTCTCACGGACACTTGGACAGACTCACACAGACTCTCACAGACACTCTCTCACAGACTCACAAACTTTCACACCCTCACAAACTCTCACAGACTCTCACAGACACTCTCTCACAGACACTGTCCCACAGACACTCTCTCACAGACACTGTCTCACAGACACTCTCTCACAGATACTCTCTCACAGACACTCTCACATACTCTCACAGACACTCTCACAGACACGCTCTCACACTCAGACTCTCACAGACATTCTCTCAACACTCTCACAGGCTCTCTCACATTCTTTCACAGACACTCTCTCACAAACTCACAGACACTCTCACACACACTCCCTCACTCTCAGACTCTCCCTCTCTCATCTGCTCTCACAGACACTCACAGACACTCACAGACTCACACTTTCACGGACTCTCACAGACACTCTTACAGACACTCAGACACTCTCACAGACACTCTCTCACAGACTCTCTCACACTCTCACAGACTCTCACACACACTCTCACAGCCACTCTCACAGACACTCTCTCACAGACACTCTCACAGACTCTCTCACAGCCACACTCTCTCACAAGCACACTCTCACAGACACTCTCACAGACACACTCTCTCACAGACACTCTCTCACAAACTCTCACAGACTCTCACGGACACTTGGACAAACTCGCACAGACTCTCACAAACACTCTCTCACAGACTCACAAACTTTCACACTCTCACAAACTCTCACAGACTCTCACAGACATTCTCTCACAGACACTGTCCCACAGACACTCTCTCACAGACACTGTCTCACACTATCACAGACACTTGAACAGACTCTCACATACACTCTCACAGACTCTCACAGACACTCTCTCACAGACACTCTCACACTCTCACAGACAGACTCTCACAGAAAGACTCTTTCAGACACTCTCTGACACTCTCTCACAGACACTCACATATTCTCACAGACACTCTCAGATTCACAGACGCTCTCGCAGGCTATATCACTCTCCCACAGACACTCTCAGACTCTCACAGACCTTCTCTCACAGACTCGCTCACAAACTTTCACAGACACTCTCTCACAAACTCTCACAGACTCTCACGGACACTTGGACAGACTCGCACAGACTCTCACAGACACTCTCTCACAGACTCACAAACTTTCACACTCTCACAAACTCTCACAGACTCTCACTGACACTCTCTCACAGATACTGTCCCACAGACACTCTCTCACAGACACTGTCTCACAGACACTCTCGCACAGACACTCTCTCACAGACACTCTCACAGATACTCTCTCAGACACTCTCACATATTCTCACAGACACTCTCAGATTCACAGACACTCACAGACACTCTCGCAGACTATATCACTCTCCCACAGACACTCTCAGACTCTCACAGACCTTCTCTCACAGACTCGCTCACAAACTTTCACAGACACTCTCTCACAAACTCTCAGACTCTCTAACGGACACTTGGACAGACTCGCACAGACTCTCACAGACACTCTCTCACAGACTCACAAACTTTCACACTCTCACAAACTCTCACAGACTCTCACATACACTCTCTCACAGACACTGTCCCACAGACACTCTCTCACAGACACTGTCTCACAGACACTCTCGCACAGACACTCTCTCACAGACACTCTCTCACAGATACTCTCTCACAGACACTCTCACATACTCTCACAGACACTCTCACAGACACGCTCTCACACTCACTCTCACAGACATTCTCTCAACACTCTCACAGGCTCTCTCACATTCTTTCACAGACACTCTCTCACAAACTCACAGACACTCTCACACACACTCCCTCACTCTCAGACTCTCACTCTCTCATCTGCTCTCACAGACTCTCACAGACACTTACAGACTCACACTTTCACGGACTCTCACAGACACTCTTACAGACACTCAGACACTCTCACAGACACTCTCACAGACACTCTCTCACAGACTCTCTCACACTCTCACAGACTCTCACACACACTCTCACAGCCCCTCTCACAGACTCTCTCTCACAGACACTCTCACAGACTCTCTCACAGCCACACTCTCTCACAAGCACACTCTCACAGACACTCTCACAGACACTCTCTCACAGACACTCTCACAAACTCTCACAGACTCTCTCACGGACACTTGGACAGACTCGCACAGACTCTCACAGACACTCTCTCACAGACTCACAAACTTTCACACTCTCACAAACTCTCACAGACTCTCACAGACACTCTCTCACAGACACTGTCTCACACTCTCACAGACACTTGAACAGACTCTCACATACACTCTCACAGACTCTCACAGACACTCTCTCACAGACACTCTCACACTCTCACAGACACTGTCTCACAGACACTCTCTCACAGACAGACTGCCACAGACAAACTCTCACAGAAAGACTCTTTCAGACACTCTCTGACACTCTCTCACAGACACTCACATATTCTCACAGACACTCAGATTCACAGACACTCTCGCAGGCTATATCACTCTCCCACAGACACACTCAGACTCTCACAGATATCTCACAGACTCGCTCACAAACTTTCACAGACACTCTCTCACAAACTCTCACAGACTCTCACGGACACTTGGACAGACTCGCACAGACTCTCACAGACACTCTCTCACAGACTCACAAACTTTCACACTCTCACAAACTCTCACACTCTCACAGACACTCTCTCACAGATAATGTCCCACAGACACTCTCTCACAGACACTGTCTCACAGACACTTTCGCACAGACACTCTCTCACAGACACTCTCTCACAGATACTCTCTCACAGACACACACATACTCTCACAGACACTCAGACACGCTCTCACACTCACAGACTCTCACAGACATTCTCTCAACACTCTCACAGGCTCTCTCACATTCTTTCACAGACACTCTCACAAACTCACAGACACTCTCACACACACTCCCTCACTCTCTCAGACTCTCACTCTCTCATCTGCTCTCACAGACTCTCACAGACACTCACAGACTCACACTTTCACGGACTCTCACAGACACTCTCACAGACACTCAGACACTCTCACACTCTCACAGACACTCTCTCACAGACTCTCTCACACTCTCACAGACTCTCACACACACTCTCACAGCCACTCTCACAGGCACTCTCTCACAGACACTCTCACAGACTCTCTCACAGCCACACTCTCTCACAAGCACACTCTCACAGACACTCTCACGGACACACTCTCTCACAGACATTCTCTCACAGACTCTCACAGACACGCTCACAGACTTTCAGTCACTCTCTCACAGACTCACACTCTCAGACTCTCAGACTCACATTCTTTCAACACTCTCACAGGCACTCTCTCACAGACACTCTCTCACATTCACAAACTCTCACACTCTCACAGACACTCACAGACACTCTCACAGACTCTCTCACAGACACTCTCACAGGCACTCACAGACACTCTCTCACAGACATTCTCTCACACACTCTCTCACAGACTCACTCACAGACTCCCAGACACTCTCTTACAGACCCTCTCAGACTCTCACACACTCTCTCAGACTCTCACAAACACTCTCACGGACACTCTGACACTACGTCACACACTCTCAGACTCTCACAGACACTCTGTCACAGACACTCTCTCAGACTCTCACAGGAACTCTCAAAGACACTCTCTCACAGACACTCTCATAGACACTCACACATACTCTCACAGACACTCTCACAGACTCTCACAGACACTCTATCAAAGACACTCTCTCACACTCTCACAGAAAGACTCACACTCTCACAGACTGTCTCACAGACATTCTCTCACAGACTCTGACACTCACAGACACTCTCTCACACTCTCACAGACACTCTCACAGACTCTTACACTCTCACAGACTGGGGTGGGGTTGGGTAGGGAAAGGAGAAGGAAGGGTAGAGAGGGGAACGGAAGGGAAGAGAAGAGTAGAGTAGAGTAGAGTAGAGTAGAGTAGGGAAGGGAAGGGAAGGGAAGTCAAGTGAAGTGAAGAGTAGAGAAGAAATGTAGGTATGGGAGAGGAGATGAAGGGGGAAGGGAAGGGGTTGGGTGAGTGATGAGATGGGAGGAGATGAGGAAAGGGAAAGGAAAGGCGGAAGAGTTGGGGTTGGGGAGGGTGAGGAGGTTAGGGGTATGGAGGTGATGGGAAGGAAGTATAGGGAAGAAAGGGTTAGAGAAGGAAATAAAAGAGGAGTGTGGTGTGGTGGCAAGGGGAAGGTGAAGAATGGGCATGATGAAGGGAAGGGATAAGGGAAGGTCAGGGAGGGGAAGGTGAGAGGAGGGAAAGGGAAGGGAGGAGTGTGGCATCAAGGGATAGGGAGGTGAGGGGAAGGGTAGGGAAGGAGGGAACAGAGGGAGGTGATGGGAGAAAGAATATGGAGGAAGGGAAGGATAAGTGGAAGGGGGAGGGGAATGAGAGCCGAGTGGGGTGGGGTTGGACAGGGAAAGGAGAAGGGAAGGGTAGAGAGGAAGGCTGAGGAGGAAGGGAAGGGAAGGGAAGGGAAAGATAGGAAGGGGGGAATGAGGGGAGAGGAAATGGAGGGAGGGTGAGGAGGTAAGGGTTAGGAAGGGGAAAAGGAGAGAAGGGAAAGGAAAGGAAAGATGAGAGGTGTGGCGGGAAGTAAAGGGAAGGGTGGGGGATGGGAAGGGATGGTGGAAGGTGAGGGAGAGGAAAAGAGAAGGGCGAGGGAAGAGAAGGGAAAGATTGGTAGAAGGAAGGGGAGGGAGTGGATGAGGAAGGGAAGTCAAAGGAAGGGTGAGGGGAAGGGGAGGGATAGGGGAAGAGAACGGAAAGGAAGGGAAGAGTTGCAAAGGGGGAGGGTAGAGAGGGAGATGTGAAGGGAAAGGATGGGAAGGGAAGGCAGGTGAGGGTGGGGTGGGATAGGATTAAGAGGTCGAGGACGGGGTAAGGAGATTGAGGGGAAGGAAGTATAGACGTTCAAATGGAAGGGGGAAAGTTAGGGAAGGGATGGGAATGGGAGGAGAGGGGAAGAGAAGGGGTGTGGTTGGGAGGAAAGGGGAGAGGAGAGGAGATGGGAAGGGAAGGAGTTGTGTGAGCATTGAGATGGGAGGAGATGGGGAATAGAAAAGAGGAGGAGTGCGGTAGGGAGGCAAGGGGAGGGTGAAGAATGGGATTGTTGAAGGGAAGGGAAAATCAGGAAAGGGAAGGCGAGCGGAGGGGTAAAGAGGAGTGGGGAGAGCGGGGAATCAAGGGGTAGGGAGGTGAGGAGAAGGGTAGGGTAGGGTAGGGAAGTTTGGGTAGGGAAGAAGGGAAGGGTGAGAAGGTGATGGAAAGGTAGGTGAAAGAAAGAAAGGGAAGGATAGAGGGGAGGATGAGGAGGAAGGGAATTTAGGGAAAGGGAAAGGGAAAGAAAGGAGAGGGAGAGGGAGGGAAAGGAGGAGATGGAAGAAGGATGAGGAGATAAGAGGTAGGGAGGGGAGGGGAGGGGAAATGAAGATTGGAAATGGGGAGGGATGTGACAGGAAGGAAAGCGAAGGGTGAGGGGCAAGAAGGGATGTTGGAAGGCGAGATTTAGGGAAAGGGAAGAGTGAGGGAAGGAAACGGAAGGAATGGTGGAAGGGAAGTGGAGGATGAGGGAACGAGAAAGGAAGGGAGGGAAGCGTAGAAGGGAAGGGGAGGGAGGGGATGGGGAAGGGAAGTGAGGGGAAGGGGAGGGATAGGGGAAGAGATCAGAAAGGAAGGGAAGAGATGCAGGATAGGAAGGGAAGGAAAGGGAGGGTGGGGTGGGAAGGGAAGGGGTAAGAAGGTTGAGGGGAAGGAAGCATAGAGCTGTTCAAAGGAAAGGGGGAGGAAAGGTAGGGAAGGGATGGGAATGGGAGGAGAGGGGAAGAGGAAGATGAGGGGTGTGAAGGGGAGGCAACAGGAGGGGAGAGGAGGGGGTTGGGTAGGCAATGAGACAGGAGGAGATGGGGAAAGGAAAGGGGAAGAGAAGGGGTTGGGCGAATGATGAGGCAGGTAGAGATGGGGAACGGAAGTGGTGGGGAGGGTGAAGGAAGTATAGGGAAGAAGAGAAGGGTGAGGGAAATTAAGAAAAGAGGGGTGTGGTTCGGAGGCAAGGGGACGGTGAAGAATGGTGTTGGTGAAGGGAAGGGAAGGTGAGATGGGAAAGGAATTGAGGAGTGTGCAGTCAAGGGGTAGGTAGGTGAGTGGAAGGGAAGGGAAGGGTTGAGTAGGGAGGAAGGGTGAGGGGAAGGTGACAGGAAGGGAGGTGAAGTGAGGAAGAATGAGGAATGGAAGGGTGAGGGGAGGGAAAGAGAGCAGAGGGGATGGGAACAGAGTGGGGTGGGGTTGGGCAGGGAAAGGAGAAGGAAGGGAAGAGTAGAAAGGGGGACGGTGAGGAGGATTTGAAGGTAGGGGAAGGAAAAGAAAGGAAGGAGAGTGTGAGGGGAAGGAGGAGATGGAGGGAGAGTGAGGAGGTAAGGGTTAGGAAGGGGAAGTGAAGAGTAGAGAAGGGAAGGAAAGAGAAGAGGGGTGGGGTGGGGATGGAAGAGGTAAGGATGTTTAGGGGAAGGATGGATAGGGGGAAGGGTGAGAGAAGGGAATAACAGAGGGTGTGGTGTGGAGGCAAGTTGAGGGTGCAGAATGGGATTGGAGAAGGGAAGGTCAGGGAAGGGAAGTCAAGAGGAGGGGAAAGGAAGGGAGGAGTGTGGAGTCAAGGGGTAGGAAGAGGGAGGAAGGGAAGAAGGGGAGGGTGAGGGGAAGGTTACAGGAAGGGAGGTGAAGGGAGGCAGAATGAGGAAGGGAGGGGTTAGTTGAAGGGTGAGGGGAGGGGTAAGAGAGCATAGGGATGGAAACAGAGTGGGGGGGTTGGGCAGGGAAAGGAGAGGAAAGGAGAAGGAAGGGAAAGGTAAGCAAGGAAAGGGTGAGGTGGAAGGGAAGGGTAAGGGAAAGAAAAGAGGGGAGTGTGAGGTGAAGGAGATGGAGGAGAGTGAAGAGATAAGGGGTAGGAAGGGGAGGGGAGGGGAAGTGCAGTGAGAGTAGAGAAGGGACAGGGAAAGAAAGGAGGGGAGTGTGAGAGGAAGGAGGAGATGGAGGGAGGGTGAAGAGATAAGGGAAAGAAAGGGAAGAGGAGTGGTGTGGCGGGAAGGATGAGGGACTGGAAGAGATGATGGACAGCGAGGGAGAGAGAAAGAGAAGGGTAAGGGAAAAGGAAGTAATGGTGGAAGGGAAGGGTAGAAGGGAAGGGAAAGTGAAAGGAAGGGGAAGGGGAAGGGGAAGGGGAGGAGATGCAAAGTGGGGGGTAGGAAGAGGGAGATGTGAAGGGAAAGGATGGGAAGGTAAGAGATGGGTCGAAAAGGGACGGTGGGGTGAAGAGGGAAGGGCTAAGGAAGGTGAGGGGAAAGAAGTATAGAGACATTCAAAGGGACGGGGGAGGTAAGAAAAAGGAAGGGGTGGGAGGGGAATGGGAGAGAAGGGTTTGGATGAGCAATGAGACGGAAGAGATGGGGAAAGGAAAGGGAAGAGGAAAAGGGGAAAAGAAGGGGTTGGGTGAACAATGAAATGGGAAGAGATGGTGAAGGGAAGGAAGGGGTGGTGAGGGTAGGAGGCTAAGGGGTAGGTAGGTGGGGTACAGGACTATAGGAGAGATGGGAAGGGTGAGGGAAGGGAAGAGGAGGGTGTGGTGTGGAGGGAAGGGGAGGATGAAGAATGGGATTGGGGAAGGGGTAGGGAAGGGAAGGTGATCGGAGGGGAAAGGATGGGATGAGTGGGGAGGGTGGGGAGTCAAGGGGTAGGGAGGTGAGAGGAAGGGAAGGGTGAGGGGAAGGTGAAGACAAGGGAGGTGAAGGGAGGAAGAATAAGGAGGAAGGGAAGGATGAGTGGAAGGGTGTAGGGCGAGGAAGAGCCAAGCATATTGGAACAGATTGGAAGGGAACGGGTGGAGAAAAAGAATGGGGTGAAGGGCAGGAGGCGGTGAATGGGACGGAATGGAGCGGGAGAGAAGGGAAGGGGTGGAGATGGAAAAGGAGAGATAACAGAGTGCGCGATGGGACCGGAATGGATGGAATGGGAAAGCAAATGAAGAGAATGGAAGGGTGATTGACAGAATGGGGAAGGATTGAAGAGGTAAGTAAGATAGTATTGGAGGAAAAGGGAAATTGAAAGAAAGGGCGAGAAGGGGAGAGGAGAGGAAGGAAAAAGGAATAGAAGGGAACCGAAAGAAAGACGGAAGGGAATTTGATCAGAAGGGAAGGGAGGTTTCAAGCCAGTATCAAGTCAGTTTCAAGCCAGTATCAAGCCAGTATCAAGTCAGTTTAAAGTTTGGTTTCAGTTCAGTTTCAAGTTCGTTTTTCATTTGGTTTCTATACTCACCTTGTCCCTTTCACCCAGCCCCGCCCAGTTCTTTTGGAGCCTGTGAGGCCCCGGCCCCCTCGGCCTCTGGGGGCCTCGGCTCCCAGCTGTGGTCCTCTCCGTCTGGTGCTCATGAGTGCAATGCCGCGGCTGCCTGGTTACCAGCCTTGTATACCACGGACACGTCACAATAGAGACCTTCAACCTGTCATCATGCATCACCGCTTAATGGGCGATGACAAGTGTTGCATGCGGTGTAATAGGGGGAGCAGCCGAGACACGGCTTTAATTCAATTACCTTAAAAATAAATTTAAAACGATTTAATCACGAAATGATCCTGCGATGAGCCTCAAAGACGAACTAATCCTGCCCGACCCTCTTCCCCCTCTGTGGCCTCTCCTTGTCTCTGCTGCGGCGGAGGCCTCCCCTCTGCACTTAGCCTCGACCTCGAGACATCACAGTGGAGGGCCTGGCACGTCACAGGTGTTCCATCCACAGGATTCAGCTGCTGGTGCCAGGCTGGACCTCTCGACATCACATTGGATGGCCTGGCACGGCACAGGTGTTCCATCCATAGGATTTTGCAGCTGGTGCTAGGCTGGGCCTCGTGAAATCACAGTGCAGGGCCTGACACGTCACAGGTGTTCCATCCACAGGATTCAGCTACTGGGAAGGCGCAAACCTTTTATATAAATGTATAATGTGGAGTTTTCGTATTCTTCGTTTAAAATAAATGTTTTCGACATTAGGCGCATTGCCCTGCACCAGGTGCGCAACGAAGGTTGGGCTGATAGCCCCCACCCCACCTCCCACTCCTCCCTCGGCTGGCGTGGGCTGGACTCTCCATGCGGAGGCTGCAGGCCTGACGGCCTCTCTCACCGGAAGTGTCCGCTCTCTCCTCCAGACTGTAGTGCTGGTTTCCACAGCTTTGAGACCAGGTCTCTAAGTGACGGTCGCAGACAGGGAACTGTAATGGAGGGGCCTCGTAATGAGCTGAGCCTCTCTGGGGAGTTCAGAAGGGAGAGACTGAAACCAGGAGATGACAGAGAAAAGGGGAGTGTGATAAAGGAACACCTCAATGGAGAGGCTGGGGAGTGAGGTGAATGGAGACCTCGGGGAGACTCATGGGATGGGTAGAGGCTGGGGAGTGAGATGAAGAGAGACCTCGGGGAGAGTCAAGGGATGGGTAGAGGCTGAGGAGTGAGATGAAGGGAGACCTCGGGGAGAGTCAAGGGGTGGGTAGAGGCTGAGGAGTGAGATGAAGGGAGACCTCGGGGAGACTCATGGGATGGGTAGAGGCTGGGAGTCAGATGAAGGGAGACCTCGGGGAGAGTCAAGGGGTGGGTAGAGGCTGGGGAGTGAGATGAAGGGGGACCTCGGGGAGAGTCAAGGGATGGGTAGAGGCTGGGGAGTGAGATGAAGGGGGACCTCGGGGAGAGTCAAGGGATGGGTAGAGGCTGAGGAGTGAGATGAAAGGAGACCTCGGGGAGAGACAAGGGGTGGGTAGAGGCTGGGGAGTGAAGTGAAGGAAGACCTCGGGGAGAGTCAAGGGATGTGTAGAGGCTGAGGAGTGAGATGAAGGGAGACCTCGGGGAGAGTCATGGGATGGGTAGAGGCTGAGGAGTGAGATGAAGGGAGACCTCGGGGAGAGTCATGGGATGGGTAGAGGCTGAGGAGTGAGATGAAGGGAGACCTCGGGGAGAGTCAAGGGATGGGTAGAGGCTGAGGAGTGAGATGAAGGGAGACCTCGGGGAGAGTCATGGGATGGGTAGAGGCTGAGGAGTGAGATGAAGGGAGACCTCGGGGAGACTCATGGGATGGGTAGAGGCTGGGAGTCAGATGAAGGGAGACCTCGGGGAGAGTCAAGGGGTGGGTAGAGGCTGGGGAGTGAGATGAAGGGGGACCTCGGGGAGAGTCAAGGGATGGGTAGAGGCTGAGGAGTGAGATGAAAGGAGACCTCGGGGAGAGACAAGGGGTGGGTAGAGGCTGGGGAGTGAAGTGAAGGAAGACCTCGGGGAGAGTCAAGGGATGTGTAGAGGCTGAGGAGTGAGATGAAGGGAGACCTCGGGGAGAGTCATGGGATGGGTAGAGGCTGAGGAGTGAGATGAAGGGAGACCTCGGGGAGAGTCATGGGATGGGTAGAGGCTGAGGAGTGAGATGAAGGGAGACCTCAGGGGAGAGTCATGGGGTGGGTAGAGGCTGGGGAGTCAGATGAAGGGAGACCTCGGGGAGAGTCAAGGGGTGGGTAGAGGCTGGGGAGTGAGATGAAGGGAGACCTCGGGGAGAGTCAAGGGATGGGTAGAGGCTGAGGAGTGAGATGAAGGGAGACCTCGGGGAGAGTCATGGGATGGGTAGAGGCTGGGGAGTGAGATGAAGGGAGACCTCGGGGAGAGTTATGGGATGGGTAGAGGCTGAGGAGTGAGATGAAGGGAGACCTCGGGGAGAGTCATGGGATTGGTAGAGGCTGAGGAGTGAGATGAAGGGAGACCTCGGGGAGAGTCAAGGGATGGGTAGAGGCTGAGGAGTGAGATGAAGGGAGACCTCGGGGAGAGTCATGGGATGGGTAGAGGCTGAGGAGTGAGATGAAGGGAGACCTCGGGGAGAGTCAAGGGGTGGGTAGAGGCTGGGGAGTGAGATGAAGGGAGACCTCGGGGAGAGTCAAGGGATGGGTAGAGGCTGAGGAGTGAGATGAAGGGAGACCTCGGGGAGAGTCATGGGATGGGTAGAGGCTGAGGAGTGAGATGAAGGGAGACCTCGGGGAGAGTCATGGGATGGGTAGAGGCTGAGGAGTGCGATGAGGGGAGACCTCGGGGAGAGTCATGGGATGGGTAGAGGCTGAGGAGTGAGATGAAGGGAGACCTCGGGGAGAGTCAAGGGGTGGGTGGGTAGAGGCTGGGGAGTCCAATGAAGGGAGACCTCGGGGAGAGTCAAGGGGTGGGTAGAGGCTGGGGAGTGAGATGAATGGAGGATTCAGAGAGAGTCAAGGGATGGGTAGAGGTTGGAGAGTGAGATGTAGGGAGACCTCGGAGGAGAGTCAAGGGATGGGTAGAGGCTCTGGAGTGAGATGAAGGGAGACCTCGGGGATAGTCAAGGGATGGGTAGAGGCTGAGGAGTGAGAGGAAGGGAGACCTTGGGGGAGAGTCAAGGGGTGGGTAGAGGCTGAGGAGTGAGAGGAAGGGAGACGTCAGAGGAGAGTCAAGGGATGGGTAGAGGCTGGGGAGTGAGATAAAGGGAGACCTCAGAGGAGAGTCAAGGGATGGGTAGAGGCTGAGGAGTGAGAGGAAGGGAGACCTCGGGAGAGTCAAGGAATGGGTAGAGGCTAGGGAGTGAGATGAAGGGAGACCTCTGAGAGAGTCAAGGGGTGGGAAGAGGCTGGGGAGCGAGAGGAAGGGAGACCTCGGTGAGAGTCAACGGATGGGAAGAGGCTGGGGAGTGTGATGAAGGGAGGCCTCGTGGAGAGTCATGGGATGGGTAGAGGTTGGAGAGTGAGATAATGGGAGACCTCGGAGGAAAGTCAAGGGATGGGTAGAGGCTGGGGAGTGAGATGAAGGGAGACCTCAGGGAGAGTCAAGGGATGGGTAGAGGCTAAGGAGTGAGATGAAGGGAGACCTCGAGGAGAGTCAGGAGATGGGTAGAGGCTCTGGAGTGAGATGAAGGGAGACCTCGGGGGAGAGTCAAGGGATGTGTAGAGGATACCTGTATGTATGCAAAACTGAAAAGTTGAAAACACTAATAAAGGCATATCAAAAAAAAATTTGGTTAATTGCAGCAGGCACCGGAAGGTCTCAAGAGAGAAAAAGATGGAGGCGGAAGATAGAGAGGAAAAAAATCTGATTGGGAGGAGAGAAATAGAGAGAGAATGGACTGATGGAAAGAGAGCAAAAGCAGAAGAAAACACCCTGAGCAGGTCTGGTTTGAGCATTTTTGGCAGGTTTGCTTTTCGTTCTCCAGTCTGCCTCTGCTGTGCGGCATGGTTAAAAGTTACAAAACAAATGCTATGACACGGCCCACAATCACTGTGTCATATCACTTTTTTTCTTAGTTTCTTAGGGCCAGATGTAGGTAGCCTAATACCGTTCGGTAACGGCCGAAATTACCGAATTTCGGCCGTTACCGACTGGTATTAGGCTTTTCAGATGTAGGGGCCTAATTTAAGGATTCGGTAATTTACCGAATCGGTAATTTAAGGAATCGGTAAATTACCGAATTCTTAAATACCGATTCGGTAAATTACCGAATTCTTAAATACCGATTCAGTAAATTACCGAATTCTTAATGTAGGGAGCACTCAAATTAGTGCTTTTCCCATTTTAGGGTTTGTTATTTACCACCAACTACAAGTTGGTGGTAAATATCGAAAACCCCAAAAGAAGCAATTTTTTGCAAATTATTACAGTGCCATGTGGCAGACATGTATGTGTGCCACATGTGCACCCACACACAATTCAGGGGTGCAACAGGGTGTCAAAGTGACACCCTGCCACTTTTCAATGCGTTCCCCCTTTTACCGAATCGGTATTTACCGATTCGGTAATTCACATTCATTCCTATGAGCCGCCAGGCCCATAGGAATGAATTAGAATTACCGAATCGGTAAATACCGATTCGGTATTTACCGAATCTTACCGATTCTGTAATACTTACCGAATTAATACCTACATCCCATTTACCAATTCTAAAATACCGAATCGGTAAAATTCGGTATTTTAGATTCGGTAAATCTGGATTACCTACATCTGGCCCTTAGTGTAAAAAGAATTGACAAAGCAAAATATTAAAGCTGTTTGGCTTTGTCAATTTAGATGGAAATAGAAAAAAAAGAACTAAAAAGCGCTATGATACGACCAGCATTGACCACTTCCTAGTACTTGTTTTCACTTTCAGCCATGCTGCACAGGCTGCTGTACAACATGGCTGAAAAACATTGACAAAGCCAATAGATTTCGCATGGGTGAGACCTATTGGCTTTGCAAATGCTTGTTTAATGGCTCCAAGACACGCTCATTTGTCTCCATCAAGGTGTACAGTGTTGATTTGTGCTGCTGATAAATTTCATGGCTAGCCCTCTGTTTACGCCTCATGGAGGAGAAGTTGGGATTTTACGGTGTTTACCACACAGATCAAATCGGGCAAGCTTTTGTTTACCCGCAATTAGTTAGCTTGTACTACAACTCTAGTGTGCTTCTGTAGTCATGTTTTAATTTCTATTTTAGCAAGTGATTTGCCTCCGCCATTTTCTAAGTAATATGAGAATACCAAATGGGGCCTGGAAGACAAAGTATGCAACCTGTCACCACCTGAGTGAGAGTTGCTTCAATGTTGTGAGTAATTTTCAAAGGCTGGAGAAGGCATGATGCGTTGAAGTAGGGGCGAGGTGTCAATCAATATTCATTTTTTGATTTATGGGTAATTTTATGCTGTGGGGTACATCAGATGGGTATTTGAGTGGTGTTGTGACTTGGGGGTCTCATTGCCTGTTCTCCTGTAAATCCGAAGGGCCTGGTAACTACAGTTATCGCCTCATTAGAGTTACAAGCTCTGCAGGAATACTGCGGATCTGTTTTGTTTCCACTCGACATTTACGCTGCTAAAGGCAAAACTTCCAGCTAAAACGTCAGTGGAAAAATGAGGAATTACCACAGGAATTGGACATGGAATTGCTCATTCCTTTGAAATTTCTCATTTATTGATGGGTCCTCTGGGTCTAATTAGTAATCCTTAATGAACGTCAGGTGAAAATACGGATTTACCATAGAAAAACTGACCTGGAATTATCGATACTCTTGCGAGTTCTCATTTCTTAACAGGCCCTCACAATTTACCTTGTAATTCTCTATTAACTCCATGCCGGAAATACCTTTGCTACCTGCAGTGGTAACTCCAGGGAGTTAAAGGCCACAGACCCCAATGAATCCTCTGGCGGCTGATTGGGAGAGGATAGTGGGATTCTGTGCAGGTGAAATTTTTGCAGGAAGATATTTATGTAACGTCAATTATTTAGGAGCCTCTCTTTTAGAGTGTATGCATATGGGAAATATTTTATCACTGTTAATAATTTCACATGCAACAATGTAAAAAAGGCATCCAGGGTAATCGGAATGTTTCCAGGTTTTGGTAAAAAGGGTAAGGCAAAGTTGTTTGCTCAAAGTATTGGCTGTTCAAGGGTGGTGGTTAGGTTGCAGAGTCCGGAGAGATTTGACATTTTGGAAAGGTTGGTGGGGATCGATGTGAAAAAAAGTGAGTATTTTAAAGTTGGTCTACCTGGTTTGTTGCTAGCCTAAGGTTACACCATCAATGGAAACCTTCCATGTCACATGCTCATGGTCTGTCCCAGGGGCGTAACAAACAACCCCGCAGCCCCGCGGGGCAGGGAGGCCCCCACTCTAAAGTAAATAAAGGGGGCCCTCTCAGTCGCAGCCCGTGGAGGGAATTCCGTGGGGCAGAGAGGCGGGGCGCGGAAGGGGGTTTCTAAAAACGGGAATATGGATAATTGGAGGTAAGTAAACAATTTAATAAATAAAACAAATTTTGTAGCACACCCAGCATTGCAAAATGCGATGCAGGGTGGGCTACGAAATTCTTTTTATTTATTAAATTGTTTACTTACCGCCAATTATCCATATTCAGGTTTTTAGCAACCTCCACCCTGCCCCTCCCTGCCCGCCTCTCTACCCCACGGAATTCCCTCCAAGGGCCGCTGCTGGGTCCCCTCAGCTCATCAGTGAGAGCTGTGAGAGAGGCTTGTGCTGAAGCAAGCCTCTCTCCCTCTAAAGCAGGTGCAGGCTGTCTGCAGCCTGCTCTGAGCCCCTCGAATTGACTGAAGAGAAACATAAGTATCAACCTACATTGTTTCTCTTCAGTCAGAGTCAGAGCCAGGCCTGGAACAAGGGTGGGGGCCCCAGAGAGGTCATTCACCGCTGCTCCTCTGAGGCAGCACAGAGCTGACTTGAAAGTTTGGAGCTCCAGAAACAGGATCTGCTGGGAGGCATTGGAAGCAGGGGTGTAAGCGGTGCATGGGAGCTCCCAGGTCTCGCTTTTCAGAGGTAGGTTCTGCTGCCCCCCCCAAAAAAGTGAGATCTGATCAAGTAAATGCACCTGTTTTTTTGATTTACAACCTCAAGCAGAATTACATTTACCGCAGATGTGGATTGCACGTTTTGCTCTGGGATGGAGACGAGAGCCGAGCCAGGTTCAGATCCGGTGACTCTGGCAGTGGCGCTGTCGGATCAGACTGTTAGTGTCTAGGTATTGGGATATAGCTGCAGAGCCCTGGCCTGCAGCTCTATCCCAATGATCCTCTGAAAAGTGGACATTGCTTCTTTTACATGTATGTTTTTCCTCCATAAATATTGAAAGCTGGGTGAGAAAGATGGGACAGCTTTTCTGTTTTCCAAAACTGCACTAAAATGAGTGCACTGCACTTCCTTAAAATGCATGTTTTTCGTGTTGTAGGAAAGCACTGAAAACTTGTTTAAAAGCTCCCAGAGCTCTGCTACTCGAAATAAAGCAGTCCCGCTGCATTCAATGTACCTCTTCCTTGTGTCTTCCCATCACCTTTCAAATCTTTTTCCCCAACACAACATCCCTCTTTTTCCCAGTTGGTTGACTCACTTTTTATTCTGTGGGTTACTTGATCACCGTTTTTTCCTAACGTGTAGTTTTCATCCTGCTTTATTTCTTCCCCTCTCTCTAGCTGCTACTATGATTAACTGTTTTTCTGTGATTCTTCCATATAGTCCCCTTCATGCAATGTGAGTGACCCTCATTTCAGGTAATCTTACTCTCTAGACAGCATCTGCTCAGAGGTGGTCACTCTTGACTCTCCATACCCCCATTCTCTTTCTAGCTCTTTGGTTTCTTTCTCTGTTTTTCTCTTTCTTGTTTTCTTCCCTTTCCCATAAATGTCCCTCCTTTGTACCCTTACCTCTCTGACCTATTTCTCTCACTCGTGCCTTTATCTCTTTGCCAACTGTCCCGACTTTCTAAGTAGTCTTTCTCTCTCTTTATCCCTAACTCTTTCACTTACTCTCTCTCGTACACATTATTTAAGAGTGCTCCTTCATTACTCACTAACTGGCTATACCCACTTTTTAGGTCTCGGAGAAGGGTGGGCTTCATCAGCTTGCTGCTGGCCAAGCCTCTTCGAGAGATATTGTTTGTAAAAAGGGTACTGTCAGCCCCGCCCCTTTTCCATTGGGTAGCGTCTGCGTTCATGGTAAACTGTGGCTTCCCATTGGAAAAGAGGGGTTTTGGGTGCCACCCTGTCCGCTTTTTAGACAGCCCCTCCGGACACCGTGGCCTGTTTTGCGACTATGGTGAAAAACTTTTATCTGCTTGTTTATTTTAACCGATAAGAACATTCCTCACCACAGCTGTGAAACAGGCACGGAGAGCGGAGGTGCAGGGGGAACGGGGACTGCAGCTCTCAACCCAGGCTCTCCCTCCCAGCGTCTGCCAGCAGACACTGCAGCAGGGAGTGAAGGCTGAAGGTGGGAGAGCAGGAGCCGCCCTCCCACCTTCAACCTTTTCAGTTGGCTGAGAAGCACGGAGCTCAGCAGCAGCTCCCACCTTCTGTCTGTCTTTTCACTCGAGCCACTCTGCCCCCTCCCTGGCTCTACTTCGACATTTTGTTCCCCTGGATAGACTGAGTCCCTGCCAGCAACGTGACACGCTCACTCTGTGTGTAGAGGCACTCGAAGACCAACACTCCATGCCAGTGACACAGGCAGGTGCACACAGAAGCTATCCAACTGAGCAACAGGCATCACTGAGTCAGAGAGGAGATAGGAAGATGGACAGACTGACACCATCAATCCGAGTCAGAGGCACTGACACACTGACCACACAACAATGTGACTCTGACACAGGCAGGGTCACAGTGCAATAGAAGAGGCAGGAAGGCAGTGCAGAATCCGTTTCCCCCCCCCCCAGCGCCAGGAAGCCGCTTGGCCACAGTGCGCTAAATCAAGTTTCTTTTCATTTCATTTCATTTCAACAACAATCTGACTCAGTGACACAGGCAGGGGCAGACAAAGGCACACAAAGAAGAGACCGGAATATAGAAAGAAAGACACAACAACAACAGTCAGAGCAGGCAGCATCAGACAGTTATGGACACACTGACCACATGACAAAAATGTGACTCCGTGACATAGGAAGGCAGGCAGGATCAAAGTGTCATGGAAGAGGGGGGGGAGACAGAAAGGCAGACAGAAAACAACAATCTGCCTCAGTGCCAGAGGTGCACGCACAGTCATAAAACAGGGTGCTGTAGGTGCTGCGGGTTGAGTGGTGCTGTAGGCGTTGCGGGTTGAGTGGTGCTGTAGGTGTCGCGGGTTGAGTGGTGCTGTACGCGGTGGGTATTGAGTGGTGCTGTAGGCATTGCAGGTTGAGTGGTGCTGTAGGGGTTGTGGGTTGAGTGGTGCTGTAGGCGTTGCAGGTTGAGTGGTGATGTAGGCATTGTGGGTTGAGTGGTGCTGTACGCGGTTGGGATTGAGTGGCGCTGTAGGCGTTGCTGGTTGAGTGGTGATGTAGGCGTTGCGGGTTAAGTGGTGATGTAGGCATTGTGGGTTGAGCGGTGATGTAGGCATTGCGGGTTGAGTGGTGCTGTATAGGGTGGGGATTGAGTGGTGCTGTATGCGGTGGGGATTGAGTGGTGCTGTAGGCGGTGGGGATTGAGTGGTGAAGTAGGTGTTGCGGGTTGAGTTGTGATGTAGGCGTTGCGGGTTGAGTGGTGCTGTACGCGGTGGGGATTGAGTGGTGCTGTATGCAGTGGGGATTGAGTGATGATGTAGGTGTTGTGGGTTGAGTGATGATGTAGGTGTTGCGGGTTGAGTGGTGCTGTACGCAGTGGGGATTGAGTGGTGCTGTAGGCGTTGCGGGTTGAGTGGTGCTGTAGGTGTTGCGGGTTGAGTGGTGCTGTAGGTGTTGTGGGTTGAGTGGTGCTGTAGGCGGTGGGGATTGAGTGGTGCTGAAGGCGGGGGGGATTGAGTGGTGCTGTACGAGTTGCGGGTTGAGTGGTGTTGTACGCGGTGGGGATTGAATGGTGCTGTAGGTGTTGCGGGTTGAGTGGTGCTGTAGGTGTCGCGGGTTGAGTGGTGCTGTACGCGGTGGGTATTGAGTGGTGCTGTAGGCATTGCGGGTTGAGTGGTGCTGTAGGGGTTGTGGGTTGAGTGGTGCTGTAGGCGTTGCAGGTTGAGTGGTGATGTAGGCATTGTGGGTTGAGTGGTGCTGTACGCGGTTGGGATTGAGTGGCGCTGTAGGCGTTGCTGGTTGAGTGGTGATGTAGGCGTTGCGGGTTAAGTGGTGATGTAGGCATTGTGGGTTGAGCGGTGATGTAGGCATTGCGGGTTGAGTGGTGCTGTATAGGGTGGGGATTGAGTGGTGCTGTATGCGGTGGGGATTGAGTGGTGCTGTAGGCGGTGGGGATTGAGTGGTGAAGTAGGTGTTGCGGGTTGAGTTGTGATGTAGGCGTTGCGGGTTGAGTGGTGCTGTACGCGGTGGGGATTGAGTGGTGCTGTACGCAGTGGGGATTGAGTGATGATGTAGGTGTTGTGGGTTGAGTGATGATGTAGGTGTTGCGGGTTGAGTGGTGCTGTACGCAGTGGGGATTGAGTGGTGCTGTAGGCGTTGCGGGTTGAGTGGTGCTGTAGGTGTTGCGGGTTGAGTGGTGCTGTAGGTGTTGTGGGTTGAGTGGTGCTGTAGGCGGTGGGGATTGAGTGGTGCTGAAGGCGGGGGGGATTGAGTGGTGCTGTACGAGTTGCGGGTTGAGTGGTGTTGTACGCGGTGGGGATTGAATGGTGCTGTAGGTGTTGCGGGTTGAGTGGTGATGTAGGCATTGCGGGTTGAGTGGTGCTGTACACGGTGGGGATTGAGTGGTGATGTAGGCTTTCAGATGCCTGATTTCTTGGTTGACTTTATAAGGAGCAGGACTCCATATTTTGCCCTGTTTGAGGTTGCATTATTGTTGTTTTTAACACTAGACAGAGTGTAGTAGATTGTATGATGAAAGTGCAACTCTAAAGATGATTTTGAAAACGTCAAAAATCTGTGATCCTGCTGTTTTAAATGAAAGGTTATATTAAACATGAAACTATGTGAGCAACATTGTATGAATCAGATCACCTTTTAAGAGCTGCTATGTCATGTATTTTGGCTTATGGTACAATGAAATTACATGATATGTTATGTTGTTAAATAGTATGGTGTGCCACGTTTTTCTATGTGTTATGTTGGTATGCTTTTATATTGTGTTATGTTACTGGGCTGTGATACGGCATGCCATTGCTGATTTAAACAGTTTTGCAGGCAGATAGAGGTTTACTGAAGTGCACTAAGACACACGAGAGAAGGGGGTGGGCACAAGAAGGTCTATACAGTCAGCTCCCTTACGTGGGTGAAGGGCACCATCCAGCAGTTTTCCAGCTGCATCGCCTCAGTATTTGTGGGCAGTACCAGCTCCTATGAGGCATATTTCCACTTGAGCAGGAAGTGAATTCAGAACCTCTCTGCATTCTTCCTCTTTGGGGTTCTGTATTTCTCTTCTCAGGGAGAGGTGGTGGGAAAGCGTTGTTTCTATTGGGATGTTTACAGTGTCTGGCAGCCCTAGTTGCGCAGGCTGCTTTCCAAATGAGACTTGGTGGGAGGTAGGCTCAGCCTGACCTGTTTCCTCTCTCCTGATATCCTGCTTCCAGTCGGGTGATGGGCCTTGACCAGCCCCGGCACAGCAGCTAGATCGGACCTGTGAAGAGGACGAGGAATCCACCCTGTGCCCACTAGAGAGGTATTCACTATGACCCAAAAGACCCAAGTAGGAGCCCTGCTGTCAACCTTCCCTGGCTTGTTTTCCACCAGTCCTGGGTTAACATCCCTGGTTCAGCATGAAATAACATCCCTAAACCCAAAGATCATAAAACAAAAACCTTACCATATCACAGAATCACGCCGAATGGCAGTGGAGGACGAAGTATCCAAGATGCTGCAATCAGGAATAATAGAACCCTCCCAAAGTAATTGGTGCTCTCCAGTAGTACTCGTACCAAAACCAGATGGCAGCCTGCGTTTTTGTATTGATTTCAGACAAGTGAATGCTATCACAAAATTTGACACCTACCCCATGCCTAGAATAGATGAGATGGTGGAGAGCCTGGGAAAAGCACGCTATATGGCAACCCAAGACTTAACCAAGGCGTATTGGCAAATCCCGTTGGCTCCTACCTCCAAGGAAAAAACGGCTTTTGCAACACCCTCAGGTCTGTATCAGTACAGAGTGCTTCCTTTTGGATTGCATGGGGGCACCCGCAACATTGCAAAGGTTAATGGACCACATCAGAAATACGCTGCAGCATATCTTGATGACATCGTGGTTCATAGTCAGACATGGGGGGAACACTTGGGGCATCTGAAGGCCATATTTCAAGCGATACAGGCCGCTGGCCTCACTATCAACCCAAAGAAATGACTACTAGAAACAAACAAAATACAGTATTTAGGCTATACCATACATGAAGGACACATAAATCCCCAAATAAACAAGATAGAGACTATCAAGTCCATCCCCACACCAACAACAAAGAAGGAAGTCCGATCCTTTTTGGGCTTTATTAGGTATTATAGGCGATTTATACCCAAATTCTCTACCATCGCCAGCCCCCTAATGGATCTCCTGTCCAAAGCTCATCCCACATGCATACACAGTTGGACCTCAGCACAGGAGGCTAGTTTCACGGCTCTAAAGCGTGCTATATGCACCGCCCCAGTACTAAAGTGCCCTGATTTCGAGCGTACCTTTGTCCTTCAAACAGATGCTTCTGTCCATGGGTTGGGTGCCGTCCTATTCCAGCCTGACCCTTAGGATGAGCTCAAACCACTGTTATACATCAGTAGGAAGCTATTCCAGAGGGAAATACGCTATTCAACAATAGAAAAAGAATACCTTGCCATTAAGTGGGCTATACAGTCCCTACAATACTATCTGTTAGGTAGACGATTCTTTGTCCTTACTGACCATGCACCCCTAACATGGCTCGCGCAGAACAAAGATACCAATGCCCGCATCCTAAGATGGTTTCTCGCCTTGCAACCCTTCTCGTTTCAGTCCCTGCATATGCCAGGCGTGAAGCAAATAAGTGCAGAATATTTATCCAGGCACCCATCTTCTGAATGGCCCCAACGTCCATTCCAAAGGGAGGAGATATGTGAAGAGGACGAGGAATCGACAAACCGGAAGTGCGAGGAAACAGACTGGGATGCCACGGGAAGGCTGGAAATGGCTCGCGGTCTAGTGGCGCTGGGATCAGCTGATGTCAGGGCATCGACACAAACGGAGGACCATAAGGGCCGAGAGGTGTGCATGGATGGGTGGCGCAGTTCGGAGGAGGAGAGCAGCAGAGTAGCCAAGAACGCAGAGCCCAGGAGTCAAGGAGAAGCAGACGAGACACGGGAGGAGCGGACAGAAGAGGACGAGACGCTGGAGGAGCGACAGAAGAGGACGAGACGCGGGAGGAGCGGAGCGGTGAAAACCCAGAGGCACAATAAAACGCGGACATACCCGGCGGCCCAAGGAATGGCGAGGACGCCCCGGGTCCCAACGCCACGGCCCTGCTTACGGGTCGAGGCCCAAGGCAAGTGGCTTTAAGGGGTTCATTTTGGTGGGGTTGGTGGGGTGGTACGGGTAGCTCCTTCCAACACTCCCGACCCTTTCCCGCCCCTACACGATGACAGGTAATGGTAGCACGTAAAGACATTGAATAAGGACAGGCCTAAGTAATCCCGGCCCTTTTTTTTTCTTTGTTCCTCTTTTTTCCCTTCTTTGGAGACCAACGGGAACAAGTCCAAAGAACGGGAAGACAAGCCTTAAGACGCCCGGAGCAAGGAGCGGACACCCCCCACACTGAACATAACCGTTGACTTTGCCCCTATTGTTTTTTCTTTGTTGTTTTTATGCTGGATTAGGATTAGGAACCTGTTCCCTAATTAATCCTGGTGAAGTGCAGAAGTCCTGCCAATAAAAGAAACTTTATTGACAACAAAGTATCCCCTTTTTGTGTCTGTCCCACGGGCCACCTACAGGACCCTTGTGCAGATGATTGCTCTGGCTCAGCTCTTCTTGGTGGGATCCTCGACATGAAAATTAGACGGAATTCCATGTGGCTTCTGTCTGCCACCCACAGTCTGCCCTCAGGTGCCAAACATTACAGACAAAGCAGTGACCTTGATGGAAAAGGTGCAAAAGAAAGTCATACATATTTAGTGGTGCTTCTCTGGTCTATCTTCTATGTTCTCTGTAAGAATGTGGGTATGACTGAGTATCCCAATGCACTGTAAGGTCATCATTTGCTATGTTTTAAAAGTTAATATATTTGAATATACAATGAAAAATATGTTGTGTAATGCACCACTTTTGCCATTTTAAAAAAACATTATTGGGGGAGAACCACCCCTCACCCCCCAAGCTCACTTGCAAAATTCAGGCTCGCTCGCAATGTACCATAGAGAGACTGGTCTGACAAAATATGCCAATGATGCTTTGGGTTCCCAATTAGGCCCTGGTCTGAGAGATACTGACTGGGTCCAAAGCATGGGGGCCCCCCTCCATGTACTTTGCAGGGGGGCCCCCTCAATTTCCGTTACGCCACTGGTCTGCTCACTGCAGGTAGGAAAGACGTTGATGTCAGGGTGTAGCAGTGGAATTATATATTACTTTTCCCAAATAGATTGCAGATCAGGCTCCTTTAATTACTGAGACAGTGGAGATCCTTCTGAAAGCCATGTTTCATTTTTGTTAACTTGGCTGAATTTCTGTTATTCTGTTAATATGTTTAGGGGCATCTGATGCAGGAATGTTGGGAACCATTACTTTCACGTCCTCATACAGCCATTACGTAGTAGGTGCAACTCAACTCTTCGACACAGGAACCGCCAGGAAAAGGACAAGAATGCAAAAGGCCAACCCACCCAATACTGGGGACATATGAAAGGGTGCATTCCCGGCGTCGTCCTGTTTTTTCTTGTCTGGGACTAGGTGAAGGATTTCATGGCACTTGGATGGTCCCTGCCGGGTTTGTATTCACCTCCTCTGCTGTTCCCTGCTGACGCTTGGGAAGAGATGAAACACAGTACTTGGGACTTGGATTTTGATGTACAGGAAATTATCCCAAAGGTAGAATTGGTTAAATCTCCATTCCATTCCAGCATACTTATTTCGGTCTGTAAGACCTTAAAAAGTGAACAATACAAACTATAATACATAAAATACATGGGGAATGCCAATGTATAGGCATAAAATGAAAACAAAACTCAGTTAAAAAACTCCAGTAAAATTCATCATGACAGAAGAAAATGAGTAGGTTTAAGATGCTACTAGTACGTGACCACCGCTTACCCCTTGTCAGGTTAGTAGCTTCACATTTCCATTGTTCAAGATGTTGATTTCTAAAATAAAACATGTTGAAAACTGGTTGAAAGTAAATAAAAAAATGAAAATGACTAAGATTAGTAAGAAATTACAAGATGGGGTCTATAAAAAAGATGATTTTTTAGACTTACAAAACTGAATTTAACAATAACATTTGGTTGTGCCACATAGAATTCAAGAAGCTGGAGACAGCAAAAACTATGTGTGAGTGGGAGTCCATTCGCAATAGTCTAAATGTCTACACCCCATGTTCCTGCACAGTGGGACTAACCATCGCCGTCTAGCAATTTTGTACCCGGGACAAAAAAAGAAAACATGAATGTCAGTCTCGTTGGTAAAGTTACATGCAGGGCACCCCAGGAGGGAGGCTTTTGACCATTTGTTCGTGAAAGTACGAAGCGGCAAAGTCCCTATTCTAAACTGGAAATAAAGTTTCCTTGCCAAAAGAGGTTGCATGGCATCCAAAAAGTACTCGAAGTGATACTCTGCTTTGATGATTAAAAAGTCAGCTGTTAGATGACCAAGTTGGGCGTTCCCCAGAATATCAGCTAGTTTGAGCGATCTGTATGCTCTGACTAATGGAAAACGCGATATGGCCTCACACGCTACTTCCGGATTACTCCATTAGTTTGGAAGGCCTAGCTTGTAGCATGTATCCCTTATGTGTGAAAACCATGGCAAGTTGCCCGCACCCAGAAGACCCAGAATCTCCATAAGTTCTAACTGATAACCTGCGAGTTCCGGGGTAGCCAACAGTCTGCGCCCGTCTGTGCCAGAATGTTAGTGGTCGGAGGCCAAGCTCCTCTGCTCCTCTCTTATGGGTCTAATACCAAGATCCCTGCGTAAAGGAAGACCCAACAATTGCCTCAGGAGGCTAGTCTCAGTTTTAGACAGTCCACCGGGGGGTCAATGCCCCCAAAGCTCAGCCTCATATATTACAGCGCTCCTAATTGGCACTTTATAAATCTCAGCCACCGTGGCAGCCAGTTTTCAGGAGGAGCTCCTATGAGTTTTTAATACTCCCCCTACCGTCTGGGATTGTTTGAGGCTTGCTTTAGCTAGCTGTGGGGCCCAGTCAAACTTTTCAGAAAGTGTGACACCAAGATAGTCAAAAACAGTCACCCGCTCTAGCAAGGTACCATTTAAAGAACTGGAGTTTTTACCTGGATTAAAGAACATAAATTTGGTTTTAAGGGTGTTCATTTCCAGCCCCTAGTTGTACAGAATGTTACAAAGCTATCAAGAACCCTCTGGATGCCCATGGGTGACTTAGAAAGGAGCAAGATGTCATCCGCAAATATCATTCCTAGCACCTTGCTATGCATCAGCTTAGGGGCATCGTTGTCCACTACTTCATTTAGTTGGGCAACCAGAGCATTGATGAACAGACAAAAGAGGGTTAGGGAAAGCACGCACCCCAGCCCTACTCCTCTATTGACTTGGAAACGAGGGGTTAGTTCCCCAAATTTCCCATACCTTACTTGGGCATAATTGCCAACATACAGTCTCATGATCAATGTCAAGAGATAAGGGGGGATTCCCTGTTGTTTGAGAACCTCCCACAATTTATCTCGAAGGCAGTTTTCAGGTTGAGAAATATCAAGTAGAGGCTGCCACCCAGCATTGATACTGTCTTCCAGTATATTAGCTGTAGCCTTAATATTTGGTCAATAGTCCTAAAGCCTGCCTGGTAGGGACTCAAGATTTCACACTCCTCCATCCACGCTTGAAGCCGATCAAGGAGGACCCTGGCAAACAGTTTCTGTGTGACATCGATCAGACTGATTGGCCTATAGTTGGTCTGTAAGAGAGGTAAGCCCTTTTTGAAAATAGGGTATATTTCAGCCCGCAGCCAAGAATCCGGGATCACCATGCCTCGCAGGATGGCATTAAATACTGCCCAGAGGTAGCATCCCCATATTGTTGGTACTTCCCTAAATAAGTCCCTTGGAATCTTGTCTAAACCTGGTGCTTTGCCAAGAGAGAGCTTCCTAATTGCATTTAGAACCTCAGCTAGGGTGATCCCTTGGTCCTCATCAGCTGCTATCCCGGGGATTGGTGAGAAGCTGTCAGGTTCTAGGTCAGTAGAGTATAAGCTTGCAAGTGAGTGCAGCAATATTGGGCTCTAGAGTTGGCTGGTCTTCGTTGCTATCTGAGCACACTAGTGACCAGAACAACTACATGTTTCTATTTGAAAGGGCTAATCTGAAGGCATCCTATCTATCTGACTCCCAGGCCTTCTTTGCTTGTGTAATGCAATATCAATATCAGTACCTCATTTGCTTGATCAGGTATCTATCACTACTTTTGATAGCATCAAGGAGGGCTCTCTTGGCCTTGCGACAAGTGTCATTGTACCAGGTTGATTTGGAGCCCTGCTTGGCTTTGCAATGTGACAACGGGTTAAATATGTTAGCCAAACTAGTTGTTAGTTCTATGTGCAGCACCTCTATTCGATCGATAGATTGGGGAGAATTAATTTCCTTAACAATCTCCCCCATTTCCTGAATGGGCTTTATAGTTAGAGAGAATAGTGCAGCTATCTTGTCACAAGACACTTTAGTGCCCCCCATCTGATTCTCCTCCTGTAATTAGCGAGAATTAGATTACTAGCTACTGGGGTGCTACTGTCCATAGGGTTGTTAAAATTTGGGAGCCGTACCTCCAGTTTCAAGGCATTTTGATCGCTGTCCTGCCGCTACAGGACAGCGAAATCGGCCACCCATTTCCATGATCTTGCTTCAACTAGAATGTACTCCAGCAAGGAGGATTGTCCAGGTCTATTAAAGGTTGACTTCCCTGGTCTGCCTGACTTGATGCAGCCATTGCAAGCTTTCAGAGAGTAGGTTAGTGTAACTGCATTGATCTGGAGTGCCAGCAGTGTCCAGGCTTTGATTATTTAAATTTGAGGATCCTGGGAGCTGGGTGCTTCCTTCTTCCAAGTTACGGCCTGGAGGGACAATGGAGGGACAGCAGAGGAGGGATCCGACAATCAGATAAAACAAAATTCCTTTATTTTTAATCCCCTCATCCTTTCCATCCCTCGTCCCCCACCCCCTCCTCTCACCATCCCCAATCCATGCTGGACGCCACTGAGGATAATACTGCAGAGATACACAACAATCTTGGGTTTCTGTATTTATCTCTGGTGTACACGGCAGCATCAGTGTTTCCACTTGGTGCATAAGCTGTAGTACTTTGGTATGGGCAGTTAAGCCGGAGCTTTGGGAGGACTTCCACATTTAAAAGTCCGGGGATGTGAGAGGGAAGTGTGCACACAGTGGGACTGAGTCACAAAGGTAAACTTACACTTTTTTATAAGTTTACAGTTGTTTGCTATTCACAAAGGTCCTTCATTAGTAGTATCTACGACTGTCAAGACCCCCACATAAAAAAAGATAGAACTGACATATCTTTTTATTTGCGGAGTCTCCGCAGGTGTAAAGATTGTGAGTGTGTTTTTGCCATTGTGAATAGCAAACTATTGTAAACTTACACAGAAGTGTAAGTTTACTTTTGTAAATTAGGCCCAGAGACTTGGGTTCTAACTGAAGAGCTCAATGGTGATGCCACTGGTTGGTAGGATGGGAAAGCATAATATAAAGAGAATGCACCTAATTCGACTTCTTCATCCTGTTTCAAGGTCAAGGTCACATTCTCCAGCAAAAGAAAGGAGATATTCTTCTAACAGCGATTAAGAAGAAAAAGATGGAGGCATATTGTGGTTGACATGATTGCTGTGCAAAACAAATCCATAATTCTGCTCAGAAAGGGGAGTGTTTTGGTTTGGTTTTAGATTCAGGTGCCTCAGATCAGAGGAGCATGGGGACTAGTCTAGTATCCAAAGAGCAGGAAATACATTGGAAAGGGCCTGTGTTACACCTGTCAGCCTTTGGGTGGTCTTCCCACAAACGGTTTGCCTGCTTGCCTCCAATTGTACTGCATTCCTTTTGTTGGCCTTAGAACTCTGAGCACTTTACCACTGCCAACCAGTACTAAAGTGCATGTGCTTCTCCCCTAAAACAGGGTTTGCTTGACGTATCCACAATTGGCATATTCATTTCACCTATAAGTCCCTAGTAAAGTGCACTACATGTGTCCAGGGCCACTTAAATGCCACTAGTGGGCCTGCAGCACTGATTATGACACCCACACCAGTAGCACTTTATCTATGTCCCAGGTCTGCCACTGTAGAGCCTATGTGTGAAGTTTACACTATCATGTCAGCTTGGCATCTAGAGCCCCTTGCCAAGCCTAAATCTCCCCTATTAAAACATATAAGTCACCCGTAAGGTAGGCCCTAGGAAACCATCGGGGTAGGGTGCTATATAACCAAAAGGAAGGACATGTACTTTTAAGTTTTGCATTTCCTGGTAGTAAAAAACACCCACAAATTATTTTTTACAGTAATAAGCTGTAATTTCTGATTGAGAAGGAGTAGATCTGTCATGGTTCATATCACTTACATTATCATTTTTTTTTTTTTTTGAGACCAACGGTCCCAGATTTTATTTAATTTCACAAATCAAAACGTAAAACAAGCCAGTAGATCATACAATGTCATATAAACGACAATCATTACCCAGTCGGTAACATTTTCGACATTTCGGTCGCATATAGGTGAAAATAAACAGTAGCCAGGGAAGATGCATTAATCCGCAATTCTCAGTCTCAGGAGAAATCTTAGGTTGCAGTGCCTGCAGTGTATGTCACTGCAGAAGGGCCAAAGTGTTCATGATAGTCAACAGCAGTTGTTCCAGGCTGTGTTCCCTGGGTGGCACGGACGATGTCAGAGACAGGAATCACATCCCACATTACCATATGGGATACAGGGCTATAGACGCGTGATCATGGCAATATTGAATAAACATTAAAGAAAAGTCAAATGGAACGGGAGAAATCAACATCATCATGAGCGCAGCAGAAACAATGCCAACTGCCAATCAAGAAAATAAAGGAGAAAAATAAATAAATAAATAAAGAATAGGGAAATAACGAAAGTAGGAGGGGAAACACATCAACAACAATCGGACTAGTGTTTGCGTGTACAGCAGTGTATCGGTGACACTAATGTTTTATGTAACGCTGTATGTGGATAGTGTGGGGACGGGAATGGTCGCGGATTGAGGATCGCTGCGGCCATGTGGCGGTAGGGGGGAATAATAGCAAACAGACTTTGTCGGGCGTTGCCCCAGCGGCCGGGGGGGGAGGGGGGAGAGGCATGCCAGGGCGGGGGTGGAGGGGGGTAAACAACAGGGGGGGGGAGGGGTCTGACTCCGGCAATGTAAGGGTGACGGGTCTATCCCCGCTCCACAACTAAGCGTTCATGTGATACCAGCCTGGATACAAGCCTGATGGTATTCAGTCAGAGTAGTGTCCCACTCCTGGGCAATTGGGTACAATCGAAGTCCCGCCGTCTCCTCTCTGTGTAATGTCACGCTCTCTGCGCTAGCCCAGTTGGCGAATGAGCGACGCCAGTCCACCGGTCACGGGGGGGCATTATTCTTCCAGCGTTTCGTGATGAGCCGCTTGGCTGTTATGAGCCCCAGGTCCCAGAAGCGTGCCTGCAGTTTGGTCTGCTTGGTCCTCTTGTAGAGCCACAGTAGGCACGCCTCCCACGTCTTAGGAAGAGTGTCGCCCGTGGCTGCCGCTAATGTGTCCGTGACCGCCGACCAGTACATGGTAAGGTGAGGGCAACTCCAGAGTGCGTGTAGCAGATCCGAGTTCAGGAGTCCGCACCTGGGGCGCGCTGAAGAGGCAAGGCCGAAGTAGCGATTTAGTTTGTCCGGGGACAAGTACGCGCGGTGTATTATGTAATATTGGATGATCTTAAATCTCGCATTACGAGGAATGTTCCTTGCGCCAGCCAGCACTGCGGCCCATTGTTTGTCCGACCATTCACTACCCCGGTCGGCCGTCCACTTCTCTCGCAGTCGTTGGGAGGAGAACTGGGTATGATGGTGCAGCGCCTGCGCCAGCCAGTGCACCAGATGGGAACCATCGCCCATCACGTGCAGGTACTGTATTAACATATGTGTGGTCGGTTCCTGAGTCAGATCTCCCCACGTCCCCGTCAGTACTCGGAGATGCTTAGCGTGTGTCAGGAACTGTCCCGCCGGTAGACCTGTGTCGGCGGTCAAAGTCTCAAAGGACAGTAGCTCCCCATCACTATATAAGTCACCTAGACTGTCCAAGTCCGCCACAGTCCAACTGCATAGCACGGATGAGGACATCACGCCACTCCCCCAGGGGGTCCCCAGCAGCGGCAGGTTCGGGGCATATGGCACCGTGCCTTTAGTAAGTCTGAGGCTTCGCACAAAGCACTGTCGTGCGACAGCTAAGTAGAGCTGGTCGGGAGGCCGGCCCCGCGTCAGGGGGTGGAAAAGCGTTAGCACCTGAGTCAGGGTCAGGGTAGTGTCTTCCGTGGCCGCGTCCATCAGGTTCCTGCCACTAAGCCAATAGGCAACCCACTGCAGTTGAGCCGCTAGGTAATATAGTTCCTGATTGGGAACCGCCAGGCCTCCAGATTCCGTAGCCGCGTAGAGGGTCCTCAATGCCACCCGGGGGCGCCCTTTATTCCAAATCAGGCGCCTGGTGAGGGCTTCCAGTCCCTTGAATATACGCGTCGGCACATACACTGGAAGGTTAGCATAAAAGTAGAGGAGCCTGGGGAGCATTATCATCTTTGTCAACGCTACTCGAGCCGGCACATTCAGTGGGAGGGAGTTCCAGAACGTGACCTGGGCCGACAACGAGGAGATGGCTCTCACGAGGTTGCCCTCTAGGAGATCAACGGGGTCCCGATATACGAGGATCCCTAAGTACCGGAAGACCGTCGGGTGCCACCGAAGCTCCTCGCCCATCATTCGCACTGCACATTGCGGCATAGTTTCACTGAACGCATAGACCCCTGATTTTGACCAGTTGACACGGAGCCCCGACATACCCCCGAACACCCGAAAGATGTCTGTGAGTGCCGCAGGTATGCAGGTGAGGTCCCTGACATTTAACAGCAAGTCATCGGCATATAGAGACACCGAGTGTGTCCCATCCGCCAGTGGGATGCCCCAGGTGGCTCCGGAGGTCCGGAGCAGCGCTGCCAACGGCTCCATCACGAGCGCGAATATCAGGGGAGAGAGGAGACATCCCTGTCTGGTGCCCCTCCCAATCCTTATTCTGTCGGAAAATAGCCGCCCGGTCCGGACTCGCACCTCGGGCGCTTGGTACAGGAGCCCCACCATCTGGATATAGGCGTCGCCCAGCTCATACTTTTCGAGCACCTGGAGCAGAAAGGGCCATTCCACTGAATCAAACGCCTTTTCCAGATCGAGTATAATACACCCTGAGCATGGCCAGTTGGAGATCGCATAGCGTTGGACTCTAAAGCAGCGACATATGTTGTAAGACGTGCTGCGGGTGGGCACAAAGCTGTTCTGGTCAGAGTGCATGAGTGTGGGAACTAGGGGTGCAAGCCTCCGAGCCAATGTCGCTGCCAAGATCTTGTAGTCTGTATTAAGGAGCGCTAACGGTCTGTACGATCCCAGCTCGCACGCTTCCCTGCCTGGTTTCAGCAGGGAGATCACATTGGCCTCGTTCAGAGACGCCGGAAGTTCAGCGTCTTCAAATGCCGCCTTGTACACTCGTAACAGTTCCGGTATTAATAACAAGGAATAGGCCTTGTAAAACTCGGCCGGGAGCCCGTCCGGGCCCGGCGCCTTGCCATTAGAGAGGGAAAAAATCACCTCCCGTAGCTCCTCACTAGTAAGAACCGCTCCCAACTCCGCCTGTTGGGCGCGAGTGGCCGCAGGTAGCTGCAGTGTCGCTAGGTAGTCTGCAATTTCCACCTCAGTGGCTCTCAGTCGTGAGCTGTACAAGGACCTGTAGTGTGCTGTGAACGCCTCGTGTATCAGCTTTTGGGTGAAGACTTCAGCGCCCTGAGTCGTACGGATCGACAGCACCGACGCCGATTGTGTATCCTGACGTATCAGCCACGATAGGAGTCTGCCTGGCTTGTCACCCGTGTTGTGGGTGCGTGCAGAGTGTGCCGATCACTTACATTATCATATGCAGATTTATAGAGCGCATGACTACCTTGAAGCTTTCCAGAGCTGAGTGAGTCAAGAATGCATCCTTAATCATCTAGAGCTAGAATCTGACTAAAACTCACGAGGATACAGCCATGTTTTACCCATTTTTCTAAACTCTCATTAGGTTCCATTCTTAAGTCCCTTGGCAAAGAATTCCATAATTTGGTGGACAGATAAGAGAATGAGCTGCCACCCCATCTGTGTACATCTGTGAACATGCAGCACCACCAGGAGATCTACATTAGAAGACCACACACTCCTATTGGGGACATAGGCTGATAGAAGAGTACTTTATAGGGGAGACACTATGATTGACATTCCTGTGGACCAAGCAGAGCGACTTAAATGTTACCCTTTCCTCCACTGGATGCCAGTGCAGGGAAGCCAGGCACTTTTCACAGAGGAATGTTTGAATAGCTTGTAGATGGTCCTTGCTGTAGCATTTTGGGTCACCTGATATTCTTGATGTCTGACTTTGGGGCTCCCATATACAAGGAGTTACCGTAGTCCAGGCAAGAAAGAATGAGCGTTTGGGCCACAATTCACCTAGATTGTGAGGGTAGTAAGTCAAAGACTTTCCGTAAGGTTCTTAACATGGCAAAGCAGGATGTGGTCAGTCTATTGGCCTAGACTTTCACTGTTAGGGAACTCTCCAACTACATACGCAAATGTTTTAAAGGGGAGGACGGGAGAGGAGAAGGTCCTAAGCATTCCTGCCAGCTTAATGTTGTATGTGGGTTACGATTATTTCTCTCCATCATCCGCTTGGTTTTGTCACTATTAAAATTTAAGGAGCTATTCGCCATCCATTGTGCCACTTTCTCCAGGCCAGGGGCTAGCTGATGCTGAGATCCTGTCTTAGGAGCAAGAGAGACCACCAATTGTGTGTTGTCAGCATAAGAAACCAGTGACACACCAAATTCTTTAACAATGGCTGCTAGTGGTTGTACATGTATATTGAAGAGTGTGGGCCATAGTGTGGAGCCCTGTGGGACCCCACACTTGAAAGGGAGAAGGAGGTTCCAAAATCTGAAAGGACATTACTTTAACCTGAGATCAAGCATCTCATGACCTTCCATGCCAAGCGCTGCTCTCAGGTCGAGAAGAATGATGGCCGCAGACCCATGTTTGTCCAGTAGCATTTTTGCCTCCTCTTTTTCAGTAAGTAATGTGGATTCCGTGCTGTGTTTTGGATAGAAGCAATTCTGTGTGGAATCAAGCAATAGGTTTTTTTCTAGAAATAGCCAGAGATGCTGATCTAAATGCTTTTCTAAAAATGTCCCTATAACTGGTAGCAATGATATGGGTCTGTAGTTCCCAGGACATGTAGGGTTAAGATTAGATTATTTTAACAGCAGCTTGACCACTGCATGTTCCCATTCTCGGGGATCTAGTCCTGTGGGTATTGACAAATTGAGAAGATACAAAAGACTAGGGAACATTTCCCAGTGCCCCTGTTGAAGAATATGGGGTGGAGCTAAATCCAGAGGAGAACCTGATTTTACTTTTCCAAATAGCACTGGAAGTGCATCTTTTGTGATCAAGGGAGATCAGAGAGACAGGGCGCCTCCTCAGGCCTAGTGTGTACCTCTATTATGCTGAGTACTGCTTGCTTTGTGTTTTGTAGTTTACTGTAAATTCCGGACACTTTATCTTGGATGTATCCTGCCTATTTATTGCACTGGGCTGCCGAAGGAGGAGGTTGTAAGGTTCATACATTGGGAGTCATCAAGGACTTCACAATCCAAAATAACTCCTTGGGGGCATTGGTTGCTTTAACCATGGAGGTTTCATTATATAATTCTTACGCCTACATGATTTCCTGATGATATTAACTTGTTGCCCTCCGATAAGAGACCCTTAGCTTTTCATCATGTCTATATCTCCATGTAACGGGGTGAGGCTGCGTGCTGCAGGAGAATGGTGGGCACCTGGTTCTGACCCGGTACGACCTCCTTCCTTACAGACAGAGCCATGGGGTACGGAGTCCGAGAATCATGAAGAAGAGGAACTCGGCTCCTTTAAGTGGATCTACACGGAGGAGGAGGATCCGCCCAGTGTATACGTCAGCAAGACCGGATTGGCCAAAAGACAGGAAGCGATGTGGATGGCATGTGACATCACCCCCGAAGTGCCGGCGAGGAGTGAAGACGGAGAACCAGAGACCCGTGACGGCAGAACCGAAGGAAGAAGCGGAGAACCCGAAGAACAGCTGGGAGCAAGCGGAGGAGCGGCCGAGGGAAAGCCAGGAGGCCAACGACCCTGCGAGCCGCCGTGCCACTCTCCCGGGGGAGGAGCGTGGCTTGCCCAGGTACGGCAGCGTATGGCAGCTTGGGTGGGGAACAAGCGTGTAAAATAGTGTACAGATTCCCTGTTTGAGATCCTGCGTCCCCGCCCCTCCTCTCGTTTCCTTTTACCCTGCGTTTACCCTCACAGTCTGTTTCCACCCCCACCCCAGCACTGAAGTATGCTAGAGTTGTGTGATCACTGGTGAATACTCTCCCAACTCACTACACCTGGTCCCCCGGTGCATATACTCCCCGCGGACAACTGAACTAACGGCCCCTTTCTGTTGGTCTCCTCTTTCCCTGGGACACCGGAGCCAAGACGACATCTAACAACCCCAACCGTGACCAGACCTCGGAGGGGCAGAGACACCCAGCTTAGAAGGAAGAACACCCGAACGTCACAACGGAACCCAGTCAGTTCGCGAGGGAGAGACTAACGTTCAGAACACGGAGAACTCTTATGTTAAAAACCCAACGAGGAATACCAATAAAGCCCTCTTTGACCCCAAGAGCTGGTGTCCTGCCTGTTCCTACACCACCACCCGATACCGCCACAACCCCTGGTCCACAGGTCCAGTCCACTGTGGTGTCAGAAGTGGGATCTACTCCCTCGAAGCAAGACCCGATCATGGAACAAGTGATCCAAACCTTAATAGATGGGCAACAGAAACTGGAATGGGCTATCGGCCAACAAATCAGTACAGCAGATGCAGACCGAGCCCTATTTCGCAACACCATGACACAACAAATGGACAATTTACAGAAAGTGGTGGCATCCCCAGGAACAGCAGTGTCGGCAGATCGACGACCTCTCGGACCCCATCCGTCGGGGGTATCCCTACAGAAGTACGTAATGGGCGAAGACCCGGATGCCTTCCTGGTCAATTTCGAAAGAGCTGCCCGCGCATGTGGGTGGCCAGAGGAAAAATGGCCTTTCTTTCTCGCTCCCTTATTGACGGGAGAAGCACAGACAGCATACCAGGTTGCTAACCAATCAGGAACAGCCACCTATACCGAGATCAAGGGGGTGATCCTGGACCACCTTGGTATGGACGCAGAAGCCTACAGACTCAGGTTTCGTAAGGAAAAAGGAGTCACAGGAGAAAACCCGAAGATGTTATATCTACGTCTGAAAATGGCGGCGGAAAAGTGGCTGAGACCCGAAACCCGGAGTAAAGAAGAAGTCATGACAAGCGTCATCCTGGAACAGTTCATGACAAGCGTCATCCTGGAACAGTTCATGGAGACTCTGCCCTACGGTACTCAAAGGTGGTTGAGGCAACATCCAGGCCTGACCGCAGCTCAGGCGATTGAAATGGCGGCCACCTACACAAGGCCACCTCCCCGAACCTTTCCCTGGGAACCGGAGAAGCACTCCAAGAACACAGTCCCTCCACCAAAACTGGAAAAAAAAGGCCGTCTTTGAACCCATGAAAACACGGCCCTTCCGCCCGGACATAACCCCTATACGGGGGCCTCAGTGCTTTGAGTGTGGGGAGTGGGGCCACATCGCACGGTTGTGCCCCAGAAGAAAACCAACGGAGGAACCCATGGAAGTTGGGTACATTCCTAAGGCCGTGATGTACAGCGCAGAGATGGGGCCTTCCTACTACGTAAGGGTACGGGTGAACCACACTCCTGTGAAGGCTCTCCTAGACTCGGGCTGTAGACAGTCTGTAATACGGGGGAAACTGGTACATCCATCACAGATAGGGCAGGAGGGTGAAGTACACATAAGGTGCGTCCATGGGGATGTCAAGACGTATCCCATTGCACGTATTACCTTACACTCAACGGGGAGGGAACCCTGTACGGTAAAGGTTGGAGTGGTGGGATCCTTGCCTGAAGAACTGATATTAGGGGTGGACAATCCGCAGTTCCTGGCCCTGTTTAAACGGGAGCTAGACAAACTTCCGGCCGAGGCCTACCTGTCCACCGAACCATGGGTCATAGACAGGGGGTTCAAGTTTGCACAGTCCAACGACCCTTCTCTCCTGAACGCGTGGGAGGCCGCCCACATCGCCCAGACTACTGGAGTGTCTCAGAGATATCCCCGCTTCACTGTGGAAAACGACCTGTTGTATCGGGAGGGAAAGGAGGGAGAGCCCAGGCAACTGGTGGTACCAAGCGACTTCCGAGAACAGATATTGTTCTACGCCCACACACATTTGACAGCAGGACATAGCGGGCAGAGAAGACTACACAAAATATTCTGCGCTTATTTTATTGGCCGGGAATCTACAAAGAGACCGAGGCCTATTGTCAACAATGTGAGGTGTGCCAGAGGAAGAACATGACCAGACCCCCAGCGGTCCCGTTACAACCCCTGCCCGTGATAGGCAATCCATGGGAACGCGTAGGCATGGATCTCATAGGGCCACTGCCCCGCTCCACTAGGGGGCATACCTACGCCCTAGTGGTGGTGGATTATTCCACCCGTTTCCCGGAGGCTTTTCCGTTAAGCAGCCCCACCACGAAGAACGTAGCAGAAAAACTCGTTGAATTATTTTCGAGGGTTGGGTTTCCCCGTGAGATCCTGACGGATCAGGGGACGCCCTTTGTGTCTCGCATGATGAGAGAGGTATGCAAGACTTTGGACCTCCAACACATCCGCACGTCTGCGTACCACCCACAAACGGATGGCTTAGTGGAGAGGTACAACAGGACTCTCAAAACCACCCTCAAGAAACTGCTGACCTCTGAGAATAAGGACTGGGACCGAATGCTCCCGTTGGCCCTGTACGTAGTAAGGGCACAGGTCCAGAGCAGCCTTGGATACTCACCCTTTGAACTGCTGTATGGCCGGCAACCCATGTCCCTGCTCGACATAACCAAGGAAGCCTGGGAAAAAGAGGAGGCCAACGAACAGCGATCCCTCCTGGACTATACCCAGCAGTTGAGGTCGCGATTGGGGAAACTTAGGGATTTGGCATATTCAAACCTGAAGTCGGCCCAAACACGACAAAAGCGACATTACGATAAAGGCAAACGCTGGAGAACCCTAAACCAAGGGGACTGGGCTCTAGTGCTACTTCCTTCCTCCACCCAGAAATTCAGGAGCGAATGGAAGGGGCCGTATCGAGTACTAGAGAAGATTGGCAGTACCACCTACCGGCTACATATGTCTCCCACCCGCAAGCAGACCTTTCACATGAATCTCTTAAAAAAATGGTTGGGTCCTATACCTCGATCAGCCAATTTGACCCTTCCTGAAGGCGGTGATAAATCAACCCTAGCCGACCTACCCATCAACCCGGAGTTGTCCGACAAGGAGAAACAGGAACTGCTGAGCGACCTCCGCCCTTTTTCCCCCTTGTTTTCTGACACTCCTGGCTGCACTCACTTGGCAGAGCACGAGATTAATACAGCCCCGGGTAGCATTGTAAAACAAAGAGCATATCGCATACCAGCAGCAAAAAGGGCTGACGTGAGGAAGGAAGTCGCTAGTATGTTAGACCTAGGCGTCATCAGACCCTCAAAAAGCAACTGGTCCTCCCCGATCGTTATGGTGCCCAAACCTGATGGGTCCACCCGTTTTTGTATGGACTTCAGGGCACTAAATGCCATTTCCTCCTTCGATGCGTTCCCCATACCCAGGGTGGACGAATTGATTGAACGTATAGGGCAAGCCAAATACATAACAACTCTGGATCTGACAAAGGGATACTGGCAGGTACCCTTAAAAGAGGAGGACCGCCACAAAACCGCCTTTGCCACGAGGAAGGGTTATACGAGTTCAATGTCCTTCCCTTTGGCCTACACGGGGCGCCTGCCACGTTCCAAAGGCTCATGAACACGGTGTTATCCCCTCATGCCGGCTACAGCTCCGTATATTTGGATGACATAGTCATTTTCAGTCATACCTGGACAGAGCACCGAGAACATGTAACCCGGGTTATGGCCTCTTTGACGACGGCTGAAATGCCAGAAACCGGTCCCCGGAAGCTTGTCTCCTTTCTGGTGAAGAATTGGCTTGGTAGTTTGGTCTGCCCTGTTCCCATGATGCACTGGGCCAGGGACAGACTAATTTGCATATAGCCAGGTTCTGAGCTGGGATGGGGCAGTGAGCTAAATAACGGTGATGGATCAAGCCCTGATCTTTGGACTGGGTAAGAGTGGTCTGCTTAATTCAGACACTCTGTTCATCACCACCCCCCTTTTCTGAATCGTTTTTGGCCACTATAGGTGTGGCAGGGTATACTCAGACATGAGTCCCTTGCTCACTGCTCCATCAGGATTCAAGCAAGGCGGGCCGACGACGGCTGAAATGCCAGAAACCGGTCCCCGGAAGCTTGTCTCCTTCCTGGTGAAGAATTGGCTTGGTAGTTTGGTCTGCCCTGTTCCCATGATGCACTGGGCCAGGGACAGACTAATTTGCATATAGCCAGGTTCTGAGCTGGGATGGGGCAGTGAGCTAAATAACGGTGATGGATCAAGCCCTGATCTTTGGACTGGGTAAGAGTGGTCTGCTTAATTCAGACACTCTGTTCATCACCACCCCCCTTTTCTGAATCGTTTTTGGCCACTATAGGTGTGGCAGGGTATACTCAGACATGAGTCCCTTGCTCACTGCTCCATCAGGATTCAAGCAAGCCGGGCCGACGACGGCTGAAATGCCAGAAACCGGTCCCCGGAAGCTTGTCTCCTTTCTGGTGAAGAATTGGCTTGGTAGTTTGGTCTGCCCTGTTCCCATGATGCACTGGGCCAGGGACAGACTAATTTGCATATAGCCAGGTTCTGAGCTGGGATGGGGCAGTGAGCTAAATAACGGTGATGGATCAAGCCCTGATCTTTGGACTGGGTAAGAGTGGTCTGCTTAATTCAGACACTCTGTTCTTCACCACCCCCCTTTTCTGAATCGTTTTTGGCCACTATAGGTGTGGCAGGGTATACTCAGACATGAGTCCCTTGCTCACTGCTCCATCAGGATTCAAGCAAGCCGGGCCGACGACGGCTGAAATGCCAGAAACCGGTCCCCGGAAGCTTGTCTCCTTTCTGGTGAAGAATTGGCTTGGTAGTTTGGTCTGCCCTGTTCCCATGATGCACTGGGCCAGGGACAGACTAATTTGCATATAGCCAGGTTCTGAGCTGGGATGGGGCAGTGAGCTAAATAACGGTGATGGATCAAGCCCTGATCTTTGGACTGGGTAAGAGTGGTCTGCTTAATTCAGACACTCTGTTCATCACCACCCCCCTTTTCTGAATCGTTTTTGGCCACTATAGGTGTGGCAGGGTATACTCAGACATGAGTCCCTTGCTCACTGCTCCATCAGGATTCAAGCAAGCCGGGCCGACGACGGCTGAAATGCCAGAAACCGGTCCCCGGAAGCTTGTCTCCTTTCTGGTGAAGAATTGGCTGGTAGTTTGGTCTGCCCTGTTCCCATGATGCACTGGGCCAGGGACAGACTAATTTGCATATAGCCAGGTTCTGAGCTGGGATGGGGCAGTGAGCTAAATAACGGTGATGGATCAAGCCCTGATCTTTGGACTGGGTAAGAGTGGTCTGCTTAATTCAGACACTCTGTTCATCACCACCCCCCTTTTCTGAATCCTCTTTGAGAGACGCCAGATTGCACGTGAACGCCAAGAAATCCAGGGCTGCTTTCTCAAAAGTGAAATACCTTGGGTTCATGTTAGGGGACGGAGTGATAGCTCCCCAAGAGGAGAAAATCAAAGCCATCACCGAAACACCGTTTCCGTCAACAAAAAGGGAACTCAGGGCCTTTTTAGGCCTCATGGGCTACTATCGGCGATTCGTAGAGAACTTTGCCGATATTGCCACTCCCCTGACCAACTTACTCCAAAAAACCGTCAAAAACATCCTGCCAGTCCCTCCTTCACAGGAAGCCAAAGCAGCCTTCGAACGACTGAAGAACGCCATCACAACCAGTCCGGTGTTAATACCCCCAGACTTCGAAAAGCCATTTATACTAGCCACAGATGCTTCTGACACAGGGGTAGGAGCAGTACTGTCTCAAATGGGGGAAGACAAAGCGGAACATCCAATACTGTATATAAGCACCCTCGGGAACAAAGGTACCCCACAGTCGAAAAAGAGTGTCTGGCGATTCGATGGGCAGTGGAGAAGCTACGTTACTATCTGGAGGGGAAGGCCTTTACCCTCTACTCCGATCATGCCCCTTTGCAGTGGATGCAAAAGAACAGGACACAGAACGCTAGGATACTGCGGTGGTTCCTCTTCCTCCAGCCTTATGCATTTACGGTTGTACATAGGAAAGGGAGGGACAATGGGAACGCCGATTTCCTCTCTCGCATGCCCGTTCTCCCCAATCGGGAGAATGCAGGGGGGGAGGAGTGTAACGGGGTGAGGCTGCGTGCTGCAGGAGAATGGTGGGCACCTGGTTCTGACCCCGTACGACCTCCTTCCTTACAGACAGAGCCATGGGGTACGGAGTCCGAGAATCATGAAGAAGAGGAACTCGGCTCCTTTAAGTGGATCTACACGGAGGAGGAGGATCCGCCCAGTGTATACGTCAGCAAGACCGGATTGGCCAAAAGACAGGAAGCGATGTGGATGGCGTGTGACATCACCCCCGAAGTGCCGGCGAGGAGTGAAGACGGAGAACCAGAGACCGGAGACGGCAGAACCGAAGGAAGAAGAGGAGAACCCGAAGAACAGCTGGGAGCAAGCGGAGGAGCGGCCGAGGGAAAGCCAGGAGGCCAACGACCCTGCGAGCCGCCGTGCCACTCTCCCGGGGGAGGAGCGTGGCTTGCCCAGGTACGGCAGCGTATGGCAGCTTGGGTGGGGAACAAGCGTGTAAAATAGTGTACAGATCCCCTGTTTGAGATCCTGCGTCCCCCCCTCCTCTCGTTTCCTTTTACCCCGCGTTTACCCTCACAGTCTGTTTCCACCCCCACCCCAGCACTGAAGTATGCTAGAGTTGTGTGATCACTGGTGAATACTCTCCCAACTCACTACACCTGGTCCCCCGGTGCATATACTCCCCGCGGACAACTGAACTAACGGCCCCTTTCTGTTGGTCTCCTCTTTCCCTGGGACACCGGAGCCAAGACGACATCTAACAACCCCAACCGTGACCAGACCTCGGAGGGGCAGAGACACCCAGCTTAGAAGGAAGAACACCCGAACGTCACAACGGAACCCAGTCAGTTCGCGAGGGAGAGACTAACGTTCAGAACACGGAGAACTCTTATGTTAAAAACCCAACGAGGAATACCAATAAAGCCCTCTTTGACCCCAAGAGCTGGTGTCCTGCCTGTTCCTACACCACCACCCGATACCGCCACAACCCCTGGTCCACAGGTCCAGTCCACACTCCACTTTCTTTTAAATATTTTGCAGCTGTTTTTAAGGCGGGGAAGATGGGGTTTAAACCATGGTGCAGGTTACTATAATGGTAATGTAAACAGTCTTTACTGGTAAAGTTTAATTTATCATTACCCTTTTAAAAATGCCACGTTTAGAAAGATGCAAAAGAAACAATTGATGGACGGGATGCTGGACAATGCAAACATTCACCCCAGCCGCGAGGACTTGGATTGGCAGTTCGGGCTGTACTGTTCCCACAAGGGGACTGATTTACACATGGCTGTGTCCAAACTGGGGTGCTGGGGTGAGGTAAAGAATGATGGATTAAAACCAGATCCTTGTGACTGGGGGTGAATGTTTGCATTGTCCAGCATACCACCCATCAATTGTTTCTTTTGCATATGTCGCCCTAAGTGGGTAGGGTATGCCCAGGCGTGGGTCCCTTGCTCATTGTGCCACTGTATTCAAACTAGCCTGGCTTATGAAGGGAAAAACCCAGAAACCGGTCCCAGGAGGCTTGTTTCCGGTCCAGGGAGGACCTGGCTTGGCAGTTTGGTCTGGACTGTTCCCATGAGGCAGAGGGTCAAGACTGATTTGCATATGGCTGGGTCTAAACTGGGGTGGCGTGGTGAGCAAAAGAACAATGGATTTAACCCAGATCTCTTGACTGGGGGTGAATGTATGATTTATTCAGCATTCCATCCATCATTTGTTTGCGTAGCAAGTTTAGAAAGATGGCACTTTTCTGCTCTTAGCCCTGTCTCCAATACATGTCTGGGGTGGGTGACAGTTGGCTCTTGTGAATTCCTTCTAGACAGCCTCACACACAGGGGTCTTAGGTATGACTGAGTGGCCATCCACATCCTGATGGTTCATCCTAGTCAGGATGGGAGAGAGTAGCTGACACTTACACCTGAATAGGCTGTGTCCTGTCCCTACATAAAGGGCTACATACTCTCCAGGAGTGAATCTGGTGCCATAGCTCGGAGGGAGGACCTCTGTGCGCTTCAAAGCCCCTATTTGAAGTTACTCCCATTTCAAAGGCTCAACTCGGTATAAGTACCTTGTCTCTGACCCCAACAAGCTATTTCGTTTGTTGAGAGGTGCACTCCCGCTTTATTTTGTAGATAATCCTCCTATAATAAAAGTTTTCAAAATAGTCTAATGGTGCTACACCGCCATGTGTGCTGTCAACACACGCTTCTAATCAGCAAAATTCAACAAGAACACAGTCTTGGTTGCGGTTTGCACTGTTCCCATGAATTCATACTGAATTCATCTCAATTTAAACCACATATTGCATCTTTTTTGCATTGTTCAAACTTTCTTTTTTTGTTTTTATGTATTTATTTGTTCATTTGAGTTTTCTATATTTTTGACTAGACCCGGAGGTATCAGAGCGCTTTACATAAGGTTCCACAAAATTACATCAGATACAAGTTACATCAGTTACTAGAAAAATATTTCAAGAGCGTAGAAGACAAAATAAATGGAGCTTAGATGGGTAAGAGGGTGGGGTAAAGGGGTAGGAGGGAGATAGGATGGAGAGATGAAGGAGAGTCTGCCCAAAGTCCGGCTGCTTAGGTGACGGCAGAGGGGAAGTCCACAGCCCTTCTCCTCTATAGCTATCAGGTAGCTCCACCGGGCCTCAGCGAAACAGCTAGGTCTCAATGGGAAAACAATTTAAGGGCAAAGAGGAGGGATAAATGGATTGTAAAAGAGAAGTGGGTGGAGTAAAGGGGTAGGAGGGAGAATACAATGGAGAGACGAAGTAAGGTCTGCCCAAAATCCAGCTGGGTAGGTGACGGCCAAAGGGGTAGTCCACAGCCCATCTCCTCATTAGCTATCAAGTAGCTCCTCCGGGCATCGTCCAAAAAGCTAGGTCTCCACGGTCAGGGGCCTCCCTTAGGGTGATTGTTTTTGTCCCCTGGCGATGATCTTCTGCAGGTGCCATTTTGGGGTCAGGCGCGTTTCACAAAAAAGGCTCACAGAGAGTATTGATTTCAATTACCCTAAGAGTCTAAAGGAGGACAGATAATTTATATGTAGCTTTTGTCAGTTCACCCCTTGGGAGAAGACTGATCTGCCCTTATTGTCCCTTCTGGCCCCCAGTCTTGTGGTTGCTCCATCCCTCCTGCACATTATTTACCTCGCACGCCGTCGCTGGCATTCGAGGAGGTATTGATGCCTGTATTTGTCCCAGCGGTCGCCATTTTGAAGTCAGGCAGGCCGCTTGGGGGCTTTCTTACTCGTTTTCATTTGTTCATCAAATAATCAATTCATTTTCCATAGTAGCATACTGCTAGGACTCAATGCATATATTTTACAGAAAAAAAAGATTTTTCATCATAATTATTACTTTGATACAAACAATACCATATGAGAAAAATGTGCTAACATAGCACTTTGTCAACAACAACATTATTTTCTGTTAATTTTTCATGCCCAATGCATTTCGGGACTGCAAGCTTCCTTCCTCAGGGGCATATTTCGAGATAGGCACGGGAAGCGCCGACAGCACATGTACCGGAGTCTACTACTGGCCTAAAGGTAGGTCAACTCAGTTGAGGAACTGTCATGGTTTAAAGATCGTCTCTGAATGATTGATCTTTCCAATATAATGGATTTCTGGTTGTAGAAATTGATACAAGATATGCCCCTGAGGAAGGGGCCTTGCAGTCCCGAAATGCATTGTGCATGAAAAATGAAAAGAAAATAATTCTGATGAAAAATCATTTTTTCTGTAAAATGTATGCATTGAGTACTAGCAGTATGGTACTATAGAAAATGAATTAATTATCTGATGAACAAAAAATAAAAAGGTTGATCAATGCTAAGAAAGGTGCATTATGTGGTTTAGATTGAGATTAATTCAGTATGAATTGATGTGAACAGTGCATAACGCAACCAAGACTGTGTTCTTGTTGAATTTCTCTGACCCCAGCAAACCAGAAACTACTAGACCTGTAAAGAACTCTGCTAGGAGGGAAGACTGCTGCACTGCTACAAGGACTGCCACTCTGCTGGACTGCTGCTCTGGAAAAACTGTTTTTCTGCTGTGTTGCCCTGCTGCCTGACCCCCTCTGCCCTGCTGAGGAATGTCTGGGCCCATCAATCAATCAATGAAGTTTTTTGTGCAGCGCGACTACGCAAAATGCATCTCGCTAGACACAGAGTGACACCAAGGGCATGTTGACATGCCCCCTGTTCAAAGTCTCAAGGAGAGCAAAAACTTTTCATCAACCTGGAACTTTGTTTGCTGCAAGTTTTGCCCTGCTAAGTTGTGCCATTTCAATCCATGGCCCTTGGAAGCTGGTATAAAGAGCTGCAACTGCTAGTATCTATACATCAATGACGTTGCATTGATTGGTACCAATGCATCTCCCTCAACACCGATGCATCGCCGCTGCTGACAGACTGCAGACATTGCATCATCAACTGCGCAACACATCGACTCCAGTTTCCAACGCAGCTGCAACTATGCGAGGCTTGGCGCTGATGCATCGCCTTCAACTCAGCAGTTTGACCACAATGCTTTGCTTCTCGCATCTCAGCTCTATCCCAGGTACTTTTCAGCGGGTCAAGGCTGGTCCCTGTATCCAACCGTTCTCCATCACTGTCAGCCTGAACTTTTGGATTTACATTGGTCTTGCGCAAGCAGATATCCCATTTTGGTTCTTTAAGCTTTTCAGCACAACTCCAGTTATACTTATTGGATTTTTGTCGTTTTTGTATTGATTTGTTCATAAAAATAATATAGGCTATTTTTGTAAACTGGGGTGGAATATTTTTGTGGTGTTTTCACTGCGTTGCTGTTTGAAGTTTTGTACAAATACTTTACACATTCCCTCTTGTGTTGAGCCTGCTTGCTCTGTGCCGAGCAACCAGAGGGTGAGCACAGGTTAATTTAGGGGGTTGTATCCGACTTACCCTGACTAGGACTGTGGTTCCTGCTTGGACTGGGTGCATATCTCTGTCAACCAGAAATCCAATTTCTAACAGCCTGCTTCCAGGAATTCTAAATCATTTGAGAGCAAACATGGGATTTCCTACTTTGGAAGAGTTAGGTACTTTTTCAGACATTTGTTATGTCAATTTCAGTAGGCTTGTCTATTCATCCTGTGGTGCTTGAAAAATGGAAAGACCTGGATAAGATAAACATGCGAGATTCAGACAGCACTGGCACCCATTGTGTCATTTATAGTCCAATAATGCAGATGCCATTCCAGTGGACTGTATGCTAAGCAGTCTGGTATGCAGAACTACAATGTTAGAAGGGGTGATTATAAAGAAGCCAACCGATAAGAAAATGGATTCTGCTAAAAAAAAAGGTATCATCTGGAATTGAGGGCAGGGATATATGGAGATTACACGTCCTAGTCCCGGGAAACAACCTTTACAACGGAGTCATTACATCACACTACCTTTACATAGCAGTCATTACATCGCAACATCCTTTACATAGCATGTCATCACAATGCAGCCATTACATTGCATGTCACTACAACGCATGTCATTACAACGCATGTCACTACAACGCAGGCATTACATGCCAAGTCATTACAATGCATACCATTACAATGCATAGTACCCTTACACTATCCAACACTTACCCTACTGTTGTACTCACTGGAGATAGAATAGTAATTTTTACCCCTACACTATACAACACTTACCCCACTGTTGCCTCACTGGAGTTAGAATAATAATTATTACCCCTATACTATCCAACACTTACCTTAAATGCGATGTAGCGGTATGCATTGTAATGGTATGCGTTGTAAAGGTAGTGTCTGAAAATGCGCTGTAATGGCATGCAATGTAAAGGAATGCATTGTAAAGAATGTTGCGATGTAAAAACGGTGTTGTAAAGGCTTGCATTGTAAATGTATTCATTGTAACGTCAAACATTCCCTAGTCCCTTATCACTACAAGTGTTTATTTAAAGCAGTAGAAGGGGGAATTGGGTGCCTAGAGCTGCTGGATGGCATGAACACACAGATTGAGTTCTTAACTGGCATTCACTTTTAGGTTGCTAGAGCATCTGCCTTAGCAGGATCAACTTCTATTGAAGAGTGTTTTTTCTAAAGGATTGGCACACAGATGAAACACAAAAATCACCTGCACTTTGAATGCTTTTTGAAGGCATCTGTCTGTTTAGTGATGAGCTGGGGGAAAGAATGCATCACTTATTGCATTCCTCATATTTCAAATCATAACAGGAAAGCCAGTCATCTGTGGTGGCTTTATCTTGGTAAGACCGTTAGCAACTATCTAGAAGGCACCAATGGTCTCCCTTTACTTGGGTTCCCATGGAAAGGGTACCATAATCAAATATTCTCAGAGGAAAAACATAAACAGCAATAGAGATCCCGACTATGTTAAAACCTGAGTCGGGTCGGGGACAATCGATATTTGCCCGGCGGTATTGCCTCTGTGACCCTCTAGTTATTTAATCAATGAAGAGGCAGGCGCTGGAGACTGGAAAGCAGGAAACAAGGTTTTTATTCTCTCCGGAGGAGAACACAACAAAACCGGCAGAAGGTATCGTTCTGAGGTGCTCTAGATACATTTCTGAGGCCTGGCCTCTTATACACTGGTTTATGACTTTATTGTAGATTACACATTCATGTTAAAGCTTTGATGTATGGAAAAGACATTCCCGGAACTCCCCTTTGGGCCCGTTCCCACACACATTTACAGTTGAAGTCCCCACCCTAGTCACAACAGGTGATGAGTATCACGCAGCTGGATATTCCGCCGATTCACGGAATGTGGGGGGTTTGATCGGATCTCATGGAGTGGGGGCTTTGATCAACCCGGGGATCCTTTGATGGGGGAAGCTTTCTATTGTACGGGGAGGGGCAAGGAATGGTATCGGCAGAGCTGGGTGTCGGCCTGGGAACGGGGAAGACAAAACGGGCACACGGGGAAAAAAAGGGGGTTTGCATCTAAGGGCCGGAGATCATGAAAGGGAAGCAGGGAGGTGTCGCGCTGGGAACAGGATGAGGGCCTGGGGCAGAGCAGCGCCGAAGCGGGGTTTATGACTCAAGGCAGGTGCAAGCAGGGGGGTGGTCAGCGTGCAGGCTTAGTGAAGGCGAAGGGCTACGTCAGGGGCCAGCGGCATGCAAAAGGGTTCGTTCTGATCGGGGCATCTTAAAAAAATGGCGGGCGCGCACGACAAAAGTGTGGCATCAGGGGAAGAGGCAAGATGGCGCAGATAATGTTCACCAAAACGTACTAATTTTCAACAGTCCTCCCTTTAACATATTCAAGACATCTTGCTGGTTCATTTTCTACTCGGTTCTATTGTGGTGGGCATGAGAAAGAAAACGGTAGGAACCCTAGATGAAAAGAGTTGTAAACAATACATTTTAACATTTCTAGTTTTTAGGAGGTGGGCCTATTTGATAAACTTTGATCAATTTGTTTAGCAGGAAAGTCATAGAAATGCAATACAAAAACGATTCTGTAGCGAGAGCAGCAAGTATATTCCATACTGGCAGGTTATTACATATATATCAGGTTCGGATTGGAGCATGATCAATACAATGGCGGCTGGGAGAGAAATGAGGTCTAGCAGAAACGGCGATTGGGGATGTCAAATGTTCGAAGTTTAACGAGTTCTCATCATTCTTTGTTGCCTTTCGTTGGCGCTGTTGAGCACCGGCGGTGGAGCTACAAGTTCAGCTCTGTTCTAAGTTCTGCGTTGCAGGGCACGACCCTTTCCTCGCGTTTCTGGTCGGAAAGGTCCTTTTCGCCCTGTGTCCTTTGAGGTGATTGTCAGAAAGTTCAGATGGAAGAAGAGCGTACAAAACAGTCCATAGGGTAGGTCAGAGGAAAAGGGGGATGGAGCAAGGCCAAATTAGGAACAAACTAGGGGAACGAGAGACTTCAAATAGGCGGGCGTGTGACCGAATTCAGAGAGCGGGGACTTGTCGACAAACACTGGACAGCGAGCAGGGGCATCAGGTCGACCCTTTCTTCTCATGTTGTCGAAAACAGTGCCTCGTCCTGCAGCTCTTTTCTGTCGTGGTCTCGCCTAGGCTAATGTCGCAGGTGTTCCTTAGTCTGCAGTCAGGCCTCGTGCTCCCACATCCGGTCCTTCTCTCCTCCAACAGCAGTACCCTTAAACAAGTTTGAAAAGACAGTCTTTAGAGAATTTGCAGATGAAGATAATCAAAAAGTCTATTTCTCTCCCAGCTCCAGGCAAAGAATGAAAATGCCCGTTATTTTAGTGTTCACAACTGGCATATGAATGACCGGTGACGGGCCTGTTGGATTTACTATGACTTTCCTTTACAATTATTTACAGTTCATCTGATGGTGACCCACCTTCGTGCTTTACCTTGGACTAGTCTGTTAACCTTGTAAAACATCATTCTGGATCCTACGTAACCTTTTACAGCCCGATTACTTAATTAGGAAGGACAGGGGTTTTATGGGAAACAACCAGGGACATAGGAAACTTGTGGTAAGGGCATAAATCGACCCATCTCTCACAACCGGAAATGAGGGGTAGTTTCATAATTCCAGTTTTTGAGCGGCTGATACAGGGGAGGTAACAGGGGTGATCATTTTTCCGGTTTGGGTATTGCGACAATTCGGGGAGGGGAGGGTCGCGTATTCTGAGGTCCTTGTTTTATACCATAGGAGCCGTTGACATGTAGTTCCCTTATTTCGGGTCAGATTAGGGAACCTCTGTCGTCTTACCTGTCCTTTCCCTTACGGTCCAACCTCGGTTCATTGACTTCTAGCGGAAAAGGAGAGGTAATGACGCGGCCTCAGGGTGATTGTATTAAAGACAAGTTTTTTGTGCAAATACTGACGGTATTTGAAGCCAATTAGGTGGTGTGCTAGGGGTGGCAGTCTGCCAATTTCGGGGCTAATCACTCGGAAGAGTGGGAGTGCAAAAATAGAGGGAGAGAGAGAGAGAGAGAGAGAGAGAGAGAGAGAGAGAGAGAGAGAGAGAGAGAGAGAGGGAGAGAGAGAGCGCAACGGCAGGCTAAATAGTACACGTGCAACAGAGAGGGTGGCAGTGTATTCAAGAAAGGCTATTTAGTGCATTACACAGTAAAGGGCATTCACGGGTCTGCGTTAGAATCTTGTAATCATGCAGTTTGAGCATTAGACAGGGTAGAGGGGACGTGCCTTGAAAAAAGGAAAGAAGAAAGGAGGTACCATTTTGTCGCACTTTCTCGCATTCTCGGTCCTTCGACCAGTTGGGTCAACGCCTCAGTCACACACACACATTCCCTCATAGTTTCGCATCATACGTGACATGGGTTCATTCGTCCGGTCTGGTTTAAGGGTGATCACTTTTTATCAGGTTGTGCTAATTTTTCGGGTTTGTTCGATACGTGAGTAGTTTGCAGGCGTGCTTAGACACCACCTTGCGGCGCTAGTCCGCTTCGTGTATTAGACATGGCAAGGCTTCAGATCTTCGCCACACCTCGGCTGTAATCTCTGATGTAACCTGCAGAGGGAGGAAAAAAGGGGGGGGGGGGGGTGGGGGAGACAGCATTCGCGCATATTCAAATACATGGATTCATAAGTCCTTTACTTACCTCTTACTCGTCTTTCCTCCTCGGGGCAGGGTCCCCGGGGATATGGTTTCTGGAGTCGAGGGGGGTAGTGTGTCCATATAGGTCGTGTGCGGGGAAACGTAAAAAGGAAACCAGAGCTGCTTAGTGCGAGGTATCTAGTCAAAGGATGTATCTCACTATCGGGATCCTTAAACCTCTTTCAACGCTGTGGCGTTCTAAGGTTCTTCGGTTCTTGGGTCAGCTCCGTTCCCTGATACTTTGGAACGTTGTACTTTATAACATTTACATTATTTCATTTCACCCTCCTTTTACATTCCCTCATTTACACCGTTCGTTTTACCCATCCTTGGAAGTCAAGGTCTTCCTCTACGCGAGAGTTCATGGGTCAGTCGCGTACTTGGAAGGCGGAGTGTCGTGTTGTCGATCCGATCCGTCCTCCAGGGCTGGGCAACCATCTTCTTTTAACCTTAAAGAGAGAGCAGAGTAGGGTGCACAGAAAAGAACTTTCCCACCGATCCCACATTTTTTTAAAATAAAGCATGCAAACCCGTCCATAGTTTCAAAAACTTTATTTTGCAAAATCATTTCAGCATGTGGATTATGAGGGTGCGGTCGTATTTGGCCGGTCGTGGCAATGGCTAAAGTGCGTACAGTGGGGGGTGTCGTTTGCAGCAATAAAAACATTGGAAAGTTTTACTCATTCATTTGTAAGAAACTAAAACGTCTATTAATTGGCTGGGGGTTCGGGGGCATTTATTTTCATAATTTAGAAGCATAATCATAATAGTTGTAATCAGATTTCCTATATGCATACCGTACGTGTGCGTCGTAAATGAGGTTTACATCAGTTATAAAAATATAATACATTGTACATTTGTAATCAACATTTGTAACGGGGATCCTTTCATACTGTTCGTCGAGTGAGTTCTCCTTGTCTTTTCTTAGCCAAGTGTACAAAGGATCATATAAAATCTCAGAACATCAAGTTTATATTAGTGCGAAGGAACACCACGAGGTGTTCGTAAGTTCCGATTGATACCAGCGCCATTTTGGGCGGGGCCGGCTCAGTCCGGAAGCAGCATCAGGGGGAAATGTTTCCCATTACTGGCAGTTTGGACCAGAGTCCTTTTCGGCAGTTCTAGAATTCATGCTAACAGAAGGAGTGGCAATGTCATGTTTGTTTCGTTGGCGATCAAGGCAGCCGTCCCTTACCGGAAGCCTGCAAAGGCCGAAGGTTCCGCCGGGGACCTTTGTAGGATCTTCAAGGCTGCGGAGATGCTGTCGGAGATGGGGGCTCGTGCTCCAGGGGGCAAATGTTCGAGTTATATTGCTGGTCAAAGTTACTCTAGTGGCCGGGGCCCGCCTTCCAGCGGACCCAGACGCCATTTTGAGGCCCTACAGGGGCCACTCTCGTCGAGTTTGCAAGAGTGGGAGAGATCCTTCGGAGTGAAAGGAAGAGGTCCCTGTTGTGTGAAAGCGGGACGTTCAGCTGGGGTGCAGCTGTGATGCCCCCACCTGGGGGGGGGGGGGGGCGAGGGAGACTCGTCCGCATCGTCTCCTTCTCCCGGTGCACTCCATGCCGCTCCTTTTCATCGCCCCGCATGAAGGTCTCTCCACATCCGGTGTTTCCCCAAGTCCTGTGCTCGGTGCTGTGGGAGTATGGCCACCTGTGGCGCGCATTCGGCGCGGCACGAGTATCAGTGCAGTCATTGCAGGTTCGGTGTTCCGAAACTATGGCCACCATTGCACGTTCGGTGCTGCGCAAGTACTGGGGTGTCACCATGGTGTGTTCGGTGCTGTGGAAGTATTGGCACCATCGCCTGACTGGGGGTGTTCGGCGTCGGGCCGGGGGCTGGGAGACCTCCTATCGGTGGAGGTGGGAGAGGCTCGTCCGCGTCGCCTCTCCCTCCCAGCCCAACTTGGACAAATTGTTGTGGAGGTACGTGCAGGACATCCCGCCGTCCAGAGCTGCTGCGGCTGTCACGGAAGGGAAAAGGAAGAGGTGCCTCGTTCTTCTCTGGACATGTGGCGGGACTACTTAAGTCTATCCAGGCCCGTTGCGGCTGGCTGAGGAGACATGTGGCGGGACTACCTACAACTGCCCGGGCCGCTGGCTCCTGCCTCTCCTCCGGCTCCCCCATACGTTAAGATTTCCTGACCAAGAGTTGGCGGCCGGGCCCGCCTTATATGGGTTGCCGTTGGTTGGGCGTAGCCGTAACCCTGCCCTACTTTGGAAGGTTCCAGAATGGGGGGGGGGGCGAATGTTCTGTTTGACTTTCATTTTCTACAGTTTACCGTTATTATTCCTTGTTTGTTGTGCTAAATTAAAAGTTCAAGTTCATTAATGGTCTACGGATTTTGTTTTACCATTTCTTTCTTTCCAGGTTGTTTTTATGCTAAGTTTCTGCTAACAGAGGTTGAGTAACACGGAAACACGTGTAGAGGGATGACGCAGATTTGTACATTACATACACACAAACTCAGACGGGGGACAGTACAAGTACGACATACAAAGACCCAAGACGAATATAAAACAGTTATTGGTCATAATTATCTCTTTCCGTCTGTGAATTTGAAACGAGGCTGGGTTCCCGTCTTGACGTTGCCCGACCTAGGAGAACTTGAGCATGCCGCTGAAATTTTCCTGGCGAAATCTGTGCCATCGGGCATAATCAAACGTGGTGGTTCTGTCTGGTCTGTCTATGTAAGTCGGGTTCTTCTTTGTCTCGTGCTTTTTCTCGTACTGCCGGTCTGTCGTTCTTGTCGGCCCTTTGCCTTTACTCACGCTCAGTAGAGTCGGGCATTGGGCTTTCCAGTGTCCGACATACCTACAAAAAGCGCATTGGTCTGGCCCTAAGTCTGGTCGTCTTTTGCATAGTGTCGGGGGATAAGTTGTGGGTAGCGGTGTCCTGGGGTTGTCCTGTCGGTATATTTCTCTACTTGGTTTGTCCTCGTCTTTTCTCTGTCGTTGCATAGCCTCTCTGCGCCACATACCGAGACTGTCGAGCATAATTGGCGTTGTCTTATTATTTCGAAGGGCTATTTCTAACGTTTCTATTTTATCAAGGTCAAAGGATCCTGCCAGTGGCCACTGTTTGTCTTGACTCTCTTCGGTATACCTGTGCCACAATTTATTATAGGCTATGGTGACTAATCCATAGTTTATGAACATGTCCTTATTAGGGGTGCCTTCTAGTGGAGCTATATGGTCCACCTCTAATACACGGTCCGGGCTAAACAGGCTATTAATCAGTGGGGAGAAGACAGACATGACGGCTCGTAACGAGGGACTAAAAAGTCAGCACTGCCTATCTTATCACTAGGTGCAAAGACTGGACAGAATATTTCTATTCAACGTTGTTTGCAGGCAGTGAATACCTCATGGATCAAAAATAATAAAAAGACCAATAAATAACAATGGGGAGAATGAGTAGGTCCGCAAAGATCTGCGTTACCTACCCTTTTCACTATCTGCAAAAAGGGTGGTCTCTTCCCTGTTTGCAGACAGGGAATCTCCAGGAAACAATAGTTTTGCGAACAACAGTTCAGTTTCAAGTAATTATTGAGTGGGGGAGAAAAAAATAAGCACGGCTGCTGCCCTACCTATCCTCCACTGCTTGCAAAGAGAGAGAGCCCGTTGTTTCTCCGTTTGTAGACAGTGAATCTCCAAATAAATAAAGAGCAATACTAGTATTTTTAAACAATCAAACAATCAAGCAATTATTTCGCGACTTGTCGTGATTACACGACCTTACCCGGACCATGTGGACAGTTTCTTGTCTTCCGAATCCAGCGCCCGATCGTCCTCTTTTTCTCGTATTTCTCACGGCACTCCTGATGGTCCCCAGTCAGGACCGTAGATCACTCGAGAGAGGTCTGTTCGGAACTAGTGAAGTTCGGATGATCGGCTGCCAGACGAGGGTCTATTGGGCAAGAGCTCTCCCGATCGTTGCAGTCGTTCACTCTGTCGTCGGGACCTCTCCCACTGGATCCACGAGTCGCTGATGGGCCCCATGTTGGGCGCCAATTGTTAAAACCTGAGTCGGGTCGGGGACAATCGATATTTGCCCGGCGGTATTGCCTCTGTGACCCTCTAGTTATTTAATCAATGAAGAGGCAGGCGCTGGAGACTGGAAAGCAGGAAACAAGGTTTTTATTCTCTCCGGAGGAGAACACAACAAAACCGGCAGAAGGTATCGTTCTGAGGTGCTCTAGATACATTTCTGAGGCCTGGCCTCTTATACACTGGTTTATGACTTTATTGTAGATTACACATTCATGTTAAAGCTTTGATGTATGGAAAAGACATTCCCGGAACTCCCCTTTGGGCCCGTTCCCACACACATTTACAGTTGAAGTCCCCACCCTAGTCACAACAGGTGATGAGTATCACGCAGCTGGATATTCCGCCGATTCACGGAATGTGGGGGGTTTGATCGGATCTCATGGAGTGGGGGCTTTGATCAACCCGGGGATCCTTTGATGGGGGAAGCTTTCTATTGTACGGGGAGGGGCAAGGAATGGTATCGGCAGAGCTGGGTGTCGGCCTGGGAACGGGGAAGACAAAACGGGCACACGGGGAAAAAAAGGGGGTTTGCATCTAAGGGCCGGAGATCATGAAAGGGAAGCAGGGAGGTGTCGCGCTGGGAACAGGATGAGGGCCTGGGGCAGAGCAGCGCCGAAGCGGGGTTTATGACTCAAGGCAGGTGCAAGCAGGGGGGTGGTCAGCGTGCAGGCTTAGTGAAGGCGAAGGGCTACGTCAGGGGCCAGCGGCATGCAAAAGGGTTCGTTCTGATCGGGGCATCTTAAAAAAATGGCGGGCGCGCACGACAAAAGTGTGGCATCAGGGGAAGAGGCAAGATGGCGCAGATAATGTTCACCAAAACGTACTAATTTTCAACAACTATGCTGAAGATGGCCCTGAGATGTTGTGGGGGGATGAATGCAGTACTTCAGGGAGGCCTGGATAAAGTTTTCTTCCAAGTAAGGTACTGCAGATTATCATGGAGGACTATCAGAGCAATTTCTCTCTGCCCTCCTTCCCCCCAGACCTCAGGATCAAATGAAGAAGGAGGCATTTGTGTGGCAATTCAAGATCTCTTGAAAAAGAAGCTGTGCCTCTAATGCCACCGATGGAGAAAGGGAAAGGAGAGTACTTGATTGCCTTTCTGGTCCCAGAAGTGTAAAGGGGACTCACGATGTGATAAACTTGAAGGATGTCAACCATTAAGGAAAAGTGATACACTTCAGGATGGAAATGTTCAAAAGATGATTCCTTTGATTCTAAAAGAATACTTTATGGTGACCACAGACTTGAATAATGTGTACTTTCACATGCCAAAAGCAAAGAAACATCAATGGTACCTGAGGTTTTGTGTCCAGGGGATAATTTTCAATTGTAGGCTCTTCCATTTGTCCTCCAATCTGCTCCTAGGGTGGTCACGAAAGCAGTGGTTCACCTGGTGGCACACCTTAATTTTCAAAGATGCAGTCTTTTCAGGTTGACCTATTCATGGACCATCAAGGGATCAGACCCTACAAGCATTACAAGGGGCTTGTGCATGCCTGACGAAACATGGTTTCATCCTTAGTGTTCCCAAGTACCAGATTAATCCATCATAGGAATTAATATCCATGGCGCATGGTTCAGGATGGAAATCAACAATATTCTACTGCAAGAAATCATGGTGAAGAAAATTAATCAACTGTTGATCAAACTTTTTAAAGTTCCTCAAGTTTCAGCAAGGATGAACGGAAGATATACGGTCACACGTCAGCACATATGTCCTGTCTTAAGCACTCATCATCCTTATTCTCTTTTGACACATAACAGACATTCTGAGCTCCAGCCTCACTGGAGGATATGTCCACTCTAAGGCCTTGATCATAGGAGTTATCTAGCCATTCATCTATGTGTGAGAACTGTCCACCTTTCTAAATGCAGTAAGGTACTTTCATCCCAATATCCAGAATCATCATGTGTTGGTGAAGTCCAGCAATGCAGTTACTGTGTTATATGAAAACCACCAGGGATTAATGAAATCCAGTTCCCTGGGCACTGTATCAAAACAGGTGGGATCTTGAGCAGAAATTAATCTCTTAGGGCCATATGTATCAAGATACCACTTAGCGAATCTGTAATAGCGATTTTTAAGAAATCGCTATTTCAGAATCACTAAGTGGTATGTATGAAGGCAATCGCAAAAAAATTGTGATTACTTAAAATTCGCTAAAATATGTGCGATTCCTACAATAGCGATTTTTTCCGGTAAAAAATCACAATGTTGCGATGCCTTAACGGAAAAAAACGCTATTTTGCGATTCCTTAACGGAAAAAAAGGCAAAATTGCGATTTTCGGATTCAGCAAATCAGAAACACAGGTGCAGATTGATGACATCACTACCAGGAAGTGAGTCTACCCATGCTGCACCTGTGTTACTGATTGCCAGAGTGAAGGAGTGCTGGATACAGAACACTGCAGTGCTCTGTAAACATGCAGGACACAGGAGACATGCCCAGCCAGGACACCCCCCAGCAGCAGCAGCAGGAACACCAGAGGAGGAGAAAGCAAAAATTCTCTGAAGCAGAGCTTGAAGTCCTCATCGAGCAAATGGTAACAAGCCATGAACTGCTGTTTGGGAGGAAGTCACTGAGGGTCCCTGAAACAAGAAAACGGCGCCTATGGGCAGACATTCAGGATAAGGTGAATGCAGTTGGGGTGACACATCGGAGTGTGGAAGACATCCGCAAACGATGGTATGATATGCGGCAGCCCTCCAAAGAAAAGGTGGCTACCAGGTTGGAGCAAGCAAGGAGGACCGGTGGAGGGACTTCGACTGCCACAGAATCAACACCATTGGAGGAACTTGTGGAGGCAACACTACTGCCAGAGAGCGTCATAGGAGTGGCTGACCTGGACAGCTCAGACCCCCCAGGAGCAGGACAAGGTAAGAGGCATGCTTTCACACCCCTGACCCATCCCCAACTACCCCCACACACCCAGCAGCGACCCTTGGGCAGTAAGAAAGTAGTAATCCAGTGCAGGTATACAAACACACACTGCAATGCATTATGGGAGATGTAGTCACATGCACATTACATTGGTAGTCTGACACCCAGCCATACCCCAAAAGCATATGTGCATCAGGAAAGTGAGACACAACAAATGTGTAATTCGCAAACGTTGAATTTATTTATTTACAAGGGCAAATCAGAACAGAAATTAAATGTATGCCTTTATGTCCACAGCATCTAATACTAATGCGGCAACAGGCAGTGGGAGACAGGGCAAGTCCCCTACCAGAACAGCAGCTGCGCAGGAGCAAGAAAGTGAGGACGGGGCTAGACCAGTCAACCCCCCCAAGCGCCGCAGGAGGATTGCTGTGAGACCTCTAACCCCTTTGGAGGACGAGGGCCAGGACACTGATGGGGATGGCCAAAGCAATGACACAGAGCCTTAAACACAACAGCACCGCCATGCAGAGCCAATGCAGGAAGTCTGAAACAGGCGCAGGTCCCTTGCTGCAACAAGTGCTGTAGATCCTGGGGATGGGTCGGTGTTTGCCGGGCTTGAGCTCAATATGTTGCAGGTCCAGCGCCTGCAAGCCAAAAACATCAAGTTACACCAAAGGGAAGTCAGGGCAGGCTTCAGGAGCTTAACATGTGCCATGGAGGAACTCTGTGGCGAACTCAGGGCTGACCGTGCAGCCAAGCATAGGGAGATGCAGCGTCTGGACCTCTACACACGTGCTGTGAACCGCCTGGCCTCCTCAAACAACATACTAGCTAGACGCTGCATCAGTATGCAGCGCGAGTTTGCGCACAATAATCAGGACGTTGGAAGGGCCCTGCTACAAATCTTTACGGCTGTAGATGAACTGTGGGCAATCCGCACCACAGGGCCAGGAGTCCTAACTCCAAATGATGATGATGCCCTATCAGTAAGGAACAGCGCAACCCCCCCACCAACCATGGATAGGCGCCGTAGTGGACGCAACTGTAGGGCGACTGATATGAGTGAAGGAGGCAATGTGCATCCCCAGACAGGAGCTTCCTCCTGCCCCCGCCGCTAATAAGGACACTTCAATGGAGCCACTGCATTGGTGCAGCTAACCACTGTTCAGGGACACTTGACCATGAATGGATACATGCACTGGGCATCAACATGTGCTGGACATTATGAAGGACATTGTTTCCCAGTCAGCCTGTGTGTATTTTACATTCCTGATGTTAAGGAATAAACACAGTATGTCCATTGTAAATTAGCATTGTGTCATTTTTCTTACCTAGAAATAGTTGCGCTCTGGCGGCCAGCAGCTGCACCTGCTACTCCGGCAGGCATGCGTCCTTGAGCTGGGCCCTCCACATCAGATGTGTCATATTCACTGACCTCCACCGATGTGCCTTTCCTGGTTGCAATGTTGTGCAGTATGGCACATGCGACGACTATTTTGCAGCACGTTTCTGGGCTGTATTGCAATGCCCCTCCACTTTTGTGGATGCACCTGAATCTGCTTTTGAGAATACCAAAGGTCCTCTCTATGGTGCCTCTTGTTGCAATGTGTGCCCTGTTGTACCGCCGCTCTGCTGCATTTCCTGGATTGAGGTAGGGCGTCAGAATGAAGTCACGTACTGCATATGCACTGTCACCTGAGGGGGGGAAGGTATATGGTTAGCCACTGTCCAGCACATGCAATCCTTGACAAGTGTGTATACTGTGCAAATGGATTCACCTAGCAAATAGCCATCGCCAAAGTCCCCATTGAGGAGCCTACGGTGTATCCCACTGTGGCGGAAGATGTAGGAGTCGTGCGTGCTGCCAGGGTATTTTGCGACAATGTCCGTTATGATGTGTTTAGCATCACACACCACCTGTATGTTCAGGGAATGGTAGAATGGTACGATTCCTAAACACGTACTCATTGTGGGAACGGGGGGATATTGCAACGTGCGTCCCATCTATGCACCCGATGACATGGGGAAATTGGGCCATTTAGTAAAAATCCTGTTTGGTCTGATACAGTTCCTGTGGGGTTCTCGGAAGGTAAATGTGGTGTGGCATCCTCTGTACCATGGTGTCAAGGAACGCATCGAAAAAACGCGAAAGAGCACTTTGTGACACCCCTCCTGCTGTGGCTATCACCACCTGAAAACTACCTGAGGCCAATAGGTGTAGTGAACAAAGGACCTGGATGTGAGTGGGGATGGCTTGTGTCCTGCGTGTGGGGTGTTCTAGGTAGGGTTTGAGTTCTTCTATTAAGTCATCAATACTGTCTTCATCCAGTCTGTAATGGATAAAAATATCCTCATCAGTGCGCTGGTCCATGGTGACGCGCAAACAGAATATCCTCTCCTGGCGTCTCCTCCTCTGGGCAGCAGCTCTCAGTCGCATCCTCCTGGCTATCAGGTAAAGCCCCGCCATTGTGGAAAGAAGTCTGTTGCATTCTGTTGCTGCTTAAATAGGTTGCACCTGGTTACCACCTGCTCCTACTTGGTGGTAATTGCGATTCTTTAAATTGCGATTTTGATCAAATCGCAATTTGCGATTTTTTCATACATACCATTGCGATTTCTAGTTTTGCGATTTTTCCAATTGCGATTTTCGCTAAGTAAGAAATCGCAAATCTAGGTATTCGCAGGTAAATCGCAGATTTTTCATTATCGAACAATAAGGAATCGCATTTTTTGCGATTCCTTATTTTACTACGGATTTTCCTACATACATACCTTTTTGCTAATTCGCATTCGGAAAGGCCGAAATTCTGCGAATTACGGCATTTGCGAATGAGAATTTCAATGATACATATGGCCCTAATTTTCTTATCGCTAAAGTTATTTATATAAGAGATCTGGAAAGTTTTCAAGCAGATCTGAAGAGCATGAAGTTCCCATTGTTACAGAATCTATTTTTGTCACCTCTCACTTTTCAGGTCTTCAGGAGGTTGTGGATTCCACCCTCCACTTCTTTGCATTCCAGGAGAATACACAAGGTCCACTCTTTTGAACCATAAGTGGGAGCCTGTGGGAGTGGGTTACTGTATTACTTTCCCCTGCTCAAACAAATACCCAAGTTATTATTCATGATTCAAGGGGAGGAGATGGACATATTAGTCTTGCTTCTCCTCAGGCCTTAAAGGTCTTGGTTCCCCCTTCAGACAGCTTTCAGACATTCAGGTGTTCCCCTTGGAGTCTGCCGACCTCTCCCTCCCATCTACTTCCCAGGGGAATCCCAGCTGCAGAGAGGGTACCTTTTTGGTATGGAAGTTGGGAGCAGGGGGTTGCAAAGCATTGGTCTCTCTTCACGTAGCCATAGCTATTCACAGTTTCAGAAGTCCTTCAACCATAGAACTTTATTCTAGGCATTGAACCATTGCAAACGTGGTGTGAAAGCATGATTCTTTTCCTTTTGATTGTGGTTTTCCAATAGTGTTACAATTCCCTCGGGATTCATTTAATTAAAATCTTTCTGTATCTTCTCTGAGGGCCCAGTGGATGGCCATTAGAGCTCTCATGGAACGCTGTTTGTCTAGGAGAAGTTTGGCTGTCAGGTTTTTAAAGAGATTTGATTATCAAAGTCTTCAGCAGGGCTTCTTTATCCTCCTTGAGATTTACCATCTTGCTTCAATAGGCAGGTAACTCCTTACTATGAAGACATCTTTTCTGATTGCAATTACATCAGCTAGAAGGACTACTGGATCAGGGGCAAGTTGTACTCAAGGAGGAAGCAGGACTTTAACCTGAAGAGGCATGCTGTCATGCACCAACAGGTGGATGCCGGGGATAGGGAGGATCACTACTAGGGAAGGAGAAGGCGGCATTTTGGGGCAAGAAGGCCTAACTGAGGCTAAATGTAACCTAAGTAAAGTGAACTTACCAACCCACTTCCCATTACAACACAACTGTGCTAAACAACACAGCTGCATTCAAATATAACAGAAAAACCAATAAGATACCACTAAAACAATACAACCATTTAACAATTATGGTGTATTGTGGTTTTTTTGTGTTGTATTTAGGTTAGGAGGAAGCCATGATTGTCCTTTGCTGTACTCGTGTGGTGTGTTGGTTCTGTGATGTGTTTTTTTGTTTTGTTATTCTACTGTGATGCATTGTTTCGTGATATATTGTCATGTTGTGGAACTGCTGAATTATAACTGTGGTAGTTTTCTGCATTTTTATGGTTTATTCTGTTAGTGTTATTATTGTAGTAGGCTGCGTTTTAGTTGTTTTGTAATGATATTTTCTATTATGTTCTAATGTGTTTTTGCTTATATTGGTGTGTAGTTGTTGTGTGCTACTGTGTTGTGGCGTTGTAGCATTGTTTTGTCTTTTTGTAGTGAATCTTGCATCACTGCATTATTATGTTATGATTAAGGTTCCCTGTTTTCCGTTTTTACGGATTTTTTGCAAATAAATACAGACAGAAAACAATGCGGTTTCTGTCTGCATTTATTTTTTAAAGTGGATAAATACAGAATATTATGCTCTTTTTAAGTGTTTCTCTGTGCAGTCTTTCCTGAATAATGGGCCAGCAGCTGAGCAAATGGGCAGCATGGGAAATAAAAAACAGGATGAAATTTCTTTCAATAACTGCATATGTCAACAGACATTTATGGTATATGCTAGTATTTACCAGTGGAAGTATTGTTATGTAATATTTGACAGCTTAAATAGCTAAAACACAACAGACATCAAAGTATGAGTGCGCGACTATCACTTAAATAAATATGGACATTTTTCAATTTCATTTATACGGAAAACACAAAATTAATTTGGATAAATACAGATAAAATGGGCAAAAAATAAATTTGGATAAATACAGACGGAAATGTTAAAAAAATAAATGCCATACAACCGGGAGCCCTAGTTATGATTTACTGTGTTGTGATATTTGTGTGCTGAACTGTGATTGTGTGCTCATTGCTTTGTTGTACTGCGTTCTATTGAGGCTTTGTTCTGTTGTATCTTGCCGTAGTTTAATCATTTTATTATCTGGTTAAGTGGTGTTACTGTGTTGCCTTGTTGTGTTCTGATATGTTCTGTAATTCCTTTAGCAGACTTTAGGAAATACTGCCAGTCACAACCAAAAGTGTCAAAAGCACCACATGGTGTTAAAGTCTGGTGTAAAACAATCATTTGCACCAGGCAAAAGGTGCTGACATAGCCCCACTAAAACTCTACCAATCTAAATGACTCCGATCAGTCTAAAGCCATAGCATCCTCTAGACCAAGGTAGTCCAAAGATGGTCCTGGAGTGCCAGATCCATGAGGGATTTTTAGCATATCTCCATTTAGATAAATGTAGTTATCTTAAAAATCAGGCTTGGATTCAATTGTCCAGGACCGACTTTGGAGAACCCTGACTATGACTTAAATTATCACTTCCCAAGCTAACTTTGTGAAATCCAGACACTGATGTCCTCATGATGCAGCAGTGAACTCTTCTTCAGCCAAACCTTGTTGTATATCACAATCCTTGGAATTCAGAAGGGAAAAATAAACTTTGTCACTGGACGTCTTGTGAATTGTTTCAGCTTTCGATGTCACTCAGTGCCTATCAGAGCCAACCAGTGCCTTTCCTCCTAATCTGGGTGTGTTAGCTCACATATGTTGCTAATTCAATGTTAGAAACGTGATTTAAGAGTCCCAAGCCTGCCGGAGTCACAGGATTGTGAATTGTTCATCGTTGCTCCTTCCATCGCTGAGCGTAGACAGTGTTTTGATCTATCGTTTTGGCTTTCACATATAGATTCTCTATGTGCAGTTGTACACGTTATGATTAGAAAGTGCAGGTTGAATGTTTGTTTGAGTCTGTGTGCCTTTTATACATGGTGTGTATTCTGAATTATTAGAAACGTTATGCTTCTGTTATACTTCTAAAGGTGTGTGCTCAAAGGTCAAAACAATGCACTCGATTGGGCTTGCATATGCAGTTCTGTGCTTTCACAGTGTTTAGGGCTCGCGATGCGAAAAGTCCTTTTGGAGGAGGTTTAAAAATGGACCTGCAAATTCCTCGCGCTCGTGCGTGCGAGTTTCCATTTGCGGCCTGCTATTGGCCTTTCACTGCTTGCTGCTCTGTAAAATAGGCACCAATAGGCCAGAGGCGGGTGCATAGCTCTGCCCCTGGCCTATTGGTGTCTATTATGCTTTAAATTATCGTGCCCCAGACACGGGCCGCGATAATTGAAAGCATATGTGCACGCGCGCACCACTTGCGGTTTTGTTGTTTTCTTTCCATTTCCCGATGGGGCTCTGGTGCACTGTCCGCCCTTCCTTCTCTCGATTAATGCTTGTTTAAGTTGTGTGAGTGACATTTCAATGCCTTCGTCAACGCGCGTTGAACAAAGCAGTGATGTCTTAGCAATGAGGTGCATTTCAGATAATTACAGCCTCACCTGCAATACTACGGTCTGAATATGATCATAACCCAGTGGGACGGCTCCTGGGGGGCTCATTCTAGGCCAGTAAACAATGTTAGGGTTCTAACATGACCCACCATCCCACAGTCTGGAAAATTCCAGACACATTTATTATGAAGGCAAAAGTCAGCAGTGAACTGAGATGCTGTGAGCAGCTGACCAAATGCAGATTGTTTCTGGCCAAAAAGCAGGGCCGGCCACAGGGTTCAGTGAAAAAAGACGTCCGTGTGGCAGTCATGCCATGGCTAACAACAGCCTCGACCCGCCCGCAAACACTGCATTGTTTATAAACAAGCATTGGAAAGGAACGCAATTCTCAGACCAAAAGAATTTCAATTTTTTTAATTTCTTTTACAGAGTTTTATATAGCGCAAACTTGACCCGAAGTTATCGAGTATCAGAGCGCTTTACATGAACACAAGTTGTGCTACATGAGGACATTTATTTTTGTTAGGCACGGGGACATTATTTTTTAGTGTAATTCATAAATAATCCGTTTTTAGAGCTATATTTTCCCAGTCCTAGCTGTTATTGAATACCCACCTCGGTTCTCGAGATTAAAACCAGATCTTAAACGTGTGAAATCTTGTTGTCAAAATTTGGAGGATAATGTAGTAGGACCCTACATATTGCCGCTCGTACTACTTCCTGTACTCGTAACCCCCCCCTTCATTACTTTGCCGGTACGCATCAGTCCTTACCCACAGCACCCCACAATCTGTGGTCTGTGTCATATCTCCTGTATCCTTGGCCTCAACCTGCAGCACTCTATGGTGTAAGTAGGCCTTTCTGCCAGTGCACTCTGTCCAGACCATCAGGGCCCCTTCTACTCCTGTATCCTGCATCACCCTTTAAACTACTGAGACCTGCTTGCAGCTTTGACTGAGCACCCCAGTCTGAACCACGGCTTCGCCGAGTATCCCTGTAACCAGGGGGCTCTGCCAGTGCACCTCCAGCAGAGCCTGCAGCCGGGCCTCAACTACTCTGCAGCTTCTCTGGTGAAGGGTACGAGCTGCAGGGCCAGTCCGCCTTTCAAAGGGTGTAGGCACCCAGCGGGCTAGGGGCGGAGCCTGCATAGAAATGGAGGATGTCCTGGCATTGTTTGGTGGTCCCTGTACTAACACTCTCCCTTGTGGCGTTGGGAGCAGAGAGGTGGGGCCCACTGCTTATCCCCCCCCCGCTTTCAGGGACACCCTGCTGACGCTCTAAAGTTCTCTCCCACCCGCTGCCCCCCCAGGTCCTCTCAGCGGAGCGGCCTGCTATGCGCAATGGGATCTATGAGGAAGAAGAGTCGTGAACTTTGAAAGTGACATTGGCCCCCACAGAACCCCGTTCACGTTTCTTCCCCCAGATGGCACTGCGAGGTTCGACCCAGAGCTGTCCGGGCAGGGCCAGGAGTAGTAGAGGGTGACCCAGGGGTAGCACTGCTACCCTGGTGTCTGAGCAGTCTCGGTCACGTGGAAAACGGCACGTGACACGGGTTGGTATTCTCTGGGTGGCTGGCGCCCCATTCTGCAACAAACCTTACAACCAGCAGCTGCACACACATTCCATCGGTCACTGGAATCCCCAAGCCCAGGGCATGAATACACTCACTCAAGAGAACGCTGCAAAGCCACAGTAATGGCAGTAGAGCTCTATGAAATCAGTTAACGTGACATAAGTAGGCGAATGTCTTACATTTTAACGACACGCTTTACATCATTCCATTAAGAGTCGGTGGTTGCAATCACCTTGCAATCCCTTGCTTTGTGACACAGTGATAATGTTTTATTATATTACCTAGAGAGACAGCTCAGTGGATCAAGGCTCCTGTTGCAGAGATGTAAGTTGTAGGTCGCCGGTTTGAGTCTCGATTGGACTGATTCGACCGCCGCTCAAGGGCGATTGAGTCGGCCCATTAAGTTTGGTATCCATAGCATCTGTTATGTCTTCTTGAACTCCCTCAGAGTCTAGGCACTATATTAAAAAGAACAACCTGTTACAAAAGAGAGGTGGCATGTACATCTTAATCCCGGACACTTGTATCAGTAATGACCGCAGTGGTATTTAGAGACGCCCTAAATCCCAGTGTCCCTAAACTGATAGTCACCACGTGATACAGATGTGTTTACTGCCTCATGCGCAGCACCATGCAGTTTTCATCTTCATCAGATGGTGACTTCCCATCTATTCCCTGACTCTTGACTCGTGATGTAGTAAAGAGAATCTTTCTGGTTACGGCGCAGGTCTGAATATGACGTTTTTGCTGCAGGGCTTCACATTTTAAGCTGGTGCATTGTAAATGCTTCGAACAGTGTAGGGCGCACTACGCATTGCAACCTATAGGTCTTTGTTTTACTATTTATGTTGATGCATAGAGTATACCGCAAGTGATGTGCATTTATTGATATAGCAGCACAATAATATTAAATACCACAACTATTATGACATGCACAGTGATGTCTGAGTGCAAACACAGAAGCAGTATACTTTTTAATGCTGCACTGCCCCCTCACACACTGCACCCTCACACACTCTGCACCCTCACACACTCTGCACCCTCACACACAATTACACTATACTGAATACAACATACACTCAACACAATACCACTCAGTGCCACATAATTATATGCTACATAATTACACTGTGCTCAACGCAACATACACTCCAAATACCACTCAGTGCCACATAATTACACACCACATAATTACACTCTACTGAATGCAAGACACTCCACACAATACCACTCAATGCCACATAATTATATGCTACATAATTACAATGCAACATACACTCCAAACAATACCACTCAGTGCCACATAATTACACACCACACAATTACACTCAACTGAATACAACATACACTCCTCATAATACCATTCAGTGCTACATAATTATATGGTACATAATTACACTGTGCTCAATGCAACGTGCACTCCAAATACCACTCAGTGCCACATAATTGCAGGCCACATAATTACACTGCACTCAATGCAACATACACTCCAAATACCACTCAGTGCCACATAATTATATGCTACATATTTACACTGCGCTCAACGCAACATACACTCCAAATGCCACTCAGTGCCACATAATTACACGCCACATAATTACACTCCACTGAATGCAACACACACTCCACACAATACCACTCAGTGCCACATAATTACACGCCACACAATTATATGCTACATATTTACACTGCGCTCAACGCAACATACACTCCAAATACCACTCAGTGCCACATAATTACACGCCACATAATTACACTGCACTCAATGCAACATACACTCCAAATACCACTCAGTGCCACATAATTACATGGCACATAATTACACTGCGCTCAACACAACATACACTCCAAATACCACTCAGTGCCACATAATTGCACGCCAAATAATTACACTGCACTCAATGCAACAGACACTCCAAATACCACTCAGTGCCACATAATTACACACCACATAATTACACTGCACTCCATGCAACATACACTCCAAATACCACTCAGTACCACATAGTTACACGCCACATAATTACACTGCACTCAATGCAACATACACTCCAAATGCCACTCAGTGCCACATAATTACAAGCCATATAATTACACTGCCCTCAATGCAACATACACTCCAAATACCGCTCAGTGCCACATAGTTACACGCCACATAATTACACTGCACTCAATGCAACATACACTCCAAAAACAACTCAGTGCCACATAATTACATGCCACACAATTACACTCTACTGAATACAACATACACTCCACACAATACCACTCAGTGCCACATATTTATATGCTACATAATTACACTGCGTCCAACACAACATACACTCAAAATACCACTCAGTGTCACATAATTACACGTCACATAAATACACTGCACTCAATGCAACATACACTCCAAATACTACTCAGTGCCACATAAGTATATGCTACATATTTACACTGCGCTCAACACAACATACACTCCAAATACCACTCAGTGCCACATAATTACATGCTACATAATTACACTGCACTCAATGCAACATACACTCCAAATATCACTCAGTGCCACATAATTACACACCACATAATTACACTGCACTCCATGCAACATACACTCCAAATACCACTCAGTACCACATAGTTACACGCCACATAATTACACTGCACTCAATGCAACATACACTCCAAATGCCACTCAGTGCCACATAATTACAAGCCATATAATTACACTGCCCTCAATGCAACATACACTCCAAATACCACTCAGTGCCACATAGTTACACGCCACATAATTACACTGCACTCAATGCAACATACACTCCAAAAACAACTCAGTGCCACATAATTACATGCCACACAATTACACTCTACTGAATACAACATACACTCCACACAATACCACTCAGTGCCACATATTTATATGCTACATAATTACACTGCGTCCAACACAACATACACTCAAAATACCACTCAGTGTCACATAATTACACGTCACATAAATACACTGCACTCAATGCAACATACACTCCAAATACTACTCAGTGCCACATAAGTATATGCTACATATTTACACTGCGCTCAACACAACATACACTCCAAATACCACTCAGTGAAACATTATTACACGCTACATAATTACACTGCACTCAATGCAACATACACTCCAAATATCACTCAGTGCCACATAATTACACACCACATAATTACACTGCACTCCATGCAACATACACTCCAAATACCACTCAGTACCACATAGTTACACGCCACATAATTACACTGCACTCAATGCAACATACACTCCAAATGCCACTCAGTGCCACATAATTACAAGCCATATAATTACACTGCCCTCAATGCAACATACACTCCAAATACCACTCAGTGCCACATAGTTACACACCACATAATTACACTGCACTCAATGCAACATACACTCCAAAAACAACTAAGTGCCACATAATTACATGCCACACAATTACACTCTACTGAATACAACATACACTCCACACAATACCACTCAGTGCCACATATTTATATGCTACATAATTACACTGCGTCCAACACAACATACACTCAAAATACCACTCAGTGTCACATAATTACACGTCACATAAATACACTGCACTCAATGCAACATACACTCCAAATACTACTCAGTGCCACATAAGTATATGCTACATATTTACACTGCGCTCAACACAACATACACTCCAAATACCACTCAGTGCCACATAATTACACGCTACATAATTACACTGCACTCAATGCAACATACACTCCAAATATTACTCAGTGCCACATAGTTACACACCACATAATTACACTCTATCTATCGCATCACCACATCATCACTCAGCACCACCACAGCATCACTCAGGGGCACAACATCACTATGCGCTACCACAGCATCACTGAACGCCACAGCATCACTCGTCGCCCCCACAACATAACTCAGCGCCACCACAGCATTAATCTGTGCAACCATTCAACAACAACTGGTTCAAATATGTGCTCTCAATGTTTCAAGCTTTATTACAAATGTCACAAAAAGATGTTAATATTTCACTTCTGTTCTTGGATTTTCGTCACAATAAAATACACTGAACATAATCTTCACAAAGTTATTTACAAAAGTTTAAGATATTGCCATTATAAATTACAATAACTTTTATTTAAGTATTAATTATTTAAAAAAATTAAAAGCAATTATTTGTAATATCAATACATTTAAGTCACGTAAATACAACATATATAGCATTACAAATGGTATAGGTGTCACATTTGCAAAAATTAAAAAGTATTGGCATTGTAAATGACAAAGCTATTAATGTAGCTATTTTCAACACATAAATAAATGTGTCATTTACAATACCAATAGCTCAAACTTTCCAAATGCAAGACCCATTGCATTGCAAATGCTTGTTTTAATATTGCATTCTTACTATTTCCATAATTTTGTTAAATCTGCTGCGAGGACAAGCCCTGCATGATACGCCCTCTCCTGGAAAATGGTGATCACCAACCAAGTTTCTAAATACTTTTAGATTAGGAAATTAGAGAGGGAATGAAGAAAAAGGTAATTTTGTAATTTGGGGTCATACTTTATTGCATGTTTAAATTCAACTGTGGTTGAAAAAGCTACACAAGAGCATATGAGAAGACAAAACAAAAACCTCAGCAAACTACATGGACCCTAATATTTGGCAATTTAGCAAATCTCAATCAATCAATCAGGGAGATTACAGCATGCTACTCACCCGTGAGGGTCTCTAGGCACTGGGGTGGTGGGGGAGGGGGGGGTGTTGCAGGTCCGATTCAGCCGAAAAGCCAGGTCTTGAGGCTGTTCCTGAAGGTGTGCAGAGTGGGCGATCATCTGATGTTGACTGAGAGCTCGTTCCAGGCTTTCGCTGCGATGTAGGAAAAGGCTCTTCCACCTGCTCTGGTTCTGCAGATTCGCGGGATGTCTGCTAGGGCGAGGTCGGCGGAGCGGTGGTTTCTTTTGGGTATGTGGAAGGAGATTCTTTCATTGAGGTATTTGGGTCCGGTGTTGTGGAGGGATTTGTAGGGGTGGCTGAGTAGTTTGAAGGTTTCTCTCTTCTCGATGGGGAGCCAGTGGAGGTCTCGCAGGAATTGGGTGATGTACTCATGTCATGGGATGCCGAGGACAAGTCTGGTCATGGAATTCTGGATGGTCTGGTGTTTGCGGACCAAGGACTTGTTGATTCCAGCGTTGAGGGTGTTTTTGTAGTCCAGTCTGCTCGTTATGAGTGCATGGGTGACAGTCTTTCTGGCTTTGTGTGGGATCCACTTGAAGGTTTTGCGGAGGATGTGGAGGGTGTTGATGCAGGTTAAGGCAACGTTGTTGATCTGTTGGGTCATGGTGAGAGAGGAGTCGATTATGATGCCGAGGTTCTCGCCGTGGTCCGTGAGGGTGGGAGGGTTGCCGAGGGTGGTGGGCCACCAGGAGTTGTACCAAGCTGAGGGGATGGGTCCAAGGACGAGGATTTCTGTCTTCTCCGAGTTGAGTTTCAGACAGCTGCTGCTCATCCAGGCTGCAAAGTCTTCCATTCCTCCTTGGAAGCTGAGTCTGGTGGTTTCGGGGTCCTTCATGAGGGAGAGGATGAGCTGGGTTTCGTCGGCATAGGAAACAATGCTGAGTCCATCCTGTCTGACGATGGTGGTGAGAGGGGCCATGTAGATGTTGAAGAGAGTGGGACTGATGTATGATCCTTGGGGTACTCCGCAGTTGATCTCTGTGGGTTTGGAGAGGAAAGGCGGGAGTCTGATCCTTTGGGTTCTACCGGCGAGGAAGGAGCGGAGCCAGTCGAGGCAGGTTCCCTGTATGTCGGCGTCCTGGAGTCTAGCTGTGAGAGTGTGGTGGGAGACGGTGTTGAAGGCTGCGGAGAGGTCAAGTAGGATGAGGGCTGCAGTGTGTGCTTGGTCGAGGAGTGTGCGGATGTTGTCTGTGGTGGCGAGGAGGGCAGGGTCAGTGCTGTGGTTACTACGGAAACCAGATTGGAAGGGGTCGAGGATGGTGTTCTCTTCAATGAAGTCGTCAGCTGGGCATTGACAATCTTCTCAGTGACATTGACTCCGAAAGGAAGGAGAGAGATGGGTCGGTTGTTCTTCAGACCCGTCGGGTCTGCAGAGGATTTCTTGAGGAGGTGCTTAACTTCTGCGCATTTCCAGGCGCCGGAAAAGGTGCCGGATTCAAAGGCAGCGTTGATGGTGTGTCGTAGCTCGGGCGCTATGGTGACATCGGCTCTGTGGAAGATGTGTGGCGGGCAGGGGTTGTGGGGGCTCCTGAGTGGGTGCTTCTCATGGTCATGGAAGTATCTTTGGTGGCGACCAGGGTCCAGATGGTGATGGTGGGCTGGCTGTCGTTACTGAAGGGAAGGGTGGTTTCTGGACTCTGTTCAATGAAGCTTCTCCAGTACCTTTATACCCCTGCACAGCAGTAGAAAGCAGTAGTAGGCTGTTTTGGGGGCAGTAAATAACTTAAAATTATTGTTGGGTAAAAAGTGATTTATGGGGATATTTTTTTACCTCGCGGTTCCTATCTGACATCCTAGTGACATTGTTCTCTATTTGATGTCACTCAGAACCTCTCAAGGGGGCAAAATCCAGATAATTCACTGTTACCCAGCTACAATTATATATATGATATATCGTTGAGAGGAGAATGTCACCTGCATGGTAAATGACCCTGGATCCAACTGCATGTGAAACTGGTCTCCTTCCTTTTCTTTAGCCCAGTTAGCATGCCAATTTGGGATGCTTTTTGAGGACTACCTGGGACTGCCCATGATAAGTGTGAGGTCCAGAATCGATTCTTTGACCTTGAGAGGTGCATATAGCATAACATCTAGCTTGACAATGTCCGGGGTTGTTGACATAAAGCGGTGGTTACCGAATGCCGTTTTTTTGTATGACAGAACTGAACATAACGTGTATTTGTAAAGCACATGTTCACCCAGAAGTTTATCTTGGCACTGAATAGCAGATCTTTGTTGTTACCTAACTCAATGGTACTCATTTATTAACCTCGGAAGGATGAAATACTGAGCGGACCCGCAGGTATTTAAGCCTATGACCATGAGATCAAACACAAGCAACTACAGTGGACGCACTTGCCCACTAAACCACCAGACTTGGCATAACAGACTTTAAAATTCACATAAAGTTTGAACTCCATAGGCCCACTCATGTAAAGTTCCACTTATATATGGCAAGCAGATGCTTGTGCTGACATCCCATGTGCATGTCAAGTGGATGTTTGTGAAGTTTAGATGACTTACGGAACTTCATGTTGTTATGAACTTATGGTTGGTGAGACCAGCATGATCTGTTTTGGATTGTCCCTCACTTTGCATGGCACAATATGGAGGTTGTATTTCAGCTTCCACAGACTGTGGTCACATAATGATTGTATTTCTGAAGCTGAAATGAGGCGATCAAGACACTGAAGAGTGAGAGAATGGAGACTGGGCTGCCTTTAGAAATTCTATATGGCCTTTTAGCAAGGGAATGTTGATTAGACCTTCCTGACACTGTCATTTGGTTAATGGTAGGTGAATGGGGATGAGACAGCAAAATCTGTTGATACAGAGCCTGTCGTTTCTAGTCTATCCTCCCATTCTGTCCATCCTTGAGAGCTGCTTCGAGAAGGTCTGTTGGCAGCCAGGTAGGCAGGTAGAGAGGCTTCTTTGTCCTCATGATTTAGCTACTCTTGCTTTGAGTCAGCATCCTCACTACCTGATGTAGGAGCTATCATCCATCACATAAACTGTGTCTGCATTGTAGCCCAACTTTTTTTTTAACGGAACCCACACACACTGGGACTGGCCTTTAGACAGTAGATGAGCATCCCTTACCTGGAGAATCAGTAAAAAGTTTGAACCCAACTCATCCCACTTTGCTCCTGTTCCAAGTTCTTTTAAACCAAGGTAGGACACGCTCCCCAGAGTACTCGAAGAGCTGCTGTGCTCCAGGACTGGTGTCTGTACAAAACCAGTCTCCTGGGGGTCGAGGGACATAACCTGTAGTCTGCACAACTTGTTGGAGAGCTGTGGGCTTACTTAGCACACACCTATAAGCCTGCCTGCCTGCCTAATGAGAGAGAAAAGGAGTGTGCCTGGACCTGCTTCAGTAGAGACAGTCCAGGAGAAGAAGCCTAGCGATGCCCCCAGAGTGTTGAGCACCTGGAAGAGCAGATTTACTAACAGGAGTACAACTTTAGCCAATATCGGTTACAAGTGATCTTCCAGCCTCTTTCACAGCTTATGTGGCAAACTATGGAATCTTCATCAGCCTCAAGTGACAGAGTACCGTCCAATATCGCCATGAGGTGACATGAGGGACCTGTTCTGCTGCTGTCCTTGACATGCTGCAAGACTTGTGAGCCCCAACAGCACTGGTGTAGCTGAGGACCTCCATCAGCCTGGAGTCCACGTGTGCTGAAGACAAGTGTTCACTGTGTACACTTGCATCTGACCCCGTCCAAGCAACATGAGGTCTGAATCTAGAAACTGAAAGACTGTGTCTTGGACTGAGAAAGATAATTCTGCACATTAGCAAGAGTTACGCTTGCCTTCAAGAATCTTTTTGATTAAGATATGATACAAACTGACTTTTGGGTTACTTAATAGAGTAGTTGCTCACACAGCCCAATTTTGAGCTCCCATCTCTGCTTGATCCCTGACCATGATCTTTTTCATTGATGCTGGAAATCAATAGTCTGGTGAGAGAATCACATAGATGTTCCCTGAAGCCTTGTAATTGTGTTTTGCAGAACCTTGTAACTAAACCCTCTTTAATGTGTGTAGTATTTCGTTTTGCTGCGATTTAAAACATTTCTCCTTTTTAAGTTGAGCCTAGAGCCAGCTCGCATGCACTGCTCTGCGAGACTTGTTGTGTTGGAGTAACGAATAGAAGCCCTGCCCCGGCTCTGCCCATATTTGCCATTGGCTTGTGTCATTGACTGTCCGAAATGCTGGCTTCTGATTCGTAAATAGGCTTGTTAGTCCCTCCTTAGTACTGCCTCCTCTTCATTTGTCACCTCCCATGGCGACTGGCCCCTTACTTCCGTTGTTACACAACGCGTGTTAATTAGACTGTGAGCACTATTTTCTTTATTCTGTTTCTCTTACTGCAGGCACAACGTGCTTTAGTGCCTTTTTTTACCCCTCCTCCTGTTGTCGTGCCTTGTTTACCCCCAAAGTCCGTGCCTTTTCCATCCCTGTCCCCCCACTCGCTGTCTTTTTCCCCCCTAGCCACCCCCGTCCACCCTTGTGCGTGATGCCTACCATTTTCAATGCAATAGGTCTCGCATTTACACGAGTTTGAGCAATGGGCATTGTAAATGACAATGCCTTTTATTTATGTTTTGGTTTTTAAAACATATATAAAACGCATTGTCATTTACAATGCCAATAGCTTAAACTAGCGTAAATGCGAGACCTATTGCATTGCAAATGCTTGTTATAAGTAAAGCAGTGGGCTGGACAGTGAAGAATTTAGTCTGGTAAATGGCTCATGATCTTCAAGCTTAGGCCTGAGTTTATTTTTTGTAATTCTGTAAGAAACTGGGCTTAGATGCTTTCTATTATCCCCGGTCATCTACATTTTCTAACCAATTCTAATGCAATTCAAATTCCCTTTAGGATAGAGGCTCAGCTAACTTTTTAGCGAACACCGTGGCCTTTGGAAAAGAAAACGAACAGTTTGTATATTGTCACTCACATGTGAGCATATAATAACGATCTGTAAATGATTCTCTTACAAGTGAGAAAGCACTGCAACTTAAAAACAGAAAATATGCCACTGCTAAAGCTAAAGGCCATCACTTAGCAAGTGACCCTGCGGCAGTCGGCCTGCTCAGTTTATAAACTCTGAGGGCCTCATTTATGAGGGCTTGCATCAGTTTTGCACTTCCGATGAGTCACTTTTTGTGACGCATCGGCGGCGTAAAACATGCCTCCTGTTGCGCACTATTTACAAAGTGACGCATCTAAGCAGATGCGTCACTTTGTAAACCCCTGCGCTACATTATACATGCGTCAGGTATAATGTATGCAGAGGGGGCGTTTCCCCGCAAAAATCCTCGTAATAGTGACGCAGTGAAATCTATGAGATTTCACTGTGTCACTTTTAGGATGCTGTTGCGTCAAAATATTGCGCCTGCCTCACAGCAGGCGTAAGTCTGACGCAAGCCCTTTCACATGGGGCTTTCCCCATGTGAAAGGACGCATTGCTGGAGTTGCGTCACTTTTGTGACACATTCCAGCAATGCGTCACTTTTGCGCTTACAGATACGTCAGAAATACTGACGTATCTGTAACTCCTTGCGACATGATGCGTCATACATTAAATATGACGCATCATTGGTGTCGCAAGGAGGGTGCAATGAAAAGTGACGCATTGCTGTTTTCACGCAGCGATGCGTCACTTTTCATAAATGAGGCCCTCAGTCGTCTCAGCTGAAATGTTCCTTCAGTGACAGTGGACGCACTCTCGTGAAAATGCAGTGCCTGTCATCTCCACGCGTCACTGGAGTCTACTGATGTTTTTTTCAGCAACACATTTAAAAATCTGGCCATTTTTTGGTGAAAAACACAAATGTTACCCTTTTCCTGCACATTGCCTTTCATGGCAGTCGCAAACAGGAAAAGCAAGGAGCCGCGAGGCATGCAACCAATGCCACAGGAATGGTGGTCCAGGGAAGGTGGTATCCGCAGATTTCGCCCACTCTAATTGAAGTGGGGTGAGAGAAGGGCAGATTTCGACAGAAGCCCAATCTTTGTTTGCCTCTCAATTATCAACATGGGTAGAATGCGCATATTTTCTCTCAAAAGTGCACTTATTACAGCCTCAAAAACAAAACATGAAGTTAAATTGTGTTTGTGGTGCTTATAATCTTTCATTATACTCTTTGGTAAATAAAATGTTATTCCAATTCGAGATTAATTTGGGTGATGCTTGGTTCCCTTTCTAAACACATGTCTTCTCTTACTTAAAAATTATAAACGCGCCTTCCCTTAATTAATAATAATTTTCAACCATGTACGCTGTAGTTCCTGTACTGTAAATTTATCCGAAATTTTAAATTACATACAACATAAATCTTTTGCAAAGTCACGTAACTGTCAAATAGGAAACCAAAAACACGTAAAATCATTGAATTAATCAAACCCAAGAAGTCCAATTTGCTCCCTGTAGAGTTGATTGATTTTGGGATTTGCGCAGATAGTTTGGATTGACTGTAAACTGACCTCAGACTCTGCCTGGGGTTGCGAGTTATTGTTATCTTGTTTAGATTAGGATCTGGAGAACGAGTGTCCCTGTTACAGTTAAAGAGACATAAATCTGGGTGAATGTTAAACAAGACATGCGGATGCCGGCACTGGGACGTCTCCCTTGGCTCGCACTTCTTTTATTTTTGTGTTTGCTCAGACCCTTTGAAAGAAACATGCTTGACTAATGACCAGTGTTTGTGTACATTGGTGTTAGGGAAGTTTTTTAAGTCGCTTCTCACCGAAACAAAACAAGAAATGCTTCAGGGTGGAACAGCCGGTTGTTCGCAGAATGTGCACCAGTGGCAGGGTTTACCGGAAGCGGTGGGGTGGTGCGCCCGAGGATAAACAGAAGAAGCGGCAGCTTTTCAGTGTTCTCATCAGATTAGGAAAGAGTCGGGCGACATCTCCATACTGGTTAGTAGCCTGTTAACCAGACCCTCCAGGATATTATTGCACAAAAAAGGAAAGTTTGTGCAACAAAAAAAAAACTTTGCGGTACACTATAGCGCTTTTAGCAGCATTTTTGCAACAATATTTTGATATCATTTATTTGATTTATTTATAAAACAAATCTATCCCCTCAGCGTCCTTTGCAACAAATTGCAGTGTGCACTTCGACTTGCTAAATAGTTTTATTAAAAGTAGTTTATATTGGGTGGTTGTACGCACTAAAGACACTGTGCAATCACTATGGAAGTGCGTGGTGTTCTTTGTTGCAAAGGATGCTGTGTGAATATTACAGTGGGTGTTAGGTCCCATCAGCACAGCTCTAGTTCTAACAAAATAGATGCTATGGCCACCATGCTATGGAAGACAGTCATGCAGATATATGTGTGTGTGCGTGTCATATATATATATATATATATATATATATATATATATATATATATATAAAAATATATATATATATATATATATATATATATATATATATATATATATATATATATATATATATATATATATATATATATATATATATATATATTACCTACTGGCAGTCGCCAGTAGGTATATATAGTTAGGATTTTTTCTCTATGGGATTTTTGAAAATTCTATGTCTAATAACTTTGGCGTTTGTGGACGGAATTGGCTGAAATTTTCAGGAAAATGGCACATTTTGTTTCTGAGCAGCCCTTGAAAATTTGGGGGGGGTTCGTCAAGGGGGGCCGAGAAAAAAGGGGGGTCCCAAAACGTGTTTTTAACATTGAGTTTTCCATAGGGCGGTTGGCCTCACTTTTAGCCCGAACGGCTGAATGGATTTGCACGAAACTTGGCAAAATTGTAGGGACTGGTAGCCCGATGTGCCTTTGCTAGGTCTCAATATATGTGCTTCAGTGGATTTTGAGAAATTAACGTTCAAAAAAAGACATATATCTGTAACAGCGGACCAGGCAGCGCTCCGGTTCGCGGACTTTTCGCGGTACGGAGCTTTGTGAAGCGAAGCTGATTGGTTCTCCGGCGTCTGTGAACATTCCAAACAGTCCGTAGCGGCCGCCATCTTGTCTCTCGGTAGGATCGAGAGACAAGAGGAGGCCAAAGCGAAGGGGCAAATGACCATAAGGGGGCATAGTAGATTCTCGCTGACCCCCTAGGTTTGATGTGGAGGTTTTAAAAGGGCCCCGCGGGGCAAAAAAAAAAAAAATAATAATAATCGAACGGCTGAATGGATTTGCACGAAACTTGGCAAAATATTAGGGACTGGTAGCCCGATGTGCCTTTGCTAGGTCTCAATATATGTGCTCCAGTGGATTTTTAGAAATTAATGTTCAGAAAAAGATATATATCTGTAACAGCGCTCCGCTTCGCGTACTTTTCGCGTTACGGAGCTTTGCGAAGCTGATTGGTTCTCCGGCGTCTGTAAACATTCCAAACAGTCCTTAGCGGCCGCCATCTTGTCTCTCGGTAGGATCGAGAGACAAGAGGAGGCCAAAGCGAAGGGGCAAATGACCATAAGGGGGCATAGTAGATCCTTCCTGACCTCTTAGGTTTGATGTACCATTTTGCCAAGTTTGGTGTAATTCCGTTCAGCCATTCAGGCTGTAGACGTATGTAAATGTCCTATGGAAAATTGCATGGGGAAAACACATTTGAAAGTGTTGAAATTTAGAACCAATTAAAATGTTACTTTGGTTTTGTATTTGTGTGTGATGAAAGTTAATTGGTTATGTATATATCTCAAATGAGAGGAAACCACAGCCATTTTGTGATACTACTGTCTGAGGTACATTTGTGAGGAATTTTTGGTGGTGAATTTCTGGTGTTTGATTTACACAGTACTAACACTTCTCCCACTTTTAAAAAGGTGAGTTGTTAATTTGTAAGGGGAACTATGTTGTACACTTGAAGATAATTTGAAAAATGTTTTCTGTTATTTATTTGCAGTCCTTCTGTTATACTAAATACTTGATAAAGTTAGTTTTATATTATGTATTACTAAAAACGATAAATGAAAGTGATTATTTTTTTCTGCAATTTACAGCAAGCAATTTCAAAATAAAATGGCTGACAATGAAGAGACCGTGGCAATTTCTTTTGAATTGTCCACTACATTGATTGAAATTGACAGCACCAATAATGAAATATTGTCACAAGGAGGAGATGACTTGAATGATTCCACTACAGTGATTGAAATTGACAGCACCAATAATGAAATATTGTCACAAGGAGGAGAAGACTTGAATGATTTTTTTTATCAATCTGTTTATGGCGAATTTATCGAATGTTTGGAGACCATAGAGTTACAAGAATCATCATTGCACACTTTTAATGAGGAGATTCCAGATGAGATGATTGAAGAGGAGATTTCTGATGAGGACATGTTAGTAGTTCTTTCAAATTTAGAAAATTCAGAAGAATAAATTTATATTTAGAAATCAAAAATTGTTTGAGACATTATTCATTTTTATTTTTAATTTATGAGGTTGTAGCGAAGTGATTGTAGTATAAAATGAGACTTATAGTATAGAGTGCAACATTTTTATGTTACATGGTAAGTTTACTCATATTTACTTCCCTTCTCCCACTATATTATCTCCAATGTGTATTTGACATCTCTTCTTCATCTCCGGCCTCCTTTCTCTCACTGTGTGTCTCTGATGCATCTTATCGCTGCTATTTTGTGTAATTACAGAAGAGAGTAAAATAAAATAGTTCGAAACGTGAAAAGGGGGCAAAGTAGAGTACCCCTCACCCCCCTAGGCCTTCTCAGGCGGTCCCAAAAGGATCAGTTTCTGCTTTCCTGAGAGATTATGGTATGAGTTCCATATACCACAATAATTTGCATTACAACATGCAAGATATATATCTCCTATTACCAACTTTTGGAGATATTCGCGCTAAGCGCGAATATCTCCAAAAACTAACACCTGCCCTGAGCAGTTCTTAGCCATGTTATCCAATGGGAGGTGGATAACATGGCTAAGAGCATTAGCTCGGTAATGCATGAATATCGCTGAGTTTTCAGCGATATTAATGCATTGCGGTCGTTTTTTATCCCATTTGCGATAAACCTTGCTAATAGCAAGGTTTATCTTCGATAATTTCTGACGATGCTTAGCGGTAAAAAATTCGTTGCTAAGCATCGTTAGCGATAAATATCGCTTAACTTTGGTAATATGCACCAACGTCTGTTAACGTTCGATTCGAAGGAAATGAGGAAGTGTTGAAAAACATTGTTTGCGCCATCTTGCCTTTTTTGAAATGCCACACTTTTGTCGTGCACGGCAGCCATTTTAGATGCCTTGACCAGACCCACTCTCTGCACGCTGTCGATTCGTAGCATGGCTCCCCACCCTCGCAAGCATCTTCCCCAGGCACTGGTCACCCCCGCTCTCTGTGTTATGCATGGGCAATAAACCTCTCCCCATCTGCGCTGCTCTTCCCTGAGAATCACACTCTGTGCCCGCCCGACACCGCCCTTTCGCCCTATTCACTACCGCACCCTCTGACACTCCTCTTCCTCTGTGTCCGATTGTCCAGGCTATCAGCTAGCCCTGCAGATGTAGTTTATGGCCCCAGCTGTAAAGAATCACCCCTCTTCAAAGGAGTTATAGTAGATCAAGGCCCACACCCGATGAGATCCGTCACACCACACGTGTTCCTACTATCTGAAAACCATCCTGTATTGTGATTGGGGAGGGGACCGAGCCTGAAGCGGAAGATTCCAGGGATGACTCTTTGTACATCAAAGTTTTTACATTTATGTGTCACATTAAAAATATATAGCACTCCAACAAAGTAGTAGGATTATAAAACTTTAATAACTTATAAATATATACAACAAAACAAAAACAGTAAAAACATTTAAACAACGAAGAGACCGTGGCAATTTGTTTTGAATTATCCAATACATTTATTGAAATTGACAGCACCAATAATGAAATATTCTCACAAGGAGGAGATGACTTGAATGATTTTTTTGATCAATCTCTTGATGGCGAATTTATCGAATGTTTGGAGACCATAGAGTTACAAGAATCATCATTGCAGACTTTTCATGAGGAAATTCCTGATGAGGACATGTTACTAGTTCTTTCAAATTATGAAAATTCAGAAGATGTTGCCTGGGGGTGGGTCGTCAGTAGCAGTCTGTTGTGCGAATAGTTCCAAGGCAGCAGAACGCGCTGAAATCTAGATGGCACGAAGGTGATGTCTAGTAAGTTGCCGCCCAGCAAATAACGGCGTGGGGCGCCGCGGGGGTGAGTGAGTCCAGTAGGCACCACAGCTATTCTTACCGGCATTGCAGAATTACTGCTGGGGACAATGCCTGTGCTGTAGCAGGGTCACAGCAGAAACAAAAAGGATTCTGTTGAAGATGTTGTTGGTTTTCAATTTGAAAACAGTTCTGGTGTCAACTGCTATGCTAATGTAGTGGTTAATGTTTTGTTTTCTCTAGAAAATGTAAAAGAGGGGGAGGCAGTCCAAAGTTCTGGTAAAAGGGCAAAGGAAAGGATCGATGGTTTGAACTATCAGTCAAAAAGGGGAGGGGGTGCAACAATTTTTCCTACCGGGTCACAGTGTGCTTTCACCGGAACTGAGGTTTGCAGGATTGTAGTAATTCAAAGTGAGGCTGGCGCCAGCATGGGAGCGCCGACGTCCCGCGGATACAGTTTCGTCACTCCACGGGCGATCATGGCAGTCATTCCCCATCGGGGGTGTCTGCGGGGGTCGGAGACTCCCGCGGCTCCTCTAGAATCTTCAAGGTCGTGGAGGACTACGGTGGTGGAGTCAACCAGTGACCGGGCCATTTCTTTATGCTGGGCCCGCTCTTGCCAGGTCGATCGCCATTTTGAGAGTTCGGTAGCTACTGGCGATCGCGGGGTCAAATGAGCGGACGGGCTCCACCCTGCCGGGCGAGACGTTGCAGCATCGCCACAGTGGAAGAACCCTTTTCTGGGCGCCTGGAGCGCTGAGGGTGCAGGTGGGAAGCCTCCACTGGGGAGGCGGGAGAGGCCTGTTCGCACCGTCTCTCCCTCCCAGTGCACCCCACGGCGTCTCGCTTGAGATTTGTTATGGCCGGACCAGGCGATGAGGACGAGGGGGGGGGGGGTCGGAGGCATGTGCAAGACATCCCCCCCAGTGTTGTCAAAGCCATTATTCAAGAAAGAAGAAGTGTCCCGTCCGTCTTCGGGCCGGGCTTCCGGTGGATGTCGGCCGGACGCCCCTTGCTCTGGCCCCATGAACGGGTTCCTTGGTTTATCGGCTGCAGCCGGATCCCATCGGCCCCGGCCGTTGGTGGCCGGACCGGTAGAGAATGTGGCGGGACTACCTGAAACTGTCAAGGGCCACCGCGGCCGGACTGGGAGAGAGAGGGGAGGGTCGAGGACACGGACATTCCCCCCCCTGCAACTCTCCAGCGTTGTCAATCCCCCTGGCCGGGTCCCGCTGGCCTCGGCCTCGGCCTCTCCTCCGGCTACACCCTACGTGATGATCTCCTGGCCGAGGCGTGGCAGCAGGACCCGCCTTATATGTGTTGCTTCCGGCTGGGCGTAGCCGAAAACCTGTTGCCCTTTGGAAGTTTCTAGAATGGGGCGGATGTCTGCTGACTTCTATCTTTCCCAGTTTGCCGTTATTTGGCCGTGGCAGGCGGTGGGACAGACACGTTTTGGGGCAGTGAGGGGCGATGTTTTCAGGTTTCTTATTACGGGCTTACTTCTAACGTTTCTTGTTTCTAGGACAATAATAGGTTTTATCATTACGTATTGTTATCGTTTCTTTGTTTGTTATTTAATAAAAAGTTCATCAGTGGCCTACTGATTTTCGTTTTCCTATTCTTTTCTTTCCAGGTTGTTTCATGCTAAAGTTTCTGTTAACAGGATACAGTGATCACTTCGTTATTATTGCATATGTCCTTTTCACTAGGGGTGCTCTCTTGTTGGGCCAGATGACCTATCTCTAGTAAATGGTCCGGGTGAAACAGGTGCATCAATCAGTGGGGAGTAGATAGGCATGACAGATTACAACGGGGGAGAAAGGTCCGCATTACCTACCCTTTCACTACTTGCAAAGATTTTCCTACGTTTATTTGCAAACAGGGAATACCTCCAAAAAGAACTAATTCCCAAACAGTCAATGTTCGGACAATCAATCAATCAATGAGGAATGAAATAGGTACGACGTGTTAAAGGCTTGCGTTACCTACCCTTCACTATCTGCAAAGGGAGAGAGAATATTCCTATTCTTCCTCGTTTGCAGGCAGAGAAGATCCTTAAGAGAACCAACTTCGAACAATTCAATGCTCGATTCAAACAATCAACAAGGGGTACTGTGAACACAAATGAACGCCGCTTGTGTACATACACATTGCTATTTTCAACAGGTTGTTCCTAATGTTTCTATTTTAGCGAGGTCAAAAAGAGATCCCATTAGTGGCCTACTGATTTTGCTCGATTCCTTTTGTTTTTTTACACGATTTTTCGCTATCTGCAAAGACTAAACAGAGTATTGCGACTCTGTGCTTGTTTGTAAATAGAGAATGAACCAAAGAGAACAATCAATCAAATGGAGAGAGAAGCAGGCACGACGGATTACAACGGGGGCAAAGGCCTGCGTTAACTACCCTTCACTATCTGCAAAGAGAGAGTACTCCTAATAGAAATGAGGGGTGGGGGGCAGCATTCAAAGCAGATCAGTGTGCATAAACACGAAAATGTTTTTACTTACCACGTACTTGACATTCGACAGCTTATGATATTTGCTATTAAAAAACCATTGAAATTCACTGAAAAAACCATAGGTTATAGACCATATATAGTTAGGAATTAGCATTTACAAAACCTTGAAAATTCACTGAAAAAACCATAGGTTATAGACCATATATAGTTAGGAATTAGCATTTACAAAACCTTGAAAATTCACTGAAAAAACCATAGGTTAGAGACCATATATAGTTAGCTGGACATTTTATTGACATAAAACCAATGAAATTCCATATATAGTTAGTTGCACTAACTATATATCGCGCACCCGCAATCCACTGCTGATGATGTCACATATTACATCATTCATGCCATGGTCAGTGACATCACTGATGACATCACTGATGACATCTCAAATGACATCACTGATGACATCACTGATGACATCTCATTTGACATCAATGACCACATCACTGATGATATCATTCATGTGACAATACAATGCATCTCCTCACATTTTAATATAACCTCTGTTTCACCCAGTGTTAAATACAGAGTATAATTTTTGAAAACATTGACACACCAATACTAGTTACTACATACGCACTCACTGATTGCTACGTCTACACACACCTTCACTCATTCACCCATACAATCATTCATACATACAATCACTCATCTTTACAACACTATCATATGCACTCATACACCTATACAGACACTCACAGTCTGCCACTCATCCATGGAGTTACTCACACACCTAGTCAGTCCTGTAAAGAATCAATGACACTTCCATTTTCTTGTCTATACAGTTAAACATAGAGCACCTTACATTTTCAAACATATACTAACACATACTTACCTTCTTATACAATCATTGATACAAGTACACATTGATCTGCACAGAGTCACACACCCCCCAGCTAGCCACACACACACTCAGTCTCCCATACAAATACTTGGGCAATCAATCAATAACCCATATAGTTACTCATATAGCTACTGATCAACACATGCAGCAGTTTACAGAACAACAGACATAATGATGCACAAATTAAGACAGTTTAGTCACTAACCCATGCACTCAGTGAGACACATTTAATCACTCACTCATACAGTCAGTCATGCACCTACTAAATCCTTCGTCCAGACACTTACACATCCACTCATTCTTCAATATGTAAGACATATTTAAACTTTACAGAAACAGAAAATCACTGGATGTTGTTATCAGTGATGTCATCAGTGATGTCATTTGAGATGTCATCAGTGATGTCATCAGTGATGTCACTGACCATGTCATGAATGATGTAATATGTGACATCATCAGCAGTGGATTGCGGGTGCGCGATATATAGTTAGTGCAACTAACTATATATGGAATTTCATTGGTTTTATGTCAATAAAATGTCCAGCTAACTATATATGGTCTCTAACCTATGGTTTTTTCAGTGAATTTTCAAGGTTTTGTAAATGCTAATTCCTAACTATATATGGTCTATAACCTATGGTTTTTTCAGTGAATTTTCAAGGTTTTGTAAATGCTAATTCCTAACTATATATGGTCTATAACCTATGGTTTTTTCTGTGAATATATATATATATACATATATATATATATATACATATATATATATATATATATATATATATATATATATATATATATATATATATATATATATATATATATATATTGACGACACATCCCTCCTCACGATATATATTACCTACTGGCGGTCGCCAGTAGGTAGATATAGTTAGGACCTTGTTTCCATAGGAAATCCGCAACATTCTATTTGGAATAACTTTGGCGCCGGTTGACGAATACACACGAAATTCTCCAAGAAGATGGTTTGCTCCTCTCCGCTCCTTCCTTTCGGGGTGATTCGTCCAGCGGGGGCCGAGATTAAAGGGGGGTCCCAAAACGTGTTTTCCCCATGCAATTTTCCATAGGGATCTTTAAGACGGGCTACAGCCCAAACTGCTTAATGGAATTACACCAAATTTGGCAAAAAGGTAGTCCTTGGTTCAGAAAGAGCCCTATTTTTTGTTAAATGGTGTGAATCCGTTCAGTAGTTCCTGAGAAAATCAAAAGTAAAATCATAGATATATCTATGGACGAAGTACCGTCCGAGGATTATACATGTACCCTCCCGAGCACGAGATGCATGCTAATTGGCTGTCAACACTCCAAACCAGGAAGTGTTGGCAGCCATCTTGTGCGGCACAAGAAAACAGAAAAAGAAACGTGAAAAACAAGAAAAGGGGGCAGGCTAGAAACACTCTGACCCCCTAGCCCTGCTTAGGAGGTACGAGAAGGACCTTCAAGGCCCAAAAAATTGAGGGTTTAAAAAAAATTAGGGAGTAGGCCCTGGGGGATGGGGTCCCCAGAGAACAAAAAATTGAAAAAGAATGGGAGCCCCCATTCTTAAAAAAAAAAAAAGAAAAACACCAGGATCGGGGAGGAGGCCATGCCCCCTCCCTGCACCACTCTGCAAACGCGCCCTCTGGCGCATTTGCAGAGGTGGAAGTAATTCCCCTTGAATACTGGGGGTCCCTGGGGGCCAAGTAGCTCACCAGAAACCTCCAGTATGCGCCAGGGGGCTGTGTTGCAGAGAGGTGTAATGAGGCCACGCCCATTTTTACACCTCTCTGCAACGCAGCCCGCTGGCGCATAGTGGAGGTTCCTGGTGGGCTAGTTGGCCCCCAGGGACCCCCAGTATTCAAGGGGACTTAATCCACCAATTTAGAACACACCACAGGGCGCGTTTGCACAGTGATGAAGGTAGGGGGTGGGGCTTGAGGTGATGGATTGCACCACTCTGCAAAAGAGCCCCCTGGCGCGTTTGCAGAGCGGAATCTAATTCCCCTTGAATACTGGGGGTCCCTGGTGGCCAACTAGCCCACCAGGAACCTCCAGTATGTGCCAGGGGGCTGCGTTGCAGAGACGTGTAATGAGGCCATGCCCCTTGTTACACCTCTCTGCAACGTACTCCCCTGGTGCATACTGGAGGTTCCTGGTGGGTGGGCTAGTTGCCCCCCAGGACCCCCAGTATTCAAGGGGACTTAATCCCCCAACTTAGAATGCGCTACGGGTCGCGTTTGCACAGTGGTGAAGTTAGGGGGCGGGGCTTGAAGTGATATGTGTGCAAACATGCCCTTTGGCGCGTTTTAAGTTGGGGAATTAATTCCTCTTCAATCCAGAGGTCCCCTAGGGGCCAAATAGCCCAACAGGTACCTCCAGAAAGCGCCACGGATCTGCGTTGCAGATTGTTGTAAAAAAGGGGCATGTCCTCTGAACACCTCTCTGCAACGCAGCTCCCTGGCACATACTGGAGGTACCTGGTGGGCTAGTTGGCCCACAGGGGACCTCAAGATTGAAGAGGAATTAATTTCCCAACTTAAAACGCGCCACAGGGCGTGTTTGCACACATGTCACCTCAGGCCCACCCCTTCCTTCACTATTGAGCAAAATATTCCTCTAAAAACAGCCAAACTACGAATTCCAATTTGCTCACCTTTTATCACTAAGCATGGGCTGAAAATTCGTTCTGCTCGCGGAATTTGCGGATTTTCCGCGATTTCGTGATCCGCGAATCTCGCGAAATCGCAGTAAAATCCGCGAATCAGCAGGGACGAATTTTCAGCCAAGCACTTACAGGGTTACAGCAGCAGGTGCAAAAGTTGAAGCTAATTTTTTGTAACCTTTTACAAAAGGTTACCAAGAAATTAATTTCAACTTGGGCACCTGCTGCTGTAAGCCTGTAAGTGCTTCCTGGCGCCTCGTTGCCTACTTGCAACTATTCTCTGACCCTGAGAATAGTTACAAGTAGGCAATGAAGCGCCTGTCACGAAAATGAAACCTCAACAGGAAAACTGACAGATATAAAAACAAGCATTTGCAATGCAATAGGTCTCGCATTAGGAAAGTTTGAGCTATTGGTCTTATAAATGACAATTTTTTTTATTTATGTGTTGGTTTTGAAAATAGCTAAATTAATAGCTTTGTCATTTACAATGCCAATAGTGATAACTTTCGCAAATGTGACACCTATAGCATTTGTAATGCAACATGTTTTGTATTTATGTGACTTAACTGTATTGATATTACAAATTACAATGGCTTTTAATTTTTTTAAATAATTAATACTTAAATAAAAGTGATTTTAATTTATAATGGCAATAGCTTACACTTTTGTAAATAACTTTTGTGAAGATTATGTTCAGTGTATTTTATTGTGACGAAAATCCAAGAACAGAAGTGAAATATTAACATCTTTTTGTGACATTTGTAATAAAGTTTGAAACATTGAGAGAGCATATTTGAACCAGTTGTTGTTGAATGGTTGCGCAGATTGATGCTGGAGTGGCGCTGAGTGGTGCTGTGGTGATGCTGAGTGGTGCTGTGGTGGTGCTGAGTGATACTGGGATGGTGCTGAGTGATGCTGGGGTGGTGCTGAGTGGTGCTGTGGTGGTGCTGAGTGATGCTGTGGTGGTGCTGAGTGATGCTGTGGTGGTGCTGAGTGGTGCTGTGGTGGAGCTGAGTGATAATGTGGTGGTGCTGAGTGATAATGTGGTGGTGGTGAGTGATGCTGGGGTAGCGCTGAGTGATGATGTGGTGATGCAGAGGGCAGAAAGGCACAAAAAGCAGTCTAACAAAGGGCAGAAGGGCAGAAAAACAAGGGACAACCGAGTCTAACAGAGGGCAGAAGGGCACAAAAAAATAGTCTAACAGAGGACAGAAGGGCAGAAAAACAAGGGAAAAACGAGTCTAACAGAGGGCAGAAGGGCACAACAAACGAGTCTAATGGGGCAGAAAGGCACAAAAACGCGTCTAACAGAGGGCAGAAGGGCACAAAAAACGAGCCTAATAGAGGGCAGAAGGGCACAAAAACAAGGGAATAACAGAGGACGGAAGGGCACAAAAAACGAGTCTAACAGAGGGCAGGAGGGCAGAAAAACAAGGGAAAAATGAGTCTAACAGAGGGCACACGGGCACAAAAAACCAGTCTAACAGGGGGCAGAAGGGCAGAAAAACAAGGGGAAAACAAGTCTAACAGAGGGCAGAAGGGCAGAAAAACAAGGGAAAAATGAGTCTAACAGAGGGCAGAATGAATCCCGCCCTGCGGGTTTTTCCACGAAGATGCCACCTTTTTGTGCAATACCTCTACTCAACTGGAGTACTTTCTACTGTCTAATCAGTAAGTGCTCCCTCGTTGGCTAAATGTATAGGGGCAGATTTACATTAACTGGCGCATCCCCAGGGATGCGCCAGTTATTGTGCGCCGCAGCTCCGCCACCCATGGTGCAAAAACGGCACAGATGTGTCACGCATCTGTGCCGTAAAAGCAGCGCAATGCTGGAGCTGCGTCGCGCTTGTGACGCAGCTCCAGCAATGCTCTGGGGGCCCTATCTCCCCAATGCTGCATCAAGCCTTGCGCCTGCTTCAAGCAGGCGCAGGGTTTTGACGCAGCATTGGCCTAAAAGTGACTGAGTGAAATCTTGTAGATTTCACCCAGCCACTTTTAGGAGACATTCCTGCGCAGGAACGCCCTCCCCTGCGCCGGAAAGCCTCCTGATGGCGCAGGGCTTTACAACGTGACGCATCTCTCAGATGCGTCACATTGTTAATACCCAGCACCATGGCGCATCTTTTGTGCTGCCGCTGCGTCACAAAAGGTCTCGGTAGAGGGTGGCAGTGGTGAACCAGAGGGTGGCAGTGGTGAACCAGAGGGTGGCAGTGATGAACCAGAGGGTGACAGTGATGAACCAGAGGGTGGCAGGGGTGAACCAGAGGGTGACAGTGCTGAACCAGAGGGTGGCAGTGCCGAACCAGAGGGTGGCAGGGGTGAGCCAGAGGGTGGCAGGGGTGAACCAGAGGGTGGCAGTGATGAACCAGATGGTGGCAGGGGTGAACCAGAGGGTGGCAGTGATGAACCAGAGGGTGGCATTGGTGAACCAGAGGGTGGCAGTGGTGAACCAGAGAGTGGCAGTGGTGAACCAGAGGATGGCAGTGCTGAACCAGAGGGTAACAGTGGTTAACCAGAGTGTGGCAGTGGTGAACCAGAGGTGCTGTGATGAACCAGAGGGTGGCAGTCGTGAATCAGAGGGTGGCAGTGGTGAACCAGAGGGTGACAGTGCTGAACCAGAGGGTGGCAGGGGTGAACCAGAGGGTGGCATGGGTGAACCAGAGGGTGGCAGTGGTGAACCAGAGAGTGGCAGTGGTGAACCAGAGGGTGGCAGTGCTGAACCAGAGGGTGGCAGTGCCGAACCAGAGGGTGGCAGTTGTGAACCAGAGGGTGGCAGTGGTGAACCAGAGGGTGACAGTGCTGAACCAGAGGGTGGCAGGGGTGAACCAGAGAGTGGCAGTGCTGAACCAGAGGGTGGCAGTGGTGAACCAGAGGGTGGCAGGGGTGAACCAGAGGGTGGCAGGGGTGAACCAGAGGGTGGCAGTGGTGAACCAGAGGGTGGCAGTGATGAACCAGAGGGTGGCAGTGGTGAACCAGAGGGTGCTGTGTCCATACACGACCGCATGGGTAACTTCGCCATGCAAGCGGCCCGGGAACACGCAAAAAGCCCCGCGAACACGCAAAAAACCCAGCGAACCCGCAAAAAACCCCGCGAACACGCAAAAAAACAAAAATCCGCAAATTCGCACGATTTTGCGGATTGCGAATTCGATTTCGCCCGAATTCGCGGAACGCGAACTCGCAAATTTCGCCCATATTTAGTTATCACGAGAGACGTCAGTGCTGCATCTTTGAGCCCAGTACGGACCCTGAAAAGTATATCTAAGCATACTTATCAGTAACTTGTATTTCCTTCCGTAGGAATCTATTGTGTGGTTTTCACCAGAAAAGTTTCTACGTGTCTATTTTTGAAATGTACTAATATTCCTCTAAAATCAGCCGAACTATGAATTACGATTTACTCACCTGTTATGAGAGACCTTACTGCTGCATCATTCAGCCCACTACTGATCCTGAAAAGTAATTCTAACCATATTTACAGTAACTTGAATTTCCTTCCATAGGCTAACATTGACTGGTTTCACTTGGAAATTCTTGTGTGTGGAATTTTGGAAGTTAAAAAAATCCTCTAAAATCAGCCGAACTACGAATTCCGCTTTACTCGCCTGTTATCAGGAGAGACCTCAGTGCTGCATCTTTCAGCTCACTACTGATCCTGAAAAGTAATTCTAACCATATTTACAGTAACTTGAATTTCCTTCCGTAGGCTAACATTGACTGGTTTCACTTGGAAATTCTTCTGTGTGGAGTTTTGGAACTTAAAAAAAATCCTCTAAAATCAGCCGAACTACGAAGTCCGATTTACTCACCTGTTATCAGGAGAGACCTCAGTGCTGCATCTTTCAGCCCACTACTGATCCTGAAAAGTAATTCTAACCATATTAACAGTAACTTGAATTTCCTTCCATAGGCTAACATTGACTGGTTTCACTTGGAAATTCTTCTAAGTGTGGAATTTTGGAGCTTTAAAAAATTCCTCTAGAATCAGCCAAACTACGAATTCCGATTTACTCACCTGTTATCAGGAGAGACCTCAGTGCTGTATCTTTCAGCCCAGTACTGATCCTGAAAAGTAATTTTAACCGTACTTTTTTTTTTGTAAACATATTTTATTATTTTCAAACAAAATGAGCATCATATACAGTAGTACACCCTGCCTTTCAGTGACATTCATTACAGCACTCAGTGATACTCATATCCCTTTAATAAAACCAACTATGGTACCCTCCCTCTGTGCCCTCCCCTCTGTCAGTGCGCCTGTGATTAATACATAATTAGCACATTATTCATGAGTACTTCTCCCTATAGCTTTAAGGCCTCCGCACCCGGTAATATGGAGGGGATGTCTCCTCGAGACACACTCATCGCTTTAACCCTCTTCTTTCCTTACTTCTCTGTTATCGAATCCAACTGGTTACTACTTCCTAATCCATATCCTCATCTCCCTCACTTGAACTCTCTATGGGATTCCGGAGCGCTGTCACCAATGCCTCCCAAGCTCTAGCTACTTCCAGTAATTTATCATTATCTAAGCGCCTGGCCTGCTGTAGTCGGAGTGTCCCCTCACTCTGTGCCCAACGTAGTAGGTTCGCTTTCCACCTTAAATAATTGGGGCCCACAGTCGATTTCCAATGCATGGTAAGCTCCCTCTTGGCCAAAATCAAACCCAAGTCATAGAATTTGCTAGTAACTTTTGTTCGGGGAGTATGTGGGAACCAGAGCAATAGGCAGGTTCCTATGTCCGCTTCTATCTTTCGGCCTGTTACAGTGTTCAAACATGTTACCACTTCTTTCCAATAATCAATCAATCCCGCACAAGACCAAAACATATGGGAGAATTCAGCTCTGACAACCATACATATCGGGCATTGGGACGTAACGCCACCAAAATATTGCAAAATGTTAACCGGTGTCAGGTATGCCCGATGCAGCGTAAAAAACTGAACCAATTGAAATCTAGCGTTCGGGTACCCTACCAGGCGCGCCGAACCAACCGGGGCCACGTCGTCTCGGGGATGGGTTTTCCAATATCTACTTCCCATTTACCTCGCAAGCCATCCAAAGGTAGTATAGTTTCTGTCGATAGCCGCCTGTAGAGGCATGTAACGGCCTTGAAAGTATCCGCCGCCATAACTACGTATTGACAGCCTCGAGGGGTCGGTGGCTCAGAGAGCCCCATATTCCATTGTTTCTGAATACCAGCCACCAACGCAGCATGCAGAAAATAATCACCTCTCGGAAGTCCATAGACGTTCTGCAACTCTTGGAAAGTCAACAGGGCCCCATCCCCGTATAAATCTCCAATCATATGCAGCCCAAGATCCTCCCAAACAGCCATCGCTGACCAACTACAGCCATGTGGAAGAGCCGTACACATACCCAGAGGGATCTCCGGTCGGTGCATATGGGTGTACGGTACCCGATCGTTTGTGACTCCGATTCCAGCAAAGATGGAGAGTAATTTTAACCGTACTTACCAGTAACTTGAATTTCCCTTCATAGGATAGCATTGCCTGCTATATAAAATATATATAAATTAAAAAAATATATAAAATAAAGAATAAAAATATTACAATTTCAATATTTTTAAAAACATATTTTTTCAATTTATATAAAAAACATGTAATGTAATTTAAACAATAACATATCTAAAAATAAATACTTTAAAACAATGTAGTAAATCAGTATAAACAAAATATAACAATTAATACATTTAAAAATTATCATTTACAAAACCTTTTAAATTCACTGAAAAAATCATAGGTTTCAGCCACGTTATAGTTAGAAATTAGCATTTGAAAAACCTTAGAAATTCACTGAAAAAACCATAGGTTTCACACATGTTATAGTTAGCTGGACATTTCACTCATACAAAACCATTGAAATTCCCCCGTTATAGTTAGTTCAGCTAACTATAACTCTCACGCCCGCAATGCACTGCTGATGACGTCACATATTACATCACTCATGACATGGTCAGTGACATCACTCATGACATCACTGATGACATCTCAAATGACATCACTGATGACATCATCCTTGTGAAAGAGTGGCAGACCTCCTCTCACCCTAATATAACCTTTGATACACACTTTCAAAAATAGAAACAAAAATTTTCAAAAAAATGGAGATATCAATACCAGTTACAACAACCTATTCAGTAATACCAACATCTACATACACATCCACTTATTCACCAACAGATCTATATAGTCACTTATACATGTACTCACTCATCATATGTACTTATACACATATACATCCTGTTACACATTGATACTCATCCATAGAGTTACTCACACACATACTCACACATGCAAATAAACTATCAAACATCCATTTACTTGCATATACAGCTATACACACACCACTACACTTACTTCTACAGAAACGTACACATACTTACTCTCTTAAACAATCACTTATAGAAACACATACTTATTTATCGAGGAACTCTTCCAATCTCTCACTCTCACAAATACTCACTTATATACGTCAATACTCACATATACTAGTTTAAAACATATGTAGTTACTCATAAAGATACTATTGAGACAGTCATTCACTCACTAACACACCCATACACAGACTCATCCACCCATACAGTCCTGCACACATGCTGTCTTCAAAACACATACAAACAGTGAGTCAGTCATTCATGCATCTGTGCGCTAAGTAATACCCCCCACCAAACCATACAGACACTCATTCTGATACTCAAAAACCCAACTAATAACCTATATAGACACTCATGTAGCTACTCACCAACCCATGCAGCCACTTATACACAAAGTGAGATACTGATACAGATATTTACATATTTAAACATTACTCGCTAATACATGTATTCACAAAGATACTCTTAATAAGTCAGTTATACAATCAATTTTACAAAAAAAATTCATTTAGACACTTATTTACCCATTTATTCTTCCATCGACCTTTAGATATACATTTATTTTTCAGAAAGACACACATTCACTGGATGATGTCATCAGTGATGTCATTTGAGATGTCATCAGTGATGTCATCAGTGATGTCACTGACCATGTCATGAGGGATGTAATATGTGACGTCATCAGCAATGCTATGCGGGCACGCGAGTTATAGTTAGCTGAACTATCTATAACGTGGGAATTTCAATGGTTTGGTATGGATGAAATGTCCAGCTAACTATAACATTTGTGAAACCTATGGTTTTTTCAGTGAATATATATATATATATATATATATATATATATATATATATATATATATAGAGATATATATATATATATATATATATATGTACTGAAAAAACCAAAGGTTACAGAGACGCTGTAGTTAGGCTCACATTTCACTCGTAGAAAACCAGAGAAATTCAGCAGTTATAGTTAGCTGGACTAACTATAACTTACGCCCCTGCAATGCACTGCTTACTACCTCACATATTACATTACTCTTGACATTGTCAATGACATCACTCATGACCTCACTGTTGATAAGACGAATAAGAATGTATGTGGAAACAGTTGTTTGGGTGAGTGAATGTCTTTATGGGTATAGTGATGAGTAAATATATTTCTCAATGACACATGTCTAACAAAAAGAGGGTTCCTTCTCCTGGGAGTAAATAATGCTTAAGATCCCAACTGGGGGATGATTTGCAATAAAGGAATGGGTTGCAGTGTTACGCTGATTACCAAATTTACAACTCAATATGTATGGACCATAAAGATATCATTAAAACCATGAGGCATACTTGTTAGTTAAAACATTTTCATACATTTATTAGAATAAGTAATCTTAGGTAGTAGTATGTACAAATCATATACACAATTTTATTCACACATTTAAAAAAGGTTATTCAAGGAATAATTAAAAAACATTTAAAACTTCACTAATTTGGTACTTAAACATAAACATTACATAATCATATTCATAAAACAAAAAATTGTTACAAGAACGAAATTGTCGACGCGGCGTTTCGGTGCTTTTTTTCTATTCTGCACCTTCTTCTAGGACTCGTTCACAGCTTAATATTTTCCAGGTTTAGTCTTTCCTGGTTTCGTTGTTATAGGTATTTCTGAGCACGTATCCCTCTGCTCATGTTGCTTTCATTCTTTAGTACTTGTTTCTGTGATGTGTTGAAAAACTTTCCTCGGGTTTTGAAGAAAATGGACCAACTTCAATCCGATCCTATTTCCTTGATCGTTGTAGTAGTAGGGGGGACGCCTCTGGGAGCTACCTTATGCTATTCCGTCCACCACTTTCACTCTGTGTAGACAGAATCTTTTAAGCGGTTAACTCTTGCATGTATTCATCATGGAATCAAGGGTCACTTTCTTTAAGCTTTTTTTAAAATTAGCTGTTCACTTTATAGCTGGTAGCTGATCTGCGTGGCGTCCTCCTCCTCCCAAGGTTGGTTTCGAATGCCAGTTTTTCAACACATCACAGAAACAAGTAGTAGCGTCGACAATTTCGTTCTTGTAACAATTTTTTGTTTTATGAATATGATTATGTAATGTTCATGTTTAAGTACCAAATTAGTGAAGTTTTAAATGTTTTTTAATTATTCCTTGAATAACCTTTTTTAAATGTGTGAATAAAATTGTGTATATGATTTGTACATACTACTACCTAAGATTACTTATTCTAATAAATGTATGGAAATGTTTTAACTAACAAGTATGCCTCATGGTTTTAATGATATCTTTATGGTCCATACATATTGAGTTGTAAATCTGGTAATCAGCGTAACACTGCAACCCATTCCTTTATTGCAAATCATCCCCCAGTTGGGATCTTAAGCATTATTTACTCCCAGGAGAAGGAACCCTCTTTTTGTTAGATTGTTGACCCAATCCTTTTCCTGCCAGAAAGGGTAACTCCCTATACACATTGTTGAATCAATGACACATGTCCAACAAAGTAGAAATATAAAAGGCAGTGTATGTGACAGTTGTTTTATATAAATAAGTATACATAAGACTCAGTGATTGTATGGGTGACTGTATACTTGTAATTGATTTTATAACACACTAAGTATGAATTACTATCTATATGAATAAATAAAGTGGTGTCTGTATAAGTGTGTATCTGAGTAAATGTAAGTATGATTAATTGTTTGCATAAGTGAGTAGGATGACTGCATAACTGAATAGGATGTGTGCTGGTGTGTAATGTCAATATAGGTGTATAAGTATATTTGATAGTGTTCTATTGATCATTGACAACATGTATGAGTGAATCTATAGGTAAGTGATTAGATGTGTGTGTAGATCTAGGAATCACTGAGTGGGTTTTTAGAAACTTGCATTGGTGTGTCAATGGATTCAAATATAGTACTCTGTATTTCACAGTGAGTGATGAAAGGTTATACTAGTGTATGATGAGGTGTATCTGATTGTCATGAGGATGATGTCATCAGTGATGTCATTTGAGATGTCATCAGTGATGTCACTGACCATGTCATAAATGATGTAATATGTGACATCATCAGCAGTGGATTGCGGGCGTGCGAGTTACAGTTAGTGCAACTATCTATAACGGAGGAATTTCAATGATTTTATATGAGTGAAATGTCCAGCTAACTATAACACCCTTAAAACCTATGGTTTTTTCAGTGAATTTCTAAGGTTTTTTAAATGATAATTCCTAACTATAACATACCTGAAACCTACGTTTTTTTCAGTGAATTTCAAAGGTTTTTTTAAATAATAATTCCTAACTATAATGTTCATTAAGCATATCTGTTTTTTTTCTATCTTTTTTTAATTATCATCCCATTCTCAACCTAGTAAAAACTGCAAATATTGCCACTGTTCAATTGATTCCTTCCTCCAACAAAATTACCACAAACCAGAATCACAACTAATGTTAATAATATACAAACTAGGCGTTCCCGTAGAAAAAAACACCACTTCCCCATATTTTCAACAAGAAGCCAAATCCTCAATGCTACCTAAAAAAACAGGCGATAGTTCCACTTACCACTAACAAATTAACATCAACATTTGACAAGTGTAAGGACGTCGGCTATGTACTGCGTGAATTACATCCAACTCACACCCATAGTTAAAGACGAATATGTGATAGAGGTACTAATTATGCATTTCCGACACCCAACAAAATCACAACACCCAGCGCCACCACCACTACAACCCCCCTCCCCCATCCCCCATCTACTACCTCAGAGGCAGCACAAAACAGGACAACGGACCGTCCCAAAATAATATATCCCCTCAACAGCACACGAGCTGAATGGTAAGAGATGTGGCAACCAACTATATATAAGAGAGGCTACTCACAAATCAACAATATTTGACACAATGCGAAGACTACGGGTGATATGCTATACACAACTCACTATACAAACCAAAAAGGTTTCCGTGAGTAGATATAGTATTGATACGTGTAGTGTACTGCACAGTGGACGGAACCATATTATCTCAGACACTGGGGAATAACTCGGTCATGTAGCTGTGTTGTCCCCCCCCTTGAAGCAGAAGCGGAGTGGGCTGGTCCAACATACGCAACTCCAGCATAAGAGTATAAATAATTAGGCTTCGCCTTGGGTGTGGTTCACTTGTGCGAAGACAAAAGACTCTGCCACAGCGAAGGTCCTCACCCTGCCACGTGGCTGAGCCATGACCATGTGCCTCCTCGATACAGGTCCATTGCAAACTCAGCGCCACAGCACCGCAGACTTATGTCTGTATCGACTACTGCCTTCGATCTACACTGCGGACAGCTGTGTTCACAGCTTGAAGTCAGATTCAGATCTACACTATAGACAACATTAAAATAAAGCCTATCTTTATTTAATGCAGAGACAATTGTACTATATGTCTTCAGATTTTTTTTAAGGATGTGACAAAAAGCATTCCTCAATGTCTGTCCTGACTACTGCCTTCGATCTACACTGCGGACAGCAGGGTTCACAACTTGAATTCAGCTTTGGATCTACACTATGGACAGCATTGAATTTAGCCTTGCTTTATTTAAGGCAGAGACAATTGTACTGTATGGCTTCGGATTTTGTTAAAATAAGTGACAAAAAGCATTCTTCGATGTCTGTGTCGACTACTGCCTTCGATCTACACTGCAGACAGCAGGGTTCCAACTTGAATTCAGCTTTGCATCTACACTACCGCCTTTGATCTACATTGTGAGGGCTCACGATTCAGATGGAAGTGCGATTGCACATGACGCATTCCAGTAAGCAAGAGACATTGTACCAGTGCGACTCGCCCGAACCACGAATCATTTGCAGGGTACGCACACGCTGAGTTCTTCAGGTACCACTAACTCACTACACCACAAGTCATCTTCACGTGGCCTTATTAAGGCAGAATTCACAAGGCAAAAAACATTGCTACCAGTGCGGCCCCCCCAGACCACGCATCATCGCAAGTTACGTAGACGCTCATTGCCAAAGGTTCTGCTAACAGTGCACCATAAGTCATCGCCACGTGGCCGTATTCAGGCAGAATTCAACAGACAAAAGACATTGGTCTGAATGCAGACCCCTTGGACCACACATTATCGCAGGGTACGTACAAGCTCAGCACCAAAAATACTATTAAGTCAGTGTACCATAAATCATCGCAAAGAAGAGTGAACAGTTTTATGTCAGCAATGAGCCATACTATCACTTTTAAATCGAATTGATGCAGTGTTCAATAGACAAAAGACATTAGTCAAATTAGTGTGCCCCCCGACCACGCATCATCACATGGTACGTACACACTAAGCCCCAAAGGTACTACTAACTCAGTGCACCATAAATCATTGCCACATAGCCTTATTGAGGCAGAATTCAGTAGGCAAAAGACATTGCTATCAGTGCTGCTTGTCCGGAGCATGCATCATCGCATGCTCCACAGAACATTGATGCTTCAGGTGCCACTAACTCAGTGCACCACTTATCATCGCCGGTTGCAGACACGCTAACTTACCAATACTGTGCAGCTCTACTCAACGCCACCTGGCTGTGGGCGCTTGCTAACCGCTGCCTCCTGCCTACACTGCGGTCATCAGAGCTCACAATTAAATAGACTCTTGATTCATTATTTGCAGAGTGCAGTACCAAACTAAGTATAACGTCTCTCAACCCTACACAATATCCCTTTAGTAGCCTTCCTTCAAGAACTTCTTTTATATCAGTTCTAGGTTTAGTTGAATAACAAAATTCACCCTGCAAGTGCAAAGGAACACTGAATGTCAGTCTACACTGCGGACAGCACAGATAACAACTTATACTATAATTGCTCTGAAATCTACATATTTCGACAACATACTCCATATATGTTTTGTCTTTTATTTGAATCATGATTACAGATGATGCAGTCCAGTAGGCAACAGACAATGCTTCCAGTGCAGCCCGTTCGGACCATGCATCATCGCAAGGTGTTTTTACCAAAAAGGGGTAACCCTGTGTCCCTCAGAACCTGGGTATGTATGGTTAAAGACAAAAATGGTTCTGTCGGGTGAAGGAATAAATTGCTTTTAAGTGAAGGCTAGGTTAGCTCATAACACCATATAACCAATAAGAATGAGAAAACCTCTCTGACAACAGATATAGTTCAAAACTTTTATATAAGAAACAAAGTCACATTTAAACACCGGAATTACTTCATTCCATTTCAGTTTCAATCATAAGTGAAAAGTGACTATTGGTGAGCAAGGTGAATAGTGCAACAAATTCAGTGACACTTATTTACAATTATATACAAAGTTTATACACGGAAAAATGGGCGGGGGGAAAGATTTTTGGCGGTCAGAGTTCTGAGTTAATACTCCAAGGAGACAGATGGTAACTGTGCCCGTTCCCGGAGGTTTCTTGACCAGTATTGTGCGTCGACGTTTCGATCCTAGTGTGCCCCGATTGGTGGTCACGCGGATCTTTATCAAGACAGGGAGGAGGGGGGCCTGGAAGAAATTAAAAAAAGGGGGGGATGTCAGAGAGGTAAGGAACATTTATTTGTACTGATACAATCTGGTGAGTGCATTATACTCACAGGGGGGGGTGTTCTGGATTCACAGGAGGCAAATGTCACACACTGTGGGGAAGCCTACAGAGAGAAACACCCTCTTAAAATATGATTCTAACCACCCACGTAATCTACGTGACAACTTGCCCTTCGGGCAATACTTACGTATGAGACGCAACTGTACAAAAAGAACAGACTTCTTCAAAGAGTGTGAGACACTTACCAACCGCCTACGCGAAAGAGGCTACCCTTTGGGATTACTCAAACGTGCCAAAAAAAGAGCCTGGTACTATCCAAGAGAAGAGTTGCTTGCTCCAAAAGAGAAGAAAGTTGTCTCCCCCAATCTGGTCTGTGTTACTACATTTCATTCCAAGAGCAACATCATGAAGAAAACAATAAAGAAATACTGGAATCTGGTTGCATCGGAGATCAATACCAATGGAGACCCGTTATTTGCCTTCAAAAGAGGCCGGAACATAAAGGACAACGTGGTAAAAGCATTTCTGGCACCCCCAAAACCAGTCACCCTGAGGGATCAACTGGGCCTGCCTGATTGAAACTGAAATGGAATGAAGTAATTCCGGTGTTTAAATGTGACTTTGTTTCTTATATAAAAGTTTTGAACTATATCTGTTATCAGAGAGGTTTTCTCATTCTTATTGGTTATATGGTGTTATGAGCTAACCTAGCCTTCACTTAAAAGCAATTTATTCCTTCACTCATCGCAAGGTGAGCACACGCTGAGCACCAGACGTACCACTAACTTAGTACACCATAGATAATCGCCACATGGCCTTAATAAGGCAAAATTCAGTAGACAAAAGACATTCTTACCAGTGCGGTCTGCCTGGACCACGCATCATCGCAGGTTCCAAACAAACTGCCCCTACCTCAGTTTACCACAACTCATGAACCCTTTGTGATAGTATCTTCTGTGTATTATTTCACATGTAGTGCTCCTACCTTTGTACAGCAGAAGTCATAAACCGTTTATGATGGAATATCTGTGTATGATATGATGATTACTATTGTACTTGTTACCAACAGCAACATAATAAAATGGAGTCGAGCGCATGTGCCCATACCCACTTCAACTATCTATCTGTGTCTGTGTATTCATTATGTTTGCAAAATGCAGCCCTGGGCCCCGCCACATTATATTGTGCTGTAAACAGCGTATGCAACCATCTTACCTCTGGCAGTAACAAAATCTTTGGTTATATAACTTTCTCTCGCTCATTCTACAAATACGAACGTAGAAACTGGATCATTACAATACTGCAAGCAAAGTGTATAGTAAATTTATAAGTGTGTGCTATTGCTCAAGTTTTTTATTTTTTTTGTATCATATTTATATAGAGTGAAGTCAACCCAAAACTATGTCAGCGAATTACATGAGCACCGTATTTACAGTACATTTCCAGGCATGCGTAGATTACGTGATTTGTCTACAATAATAGGATGTAGACGCGACTCCGAGGCTCGAACACTGATTTCCAGCACCAAGTTCGACAGTATACTAAGGGTGGGCGTCGTTCACGAAGTAGCGCTACGCGAAGTGCACTTCGCACTACGCGAACTTCACGTAGCACTACGCGAGCTGCGTAGTAGCATGTTCGCACTGTGCAAGATGCGTTTTCAATGATTGCACAGTGCGGACAAGCATCCGGCACTGTGCAATCATTGAAAACGGCATCTTGCACAGTGCGAGCTGTAGTTTTCTGCTGCTCGAGTAGATTATTACTCGAGTGGCAGCTTTCTCAACGCGAACAGGTAGTTTCTCATTGAGAGCGGTCGCGAGCATGCGCAACCACTCACAATGAGAAACCTGACCTCCTCGCGTTGAGAATCTCGCCGGGATGTCATTTTGCTTGCTCGCGGTCGCGAACATGACGTTCAGGACCGCGAACAAGCAAAAAATGACCGTTGCACTACGCTACGCTGCACTACGCATGTTCGCACTGTGCTACGTGCAGCTCGCGTACTGCGAAGTTGCGAAAACTTCGCAAACTCCGCGAGCGTAGCGTAGTGCTTCGCCCAGGGTTACAGTATACCCGAATAACCACATACGTATATATATTAGCTGAACCTTCATGTGCCAAAAACTGCAACCTAAAGCTTTCATAGCCCTGTATTACTACAGCTACAACACTCCACTGAATGTACAACAAACATTCATATTCTCAGAAATGCGTCATGTCCACCATCTTTTATGTGTGGAACTATGGATGAATGTAGGGTCAGTGATTCTCCGTACTTTCCATGTTGGCCATGTTGTGGGACTTCACATACATAATGACACATTTGCGTTTAAGACCCGGGTGACGGCAGCACTACAACACAGACACCCGAATCAGTTGATTTCTGAAATAGCTCATGGAGGAGCCACACCCATAGCTCCGGAGTCATTATTCACAGCCTCGCGCAGCACTGGCATATGTCAGGCCAGCCCACTCCGCTTACAGGTAAACACAACAACGCTACATGGCCCTGATTTTCATTGTAGTGATTTTCTAGTTCCAGGTCTAGTTGTCAGAACGGCACACACACTCCCTCATGGCTGGTATACACCCACACCACACCCATCCAGCACAGGCGTTACAACACACGTGACCCTACCAATAAAAAAGCCTGGGCGCACGTGCTCTATGCCTTTTTAGAGTTGCTCCCATCGCAAGCGCTGTCATGGCCTGCCCTGGTGGTTCGGATGCCTCATGTAGGCCCGAACAACCGAGCAGGGGGGGCCACCACCACGTGCGTGGCCTCTTTGGTCACTGATTTAGTGGTACCGCAAGGACTGAGCGGGTGAGGAACCTACGATGATGATGGGTGCACGAGTATGTCCTTTGCCATAGCGATATCAAGACTCAGCAACAAATGTTAGACTTCTTGGTGGCAGAGCGGGACTGCATGATGTAGAAGGTGCTCTGTCCGCAAATAGGTGAGCAGTGAGGCCTGGGTGCACACTGGAGGGAGTAGATGCGATACAGCAGACTGGATACAAAAAACGTGATGCAGCGATTTAGGCGTACGCAGTCCTACATACCCTCTCTTATTTCATTTGTATTTTTTTTCCAATAGCAGGAAAGTTTTTATAGTTGGTCAAATGTCCGTCGCTCCCACATGCGTAGCGAAGTAGATGAGTATTTATTTTTTTATACTATGTACACTTAAATTTACCATCTCATTTTGACAACTTTTCCTTTCTCAATTCATTTAGCACTCGCGCCTACGTTGCTGTGCGCAGTACAGCTCGTGCCTTCGTTGGAGTGCACAGCACTGCTTAAGTAGAGCAAGACATTTTATATGTGAAAAAAGGGGGCTATGAACCTAACCTACGAATCGCACACGCTTGTGCATGTCTGTTTCCTTCCGTGCTAAACCATTGGCCTTTGCATGCAACTTATTCTAAAAGACTGCACGCAATTGGCCAGAGGCGTGCGCATTGCTCCGTCCATGGCATATTGATATCTATTACGTGCTTGCTGCGCGTAATAGACTCCAATAGCACATGAGGTTCTAATTATCGTGCCCAGACACGGGCGTGATGATTGAAACCACGTGTATGACTGCGCACCACTTGTTTTCTATAACCGGATTTAAAACATTACTACTCTACTAATTAATCATAAATCGAAGCCCATTAAACAAGTTGGAACCATACAAATGGGTGAATTTTTAATGGGGAGGGAAGGTGTGTGAATGGGCGATGTTATTCTACTCCACATTAAGATAGTGGCAAATACCAATCATAACATCTTTCTTTTACTATCTTTTAGATGTGGAGCTTCAGGGTGCACTATGTCCCAGCACGTGGTGGAAGACACACCGGTGACAGAAAGGTAGGCTGAGAATATTCTTTTCAGAGGCACTCTCTCACTTCCTCTCTCCTTTGATGAACAAATGACGCACAATCTTATCATCCTTTTTATCTAACAGGTTGTGTTTCACAAATTGGTTTACCCCCCAACACCTTCAAAGCTCAACATTTGAGGAATCTGCGATGATGTGTGGCCATCGTAACAACGCGTAAGGTTGCTTCGACACATGGTGGACCCTCTTTGAAACACGCCAATTGTACAAGGTGAGCAGAGAAGCTTGTTTCAGAAGCAACGAGAAGTCACCTGTGGGCAGAGAGACTGGATAGTGTGCAGCAACTTGAGTGCGTAGGAATGTACAATCACCTCCTGGCAGTGGGAGTGTATAGGGATAGGTTGCAACAGTCTGGGTGCGCAGGAAAGGGCACTTACCTCTGGACACTGGGAGTGGATGGGGTGCAGCAGTCTGGGGGCGCAGTAATGAGAACTCACCCTATGCAGTGGGAATGCATGGGGTATAGCACCCTGGGAGGAAAAGAGCGCACAGTCACCTCCTTGCAGTGGGAGTTGATGTAATACAGTAGCCTGGGTGTGCAAAGGCGTAACGTAGAAATATATGTGCGCAGTTGTATGCACTCTGCAATTACTAATTGTATACTATCTTTCAGATCACTAAACTTGAGGATGCACTATAACCCGGCACACGGTTGGACACACACCAGTGGCAAAAAGGTGAGCTGCGAAGGTTTTCTCCAGTATCAACACTACCTCTCCTGCTCCATCTATTACTTTCTCTCTCACACACTTTCAATGTCTTTCTTTCTCTCTTTCTCTCTCTCTCTTCCTCTCTCTCACATTGTTTCTCTTTCTCTTTTCAAGTTATGAACCCAGCTGTCCACACTGCAGATAAATAAATCAAGGGTGAATTTAACACTGTCTGCAGTATAGATCCAAACCAGATTTCAAGTTGTAACCTCTGCTAGATGCAGTGTTTGCAAAAGGTAAGCAGAGCGGCCTAGGTGCACCAGACCTCCAATTAACCGTGGTGCAAACAAACGATATTGTCCTGCATAATGACGTGATCTCTCACCTCATTCTGTCTCATCTCTGAATCATTTTAAAGACCTGCTGGACCATACTGTGGATCTGAGCCAGCAGGCACTTCCCTACAGACACCTCTTCCTCTCGGGTCTACGAGAGGGGTGGGATACATTAGGCACACTGCACACGTGCGAATAAGCAATATTGCCAAGTGTTATGTTAATTTGTGATCTTTGACCTCATTCAGTCACATCTCTGTCTCATTTTCAATACTATCTATATCATAAGATGGCCTAAGCCTACGACCAGCGCTGCCCTACAGACTCCTGTTGAGGGCGATTCTGTGGGAGGGGTGGGGTGCACTACCCTGAATGTGCATGTGAGAAAAAACGATCTTGCCTTCCATAATGATGTAATCTCTCACCTCATTCAATCACATCGATCTAATTATAAGGACTTATGTTTCATTTTAGTTTTGCAGGTTACCTACGCTGCTACCACCGGAGTCCATCTCACGTTTAGTTTATTATACCATTATATTAAAGTTACGTTTCCATTTATTTATTTCTGTTAAATTAAAGGATCATTAAAAAAAAATAATAATAACTGAGTGTATACGTCTTCTTTTTCTGACAACATTTGACTATTATTTAGTGTGATAATCATCTGCTTAGAGAAGATTTTAAAATCAAAACTATTTAACATTACAGTGCACCTATAAAAAATAATGTAAGTAATTCTTAGCCACATAAATCCTGAGTAATTATACAACTACAAGAGTTCTATGAGTGTATCACTTTATAACAACATAAGTACAGTCCGTCTGATTACAAAACAAATAAGGCCCTGCCTAGCACCACCGAGGCTTCGGAGAGTGCCGAAGACACCCTGCATATTAAAATAAAGATCCTGAGTATGACAATTCCCGGACTTAAGTTGCCTCGAACTCCTTGAACAATTAGTAAATAATTCTTGGGAAGGTGGCCGCCTCCTAGACTACAAAACATCTCTGTACCCTTCCATGCCCAATTCACATGTAACATTAACACAGTACTTGGGGGCATATTTACAAGGAAGCTGTTGAAATTATACCCCTTAATTTTTAAAAGAGTAACTGACCGGGCTCAAAGTTTTACTAAGAAAAGAATGATGTTTATAACTAGAAGTGTAATACCGAGTCTAACTCTTTGCCAGCTCTTTACCAGAGGCTGTAGCTGCGATTAACGGTTCCTATGGAAAAAATTTAAAAGTCAAGCTGTAGTGTAGTTCTTATATTCCCAAAAGGCTCTGCGCATTGGAATAATATATCCTATAGATTAGACATAGGACTGAGGTCGACTAGGTCTCTATCGAATATACTAGACTTAATTTTGAGTGCCAGCTAGCTCAGAGGTCACTAGAAACTTTCTCGAATAAACAAGAAGGGATTAGTTTCTGACAACCTCATAAACATGACAACTTTCTTTCCCCAAGATAAAACTGATCTTCAGAGTCGTGGAAAGAATAGATAGATATTTCACTCAGTCAATCGTGCATGCTTCGTTTCACCAGAGGTGCAGAGAAACAGATAGACGGGCGTTTTCAATAAAAGGATTTATTGAACAGTCTTCTTTCTCAAGCATAAGAAATGAACTGCTACAATCATAAAACTGGTTGTAAAATATAACGCGTACAGTAAAAAGAGTAGAATAAAATAATACTGTAAGCGCATTGTATTGTTCCTAAACCATAGATAAATACATACACAAATAACAGAGGCTAAAAGTACTCAACTGGTGCTTCTAAAATATGCCTACCCCAGTGTACCTAACCTAAGCTTAGTACGAGGGAAGAAGTAAGTGAGGTGTAGCATACATGTAGTATTCTTTTGCCAAGAATCTGTCCAAGATTTCTCTTAGGGTCTAATCAGCTCCGTACCTTAGTTTAGAATGAAGAAGGTCAGTCTCGGGGCTCGATTTCCCAACAACCCGCAAGGGTAGCTTGGAAACACTGGAGCTGGATTTCTCAGCAGGAGAAAAGACAGCGTCTCTCTCAGTGCGTCTGCTGGAGGGTCGGTTTCCTTCGGCACTTCCTGTAGCAGGATGCGTCGGGCAAGTAGATAGTCGAACTGCTCCAAACCACCATGTCTTTGCTAAGGCAAGTGTGGGCATATTTATACCTTGAAGTTGCCCGGTTTGACGTAGAGGTGGACATAATAACGTCATTAAAGAGTCTCAGTTCTTTGAAAACTCCATGAGTTCTTGGACAAGTCAATATTCAAGCAAGGGGAAGTCCCTAGCTGCTGAAGCTGAGTTTTCCAAGAAATCGTTGTGGATTTTCGGAACTAGTGGAAGTAGCCCTACTGTATTTGGACTACATGAGCTATGCCTAAATATGGTTATGATTTCTATGCCTATATAAGGTTATGGTGATTTCTACCTATATAAGGGCATGAATCGGGAAAATTACAATAGGGTCCTAAAAGATACATAACAAAGCACACTGTTTGGATTTGCAACATTGTGTGCTGAACTTGTGACCTGTGTGTTCAATTGAGTGTTCCATGAACTGTTACTATGGTAACAGGCAGTAAGCAGTTTGGAGGTAGGGTTCAAAGGTGCTGCCTGTACAGAAACAGTCACATTTACCCAAAGTTCTCTACACAACACAGGAGAAAGAAAACAGAGACGACAGAACATTGTGTACATTAGGAGCAAAAGAAGTACACAATTCTTTGAATTAACCTCGAGAGAGGACCCGAGCAATAGCCACTGGGGTTACAAAACCCCATGTACAATTTGCCTACTCTGTACTCAACAATGGGCAATTCTTTATCTCTCCGAATCAGACACTGCTTCTTCACATTTCACAGTGTGCACTTCACTAAATACTTTGTGGCTATTTAAAAGGTAGATGGGATTGTCGACATTCCAAAACTTAGGGGCATATTTACAAGGACAACGTTAAAATTATTGCCGCTTTAGCGGCAGCAAACTGCCACTAAAACGGGGATAATGGACTTGAAAACCCTTTGTTGCCATACCTGGAGATTTTACTACACTGCTGTTTGCTATGGCAGGGTGTGAGCCGAAGCTCCCGCTCTGCCATTGCAAACTTAGTTTGGATTTTGAAAGAGAGAACAGGGAAACCTGCTCACTCTTTCAAAATGCAGCGCAGATTGCTTTTCCCCACGGGGAGCTGCATATTAGCAGGTCCCTGTGTGGAAAAGTAATAGCGGCTTCAGAAGGACGCGGGGAGCTGGCTAGGACCATAGAGACAATGGGGCTCCACCCACGTTCCCCAATGTTGTATATACGCCTAAACAGTAAACAAGGCGATATATTTTTCACCACATTTTTGCCTTTTTTGAAAAAATGCGGCAAAATGGCCGTTGTTATTATGCTCTCAAGTTTGCGAGAAAGAGCGGGAACCTTGACTCCCGCCCAGCCATACCAAACAGCAGTGTCCCGGGGGTAGGCACCCCGAGACACAGCAGGAGCCAATCCTGGGGTGTGGTGTTCCCCAGGGCCCTCGACTGCTCCAGAATTGGGGCCACGCGACCCCCTCCCACAAATAAAAAAGCCCCGGAGGGTGGTGATCTCCAGAGCTTAGTTCAAGTTCAAGTTCAAGTTCAAAAGACCTTTATTCAAATTCCTTAAAATTCATAAAAGTACCGAACATAATTCATCAACACACCATAATAATATATATACACATACAGATAATGAATAAAATAAACATACATATGACATTCTATTCCATACAGTGACAATACAATATATTTCAAAGCAATATGCTAGATTTCATAATAACACTAATAAAAAGCCGGAGCTTAGAGGGACCTTTGAGCCCCCCCACTAATTTTTTTGAAAGCCCCAAAGAGTAGCGATCCCCAGGGATGGAGAGGGCCTTTAAGCCCCCCTACCTAAGAATTTTACTGGGGGAGTACCTTTGAGACCCCCACCCATTTATTTTGTTGCACCGAGGATGACAGTCCCCGGGCTACAGGGCCCCTCTGGCCCCCATCAAATTTTATATTTTAGACCCCAGGATTTGGCCCCGCAGGTAGATTTATTTTTTAAACAAGCACAGAGGCCTGCGCTTCGTTTTTATTTATTTTTTTACAGCGGATCCATGCACCCTGCGCACATTTCTCAGTTTTTTCATTAAAACATTTGGGGGGGGGCCCTAGGGGTCCTTGTGGGACCCCCTAAGCAGGTCTAGAGGGTCAAAATATTTCTAACCTGCCCCCTTTATACGTTTTGAACTCTTGTTCCACTGAGTCCTATACCCTCGCTTCTACTGAGGCACAAAATGGCTGCCAACACTTCCTGATTTCGAATGTTGACAACCACTTGACAGCCAATTAGCATTCAGCGCGTGATCGGGGTGGTGCGCCTAGGGTGCGCTCAGGATGCGTGGATCCATGGCGGCCATAGATATATATGTACTTTTAATTGTGATTTTCTCAGAAACTACTGAACGGATTTACACCATTTAAGCAAAAGGCACACGTCTGATCCGAGGACTACCTCTTTGCCGAATTTGGTGTAATTCCGTTCAGCAGTTCGGGCTGTAGCTGCAATGAACGGTTCCTATGGAAAATTGCATGGGTAAAACACGTTTTAGGACCCCTTTTTTCACGGCCCAGGAGAGGACTAGTTTTGAAGATTCATCAACCGGCGCCAAAGTTATTCCAAATAGAATGTTGCTTATTTCCTATGGAAAATAAGTCCTAACTATAACTACCTACTGGCGGTGGCCAGTAGGTAATATAAATATGTATGTAAGTGTGAAATGATATTTTATTTTCAATATTTATGTACTTATTTATAAGTATAGGAATACAATATTATTGTTACATAAAATTATTATTTTCAATATTGTGTCAGTGATCCTCCTGGGTACACTGGGTACTATATACTAGGGACTTATGTTAAATGGGGTTATCAGAATTTTTAACTAATTCAACATGTTCTTAAGGGTCAGAGCACATGCATGGGTGCCCGGTTAGAAGGCTCCCAGTGTACAGTTAATAAACCAAGGGCATCAGTAATAAATTGGGATTATCGTTCAGAAAGAGGCATTTTCCAACATGCCCCCCCCCGCACCCCTGAGGTAAAAGATTAGGAGCAACTAACCCTTCCCTTGGTAATTCTTATCATCTAAGAGAAAAAACCTGAACAGTCTTCAGCATTAGTATGGTTAGTCAAAGGTCTGTGCTCCACTGTAGAGTCAGTTCCCTGTAGGAGATAGACCACCTGAAGATTTGGGAGTTATCCCTCTCATCTACATTAGCCAATGGAGAGGCCTGAGGACAGTTTGATTCTTAAAATGAGTCCCAAACTGGAAGGGTCTCAGCTCAACTCTACACTTTGGGGAGGATTCGCCTCCTAATAAACGCAATTGGTTGATCCTGGGCCTCACCATTCAATTATGGCAATAATGCCATAATCCCATGTTGTGAAGCATCTGTTTCAACCACAAACTCTCTGCTTAAGTCAGGTGATTTGTGTTCAAGTGCAGTGCCTCTATCAGGGTATCAATGGCCTTCAAACTCTCTTTTGTCCAAATAACTTTCTTAGGCTGTTTGCTTGAGATGAGTTCTGTCTGTGGGGGCAGGGGCGGTCAACAATGGTTCCGTAGCCCTTCACAAATCTCCTGTAGTACCCATTCAGCCCCAGAAAGGCTCTGACCTGGGTCTGTGTTTTGGGAGGCTTCCAAGGCGTGATGTTTTGGATCTTGGATTGGAGAGGCTGTAATGTCCTCCACTAACAAGGTGACTAAGGGGCACCACAGATCCCTGCCCTATCAGGGAATTGCTGGCCATAACAGCCAGGCCTGCCTGTTGCAGTGCCATAAAGCACTTTCCCGAGTTGGGTCAGGAGTTCTTGCCAGGTATAACTAAAGACAGCTAAATAATGCAGATGAGCTGAACTAGGGGTCTCCAATTCAAACAGTACCATCTTCACCAGCCTCTGGAAGGCAGCAGGGGAATTCTTCAGACCAAAGTTAATCAATTTGAATTGGAAGTGGCCATCAGAGCTGGAGAAAGTTGCTCTCTCCTTTGCTTCCTCAGACAGGGCGATGGATTAAACCCAGATCTGTGACTGGGGGTGAATGTTTTGCCATCGTGCAACATTCCGTCCATCATCTTGTGTGTTTTGCTGTTCACCCTATGTGGGAAGGGTATGCCCGGACGTGGGTCCTGTGCTCACTAAGCCACTGGAGTCAAGCTATGCTGGCTGAAGATGGCCGATAGTCAGAAACCGGTCCTAGGATGCTTGATTCCGGTCCAGGGAAGACATGGCTTGGCAGTTCGGGCTGGACTGTTCCCATGAGGCACAGGGTCAAGACTGATTTGCCTATGGCCATGTCTGAACTGGGGTGGCTTGATGAGCAAAATAACGATGGATTAAACCCAGATCTGTGACTGGGGGTGAATGTTTTGCCATTGTGCAACATTCCGTCCATCATCTTGTGTGTTTTGCTGTTCACCCTATGTGGGAAGGGTATGCCCAGACGTGGGTCCCGTGCTCACTAAGCCACTGGAGTCAAGCTATCCTGGCTAAAGACAGCTGTTAGCCAGAAACCGGTCCTAGGATGCTTGATTACGGTCCAGGGAAGACATGGCTTGGCAGTTCGGGCTGGACTGTTTCCATGAGGCACAGGGTCAAGACTGATTTGCATATGGCCATGTCTGAACTGGGGTGGCTTGGTGAGCAAAATAACGATGGATTAAACCCAGATCTGTGACTGGGGAGAATGTTTTGCCATTGTGCAACATTCCGTCCATCATCTTGTGTGTTTTGCTATTCACACTATGTGGGAAGGGTATGCCCAGACGTGGGTCCCGTGCTCACTAAGCCACTGGAGTCAAGCTATCCTGGCTGAAGACAGCTGATAGCCAGAAACCGGTCCTAGGATGCTTGATTCCGGTCCAGGGAAGACATGGCTTGGCAGTTCGGGCTGGACTGTTCCCATGAGGCACAGGGTCAAGACTGATTTGCATATGGCCATGTCTGAACAGGGGGGGCTTGGTGAGCAAAGTAATGATGGATTAAACTCAGATCTGTGACTGGGGGTGAATGTTTTGCCATTGTGCAACATTCCATCCATCATCTTGTGTGTTTTGCTGTTCACCGTATGTGGGAAGGGTATGCCCAGACGTGGGTCCCGTGCTCACTGAGCCACTGGAGTCAAGCTAGCCTGGCTGAAGACAGCTGATAGCCAGAAGCCGGTCCTTGGATGCTTGATTCTGGTCCAGGGACGACATGGCTTGGTAGTTCGGGCTGGACTGTTCTCATGAGGCACAGGGTCAGACTGATTTGCATATGGCCATGTCTGAACTGGGGTGGCTTGGTGAGCAAAATAACGATGGATTAAACCCAGATCTGTGACTGGGGGTGAATGTTTTGCCATTGTGCAACATTCCGTCCATCATCTTGTGTGTTTTGCTGTTCACCCTATGTGGGAAGGGTATGCCCAGACATGGGTCCCGTGCTCACTAAGCCACTGGAGTCAAGCTATCCTGGCTGAAGACGGCTGATAGCCAGAAACTGGTCCTAGGATGCTTGATTCCGGTCCAGGGAAGACATGGCTTGGCAGTTCGGGCTGGACTGTTCCCATGAGGCACAGGGTCAAGACTGATTTGCATATGGCCATGTCTGAACTGGGGTGGCTTGGTGAGCAAAATAACAATGGATTAAACCCAGATCTGTGACTGGGGGTGAATGTTTTGCCATTGTGCAACATTCCGTCCATCATCTTGTGTGTTTTGCTGTTCACCCTATGCGGGAAGGGTATGCCCAGATGTGGGTCCCGTGCTCACTAAGCCACTGGAGTCAAGCTATCCTGGCTGAAGACGGCTGATAGCCAGAAAACGGTCCGAGGATGCTTGATTCCGGTCCAGGGAAAACATGGCTTGGCAGTTCGGGCTGGACTGTTCCCATGAGGCACAGGGTCAAGACTGATTTGCATATGGCCATGTCTGAACTGGGGTGGCTTGGTGAGCAAAATAACGATGGATTAAACCCAGATCTGTGACTGGGGGTGAATGTTTTGCCATTGTGCAACATTCCGTCCATCATCTTGTGTGTTTTGCTGTTCACCCTATGTGCAAAGGTTATGCCCAGACGTGGGTCCCGTGCTCACTAAGCCACTGTAGTCAAGCTATCCTGGCTGAAGACGGCTGATAGCCAGAAACCGGTCCTAGGATGCTTGATTCCGGTCCAGGGAAGACATGGCTTGGCAGTTCGGGCTGGACTGTTCCCATGAGGCACAGGGTCAAGACTGATTTGCATATGGCCATGTCTGAAGTGGGGTGGCTTGGTGAGCAAAATAACGATGGATTAAACCCAGATATGTGACTGGGGGTGAATGTTTTGCCATTGCGCAACATTCCGTCCATCATCTTGTGTGTTTTGCTGAGCTACTGTGTAGCCTTAAGTTTGTCTATGAGGGTAACATCTCTGGGGATGGGGTGTGTGTTGGTCTTGGTGACAGCATTTAGTCCCCTGTAGTCTACACAGAATCGGAGTTCTGGCCCCCCATCAGGTTAGCCTTGGGCACCAGCACCATACGGCTGGCCCAGTAACTACTAGAGGGTTCAATTACCCCCAGGGCCAGGATCTTTTCAACGTCGGCATTAATGATTGTCTTGACATTGTTTGACATGCCTGTAGATGTAGATATTGTGTATGACAGGTAGACTGCCACAAATGTCCATATCAAGATACACCACCTCTGGGTTTGGTCAGATGTAAGAGAAACAAGCCCAGCAATCTGTTCCAGTAACTGGTAGCAGTCGGCTTGCTGCTGTTTAGTCAGTGTGGGAGAGAGGAATACTCCCTCCACTGACCTGTTCTTGGCACAACTCAACAAGTGGTCTAGGAGGTATTCAAACTCTTCCTCCACCCTTCTGTCATTCACCATGAGTGTAGCAACATCTGACTTGTCACAGTGTGCTTTTAATCAGTTAACATGGATCACCTTTGACGGGTGCTGGGAGCACATAGGTCCAACAGGTAAGTGACTTCTCTCATTTTTTCTAGCACCGTGTACAGCCCACTCCACTTATCCTGGAGGGTCTTGGGAGCTACACGTTACACTGCTCACACTTTTTAAGCTGGGTGATATTCCACCAAGGAATACTTGTTGTCATACCAATGCTTAACAATCTCCTGCTTGGTCTCTAAGTTCTGGTTAGCCTTTTACATGTACTTTTGCATGCAGAAACACATGCCTGGTACACAGTATTTTAAGTCCTGTTTGGATTCCTTAAGAGTTTTCTCCCACCCTTTTTGGACCAGACTTCAAGGACCTCTAACAAGATGCATATACCAAAGTTCAAAGGGAATGAAGCCTACTTCTTTTTGTGATACATCCCTGTAGGCAAATGAAAGGCATGGGAGTAGGACATCCCACTACCTACAGAAATGTTAAGGCAACCCATAATCATGCCTTTCAAGGATCTTTTTTAATTTCCCTTCAAGACCATTTGTTTGAGGGAGATAAGGGATGATGAATTTTCTAGTCACACCTCACTCATTCCACATAACCTTCGAGTACGCAGACATGAAGTTTGTGCCTATGTTTGATATTACTAATTTGGAGGGCCCTTCTCTGGTGAAGACACCAAGTGGGGTCTAAGCCACTAGTGGGCACAGTCACTATCCTCAAAGGTATTGCTTTAGGATACCTTGTGACATGGTCCAACACGACTACAACAATCCAATTCCTTGAAGCAGTTGGAGGGTCCAGAGGACCAACAATATCAACATCCACCCTCTCAAAAGGAGTCTCAACCAGAGGCAGTGGAATTAAATGAGGGTTGGGTTGCACTCCTGTCTTGCCACTGGTTTGACAGTTGGTGCAAGGGGGACAGAACTTCTTCACCTTCTCAGACATCTGGGACCAGTAAAAAAATGTTGACCAGCCTGTCTCAGGTCTTGGTCTTTCCTAAATGTCCAGCCAAGGGGGGTATCTTGGGCTGAATTCAGCAGGAAGGCCCTATACTGTTGGGGACCACCAATCTCCTGGATGCCCCGGGTTTTGGGTTCCTAGGCTAACTTTACAGGACACCATCCTCGCAGTAGATCATGTGGGTTCCACTAGTATTAACTGTGCATGTGCATCAGCCTGGTGCCAATACCCTTCAACAGTAGGGCATGGTTTCTGCCCTTGGCAGAATTCTTCCCTGGAGGACCCTCCTGCCCCATGCAGTTCAGCAAGCTCCGGAAAGCCTCTCCAGTAGGTCCTAGATTTTCCAACTGAGGCTCAGATTCCTTCTGGGTCATGGTAAAGTTTGAGATGGGTCTTCCACACCTGTTGCCCTAACTCAGTGTTCTTCAATCTGTGGGGCGCGCCCCCGAGGGGGGGGGCGACACCTTCCCAGGGGGGGCGCGCACTCCACTTCAATCTAACCTTTGTTCTCTGCATCCGTCAGTCCGTCCGTGCAAGTCTTCTTGTATGTGAAAGGGGGAGGGAGGGGAGATCGATGGGGCAGGAGGTGCCCGTTCTTTTGTCCTGTTAACTCTCCCAGGAGGGGGTTAATTCACAGAGCTGACAGCTTCAGCTGCAGTGGGAGGCAAGGAGTCTCCTCCTCTAAAACCTAAAGCAAACAAACAGACACGCTTTCGGTTTTAGCAGAGGAGACCCCTCGCCTCCCACTGCAGCTGAAGCATGTCAGCTCTATTTATTTATTTTTATTTTGAAGGTCTTATATAGCGCGAACAAGGATATCAGCGTGCTTTACATTATGTCAAGATAATTATACAAAAAGACTTCTTACAAAAACCACAAGTGAAATGTCTCTCAGATAAACTGTACACGTCCATGGATATCTCTACGTTAACTTTTTAAACATAAATCAAATAAGGGCTTAGCAGTTCAACCTAAATCGTCTGTTTTTAACCTTGTGATAGGAGGCACCAAAGGATAAAATTAATATGCCTTCTTTCATTACACAATGTTAACAGACCAGACAGTGTGGATCATTCCCACACTTCACTGTAGCTCCAAAATGTATACAGGAGGTTTCCTAGGAGCAAGAGTCCTAAGGTAAAATGGACTCAATGAAGAAGCATGCCACATAAATGTGGGTGAGAGTCCAGGGACCTAATGACAAGGTACTTACCAAAAGTGTCAAAGGGTCTACTGAATAATGTACATAATTTAAAATAATCGAAATAGGAGGAAGAGGGCCCAAGGCAATGTTCGGAGGGAAATAGGTGTATGGTTGAGGGGAGAGAGACGTGTAAGGGTTAATTTAGCCTAGAAGAGAGAGAGGGAGGTACAATCAAATACTCTATAGGAGCAGGCACACAGACAAAACCAAAATAATATATGAGATTTCTGTCTTCTCACTGCCCAGCACAATGAGGTTGGTTTTTGCTTTTACATAAATATTACTCGATTAACAGCTAGATCCAAAATAGTCTGCTGTGCAAGGAATTTAAAGCTACGTGCCTGGTGGGTTTATCACCAAAATTAGATTTATTGAAGGAAATTCTGCTCTTGATCAAATACATAAGGGGATAGTCTATAAAGGAGGCTCTGGGAGGCCTAGGTTTGAGGCTCAGCACTGAGGTCAATGGGTAGAAAGGACTCCACCTTAATATTCAAAATGCTTCTGGATGTCAAAATGGTTATAGCGGAAGACTGCTTTAGTAATTTGGTAAAAATATGCTGCTGGTCGGTCTCTATTACATGCAATGTATAATCAAATACCATCCATCTGTTTAAAATTTCAATAAAACAGAGTTTAAAAATGTACTGTACATAAAATAATGTCAACAGCGATTTGCATAATTGATGTCCTTGAATTAACCCCTCTTGGGAGAGTTAGCTCTTCTCAGAACGGAGACAAAGTTTCTAGAGAAGTTTAAAGTTTAAGGCATGGGGAAAGTGGGCTCTGGCCCAGGGCCCCAGCCTTTCAAAGGGGGTGGGAGTTGGGGGGTGGGGGGGGCTAAAAGAGCCAGTTCTATTCTACAGAGTCTTGCCCTCATGACCTTGAATCATTTTAAAACATAATGTTGTAAATAAAGTTTTTCAATCATTCGTTTTTAATGTGTAAAAGTCTATTACAGACATTTTGCAGACAAAATGTGTTTATGCGTCATGCGACATCCATATAAAAAGTTTATTTTAGATCCATACATAACCTCACATATGAGAAATAGAAGGGTGTGACAGATTATTTACAGTAATATTAGTGAACTGCGAGCCAGCGGCGTGTGTTACCGTCGCTGTGTTACTGCACTGCTACTGCTCCACCTTGTGAACGTATTATCCTGCAAGTTCTGCAAGCTCCTCGCTGCCATGTGGATATTGCCGACACCGACACCGCAGCAACGGGGGGCAGCTCCGCTCAGCTCCGCTTCAGCTACGGGGGCCCCCGGGAGTAAGAGTGTGAGAGCGTGAGCAAGAAACTTGTTTGCTCTCCCCGCGAGGACGCAGGAGGATCTGCTTTCTGCACCCTGCGTTTCTGCATAACCCGGCGGCCAGCAGGGGAGCTGCGCCTGAGCAGTTTTTTCATCTGCCGAGAGGAGCTGCACCAGAGGACTTAGTGCTTCCAGCCAAGCCACAAAACGAGGTGAGACCCAGCCGCAAAGTAAGAGCCCGGGGGCGGCGGGCAGGGCAGGCCTGACTAGGTCCGACTTTGCCAGTGACCCGCCCCTGTGTGTTCCGCTCGCTTCTGCCCTGCTTTTCGCCACGTTTTAGCGGCTCCTCAGCGGCCCACTCGCCAGAAGGGCCCAGGCTCCCTACAAGGCACCCCACAAGGCTCCTGAAAATCCCCAAAACTGTGGGCAGCAACCTCACCTAATCTACATCTCAATTACTTCTGTACCTATCTTAAAAAAAAAAAAGAATAGAGGAAACACCGGCTCCCTCCACTGTTGTATAGCTCCTATATATCCTTATATCGTGTTAAGTTAGCATAGGTACATTTGAGATTTAAACGCCATTTTTCCTTTCTTGCAACTTCTGCACACGACCCTTAATTGTTGACTTAGCTTTCAACCTAGTGGTTTGCCGTGGTGTATGTGAGAATAATATGTTATTGCTCTGATATCAGTTTTGTTTAATAAACCATGTCTGCACGGAGAGTGCTGAAGTTTCAGGAGCAACACGATATGGATTTGTTATGAGGTCTGATCTCCACGCCTTCATAGTCATAACACAAGTGCAGCCTTTGCCAACTTGGGCTTGAGGCGGGATTGATATTGCTTTGCACGAGAATTGTTAACACACTTGATGCGGTGCACATGCAGAGAGAGCTGGTGTATGCTGATGTGATTCCTTCATGCTAGGACACTAAGGTATGGGCCCGCCCTAAAACAACCCAAAGAGACCTTCTTAGCTAATAATATAATATATGTGTTAGGGAGGGTGAGATATAAGTGTTGTTAACTCTTATTCATTACAGCATGTTAACATGCTGTCACCATTCGCTTTTTATGTCTTAGTAACTATGCTGATAATTTTGATACTGATAATAAGTATACTTGTATTATCTAAGATACTGCGCCTGAGAAGACGGCATTAGTAA